>NC_136067.1:2115068529-2115724708 GCF_964261635.1 Lissotriton helveticus
TCTCCTGACCTTGTGTGCTCAAAATGTGGCACTACAGAGCCAGTTGGACCTTCCTGCGCCCCTGCGTAACATGTGTCACTGCAGGGGTGTATATTGAAATCACCCAATAAGATAAACTCGAAATCAGTGTTATGTTTATGACTGAAATTAGTTAAAAAAAATCCAAGGATGCGAAGTGTTGGGTGCCATCATCCGTCTCCCATGAATGATAGAAATTGATTAGAATGATTTTATAGGTGGAAGAGATTGCCCATTCCACTATTAAGAGGTTTGGCGAGCCAACCTCTACCCGTCTAAGGGTCCCCATCAATTTTAAGGAGAAGAGGAAGATAAGACCACCCTTCACTCTGCCTGCAGTACTAGGGGTGGCTGGAGTGGTAAAACTAGTAAAACCATCCAGCCAAAAGCTGGCAGAGGGGTCCCAAGATTTCTGTATAGCTATTATATCGTGGCTGGGTACAAAGTCCACCCAAGCTGTGTCTGCCCTCTTGGCCCTGATCCCAGCTACATTCCAGGTAATAATTTTACAACCCGCTGCAGCATCAAGGTTGGGGGGACTAGGCATGGCAGGCTGAATCGGGGCTGTCTGTCAATCATTTTCATCCATGTCAGATAGGGGAGCAAAACGATTACTCAGTACCGGACCAATCCTCTCTAGCGATGTGTAAGACCTGTGGGGATGGGAAGCAACTGGGACGCTTTGACCCCCTCATGGACTGTGGACAGCGCTTCTCAGTTGACCTGACATTTCCAGTGTCCCCCCCATACTATCTTTTTCATGACTAAGCAACGTGCCCCATAGGGAATGTCTGGAGGTGGGTAGAAAAATATCAAGGGAACTAGTCTCATTTGCCCTATTTGGGATATTTTAGATCCATCCCAAAAAAGCCTATCTGCCAGGTCTGGTCTGTTAAAGTTGACTACAACACAGTCCCCCTCTATTTCCTTTGGCCTTTCCCCAATCCATCCCACCCTTCTGGCCATAATAATCCTGGATGAAATATCCAAACCTCCACTACTGGACTCAGCACACCACACTCTGGCCTTGATCATCAAATCAGTAGCTGATTCTGCCTCTTCCACTAGGAGCAGATCCACTCCGATGAATATAGCAACCAATGGGGCGGCATCCGGTAGAAGTTCCAGGATCGCATGACTTCCCCTTGCCTGCGTGATGATACATGTGCATGGTGACTCTAGGAGGCTACCTGTGACTGTTCTCATTGGAGGGGGCTCAACATTGATTTGCATATGGCTAGGTCCAAACTGAGGCGGCATGATGGGCAAAAAAATGGATTATGAAGCGGCCCCAAGCAATTACATGTGTCTGAGATTAGTTCAAGTATTCTGTCCATCACTATGTTTTTGATGCCCTAGGTGTGACGGCTATGCTCCGAAGTGGTGCCTCTGCTCGCTGTGCCGCTGGAACCAAGATATACTTGACTGTTGAGCCCTAATAAGTGCAAAACCAGTCCTTGTTTGCTATGTCTCAGTTCAGGGAGGGCCTGGTCTGGGAGTTTTGGGTGGACTGTTCCGGATGGTGCATGGGCAAGACTGAATTGCATAAGGCTGTGTCCAAACTGAGGTGGCATGTTGGGCAAAAAAACGAGGGATTGGAATGCGCCTCCAAGCTATAGGAATTTTTAAAGCTTAGACACTTTCTAGTGCTTACAAACCAACAGTAACCACTTTTCGACATTTGGTTCCCTCTGACAGCGACAAATTCACTCTTAGCAACTTTTCTGGAGGATTTCTCACCAGACGTCGTGCAGCCTCCTCCTGCAGGCCTAATTCTAGTAGGAACTCCTTCCTGAAGATCCCCCTGCTGGTCCAAAGTATCCAAAGAACCAGACAAGGATCTGGTATCTCCAAGATGGTCCTTAAAAGTTTGCCAGGTGAGAGAGGGTGAAAATTTCGTCCTATTTGGACCAATCGGAGCGCAATCGGAGCGCAACACATGTTGTTCAAAAAGAGAGGGAGGACGGGTGGTATGGTAACTCTCTTTTTAGCAGTGAGGCAATGTAGCTGTTCACGTTGGGATGGCAGGTACGTGTAAGACAGGAAAACTGTTTATTTACGAATGAAATGGACATGGGGCTTTTCTAAAAGCTTCTAGATGAGGTCACCTAGGTTAAACACCGTTAGTTTAAAATGTGTTAAAGATAAGATTTACTGTTTGTTTTCTTGTTAGACTTCAGGCTATAAGTCTATGGCATATAACACAGAGTTTATACTGCTTGATAAACAGGTTTTTCACGCATTTTGTCAGCGCACTGCAAAAACTGTTAGCTGAGTTAAGAAAAGAAGGGCGTAGGCCATTAGGAGAAGGGGTGGCTTAGCGCGATAATGCAGCATGAAGTAATGTGCACATAATAGGGGTTCGAGACTGAGGCTGTACTTTTTGGGTTAACATGTGTAGATTTACTTAGGATATATTGCGATGTCTTTTCTATGAGAAGTAAGAGATAAATGTGAAAAATGTACCAATAGGGGTAAACAGTTTAGTAATCTTGTTGCATTTTTATATTTTACAGTGACCCCCGAAGAAGGGCTGCATGCCCGAAATGCATTGGGTTATGTGACAATAAAAACTGTCTGGAATGAATTCACGTTTTCGTCATATTCTTGGTTAAAGTTCTAGTGACACCATCAGAATAGTAGAAACTTGGAAATTAACGTGTACATGAAGTGCGTTTTCTCGTTTGTGGAAGATTTGGAATACTGATGACAAATATTTCGGTTTACTATGGATAAATGTGGAATAAGTACAAAAAATAATGTTCGTAAATAGGTACAGCCCAAAGGGGCGTTTTTGCTGTGCATTTCTGGGGACTGGAGACAGTCCCACCTCTGATGACCTTAAAAGTTTAGGACATCAGTTCCCACAATCCACTTGGATAAAGGCCCCGTTTTAATATACATTGTAAGTGCTGTTGAAGGAGCTGCACGGAGTAAACGGCAAGCCCCGATTGTGGCACATACAGCTGAAGCTGAGAAAATGTTTGCTAACTATGCTTTGTTGTGGTTTTGAAGCTGCGTTGGTCACGGATGTGTTTATGAAGTTGTTGTATGGAGTAAACAGCAACTTCCTATTGAGGCATATACTGGCATTTGAACACAAAATGGTATAGTGAGGAATGCGGTGTTACCTTGGCACTTGATAGGGGTATATGTCTAATGTGCCCATTTCCTAGTAGGCTATTCCAAGCTGCAAATAATTGAGTATAAAAATGCAGGGAAATTGTTTGCATGTATGACATACTGTTTTTTTATTTTTTATTTACACTAGCTACAAGTGCACAAGGATGAACGTGTGATGGGCCCTGTTTTAATATAAATTGTAAGTGCTGTTGAAGGAGTTGCACAGAGTAAACAGCAACTCCCTATTGTGGCACATAAAGCTGAAGCTGAGATCATTTTTAGGTCTCGCCTGCAAATGCGCTTGCGCATTGAGCTGGCGAGAGATATTGGGGCTTAACAAGAGCTTAACCATCGGGCGATTTGATGCTGTGCCCGTGAAAAAAGCGCGTGCACGCATCAAAGCCACCAGCCTCCCTCCCACAGGCATCTGAAGCTGTGCGCTCTGCCTTAGGCATTTCTCCTCCCCTAACGCCAACCATCTGGTGATTCCCCAGCTTGGTGCCGCCAGCAGCTTCACTTCAAAGGGATCCGCTCCGCCCCCTGCTGCATCAAAGGCTTTCATTTCGCGGCCGCGTTTTTTTACTTTCATTTCGCGGCTGCGTTTTTTCTGCCCCTGTTAGAATTAGTCTCTATGCCTTTCAAGTCTGAACCAGTCCTCCAGTAGTTCAGTTCTGACCGTACTCCACACAGGGAGTTGTTGTGGCTTGGAAGGCAGCAACACTTCCAATTTCTTTAATCGCTTTTCATGTTTGTCGATGTAAGCCCATCCGTTGCTTGCACTCGGAGTGATGTACTGTGCACTCTCAGGTCCCATCGTTGTATAACACACCCATCCGTTGCACTTTGTGATTGGAAAACTGTGTAATGTTAGCATCTGTCATTGTATAAAAAATCCTCCTTTAGATTACACCTCCTGGACAGCTTTGGTGAGGTTATTTGCTCTGTGAGTGACATCATAAGTACAAAGTGTGACGCCCGACTTGTATTTTGCTGTTTCCATCATTGCATCCAAATGTGTGATACACATCATAAAAACAAAGTGTGCCGCCAGACTTGTGTTTTGCTGTTTCCGTCATTGCATCCAAATATGTGATACAAGTCACATCATAAGTACAAAGTGTGCCGCCCGACTTGTATTTTGCTGTTTCCATCATTGCATCCAAATATGTGATACACATTATAAATACAAAGTGTGCCTCCCGACTTGTATTTTGCTGTTTCCGTCATTGCATCCAAATATGTGATACACATCATGAATACAAAGTGTGCTGCCTGACTTGTATTTTGCTGTTTCCGTCATTGCATCCAAATATGTGATACAAGTCACATCATAAATACAAAGTGTGGCGCCCGACTTGTATTTTGCTGTTTCCGTCATTGCATCCAAATATGTGATACAAGTCACATCATAAGTACAAGTCAGGACAATTGGTTTTGTCAGTGGTTCTTAGTTGCACAAGATAAATAAACAGCTACTATGGCTTGTATATAATATTGAAAAAGCTTTGTGCTCGTAGGAGTCAGAATGCCACCTGGGACCATGAGCCAAAACATCGCCGACCACCATAGATTAGAATTGGGCCTTCCAAGCCATCACGTTTGGCGGAGTTATTAGACTCCGGCAAACAAAAAGTGTAGTAACGGGAGGCGATATCATCTACTGCGTGTAATGCCACAAACCATCTGATACACTGCAATCGCGTGGTAACGGCATGCGATGTAATTGCGTGCTATGTAATTGTTTTTCCGATGTTAAAACTACGTTGTAATACCATGCGTTATTACGGTTTGCGATGTATCGTCACACATCCGTGTGTCGCCCAACTTGTATTTTGCTGTTTCCGTCATTGCATCCAAGTATGTGATACACATCATAAATAAAAAGTATGGCACCCGACTTGTATTTTGCTGTTTCCTTCATTGCATCCAAATATGTGATAAAAGTCACATCATAAATACAAAGTGTGGCGCCCGACTTGTATTTTGCTGTTTCCGTCATTGCATCCAAATATATGATACAAGTCACATCATAAATACAAAGTGTGGCGGCCGACTTGTATTTTGCTGTTTCCGTCATTGCATCCAAATATGTGATACAAGTCACATCATAAATACAAAGTGTGGTGCCCGACTTGTATAGTTTTACCAATGCTGTTAACATTTTGGAGACAGGCCATGTAAGTATGCCTTTCAAGTCTGAACCAGTCCTCCAGTAGCTCAGCCCGCCCCCTGCTTCACACTTTTCACGGCTGCCAGGCCGTGTCTCGCATTTCTCCTCCCCCCTCCCCACAGCAATGCCAAGAGCTTATTGTCCTTCCCTCCTCCCAGTCTTGTTTTCTTCACAAAGAATACATTTTTTTTCTTGTGAAAAACAAACCCGTACTGTAATTCTCTATTAAAAAAACGCTGGTGTTACGTTGTCCCCAATACCTACATTTACACCGCCAGCATTTTATTCCCCTTGTTTTTCTGCCCTTCTGCCCTCTGCATCACAACATCATCACTCAGCGCTACCCCAGCATCACTCAGCACCACCACATTATCACTCAGCACCACCACATTATCACTCAGCACCACCACAGCACCACCCAGCGCCACCCCAGCATCACTCAGCGCCACACCAGCATCATTCAGCTCCACCCCAGCATCACTCAGCATCACTCAGCGCCACCCCAGCATCACTCAGCGCCACCCCAGCATCACTCAGCACCACCACAGCATCACTCAGCACCACTCCAGCATCATTCAGCGCCACCCCAGCATCACTCACCGCCACCAGAGCATCACTCAGCACCACCACAGCATCACTCAGCACCACCACACTATCACTCAGCACCACCATATTATCACTCAGCACCACCACAGCACCACTCAGCACCACTCAGCACCAGCACAGCACCACTCAGCACCACCACAGCATCACTCAGCGCAACCCCAGGTTATAGGTGTCACATTTGCGAAAGCATTGTAAATGACAAAGCTATTAATTTAGCTATTTTCAAAACCAACACATAAATAAAAAAATTGTCATTTACAAGACCAATAGCTCAAACTTTCCTAATGCGAGACCTATTGCATTGCAAATGCTTGTTGCTATTTATGCTTAGTTCTTGTTTTGACGCCGCGTAGGTCACAGACGTGTTTATGAAGGAGTTGCATGGAGTAAACAGCAACTCCCTATTGAGGCACATACTGGCATTTGAACTGAAAATGTATAGTGAGGAATGCGGTGCTACTTTGGCCGGTATTTGTGATGTTCTAAGTGCACTTGATAAAGATGAACGTCTAATGGGCCAAATTTTAATTAAAAATGTATGTGCTGTACAAGGAGTTGCATGGAGTAAAAAGCAACTCCGTATTGAGTCACATACTGGCATTTGAACTGAAAATGGTATAGTGAGGAATACAGTGTTACTTTGGCCGATAGTTGTAATGGTTTAAGTGCACTTGATAAGGATGAACGTGTAATGGGCCCCGTTTTAATATCAATTGTAAGTGCTGTTGAGGGATTTGCATGGAGTAAACAGCAACTCCCTATTCAGCCACATATTGGCATTTGAACTGAAAATGGTATAGTGAGGAAAGCAGTGCTAATTTTTCTGGTAGTTCTAAAGTTGTAAGTGCACTTGATAAGGATAAATGTGTAATGTGCCCTTTCCTAATGGGCAATTCCAAGCTGCAAATAATTGAGTATAAAACTGCCGGGAAATTGTTTGCATGTATGACACACTTTTTTTTTTTTTGCACTAGCAACAAGTGCACTTGATAAGGATGAATGTGTAATAGGCCCAGTTTTCAAATAAATTGTAAGTGCTGTTGAAGGTGTTGCATGGAGTAAACAGCAACTCCTTATTGAGGCATATACTGGCATTTGATCACAAAATGGTACAGTGAGAATGCGGTGTTACTTTGGCCAATATCTGTAATGTTCTAAGTGCACTTGATAAGGATGAACGTCTAATGGGCCCCATTTTAATATGCCCCATTCCTAGTGGGCTATTCCAAGCTGCATATATTTCAGTATAAAACTGACCGCAAATTGTTTGCATGTATGACACACTGTTTTAAAAAAAATTTGCACTAGCTACAAGTGCACTTGATAAGGATGAATGTGTAATGGGCCCCGTTTTAATATAAATTGTAAGTGCTGTTGAAGGAGTTGCACAGAGTAAACAGCAACTCCCTATTGTGGCACATAAAGCACAAGCTGAGAAAACTTTTGCTATTTATGCTTAATTGTGGTTTTGAAGCCGCGCAGGTCACAGACGGGTTTATGAAGGAGGTGCATGGAGTAAACAGCAACTTCCTATTGAGGCACATACTGGCATTTGAACACAAAATGGTACAGTGAGGAATGCAGTGTTAATTTTGGCGGTAGCTGTAATATTCTAAGTGCACTGGGCTATTCCAAGCTGCATTTATTTCAGTATTAAACTGTCCGGAAATTGTTTGCATGTATGACACACCGTTTTTTTCGGGATTTGCACTAGGTACAAGTGCACTTGATAAGGATGAACGTGTAATGGGCCCCTTTTTAATATAAATTGGAAGTGCTGTTTAACCTTTCGGTGCTCATGACGAGCTGGGCTCGTCATGAGCACACGGTTGCCGTGTGCTCTCATGGCACACGGTTGCCGTGTGCTCTCATGGCACACGGTTGCCGTGTGCTCATGACGAGCCCAGCTCTCATTATACCCACCCACGGGAGAAGCGCTGGCGCTCACCCTGTAGGCATGCGATCTTGGAATTTTCACCAGGGAAGGCAGGAGAAGACCTTCCCCTGCCGCCCATCCCCGCCCCTCCCTCCGCGTCATCAATGACGTCAGTGCGCGAGGCGTGCTGACGTCATTGGGGGTTTCCCTGTGTCCGACGCGCAGGAAGCCATTTGCTTCCTGCACGTCGGAGGAGAACAAGGTAAGTTTGGAGCTGGGGAGGGGGGATTTCAAATGAAAGAGGCATCGAGGGTAGGGAAAGGGTTTTCCTTTCCCTCTATGCCTCTTGTATGCATTCCTGCTGCACGATGGTGAGACTGTGCAGCAGGAATGGCCTGTAGATGGAGTTTTTTTTTTTTTTTGGTTTTGTGTTTTTTTTTTATCTGCCCCAAAAATTCGCTGATCACGGTCGAGGCTGGACAGGTGTGCTTTCTCACCATATCTACCGTGGAAATGTAGCTATGATGCTTGGTGGAGGTCTTTACATCCATTAATGTAAACAATCTATGGGCTGCTTCATAAAATAATGATCTTAAATAGATGAAAGATAAAGCACTATAGTGGCACTAATGATTGAAAAAATACAAAATTAATTTATTAATTATCATATACAATTTGATAAAAGCATTCATAGAAGAAGAAAATCCTACAGAGACTAAGTAATTAAAACGACAATCTCACCACATTCATTCAATATACAAACATACTACATTGAAACAGTCATATTGATGTATATGATCTTCTTAACAATAGACAAATTTAATTTACAGTTGATGTAGTTGAATGATCTGATGAGCATATAATGCTTTGGGTGGTTTCCAGAGTGACCCAACGCGCGTTTCGGCAGAAGACTGCCTTCATCAGGAGTTCCACCACCTAATATTGTACTCAGACTTTTTACTCAAAATCCATGAAGAAAGATGAGGAAATGGGCTACTTTTGCAGGGTTACAATCCTGTCTGTAAGTCACAGGAACGTAGAGTCTTGAAACTGTGTTTGACACTGATAGAGGTATAAATTAAACCAGAGAACGACCAGTAGGTGACAAGCAAGGATGGCTTCATATGTTTGCCTAATTGTAATAAACGTTTTTTTCTTATTTGACACTTTCTTTTCTTGATAACGAGGGATTATGATCCTTTTGCTGGATTAGTTCTTATGAAATACGGCCGAGCTGCTAGTCCTTTAAAACATTTTAATGGGAGCGTATCTATACAAAAGGAAAACGGACAGCTCTTTCTTCATAACAGGCTTGCAGACGACTCGGGAAATGATGAATAATTAACAAACGCCAACTGGACAGGTGTGCTTTCCCCCCATATCTACCGTCGAAATGTAGCTGTGATGCTTGGTGGAGGTCTTTACATCCATGACTTTCTTCTGCTTCTCTGATCGGTCTCTGACTTTTTATACCCAAAATGTATGTGAAGTCGCATAGAAACCTCGCACTACTGGTATGCAAGGTATTCTCGCCAGTTTACCCACTATGATGGACAACTAACTCGAGGGACCTCTGCGCGCTGGCCATGCTACAGACACACATGGTCACTGCAGACAACTCTTCTGGCCCTTTACGCAGCTGCAGTGTAGGGAAAGCACTATACAGTTACCCAACAAGGTAGCATTTACTGATTAGCCAGAAGAAAGTATTCCAGTTGAGTAGAGGTGTTGCACAACACGGTGGCATCTTCTTGGATCTATATTCAGGGAAGGATTCCTACTGGCACGTTGTTCCTGTCTCCAAAACTAAACCTCAACAGGAAGCACTTACAGATAAAAATAAAGCAGGTGCTCGAGTTGGAGCTCAAATTCAGTAACGCATTAATCGGCCCCAAAAAATTCGTGAGTACGGTCGAGGCTGGACGTGTGTGCTTTCTCCCCATATCTACCGTCGAAATGTAGCTGTGATGCTTGGTGGAAGTCTTTACATCCATGACTTTCTCAAGCGCACTCCCTGTGTAGTTCCTGTGACCAGGAGCTTCTTCTCCTCATCTACTTCTCTGATCGGTCTCTGACCTTTTATACACAGGAGGCATGTGAAGTCGCATAGAAGTCCCGACCCGTTCGGCCCCACACCCACTTGTGGCATACAAGGTCTTAACGCCAGTTTACCCACTATGATGGACAGCTAACTCGAGGGACCTCTGCGCTCTGGCCATGCTACAGACACGCATGGTCACTGCAGACAACTCTTCTGGCCCTTTACGCAGCTGTGGTGTGGGGATAGCACTATACATTTATCCAACGAGGTAGCACTTACTGATTAGCCAGTAGAAAGTACTCCAGTTGAGGCATTGCACAAAATGGTGGCATCTTCATGGATCAATATGCAGGGCAGGATTCCTTCTGGCACGTTGCTCCTGTCTTCAAAACTAAACCTCAACAGGAAGCACTTACAGATAAAAATAACGCAGGTGCTTGAGTTGAAGTTCAAATTCAGTAACGCATTAACCCTTTCTGTACTCATGATGAGCTGGGCTCGTCATGGCACACGTTTGCCGTGTGATCATGACGAGCCCAGCTCGTCATGAGACCCCTCCCACGGGGAAAGCGCTGGGGCTCCCCCCGTGGGCGGCCGATCTTGGTATTTTCACCGGGGAAGGCAGGGGAAGACCTTCCCCTGTCTCCCCCGCGTCATCAATGACATCAGTGTGCTGACATCATTGGGTGTTTCCCTGTTTCCTCCGACGTGCAGGAAGCCATTTGCTTCCTGTGCGTCGGAGGACAAGGTAAGTTTGAGAGCTGGGTAGGGGGGATTTAAAATGAAAGAGGCATCGAGGGAAGGGAAAGGGTTTTCTTTTCCCTCAATGCCTCTTTTATGCATTCCTGCTGTACGTTTGTGAGATCATGCTGCAGGAATGGCCACTAGAGGTAGGGATTTTTTGGTTTAGTGTGGGTTTTGTTGTCGTTTTTTTTATTTTTATTTATTTTAGGTATGTTTATATTGCGCATTCTTTACCCAAATTTGTCAGAGTGCTTCATAAAAGGAACATGTTAGACCTGGCACCTTGGCGTGAGTTTCCCTTCCACTTTTTGCTGATGTGCCTCCGATGTTTTGCTGGTTTTCCGATACTCAGGGCACTGCGCCACGGCTGACCCGTGCCGCAGTGCAAGTGCTCCCTACTGTAAATTGTACATGCGATTGGTATCCATGATTGGTGCATTGGATTTACTGTTAGTCCCTAGTAACGCGCACTAGAGAGTGCCGGGGCTTGTAGATGCCAATACTGCTGGTGGGCCTGCAGCGCTGGTTGCGCCACCCACCGTAGCAGCCGTAAAGATGTGTCTGGGAACTGCGCCCGCAGAACCCGCGTGCGGTCTCGTACTGTCACGCTAGCTGGGCAAGTGCACCCACTTGCCAGCCCCCGAACCTTCCCTTGACTACATATTAATCACCCCTATGGTAGGCCTGCGGGCAGGGTGCATTGTAGGTGTGAGGTAGGACAAGCCCTGATGTGTGTGGCGTGTCCTAGTAGTGACTTACAACCAAAACCGTAGCTCACTATTGAAGGCTACCTGCTCCATTAGGCCAGACTGAGCTGCTGGAATTATTACACGCTATAATCCCAGCAGGCTCAAGGAGCATGGTAGCGAGTCATGTTTAGTATGCCTGAACTCAGGATGATAAAATATGTCTTGTAGTCAAGTTTATTTTAGTATCCTGTGTTTGCAAATGCTACTTTTAGAAAGTTAGCATTTGCTTGCCTAACCATTTCAGCCCGCCTCTGCTGGTATGTGTATCTGACTGTCTGGATGTGTGAGTGACAGGGCTGGGGAGATGACAGGTGGTGAATGCGCAGATTACACCTTAGTGGGAGGTAGGAGTGGCTCTTGACTCTGGATCTTGCTGTGCTCTGCCACCACAATGCTGGCTCCACCCTCCTGGGGAGCGACTGATGACTCAGCCGACATCTGGCCCAGGAAGGGCGAAGCCCCATCAACAAGGTACTCTGGCTGCCCCTGTCCGCACAATGCTGGCTCCACCTCCTGTGGGGCGTCTGATGCGCCTGCCCCTCACACTGAAAGCAGAAGCCGGATTACACCCGCCGGAGTACTCAAGGACTGAAAGTGGCTATGCAAAGGCCCCCCTGGCCTGCGAGAACAAAAGGAATGCCCTATAAAAGAAGGAGCCCTGCTCCTTGAAAATTAGATCCGGTTTGGGCTACAGAAGGAACTCTGCCCGACGAGAAGGACCGTGAAGGACAAGGAAGGGTGCTGTCTCTTGCCTGTGTCTGGTGCCTTGCTGCCGAAAGAGAGGAGAAAGGAAAGACTACGAGAAGACTTTTGCTTTACAAGACTTTGTGCCAAACTCTGCTGAGAGATCTCCAAGGGCTTGCTGTGAACTTGCCCCCTGACCAGCGCCCCAGGACCAGTGGGCGCTACACCCTGAAGGAAGCGACTGTGGGTGCTGCTTATCGCTGCAGTACCGACGGAGGAATCTCCTCCAAGGCAACGACATCCACCTGACCACCGTAACCGGGGCCCAAAGCAACAGCGAAAGCAAAGTGAGGTCCAGCCGCCGCTGGCCCGAACACCGTGACCGCAACTGCACCGGGAGCCCGAGAGCAAAGCGAAGGGGGACCCGTCCGGTCCGAGCTCTCGAGTTGACTGCGCCACGAGCAGCCAATCCACTTGCAAAGACGGACAATTGCCCTGTGAGAATCCCCTGAGTCGGTATCTTGCCCGACAGCTCAGCTGTGAGCGCATAGCTGCACCGGCACTTGGCTGGGTACGTCCTGCACTTGAGGACCGTACTGCCACTTGCCGCCAACACCCGACCACCGCCTCCAGGGTCGGAGCCAACGCCAAAGGAAGGACCCTGCCGCCACAGAGCCCCGCTGCCCCGGATGACCCGTGACCTGCTCGGCTGAGAGCCGCAACGAACAGCGACCCCGGGAAGGCAACGCGACGTGGGACAGCTCCCCTGGAAGCCGCCCGCTCCACAAGAACTTTGTTAAACCGGCCTGAAGGCCCTAAAGAACGCTTATTGCTAGAAAGAACTGTGGCAACTTGAATTAAGTAATTTGGAACCGATATTTGAAAGTGCGTTAACTGTATTCACAAGCCTGCTTAAAATCTATATAAAGATATATATTTTTACAGAATACAGTTTGGTCTCATTGTGTGGTGGGTTGGTTGTGAAGGTGTAATATTGCAAGTGTTTAACCCTATGTGCCCCAAAGATTAGCCTACGACTGCTTAAGCCACACTACCTAGAGGGTAAGCAGAGGTGGTCTGGAAGGTAACCCTCAGCCCTGACGAGGAAGAGAGAGTCCCTGCTTGTCGCCAGTGCTGCACTGCGCCAACTAGAGACTCCCCCTTCCTACATTGGACGCAGCGGTGAGGATTTTCGAATTTACACTTGCGATATCTATACCTGAGCTTCTGACCAATGCACAGTGATTACAGTCCAGTTACTTAGCCACAGACTTTGCTTTTTGAATTTTGCCGAAAGAAGATTCCGAGTGCGAGAACCATGCCGGGCACGAAGAGCCTGGATGGAGCGGAATCCACAACCTCCGAGGTGTTGGAGGTGGAGTGGGACGCCGCGAAGCTGGATAAATACACCAAGGATGAACTGAAGTTCTTTTGCAGGAAACTCAAGGTTCCGCACGCTGGCTGCAAGAACAAGCCAGAGTTCTACAAGGCCATGAAAGCCTGGATAGAGTCCAGAAAGACCCCGGAGGATCAAGACGCCCTCGCGGAGCAAGATGCGACTGAGGAGCAGAATGCACTGGGGGATCTGATTGACCTCGAAAGGCAGGACAGCGTGCACAGCTTTGGGAAAGGCCTGTCGCCAGAGGAGCTGGCGGACAGGAAGGAAACAAGGAATCACGAGAGAAAGCTGGCAGAATTAAAAATCCAACTGGAGCTTGAAACCAAAAGAATGGCGCTGGAAGAGCGAAAGCACCAAATGGATTACGAAGTGAAAATGAGGGAGATAAGCCTGAAAGAAAGAGGCTTGGATCGTCCTCCCTCTGGTGGCAGCACATCGCCAGTGCAGGTAGAGTCAAGAGTGCACATCCCGAAGGACGTAGTTAAGGAGTTTTTTAAGGGGGATGACATAGGACAGTGGTTTAGGGCATACGAGGTAGCCATGTCCTCCCACCGGGTCCCTGACAAGGATTGGGGAGCGGGGTTGTGGGGAAGGTTCCTTAGCGAAGGGCGAGATACCTTGCTAGATTTGCCCGTTGAAAATCAGAGATCCTATTCCCACATGAAAGAAGCTTTAATGAACAGGTACGGGCTTACCCCTGAAATGTATAGACAAAAGTTTAGGGGATGTACTAAGCGGCCTGGGAATACGTATGTGGAGTATGTGACTTACTTTTGCAGAGCACTGGATGGTTGGGTGAAGGGTAGCAAAGTGAATGATTTCCAAGGTCTCTTTGATTTGATTGCATGGGAGCACTTGTCTGATCACTGTTTTTCTGAGTTACGCCAACACCTGATCGATAGCAAGCTGTCCAACCCGAGGAAGCTTGCTGAGGAGGCGGACCGCTGGCTCAGCACCAGGGCCCACAAGGGTCCCGTGGGAGACTCCACCAAGAGTGGGCAGGGTCCCCAGCAGAAGAGTGGGGGGGACAAGGGGGGAAAACAGAAAGGGTTCCAAAAAGGCCCCCAAAGTAGTACCCAGGGGAACCAGCAGCAAGGTTCTCAGCCTCCCCCACCCCCGAAGCAGAATGGGGCCCCGACAGGTAAACCTGTTCCAAAGGGGCCCTTCAATTGTTACAAATGTGGCGAGCCTGGGCACATATCCAGTGATCCCAAGTGTCGCCTATTTGGAAAACCCGCACCGACTGGTGCTCCGCCCCGTCAAGTGACTAGTGTTCACTTAGGAGAAGAAATGATGGTCCCGGGGGGTGGAGATCCCGTTCACATGACCCTGGTCTCGCTAGGAGACAGTGAGATGATCCCTACGAACTACCTGCCCTCTAACACTAAGAAGTATGGGCAGGTGGTGATCATCAATGGCAAGGAAGCTGAGGCTCTTAGAGACACAGGAGCCAGTGTGACTGCAGTGAGGCAGCACCTGGTGTCTCAAGAGCAGGTTGTACCCCATGCCTACTGTAGGGTTATCAACGCTGATAATTCTGAGAGTCAGTGTCCGATGGCTCAAGTTCCCTTCGAGTGGGGGGGGGGTCTCTGGTACTCTGCAGGTCTGTGTGAGAAAAACCATGCCTGTTGACTGTTTGCTAGGGAATGACTTGGAGCACTCCCCTTGGGAAAAGGTGGAGAAAACGACTCACCTGTGGATGGTGGGTCTGCCTGACTGGGCGTGCGTGACTACCTGGTCGATGGCAGCCAGTAGGGGTGATCAAGAGGTCCTGGGGCCTGAAGGAGAGGCCCAGGAACCGGCCTTAGAGAGGAGGCGCAGGGGACGCGGGAAACCGGTCCCTGAAGTTCCCACGGTCCAGGAGGAAGCAGACCTTGAGGGGGATGCCCTGGAGCCTACAGGGGAACAGATCGCCGAACTGGGGGACCTGCCTGAGCTGACCCATTGGCAGCAAGAAGGAGGACCCTCCAGGGAGGAATTCTGCAAGGAGCAGAAAGAATGCCCTTCTCTCGTGGGTATGCGGCAGCAGGCTGCAGACCAGGCCAATGGTGTTCAGGCCAAAACACATTATGTGTACTGGGAGAACGACCTCCTGTATTCAGAGCCTAAGGCTGCTGAACCTGGGTCAGCCCGTGTGCTGGTGGTACCCCAGAAGTTCAGAGCCTTCCTACTGGGTCTGGCTCACGATGTGCCTTTAGCAGGACATTTGGGGATGGACAAGACCTATGACAGGCTTGTCACCCACTTTTACTGGCCCCAAATGCACAAGAGCTCAGACGCTCATTGTAGAACTTGTCCGACTTGCCAGGCAAGTGGGAAGACCGGAGGGAAGAACAAGGCTCCCCTCCAACCCTTCCCTGTGGTCGGTACGCCATTCCAGCGAGTGGGTATTGACATCGTTGGGCCTCTGGACCCCAAGACAGCCATGGGCAACAGGTTCATCCTGGTCTTGGTGGACCATGCCACCCGGTACCCTGAAGCCATCCCTCTGAGGACAGTGACGGCCCCCGTGGTGGGACGTGCACTGATGGGAATTTTCTCACGAGTAGGATTCCCTCTAGAGGTGGTGAGCGACAGGGGGACCAATTTCATATCCAAGTATATGAAGTCCCTTTGGCAAGAGTGTGGCGTAACGTATAAGTTCACCACGCCTTACCATCCCCAAGGTAACGGGTTGGTTGAGAGATTCAACCGAACCCTGAAGGGCATGATCATGGGCCTGGAAGGTCCGATGAGGCGTAAGTGGGACGTCCTCTTACCATGCCTGCTCTTTGCATATCGCGAGGTACCACAGAAGTCTCTAGGGTTCAGCCCCTTTGAACTGCTGTACGGTCACCCCGTGAGAGGACCGCTGAGTTTGGTAAAGGAAGGCTGGGAGCAATCTCCCAGGAAACCTCCCCAGAATGTATATAGCTACATGCTGGCCTTCAGAAACCAGACCAGACGCTTCAGACAACTTGCCGAGGCAAATCTGGAAGCGAGCCAGGAGGAAATGAAGTGGTGGTACGATCAGAATGCCACTCTGGTCGAGCTTCAGCCTGGACAAGAGGTGTATGTCCTGGCCCCAGTGGAGCCCTGTGCCCTTCAAGATAAGTGGACAGGCCCATTTGAGGTTGTGGAGCGCAAGAGCCCCGTGACATACTTGGTGGACATGAAGACGCCCAGGAACCCTTTGAGGGTCCTACATGTCAACCGCCTCAAGCCCCACTTACGAAGGTCCGAAGTGGGCATGTTGTTGGCAACTGATGATGGAATGGAAGAGGAGTCGGAGCCTCTTCCTGACCTCTTAGTGGCCTGTGAGAAGGACGGGTCAGTGGATGGAGTTAACCTCTCACCCACCCTGACCCCCGAACAACAGGAGGACTGCCGCCAGTTGCTGGGGCAGTTTCCAGACCTGTTCTCCCTGGTTCCGAGTGTCACGGATTGGTGCGTCCATGATGTGGACACTGGAGACAGCTTACCTGTGAAGCATAAGGCTTACAGGGTGACTGACAGGGTCCGGGCCTGCATCAAGGAGGAGGTCTCCAAGATGCTTGCCCTCGGGGTGGTTGAGTCTTCCAGCAGTCCTTGGTCCAGCCCCGTGGTCTTGGTCCCAAAGGCTGCTGCGCCGGGAGCCACACCCGAACTACGGTTCTGTGTGGACTACAGAGGACTCAATTCAGTCACGAAGACTGACGCGCACCCCATCCCCAGAGCTGATGAGCTCATTGATCGGCTAGGGGCTGCCCGGTTCCTCAGTACGTTTGATTTGACGTCTGGGTACTGGCAGATCGCCTTGACCGATGGGGCGAAGGAGAGGTCGGCATTCTCGACCCCAGATGGGCATTTCCAGTTCCGGGTTATGCCATTTGGTATGAAGAATGCCCCTGCCACCTTCCAGAGATTGGTCAACCAGGTGTTGGCGGGGCTGGACGAGTTCAGTGCCGCCTACCTGGATGACATTGCGGTGTTCAGTGGCACCTGGCCAGAACACCTGCGACACCTCTGGGAAGTGTTGATGGCCCTGCGCAGAGCAGGCCTCACAATCAAGGCAAGCAAGTGCCAGATTGGGCAGGGTTCAGTGGTGTACTTGGGACACCAAGTTGGGAGTGGCAAGGTAGCACCCTTGCAACCCAAAATTGAGACCATCCTGGCTTGGGAACCCCCCAAGACCCAGACTGCAGTGAAAGCCTTCCTGGGGCTCACTGGGTATTACAGGAGGTTTGTCAAGGGCTATGGCACGATTGTGACCCCCTTGACAGAGCTGACTTCGAAAAAGCAGCCCAGGAATGTGATTTGGACTGACACCTGTCAGAAGGCTTTTGACACCCTGAAGACTGCCATGTGCACGGCGCCCGTGCTCCTGGCTCCTGATTTCTCCAAGGAACTCATAGTGCAAACAGACGCTTCAGAGCATGGTGTAGGGGCTGTTCTTTCACAGATGACTGAGGAGGGCTTTGACCAACCCGTAGCCTTCATAAGTAGGAGGTTACTTCCACGGGAAAGTAGGTGGAGTGCAATAGAACGTGAAGCATTTGCTGTGGTCTGGGCGCTGAAGAAGCTAAGACCCTACTTGTTTGGGTCTCACTTCCGAGTTCAGACGGACCACAGGCCCCTCAGATGGTTGATGCAAATGAGGGGTGAGAACCCGAAACTGTTGAGGTGGTCCATTTCTCTACAGAGTATGGACTTTACGGTGGAACACCGCCCTGGCACCGATCACGCCAACGCTGACGGTCTGTCCAGATTTTTCCGCCTTAGTGATGTGGAACTCCCTGGGGAAGGGTAGTTCCCCCCACATTTCAGCTGGAGGGGACACATGTTAGACCTGGCACCTTGGCGTGAGTTTCCCTTCCACTTTTTGCTGATGTGCCTCCGATGTTTTGCTGGTTTTCGGGCAGGGTGCATTGTAGGTGTGAGGTAGGACAAGCCCTGATGTGTGTGGCGTGTCCTAGTAGTGACCTACAACCAAAACCGTAGCTCACTATTGAAGGCTACCTGCTCCATTAGGCCAGACTGAGCTGCTGGAATTATTACACGCTATAATCCCAGCAGGCTCAAGGAGCATGGTAGCGAGTCATGTTTAGTATGCCTGAACTCAGGATGATAAAATATGTCTTGTAGTCAAGTTTATTTTAGTATCCTGTGTTTGCAAATGCTACTTTTAGAAAGTTAGCATTTGCTTGCCTAACCATTTCAGCCCGCCTCTGCTGGTATGTGTATCTGACTGTCTGGATGTGTGAGTGACAGGGCTGGGGAGATGACAGGTGGTGAATGCGCAGATTACACCTTAGTGGGAGGTAGGAGTGGCTCTTGACTCTGGATCTTGCTGTGCTCTGCCACCACAATGCTGGCTCCACCCTCCTGGGGAGCGACTGATGACTCAGCCGACATCTGGCCCAGGAAGGGCGAAGCCCCATCAACAAGGTACTCTGGCTGCCCCTGTCCGCACAATGCTGGCTCCACCTCCTGTGGGGCGTCTGATGCGCCTGCCCCTCACACTGAAAGCAGAAGCCGGATTACACCCGCCGGAGTACTCAAGGACTGAAAGTGGCTATGCAAAGGCCCCCCTGGCCTGCGAGAACAAAAGGAATGCCCTATAAAAGAAGGAGCCCTGCTCCTTGAAAATTAGATCCGGTTTGGGCTACAGAAGGAACTCTGCCCGACGAGAAGGACCGTGAAGGACAAGGAAGGGTGCGGTCTCTTGCCTGTGTCTGGTGCCTTGCTGCCGAAGGAGAGGAGAAAGGAAAGACTACGAGAAGACTTTTGCTTTACAAGACTTTGTGCCAAACTCTGCTGAGAGATCTCCAAGGGCTTGCGGTGAACTTGCCCCCTGACCAGCGCCCCAGGACCAGTGGGCGCTACACCCTGAAGGAAGCGACTGTGGGTGCTGCTTATCGCTGCAGTACCGACGGAGGAATCTCCTCCAAGGCAACGACATCCACCTGACCACCGTAACCGGGGCCCAAAGCAACAGCGAAAGCAAAGTGAGGTCCAGCCGCCGCTGGCCCGAACACCGTGACCGCAACTGCACCGGGAGCCCGAGAGCAAAGCGAAGGGGGACACGTCCGGTCCGAGCTCTCGAGTTGACTGCGCCACGAGCAGCCAATCCACTTGCAAAGACGGACAATTGCCCTGTGAGAATCCCCTGAGTCGGTATCTTGCCCGACAGCTCAGCTGTGAGCGCATAGCTGCACTGGCACTTGGCTGGGTACGTCCTGCACTTGAGGACCGTACTGCCACTTGCCGCCAACACCCGACCACCGCCTCCAGGGTCGGAGCCAACGCCAAAGGAAGGACCCTGCCGCCACAGAGCCCCGCTGCCCCGGATGACCCGTGACCTGCTCGGCTGAGAGCCGCAACGAACAGCGACCCTGGGAAGGCAACGCGACGTGGGACAGCTCCCCTGGAAGCCGCCCGCTCCACAAGAACTTTGTTAAACCGGCCTGAAGGCCCTAAAGAACGCTTATTGCTAGAAAGAACTGTGGCAACTTGAATTAAGTAATTTGGAACCGATATTTGAAAGTGCGTTAACTGTATTCACAAGCCTGCTTAAAATCTATATAAAGATATATATTTTTACAGAATACAGTTTGGTCTCATTGTGTGGTGGGTTGGTTGTGAAGGTGTAATATTGCAAGTGTTTAACCCTATGTGCCCCAAAGATTAGCCTACGACTGCTTAAGCCACACTACCTAGAGGGTAAGCAGAGGTTGTCTGGAAGGTAACCCTCAGCCCTGACGAGGAAGAGAGAGTCCCTGCTTGTCGCCAGTGCTGCACTGCGCCAACTAGAGACTCCCCCTTCCTACAGAACAGTATTGTTACATGAGGAGAAAATTACAAGTGAGCATGTTACAAAAGCAAACGTTACGTTACATGTGGCAATGTCTGGCCATTTTATACAGGGAGTCACTGAGTTGTAAGGCACGTGAGGCAGGGGTCAAGGACTGTGAGAGCTGCCAATTCTCACTTCAATTTTCCCCTACCTTCACGTTGACAGGCCTCCTTGTCTACCGGCCCCCTGGAAACATGGGTGATTTTACATCGTCACTAATGGAAACTACTACTCTGTTGGCCGCGGCCGCATCTAATTTCATCTTGCTAGGAGATCTCAATTGCCATTTCGATGAAGAAATTGACCCTAGGGCTACTAATTTAGTGAGTGAGCTGAGCGCCCTGCAGATGAAACTGATAAATACTGGGGCCACCCATGTCAAAGGTCATCTTCTTGACCCCATCTTTTCGAACATGACGGGTATATCCGCTATGCCTCCCCTCGCTCTTCCTTGGTCCGACCACTCACTGATCATGGCTAACTGGGAGGTTAAGTCTGATGACACGCTCCCACTCAGGGAATTTAGAATTGATAGGGCATGGTCAAGGCTCCCGGTAGAAACTTGGAATGCCCGCCTGGAGGACACTCAGCCTGAGAAGGGCTGTGATCCGGTGACTGCAGATGCTATAGTGAGGAACTGGCTGACCAATGCACTGGACCATGTGCTTCCCCTCAAGAAGATGCTTATTAGGGACAAGAGAATGGGGTCTGCCCCTTGGTATACCCCAGAGCTCAGAACCCTGAGACAGAACTGCAAACGCGCGGAGAGATTATGGAGAAGGTGCCCGGAGATAGATTGCAGGGAAAAATATCGCATGGAACTTAGAACATACAAACGTGCTATACGTACTGCTAAGGCCTCCTTCTATGGGGAGAGAGTAAATCACGCTGCGTCCTCATCTAGGGAAGCCTTCCTAGTGATGAAGGAGCTTCTTAAACCACCTGAGCCTACTCCTGTCTATGATAGACCACAGGAAAAATGTCTGGAATTAGCCACCTACTTCAAAAACAAAATTGACATTATTATTAGTTCTCTCCCCTCGGTCTTGGGAACATTGCCCCCTTCTGAGGACTTCAGCATGTCGGAGAATCAACTGACGGCATTTGGCCCTGTATCTACAGGTGAAGTACTGAAGGTCCTCGGGAGCATGAAAAGCGGCTCACCTCGGGACCCAGTCCCGATGCGGTACCTAAAGCAGGCCGCCCTGGCGATAGGAGAGCCCTTGACCGATCTGATCAATCTCTCGTTCACTCAGGGGACAGTGCCACCTGACTGGAAAGGTGCGGTCGTCAAAGCGCTTCTGAAGAAGCCGGGCTTGGACCCGCAGAACTTGGCCAATTTCAGGCCCATCTCCCTATTACCAGGAGTTAGTAAGATGGCCGAGAGGCTGGCGAACCAGCGGTTATCAAACTTTCTTGAGGAGAATGGCCGGTTGAGGGACTCCCAGACGGGATTTCGACCAGGCCATGGAACGGACACGGCTCTGCTAGCAGTGGTAGAGGAGGCCAGAAGCACTTTGGATGCAGGGGGATCAGTGGCAGTGATCCTCCTGGACCTCAGTGCGGCCTTCGATACCGTCAACCATGGGGTCCTGATACAACGTCTAGCGGAGTCGGGTGTCACAGGAGTGGCCCTGGAATGGTTGGCCTCCTTTTTGGAGGGGCGTACCTTCGAGGTTTGGGAAGGAAATGCTAAATCCCCTCCCCTCCCACTCCACTGCGGGGTGCCACAGGGCTCATCCCTTAGCCCCACGTTATTTAACGTGTATATGGCACCCCTGGAGGGTGTGGTGTCTCCGTTTGGCTTTAAGACCATAAGCTATGCGGATGACACCCAGCTAGTGGTGAGTCTTACACAGCTGGAGAAACAGCCTGAGACACTCCATGCATGCTTGAGAGATGTGTTTGATTGGATGTCCAGGTCATCGCTCAAACTGAACGGGTCAAAAACTGAGCTGATGATCTTGGGCCAGTCAAGTTTTGCCCTCTCGCCAAGCAGCTGGCCCAACTGCATGGGCACCCCGCCCGACCCAAAAAAGGAGATTAAGAGCCTGGGGGTCTGGCTGGAGCCGGACTTGTCCTTTAGGACACACGCCAAGAAGATCGCGGGCGTTTGTTATGGAATGCTCCGGTCGGCCCGTAAGGTTCTCCCCCTGTTACCAGAACTCTCCCGGAAGCTGTTAGTCCAAGGCTTAATCATCTCACGCCTGGACTACAGTAACGCGCTCTTTCTTGGAGCGCCAGAGTCAACGTTTAAGATCCTGCAACAAGTGCAGAACGCAGCAGCAAGGCTGCTGCGGAATGTTCCGGCCAGGCAGTCAGCCAGGCCGGCTTTAAAAGCACTCCATTGGCTCCCTGTCAAAGAGAGAGTTACTTTCAAGGCCCTGTGCATCGCCCACAAGAGCATACAGGGGAAAGGACCAGCTATTCTGAAGGACATGATTCGCCCCTATAAGCCCACAAGAGCCTTACGCTCTGACAATAAACATTTCCTTCAGACTAAGAGAATCAGGAGAGCCCGCTCAGGGGGCAGGAGTTTTTCTATCCATACAGCGCTCGCCTGGAACTCCCTCCCATTCTCGCTGCGGTCCGAACCAAACCTTCTCAGATTCCGGAAACATCTGAAAACGTATCTTTTCCCAGAATAACTGCAGCTCCTCTGTTTCCTATTAGTAAGCCTGCTCTTGGTTTCTTTAAGCGCTGGGATGCCCTAGGGTAACCGTGCGCGGTACAAAATTCAATAATAATAATAATAATAATGTATGTAGAGCAAACAAAATACAAGAGGTAGCAACCGATATGTTACAAGAGGAAAAGTGACATGTGTGCATGTTATAAAAAGGGTACATAGTACAAGCAGAGGTATAATACTGTAAAAAATGGCAGACACTCAGGGGCAGATCCACAAGAAAGTGCCGCAGCGTGACACCGCAAGCCCTTTGGCAAGCCCATCTACAATGATATGTCGCATTCCTGTGCTCTCCCCAGCGCTGGCGCAGAAACAGCTGCCATGCGCAGGCGCAGGCACCCTTGCCCCATGGCGCAAGGATGCCTGCGCC
Organism: Lissotriton helveticus; assembly: GCF_964261635.1. Lineage (NCBI taxonomy): Eukaryota > Metazoa > Chordata > Amphibia > Caudata > Salamandridae > Lissotriton > Lissotriton helveticus. The sequence continues at coordinate 2,115,091,813 of NC_136067.1, forward strand.
ATGGGGAGATTGCTTTTGTGAAGGAAGGTGCCCCTTCCTGCACAAAAGCAATCACTGCAGGCATTGAAAGAGGAAAAAACGAGGAGAAACGAAAACATTTCTCCTTGTTTTGCTTGGCTACGCCACCCCTAGGGTGGCGTAGCAAACTGATGCATTTCCAGGTTTACGATTTCTTGTAAATCTGGAAATGCATCAGTGGACATGGATGTTGGATGGGAACACCCACAGCAACACCCATGTCCCGCCCCTAACACGCATAGTGTTGCATGAACAGGGGCGATATTTACAAGCACAGGTTAAGTCACGCAGGGTGACTTTACCTGTGCTTGTAAAAATACCCTTAGCAGGGTTGTAAATATCCCTTAGCATGACGTCAGCGCGCACAGCGCACGTTGATGTCATTAGGAAGTCCCAGACACTCTGGAAGCCATTTACCTCCTGAGCGCCGAGGAACAAGGTAGGTTTCCTCGTTCCTGGGGAGGTTTAGGGAATGCATCGAGGCATCGGGGGAGAGGAACGAGATTTTCCTCTCCTCTGATGGCTCTTTGGAGGGCTTTTCTGCTTCATGAAAGCGCACAGCGTCGCGATCGTGTAGCAGAAATGCCCCCACTAGCACCAGGAATTTGTTTTTGTTGTGCAATGGAAGCTTCCTAGAGGGGGCATTTTCATAGGAATGTTTTTCTGCCCCCCCCTCCCCCACCCTCCTTTGGGAGATAGAGTGGCTTAGTGGAAAACCGCACCTAATCCCCAGTTTTCTCAGCCATATTTGAAGGCCCATCTGGCCGAATGACCATTTGGGTAGCGACATTGTGTGTTATAATTTTTATTGTCATAATGTTTGTGAAATGAAATAGTAATTTTTGTATTTCTCTATTTTATTGTAGTTTTTTTGGGGGGATATTTATAAAGCGCGAACAGCTACCTCACAAGGAGGTGTCCCGCCGCTAAAAATGCAGAACTTGTTTAAGAGGAAAGCACAAAAAAGGAGGGAGAGTGCTTATTTATTCTGGGCAAAGAGCCAAGTCTTTAGTAGCTTCTTGAAACTAGATTCTGGTAGAGGCAGCTTTGAAGGTAGTAGGCAGGGCATTCCAAAGTAAGGCCGTGCCAACAGAGAAGGACCTGCCTCCAAGACTAGCTTTTTGGCGCGTGGAACAAGGAGCTGAAGTCGAGAATTGGAGCGCAGGAACCTCTCCTGGTGATATCTGGGGAGTCTGAGTTTTAAATATTTGGGACAGGACCCCTTCAGTGCTCTAAACGCCAAGGTTAGAGCTTTGAACTTCATTCTTTATTCATAGTTCAAGGCTTTTGCTGTTTAGACTGTTCCAGGTTGCAGATTTTTACTGCTGGTTTTGCAGCTTGTGTTGTTGCATGTGCTTGGTAAGCAAATTTATGTTGTACTATTTACTCTTAATTAGTTTAATTTCCATACATGAATGTGTTTTTTTGCAAATGGTGTAGTAATAGCAGTATGTTTGGCTTCTGTGTTTTGAGTGACAAAATCTTTTTGCATTAGTGCTTGATGTGTACTTTGTTGTCTCATGAGTAATCGGTTTTGTTTTTTCTTTCTAGTGGGATATTGTTGCTTTTTGCTGTGTCTCTACAGAGTAGGTGCTGGTGAATGTAGCTATCTTTGGTAAGAGTTATATTGTTTTTGAGCATATAGATCTTTGTGATAAAGCCACACTTTGTTTACTTCTTACTTTGCACAGTGTTGGTTGTTGTTGACTTGTTTGTGCAGTGTCCTTTCTTAGTAAGGATAATGGCTAGCCGCAGGATTACTACTCAGCAGGTTGTTGGTATGCTTTTTGAGTCTTCCTCTGACCTTGATTCAGAGAGTGACTCTGATTCTGAGGCAGAGGTGGGAGGGGATGATTCAGGCAGTGAGTTTTCACTCCACATGGAATCATCGGATGAGGAAGGTACTCTCAGTGCGGATGAAGTGCCTGTGTTAGAGGAGGACATTGATGTGCCGATAGTGCGGCAAGAGGCATCTGGGCTGCAGCCTGCGGATGCAAGGCTTCACGTTGCTGTAGTGCAGCAAGAAGCATCTGGGGCTGAAAGGCTTCCCGTTGAAAGTGTAGACCTCTGGGTTGCCCCTGGCATGGTGCAGCTGGCATTGCCAGACTTTACTGGTGTTCCAGAGTGTAGAGTGAATACTGAGAACGTTTTGCTGATAAATCTTTTTCAGTTGTTTGACGATGTGCTTTTGGCAGATTGTTGAGCAGACTAATTTGTAAGCCGAACAGTTTTTGATGGACAACAGTGCCAGCCTTAAGCCCCATTCTAGAGCTACCCGGTGGACTCCCACAAATCTTGAAGAGATGAAGAAGTTCTTGGGATTCACTTTTTTGTGTGCTTGCTAAGGAAGCCATCAATGTCTTCATATTGGTCTACTAGTCCCTTGATGGCAACGGCTATATTTACGGCAGTCATGAGTCATGATGGGTATTTGCTTCTGCTTCAGATGCTGCATTTTGTCGATAATGGTTTAGCGTTGCCACGAGATCACCCTGATTGTGACCGTCTTTTTAAGATTCGGCCTGTCCTTGATTACTTTGTTGATCGATTTTCTGAGATCTATGCTCCAGGAAAATAAATAGCAGTGTATGAGTCTATGGTGTTGTTCAAGGGCCGCTTGGTTTTTAGGCAATACATTCCTAGCAAGAGGGCACGCTGTGGAATTAAGCTGCATATGCTGAGTGACAGTGGGACTGGATATGTCTCTAATTTCAGGGTTTACACCAGTAAGGATTCCAGCATTGACCCCCCTGGTTGTCCGTCCACTTTTGGAGTGACTGAGAAAATTGTGTGGGAACTTGGTAGAGGATTATTTAACAAAGGCCACCATTTATATGTAGGTAACTTCTACACCGGTGTGCGGTTGTTCAGGGAATTGGCCAAAGTGGGCACTGTTGCTTGTGGGACAATCCGTTGTAACCGGAAAGGTTTCCCAAAATAACTTGTTTGTCAAAAGCTTGTGCGGGGACAGTGCAGTGTGTGGCGTTGCGAGGCACTACTAGCTGTGAAGTTTTCAGACAGGAGAGATGTCTACATGCTGACCACTATACATGATGAAAGCACTAAACCTGTGACTGTTTTGGGTCATGTTGCTGAAGTGCGCAAACCTGTGTGCATTTTAGACTATAATAGGCACATGGGTGGTGTTGATAGAGTAGATCAAAGGTTGGAACCTTACGCTGCTCTTCGTAAAGGCTTACATTTGGTATAAGAAGTTGTCTATCCATCTTTTCCACTTGGCAACCTTTAATGCTTTTGTTGTGTTCAAGGATTCTTGTCCTGAGTCAAAGATGACTTTTGCTAAGTTTCAGGAGTCTGTAATAGGCAGCCTTGTTATAGGGGAGCAGGCAAGTGTTCCTAGAGTTGGAGTGGTGGAGGATGTGGCTAGATTGAAAGATCACTCGGGTAAGACAAGTAAAGATACTCATCCAGTCGCGCACTGTTCACTTGGTGTTTAAATCACACCTAAGCAATTTATTCAACTATATCAGAATCTATGCAAAATGTATATCATCGTTAATTCATTATATATTCATGATTAAATCCAACATATTCATTCATTAATACATCTCAACATTATGTATATTGCATCAAATTTATATTCTGTACATTATTCAAAAAATACGTTGCTCACACATCTTTTCCTCAGAGCCCAATGCATGGTTGAGCGTCTCGTTCCAACGCGGGTATCGGCATAGAGTGTGGTTTAAGGATAATAAGAACGGCATGAATTGCTTATAACTGAGGGAGAGGCTGCTACATTCGCTTAACAGTCACGCATCGTTGACAAATTAATTTCTTCTGATTACACAGTGTATCACCCGGTAGTCCACAGGTTGGCCCCCGATGAAGGTGCATGTTGGGCACCGAAATGCATTGGGCTCTGAAGAAAAGATGTGTGAACAACGTATTTTTTGAATAATGTACAGAATATATTTTATTGGGAGACTCGGGGGAAGGCTGGGTGGTGGGAAATTTGTGTGAGCCCGGTGATGCCACAGCTTCTGGGGATTCTGTGTAAGGAAACGTTGGGGGATCCACGCAAGCCATACCTCCCTGGATGCCCCCGGGTGTCTAGTTTTCAGAAATGTATGGCTTTGGTAGGTTTCCCTACATGGCCGCTGAGCACGGAACCAAAAACCAAGGTGACCCTCCTTGCAAAACAGGGTGTATTTGAGATAGGAAATTTTGATGTTGCCTCACTACGTTTTGGGCCCTTGCCTGTCGCGTGTACTTGGGTCTCCTAAACAAGTGAGGCACCGTTTTTAAGGGGGACCTGGGGGAACGCTGGGTGGTGGGAAATTTGTGTGAGCCCGGTGATTCCACACCTTTCCCACACAAAAATGTGTGAAAAAATGATTTCTTCAGCTAAAATTGAGGTTTGCAGGGGATTCTGGGTAAGGAAACGTAGGGGAGGCAGTCAAGTCACCACATCCTGGATTCCCCTGGGTGTCTGGTTTATAAAAATGTATAGGTATGTTAGGTTTACCTAGGTGCCGGCAGAGCTAGGGTTCAAAAACTACAACTAGGCACTTTGCCAAAAAAGGGTCATTTTTCACTGCGAAATTGAGGTGTGACCATGTTGTGTTTTGGGCAGTTTCCTGTCACGGGCACTAGACCTACCCACACAAGTGAGGTACCATTTTCCTTGTAAGACTTTGGGGAATGCGGGGTGTGTGGAAATTTGTGGATCCACGCAGATTCCAGTACCTTCCACCTCAGAAATGTGGGGTAAATGTGGGTTTTTAAACAATTTTTTGGGTTTGCAAGGGATTCTGGGTAACAGAACTTGGTGGGAGATAGTCAAGTCACCCCATCCTGGATTCCCCTCGGTGTCTAGTTTTCAAAACTGTATAGATTTGCTAGGTTTCCTTAGGTGCCGGCAGAGCTAAGATTAAAAAACTACAGCTAGGTACTTTGTCCAAAAAGGGTAATTTTTCACTACGAAATTGAGGTGCAACCAAGTTGCGTTTTGCGCCGTTTCCTGTTGCGCGCACTAGACCGACCCACACAAGTGAGGTACCATTTTTCTCGTAAGACTTTTGGGGACCGCGGGTGGGTGGAAATTTGAGGATCCACTAAGATTCCAGAACTTCCCACCTCAGAAATGTGGGAAAAATATGGGTTTTTTTTCACCATTTTTTAAGTTTGCAAGGCATTCTGGGTAACAGAACTTGGTGACAGGCAGTCAAGTCACCCCATCCTGGATTCCCCTGTGTGTCTAGTTTTCAGACATGTGTAGGTTTGCTAGGTTTCCCTAGGTGCCGGCAGAGCTAGGGTTAAAAAACTACAGCTAGGCACTTTGCCAAAAAGGGTAATTTTTCACTGCAAAATTGAAGAGTGACCACGTTGCGTTTTGTGCCGTTTCCTGTAGCGGGCACTAGGCCGACCCACACAAGTGAAGTGCCATTCTTCTGGTAAGACTTTGGGGAACGCGGGGTGGGTGGAAATTTGTGGATCCACGCAGATTCCAGAACTTTCCACCTCAGAAATGTGGGAAAAATTTGGGTTTTTTTTCACCATTTTTTAAGTTTGCAAGGCATTCTGGGTAACAGAACTTGGTGGGAGGCAGTCAAGTCACCCCATCCTGATTCCCCTGTGTGCCTAATTTTCAAAAATGTATAGGTTTGCAAGGTTTCCTAGGTGCCGGCAGTGCTAATGATGGAGCAGGATTCCGAAAGGAGTCTTGCTTGTATGCAACCTCCCTCAGCTTAATAATTAATTGTATTAATTGTGTGAGTGTTGGATGTAATCTCCACTGAGAAACCAGAAGCTTTGGGTATAGTGAAGAAGCAGGCCTATGGATAACAATGTTGTATGGAGTTTGTGTATTAAAATGGCCGACTAACTGGGAATTTCTGTTTGCGCATGCGCGTAATGCATGACGTCACTTTCTTTGGTGGGAATCTTTTGCAGCTGTGCAGAAGCGTTTAACATGGCCATTAACATTGCACGTGACCAGGCACAGGCAGAATCTGTTTGTAAATTGTCTTTAATATTATATTACTAAAGCTTATGCAATAATAGTTAGAATTTATTTAGTGGAAAAGGCAAAGTCATTCCGATAATGAGAAATCATTTATTCTTCATTCTAATATGTGTCTCTTTCTGGTTTTCTAATAGTTCGTTTGCGGCCGGTTTTGGTTAACCTGAACCAAGTCACATGCCCGGAAAGGAGGAGAAGACACCATCTCACAAGCCAAATGTCCTCCCATCAAGGCCAATCCCAAACGTGAACTGTGGGAAAGAGCCACTGCCAGTAGCTGTGTGACAAAATGTTGCAACTGTTACCTGTTCTCATTGCTTGGGACATGGGTGGGAATAAATAAATTGAAACATTCGAAGGGTGGGAACCTGTAAAACAATGAATGTTCAGAAAGGTACTCGTGTGACTTAGTGGAAATTGCTCATCCCACCTTCCCTGTCCAATCCGAGGTAGAGGAATCCAAATATTGAAACATTTAGGGGTGCTCCCAAGGTTTAGGAAAGGTATAATAGAACTAGGTCCTGTCAATAGAGTTACTGCAAGGCACAGATACGCTGTCCATCAGAATCGCTGTTGGAAGGTCTAGTGAGTCCATCGAGGGTGGAGAGGAGTCGAAGAGAGGAAGCTGATACCCGAACGAGAGAAGCTTGCATAGCAGAGTCCCGAGGTCCGTCCAGAGAGGGAAGTCTGTCCCGAGGTCCCGTGGGTTTTCCAGAATCATCTGCCCTGAGTCCCGTCTGAATCCATCCAGAGAGGGGAGTCCCGTCCCGTGTGACTCTTGCAAGTCACCGACCAACATTTTAGGTAATTATAAGCACACGGGTACCTGGGGAATTATTGAATGCTGCCTAAACCTATATTCTTGCTATGATATGCTTTCCATTTCAGGCGTTGGTCAAAATATTAGTTAAACGTCTGTTTCTTTATTAATTCAAACCTGAAATTGATTCTTGGTGTCATTGTAATAAAACTATGCACATTTTTTATATAAAAAGGTTGTTCAAACCTTCCAGTGGATGTGGTTATTGTAGACAGCTGAAACAGATCAATTCGTGCAAATCCTTATCTTCAAGTCACTAATCACCCTGATCCAGGGCGGGAGGTATGGTAAGAACCTCAAGGGAAAATAAGATAGGCGTGTAGGGATAAGAAGCAAGTCACCGACCGGACTGGAGTGAATGTGTGAAAGGGAACCAGTGTGTTGAGTGTGTGTATGAAGCTTGTCAGGTCTGGCCCGGTGAGGTTTGCGCGCCATCACCAGGGTTCAAAAACTACATCTAGGCACTTTGCCAAAGAAGGGTCATTTTTCACTGCGAAATTGAGGTGTGAACACATTGCTTTTTGTGCCGTTTCCTGTTGCGGGCACTATGCTGACCCAGACAAGTGAGGTATCATTTTTCTCGTAAGACTTTGGGGAAAGCGGGGTGGGTGGAAATTTGTGGATCCACGCAGATTCCAGAACTTTCAACCACAGAAGTGTGGGGAAAATGTGCTTTGTTGGACATTTTTTAGGTTTGCAAGGGATTCTGGGTAACAGAACCTGGTGGGAGGCAGTCAAGTCACCCCATCCTGGATTCCCCTGGATGTCTAGGTTTCAAAAATGTATAGGTTTGTTAGTTTTCCCTAGGTGCCGGCAGAGCTAGGATTCAAAAACTACATCTAGGCACTTTGCCAAAAAATGGTCACTTTTCGCTGCGGAATTGAGGTGTGACCACGTTGCTTTTTGCGCAGTTTACTGTCGCGGGCACTAGGCCGAACCAGACACGTGAGGTACCATTTTTCTCATAAGACTTTGGGGAACATGGGGTTGGTGGAAATGTGTGTATCCACGCAGATTCCAGAACTTTCCACTACAGAAATGTTGGAAAAATGTGATTTCTTGGGACAATTTTTTAGGTTTGCAAGGGATTCTGGGTAACAGAACCTGGTGGGGGGCAGTCAAGTCACCCCATACTGGATTCCCCTGTGTGCCTAGTTTTCAAAAATGTATAGGTTTGCTAGGTTTCCCCCAGGTGCCGGCAGAGCTAGGGTTAAAAAACTACAGCTAGACACTTCTCAAAAAAAGGGTAAATTTTCATTGTGAAAATGAGGTGTTTTCACCTTGGGTTTTGAGCCTTTTCCTGTCGTGGGCACTATGCCTTCCCACACAAGTGAGGTACCATTTTTATCGGGAGACTAAGGGTAATTCAGATTTGTAAAGCAACTGTTATTCCGTACTGATTTGTGATGCATTTATGCCTTCCAAATGAGACATTGTGTAAAAAAGAAGTCATTTTGAAAAATGACCGCTAATTCTCATGCTAGTATGAGTATTCCCAATTTTGAAAATGTGCAAATATGTACTGTTTCTAAACTCTATAATTTATTCCTATTTCAGAAATATATAGGTGTCTTTCATACCGATTTTTCCATATATACATTTTCCCACAATAATTGCTATATAACGGGTACATAATAAAAAGCGATTGCAAATTGCTGCTCAGTTATTGGCTCTGGGTTCGTCGGGTTCTTGGTGAACCTACAAGTCCTATATATCCCCACAACCAGGAAGGTCCATCGGATGTAATGGTATATTGCTTTAAAAGAGCTGTCATAATTAGAAGAAGTTACAGGTGAAAGCGTTGACACAAAAGGCTGTTTTTTTCAACTAATTTTCAATTTTTCCTATATTTAACTGTTAGTTTCTATAAAGATCTTGATGGATCTACACAAATGACCCCTTGCTGAATGCAGAATTTTGTCTAATTTTTTAAAAATGTATAGCTTTCCAGGATCCAATATTGCTTTCATACCCATTTCTACCATTAACTGGAAGGAGGTTGAAAGCACAAAAAATAGCAAAAATAGGCTATGTCCCAGAATAATGCCAAACTGTGTAAAAAAAATGTGGATTTCTGACAAAAGTCTGTCATTCCCTAAAAGCTGGGAAAACGGTGATTTCAGCCCCATAAACCCTTTTTTGATACCATTTGCAGGGAAAAACACAGACGCTTTCATTTGCAGCCCTTTTTCCCATTTTTCCCCAAAAGCCAAACGTTTAGCTGTATTTTGGGAAATTTCTGGGACCCCTCCAGGGGAATCAACAAACCCTGGGAACCTTTAGAATCCCCATGATGTTGGAAGAAAAGAACGCAAATTTGGCATGGATACCTTATGTGGTCAAAAAGTTACAGGGGCCTAAGCGCGCACTACCCCAAATAGCCAAAAAAAGGCTTAGCACAGGGGGGGAAAAGGCCTAGCAGTGATGGGGTTAAGGAGTTGCATGGAATAAACAGCAACTCTTTTTATTGTAGCACATAAAGCTGAAGCTGAGTAAACTTTTGCTATTTATGCTGAATTGTGGTTTTGAAGCCACGCAGGTCACGGACGTGTTTATGAAGGAGATGCATGCAGTAAACAGCAACTTCCTACTGAGGCACATACTGGCATTTGAACACAAAATGGTACAGTGAGGAATGCAGTGTTAATTTTGCCGGTAGTTCTTAGGTTCTAAGTGCACTGGGATATTCCAAGCTGCAAATATGTGAGTATAAAACTGCCGGGAAATTGTTTGCATGTATGACACACCGCTTTTATTTTTAATTCGCACTAGCTACAAGTGCACTTGATAAGGATGAACGTCTAATGGCCCCTGTTTTAATATAAATTGTAAGTGCTGTTGAAGGAGTTGCATGGAGTAAATAAACAGCAAGTCCCAATTGAGGCATATACTGGCATTTGATCACAAAATGGTACAGTGAGGAATGCAGTGTTACTTTGGCCGGTAGCTGTAATGTTGTAAGTGCACTTGATAAGGATGAACGTCTAATGGGCCCCATTTTAATATGCCCCATTCCTAGTGGGCTATTCCAAGCTGCATATATTTCAGTATAAAACTGACCGCAAATTGTTTGCATGTATGATGTTAGGGGCAGACAAGGTCTTGCTTCTTTCCTTCTCAAATAAGTAATTTGGAGACGCTCCCTAAGCAGTTTTAAGGAACGTCTCTTGCGCACGTCGGGGCTTGGCTTACTGATTCTTGACGTGACCACGCCCCCATCCTGCTCCTGGTAGCGTTCTTTGTGGAAGAACTTCGTTTGTCTTCCTGTTATCGGATTTTCGGCAGTCCGGTTGGAGAGCCTTTCCTCTGTGCTGTGTGTGGCCTGTTCGTGCTCTTCTCACCATGGGAGAGCCGCGAGAGACATTTCCCTTTTCTCAAGTGCTCCGTACTTTCCCCTCTGTCTCATCTTTGCTGTGGGCCGGTTCTGGCACTAACGGACGGGCTACATGGATTTTGCTCCCTGTACGTGTGTGGTGGCTCCACTTCCTGCGATATCCTGTATGCTCCCTGTGCGTGTGGGGCGGTACCGCTCTCTTGTTAGTCTGAAGTGTCGGACTGTATGTGCCCCATTCTTAGAGTCTGCTTATTGCTCCCCTATTTCCACAAGGTGTGTGTGGCTGTTCACGTCCGTCTTCTCCCGTGCAGCTGAACAGTTCATCTTTGTGTGAGTGAGATCCCCGCTGTTGAGTGTGTGCCCGTCCCGCTCTGTCTTTAGTTTATAAGCCGGACGGCTCACCTCCTGAGTGTGTGACTGCGCCGCTCTGTCTTTAGCTTAGGAGCCGGACGGCGCACCTCCTGAGTGTGTGACCGCGCCGCTCTGTCTTTAGCTTAGGAGCTGGACGGCTCACCTCCTGAGTGTGTGACCACGCCGCTCTGTCTTTAGCTTAGGAGCTGGACGGCTCACCTCCTGAGTGTGTGACCACGCCGCTCTGTCTTTAGCTTAGGAGCTGGACGGCTTACCTCCTGAGTGTGTGACCGTGCCGCTCTGTCTTTAGCTTAGGAGCCGGACGGCGCACCTCCTGAGTGTGTGACCGCGCCGCTCTGTCTTTAGCTTAGGAGCTGGACGGCTCACCTCCTGAGTGTGTGACCACGCCGCTCTGTCTTTAGCTTAGGAGCTGGACGGCTTACCTCCTGAGTGTGTGACCGTGCCGCTCTGTCTTTAGCTTAGGAGCCGAACGGCTCACCTCCTGAGTGTGTGACTGCGCCGCTCTGTCTTTAGCTTAGGAGCTGGACGGCTCACCTCCTGAGTGTGTGACTGCGCCGCTCTGTCTTTAGCTTAGGAGCCGGACGGCGCACCTCCTGAGTGTGTGACCGCGCCGCTCTGTCTTTAGCTTAGGAGCCGGACGGCACACCTCCTGAGTGTGTGGCCGTCCCACTCTGTCTTTAGCTTAGGAGCCGGACGGCTCACCTCCTGAGTGTGTGACCACGCCGCTCTGTCTTTAGCTTAGGAGCCGGACGGCTCACCTCCTGAGTGTGTGACCACGCCGCTCTGTCTTTAGCTTAGGAGCCGGACGGCTCACCTTCTGAGTGTGTGACTGCACCGCTCTGTCTTTAGCTTAGGAGCTGGATGGCTCACCTTCTGAGTGTGTGACTGCACCGCTCTGTCTTTAGCTTAGGAGCTGGATGGCTCACCTTCTGATTGTGTGACTGCACCGCTCTGTCTTTAGCTTAGGAGCTGGATGGCTCACCTTCTGAGTGTGTGACTGCACCGCTCTGTCTTTAGCTTAGGAGCTGGACGGCTCACCTTCTGAGTGTGTGACTGCACTGCTCTGTCTTTAGCTTAGGAGCTGGATGGCTCACCTTCTGAGTGTGTGACTGCACCGCTCTGTCTTTAGCTTAGGAGCTGGATGGCTCACCTTCTGATTGTGTGACTGCACCGCTCTGTCTTTAGCTTAGGAGCTGGATGGCTCACCTTCTGAGTGTGTGACTGCACCGCTCTGTCTTTAGCTTAGGAGCTGGACGGCTCACCTTCTGAGTGTGTGACTGCACTGCTCTGTCTTTAGCTTAGGAGCCGGATGGCACACCTCCTGAGTGTATGACCACGCCGCTCTGTCTTTAGCTTAGGAGCTGGACGGCTCACCTCCTGAGTGTGTGTTTGCTCCGCTTCCTTGTTTTATGTGGAAGCCGGGCGACATTCCTCAGTTCCCTCGGGGTTCCAGTTGAAAGAATTACCCCTTGTCTCCATGCACGATCCATTTGGCCACGGATCTCTTCTTTTATGAACCCTTCCTATGAAGACCTTCACTCAAGGCCGGTTACAACCATTTTGGGGTAAGTGGAGTGTGATGCTGAACATATGATAAGGTGTCTTTATATTGTACTAGATATTTGTAATCTCTTGTGTATTTCCTCTTTCCTTGCAGTCTCTTCATATGACCAAGAGCCCATCGCGGAACTATCTGGCTGGGGAGAGTGGTGGACACTCTTAGGTTTATTTCCCCCCACACCTTTAGTGAACAGCAGTCCTTGAGTGTGTTCCCATTCCATTCTGGTCGCTGTTCTCTGGAAGTGTGGAGGACCTCGTCTTCGCTCCTGTGGAATTGGGCCCACGCTGGCTAAAGGTCTGACATATGACACATTGTTTTTTTATTTTATTTACACTAGCTACAAGTGCACTTGATAAGGATGAAGGTCTAATGGGCCCAGTTTTAATATAAATTGTCAGTGCTGTTGAAGTAGCTGGATAGAGTGAACAGCAACTCCTTATTGTGGCACAAAAAGCTGAAGCTGAGAAAACATTTGCTATTTATGCTTAGTTCTGGTTTTGAAGTCACGCAGGTCTCGGAGGTGTTTATGAAGGAGGTGCATGGAGTAAACAGCAACTTCCTAGTGAGGCATAACTGGTATTTGAACACAAAATGTATAGTGAGGAATGCGGTGTTACTTTGGCTGGTAGTTGTAATGTTTTAAGTGCACTTGATAAGGATGAACGTGTAATGGGCCCCGTTTTAATATCAATTGTAAGTGCTGTTGACGGAGGTGCATGGAGTAAACAGCAACTCCCTATTGAGGCACTTACGGGCCTTTGAACTGGAAATGGTATAGTGAGGAATGCGGTGTTAATTTGGCTGGTAGTTTTAAGGTTGTAGGTGCACTTCATAAGGATAACCATGTAATGTGCCCCTTTCCTAATGGGCTAGTCCAAGCTGCATATATTTCAGTATTAAACTGTCCGGAAATTGTTTGCATGTATGACACACCGTTTTTTTTTTTAATTTGCACTAGCTACAAGTGCACTTGATACGGATGAGCGTGTAATGGGCCCCGTTTTAATGTAAATTGTAAGTGTTGTTGGGGGCGTGGTCTGCAGTGCTGCGGAATGGCCGCTCTGTGAGCGAGCTCCGCCGGCCAAGACATTATCCTGCAGTAATCCGTGCACCAAGGGGAGCCGGAGTCGTGCCATTTCTGCTTCATCGGAAAAGCGGTAGACCTGCGGCGCAAAGTGGTGTTGACCTTAGCTGCCTAAACTGCTCCGGAGCCTCGCTACAAGCCCTAGAGTGCTGAGTGCAGAGGATAGGGCGGATCTGAGGGCTGTGCAGAGGGGCTGCCAGGACTAACTGAGGCCGAGGCTTCCGCAGCGACCTGGGCTGAGGCGGAGCAGTTTACAGCGCTTGCGATTCCTGACCACCCGCTAATGAGGTATGGGACACAACTGGATGGCTGGACGTCCCAGCAGTGTGCCGAAGCGGATGGGTGCCTGATTGCATGAGTGGGCCAAGATGCCGAGAAATCTGCGGGTGCTCCGGGCCCTGTAGGTGCCATTTTGGGATCGAGAGTGCCGACCGGTGCCTGTTTGCTCGAAGCAAGAGTGCGTGCCTACCCTGTGAAGCTAGACGATCCGGTGGTGCAATATAACGAGAAGCCACCTCGCTGGTGTGCCTCCAAAAACAAGCCATGGGTAAGCAAGATGCCAAGCAGCCCAAAATCTGCTTTTTGACCAGAGAAGGGTGACCCTGAGACTGCCGTAGGGGGATCTGCTGAGGGGCAACTGGGAGACCAGAGGGAGGATCTTCATACACTCATGCTCAAAATGCGGTCCAGCCTCCGCACCATTGACGCAAAATTGGATACTTTGACGGCCCAAATACAATCTGTAAAGACCCAGGTGGGAGTTCATGAACATAGGTTGAATGTGCTGGAAAATAAGCAATCAGATTTTCACGAATTCCAGGTGGTGACAAAAGACAAATTGCTGCAGATGGTCAAGCTATTGGGTGTCGTCGGTGCCAAAAAAGAGGATTTGGAGGCGAGGTCCCGCCGCAACAACCTGCGCATTACAGGCATTCCGGAAACGACAACAATCACCAAAATGGAGTTGTATTTGTCGGAACTGTTACAGGACCTTTTTGATGCACACCTTTCACTGGTCTTAACGGTGGAAAGAGCTCATCGCGCGTTGGATCCCAAACCTCCAGTGGGGGCTACTCCCCGACCCATCCTGGTGAGGCTCCTAAACTACCAGGATCGTGATGTGATACTGCGCCTGGCGCGTGAAATGGGGAAAATCAAGCATAAAGGCAACCACACATCCTTTTATCCAGACTTCACACCAGCGGTGCAAGCAGCTAGACGCAAATTCCTGCCGTCAAAGCGGATCCTATTGCAGGCACATATCCCCTACTCGCTGTTATATCCTGCTAAATTTAAGGTGTCTCATGATTGCTCTTCCCATTTTTGTACTGACGCTAAATCCGCCCTAAACTTTGCAAAACATGTGAGTGGTAAAAAGGCTAAGAACAGTCCTAGATTGGAGGATTTGACCGAAAACCAGCTAAGTGACAATGATTGAGGACACTGAGACCTATTCTTATATATTGTTCAAAGTAATATTTCTCTTCTTCTCTCTTGTCCTGGGGGGAAGTGCACAATTCCACTGTTTTAACAATAGCTCTTTGCCCTTTTTGATTGATACACACTGGTGTTTGTAGTTGACAAATGGTAGCTTCGGATATTTGTTATGTGATGGCCCGACCTTATTTGGACAGTTGCCTCTGGTTACCTCGGGAGGATGTTGTTTTATTCACTGCCGCTTGTCATCTGATATCTGTGGCTGGTCGCTATCTTCTTGTGCTGGAAATAGAGTGGCGAGGTGCAGAAGTAGTCACTTATAATATGTAGCTGCACATATATCATTCTGTTGGACTGTAGACCTGACTCCCTGCAGTTTCTTGGCCACCCAGCCACGGTAGGGAAGTATGCCAGCGCTCATACATCCCCATGGGAGTTTTTTCAGAATTACGCTGTTTATTATTTTGTTGTTGGGTGGGTATTCTTCAACCTCATTGGGGAGTTGGTGTGGGAGGGGGTGGAAGGTTGGGTATGTTGATTAATGTTTTACCGGTGTATTTGTATGCTATTGGATGAAGTACGTAGACAGACTTGAGAAAAACACATGTTGCCCCAGACACAGTGATTTTACACATGCTGCCTTATTGAACACCATGTGAACAGTCTAAACTGCTTGTCATGGAACATAAGAGGTTTAAATGATGGCAGAAAGTCCAGGCTAGTACATGCATATCTCACGAGACATAATATAGATGTGTGTATGTTACAGGAAACTCACCTAGATGTTAAACCCTCCCAAAAACTCAAACATAAAAGATGGGGGTTCACCTACTCTTTGGTCTATTCCAACTATTCTCGTGGTGTGGCAGTGCTGGTTAAATGTGGCATTGAATGGAGCGAGAGGGAAGTACACACAGACCCTCACGGCAGGTACATCATTCTGCTGGGCTTGTTGGGAGGGGTTTCTTTAACCTTGGTAGCAAAATACAGACCTAATATAGACTCTCCAAGCTTCTTCCAAGATATATATGCCAAAATTAAAGCGACTGGCTGCACCATGATTCTGTGGGGGAGAGATTTCAATGCAGTATTAAATGATTAAATGGATAGTCAGGGAATGGCGAGGGCACTTCATCCTGCTGCTGGCAAGGCCCTGAATGCAATACTTTAAGATGAGGACCTTGTTGACGTCTGGCGATTACACCCCCTCTCTAGGGAGGGTACCTGCTTCTCTGAGCACTATAAGGCCTGTTCCCGGTTGGACTATTGGCTGGCGTCTCGGGATGTGCGAGCTGGGTAGTGGAGGTATCACACTATCAGATCACTCCCCATGCCTCTTGTGGCTATCGCTCCCTGACTCCATGCGGCGGGCGTTTTCCTGGAGACTGCCTCCATATGCTTTATTGGATGAGGCGTTTAAGGAAGAAATTCGTAATGACATAACTGACTATTTTACACCGAATACAGGCTCTGTCGACACTGAAGCATCTTTGTGGGAAGCATTTAAAGTGGTCATTAGAGGACAATGTATTGCTCAACAAGCAGAGGTACTAAAGGCAATTAGGACCACGCTGACTTCCATTGAGGCTCAAATCAAAGATCTTGAAACACGATTTTGCTCTGATGGTACATCTGCTACCTTGGCTCAGTTGAAATCCAAACTACTGGACTATGAAGAAGAGGCACCGAGGGAGGTGAAGTTTCTTGGGAAACATGCTGAGGTGCGTAGATATGCAGAGGGAGACAGACCAGGGCGTATGCTCACCAGCATGATTCGTAGCATGAGGTTTACTGCATATATCCCCGAGCTGGTTAACAAAGATGGTAGTACTGTCAGAGGCCCAGTAGCTATACTTAATACATTTTCCTCGTTTTATTTCCAATTATATACAGCTACACAATCAAGGTGCCCGGAGGGCATGCAGGTCTTTCTAGACTCCCTAGAACTGATTTGGTTTAATAACAGACACAGGGAATACATGGACTTGCCATTTATGGCAGAGGACGTGGCTAAAGTGATTAAAAGTTTGCCCTTGGACAAGGCCCCTGGGTCAGACGGGTTGACGACCGCTTCTTATAAAACATATGTAAAGGAGCTCGCGCCCCGACTTTTGGTGGTCTATGAAGAAGCCGAAGAGTCGGGTATACTGCCCCAAACGATGGGAGAGGCGATCATTATTACCCTGCTAAAACCTGGGAAGCCTGACACCGACTTAGATTCATATCGCCCATGTCGCTAATGTGGATGTCAAGAATTTGGGGAAATGAATAGCCAATAGGCTACAACCCATGATCCCCCTCATTGCTCGTCCAGACCAATCGGGATTCATACCGGGGAGGTCTACTTCTCATAACCTTCAGACCGTCTTTTTGGTCCTACATTACGTACACCCGGATGTGCAGGCAGCGGCGGTGTTCTTGGACACAACCAAAGCCTTTGACTCGCTTGAAATGCCCTATCTTTTTACGATATTAGAGCGGATAGGGTTTAGCCCCCTTTTTTATTCAATGGATCAGGTTATTATACACTGAGCCAACAGCTTGGATTCAAATTAGTGGGCGCTGTGTCAAAACCTTCTCTGGGGGCAGAAATACATGTATACTGCAGCCGGTCATCTCCGCAGCACGCACCAAAGGCTCTACCCGGTTTCCCTCCCGCCGCCACATATTGCAACCAGCGGCCGCCGAGAGGAGGGAGACTACATCTTCCAGCAAGCTTTGCGGCAGAAGCCGCTTCCCGCAAATCCATGCCCTGGAGGCGCCATAAAAACAGCGACAGCCCCGGTGGAGCGGGCGCTGTGTCAAAACCTTCTCTGGGGGCAGAAATACCTGTATACTGCAGCCGGTCATCTCCGCAGAACGCACCAAAGGCTCTACCCGGTCTCCCTCCCACCACCGCATCTTGCAACCAGCGGCCGCCGAGAGGAGGGAGACTACATCTTACACAAAGCTTTGCGGCGGAAGCCGCTTCCCGCAGTTCCGCGCCCGGAGGCGCCATAAAAACAGCGACAGCCCCGGTGGAGCGGGCGCTGTGTCAAAACCTTCTCTGGGGGCAGAAATACCTGTATACTGCAGCCGGTCATCTCCGCAGCATGCACCAAAGGCTCTACCCGGTCTCCCTCCCGCCGCCGCATCTTGCAACCAGCGGCCGACGAGAGGAGGGAGACTACATCTTCCAGCAAGCTTTGCGGTGGAAGCCGCTTCCTGGAGTTCCGCACCCGGAGGCGCGGGCGGGCGCCGGGCTAAGCCCGGGCAAAGGGCAGGCCCTCTGCGGCCCTCAGAGGCCAAAGGAAGCCGGGCAATTTCTCTAACCTTCCTACTTCAGGCACCTTGGAACATTGGAACTTCGCAACATAAGGTACTTTGAACTTTAGTTGCAGCACTCGCTTGTCTTTTGTTGCCTTGCTGTTAGGTTGACTCTTATAATTAATTGCAGCTTAGGCCTTGTAGTGAATTGGTACACAGATCCCGGAACATGTCCTCAAGGGGTGCAAAGGGAAGGAAATCACTAGTGGGCGGATCTGTGAGGGGGACCCTTGATCAGTTCATTACACGGGCGGCCTCAGTGCTGGAACACGAGATAGCCATCACTGAGCGCCGCCTCTCTACAGAACTCCAGAACAAACGTTCATCATTGGGGCCCTCCAATTAGTGATTACTCCTACACCGAGCGTAGGGAAGGAAAAACCCATTTATAGTGACATTGGTGTTCCTTCTCTATTACAAGACGCTTCAACGTCATCCGAGTCCACTAGGTCATATAGTAACAAGGATTCCACCTTGGATCCTGTACTAGAAATAATTTCGGAAGAATCCCCGTTACACAATCCTCCGACGGCTAAACAAAAACCCCGAGCTCCAGCACATCCCAAAGGGCAAACATTACAGAGAAAGAAGGGGGGAACTAGACACAAGGGTAGGCAGGCTAAACTACCAAAGACTTCCCAACACCCTCCAACAAACCATTTTACGGGAACTGGGAACACAGGCCCAGTACAGACACCTCTGCCCTTTCCCCCAGCACAGATACCTCCGCCCTTTCCCCCAGCTCAAGAGTTAATAGGGAACATTGAAGTTCTAGTAAAGTCCCTAATACTCCCGCTGGTGGAAAGATTTAAAAGGTTAGCTGACCATCTGGGGGTAATAGAAGATGCCATCACTTCAAACACTGCTTTATTAAAAGACCTAGCAGAGGGTGTAAGTAAATAAACACCAATAGGGGTACGGAGGACGCAAAATGCAACAAAGGTGGACAAAACATTAGCACCCCCACACTCATTGCCTGATAAGATATTGACTTCAACGAAGACAAGCAGCAATTCAAACCATCTAGGACAGAAGGACCTGTTGGAAACTCAATCAGGTCGGAGAATACACAGGGAAATAGAGTGAGGAATAATTCTAACATCAGGGACCATAACGGCCTTTTTTCACAAATAGATTTACCACCAGAAGTGGCCCCATACGTTGCAGTACTGACAAGGTTACCAGAACTGGAAATAGGGAAAACTGAAAGGTATTTGGAACTTAAAAATAAAGTCATCTATTGGGTAAGGACCAATAGACCATTACCCCCCAACATTAACGGGGAAATCTTGCATGTGAGGAGGCTTAGATGGGTAGGCCAGAGGCCCAAAGACACTAAGTGCGATATCATAATCATCAATTTTAGGGAACGTAGGGTTATTCCGTACCTGAATGACTGGTACCAGGAGACCGGAGGGGAGGGGATACGGATACATGATCTGAGTTACTTCTACCCTAGGTCACTATCACCACAGCAACCAAGGTTCACGAAGGCTCATCAGAATATTCTGGGCGGCTCACTTTTTAACATTCATACCTCAAATCGATTTGCCGCATTTACAGGATTGGATGGGGTAGATTGACTAAATAATGTAATGCCTATTGCCCCTCGTGTATTAAATCACACTGTTTCGCCAAATGTGCCTAAGGGCGTGTTACCCACTGATCCAAAGCTAAAGGTGGGTTTTAGTAACTGTATGATCAATACAAAATCTTTCATACAGGAAACTTTCAGTAGTGGGCATGAGGGGAGGCTGGGCGAGGTACATCATGTAGCTAACATCATCTCGGAAACCCTGATGGTGCTCCCTGTTGAGGGAGTCTCCGATAACGATTCTTTAAAAATCCTAGTAAATGACAATAGTAAGAGTAAAAGTTACTTTAAACAGCTTACTAGCCCATCAACAAATATTTATATAACCAAAGATAAGGGCCCTACAAATTCCCCGTTAACAAGCACTGCTAAGAATAATCGTGATGGAACCGTTTGGCCCATTGTTGGGTCTAAGCCAAACTCAGATAATTTATTAACAAGCTCTCTTATAGCTAACCCAGAGGGGTGCCTTTGTCTACCTGCCCTGCGCCCCAAGAACGAAGTGAGGAAATTACCATGCCTGGGACCACTAGCAATGGCCCACCACAGTGCCGCCACCATCCGGCAGCATCATTAGCTTGGAACGTGGCGGGTCTGATCGATAAAATTACCAATCCAATGTGGCGAGCCGTGGCTTTAAAACATGGCATCATATGCGTCCAAGAAACATGGGTTAACAAGGAACTGCATATCCTGGGTTATAAAACTTTTTCTACCCCGGCTATCCCGGGCCAAAGTGGCAGGCACAAGGGGGGCTTGTGCACTTATATTTCATCAACTGTTGGATCCCCAAATGTTAAGTTTTTTAGTGACGAATTTTATCAAATAATAGTCACATCCTGGGGACCTCTAAAAAACATGACATTGGTGAATATCTATAATAATATTTCCTCCGCATCAATAGAGTTTGTCTTAAATAACCTCTTGTCAGATCTCATTAAAATTGAGGAGCAAATGGTGGGTGATATGGCCATGCTATGGGTAGGGGACTTTAACTGCCCTCTTTGTCCCCGAGGAGCAGCGGGTGTGTGTGGGATGGGGGATCGCAATGAAGGGCCCATGACTCTCTTTGCCCACTCAAAATTAGGTGAAATGTTTAATTCCATATCCTCTCACTTTACCTTATCATATATAAACGAGCTTTGCACCCCGCTAAATCATTTACACCCACTTTTAATGGGAGGGGTTATAATTCATTCATTGACTTCACCCTCCTATCATCTAGATATGCAGGGGCTGTACTTGACTGGGACACTATCGAGTCTGTCCTTAGTGACCATTATCCCATCTCTGTTATCTTGAAATCTAAGGACTCTTCTTTAGACCGAACGAATAACATCTTATACAACGTAACACCAATGTTAGGAAGCAGAAATGGGTTCTGTATCAAATGGGACAAGGTGGTGCCTACGAACTTTATTGTAAATGAAAATTGATACTTGTATAGCGCACTACTCACCCGCAAGGGTCTCAAGGCGCTTGTACGAATACCGCTAAGGAACCCATCCTGGCTTTCCCCGTGAGGCGTCCACTCCTGGGCACCCCCAAGGTGGAGGCCAGGCATCCTTAGCGTTGTGGGGGCCGTTGTGGAGATTAAGCAAGCTATTGCCCAGAGTTGCAGAGTGGGACTCCATGATTGGAATAGGCACCAAGGCAAGAATTATCAGGTCCGTGGAATTTTGATCCCAAGACCCGCCGAGGCGGGGAATTGAACCCTGGTCCCGGGCTAGACCTCTGCATCAGGGTCTGCCGCTCTAACCATTGAGCCACACTTCTCTACCAGACACAGACACTGGTTGGGAATACCTATGAGGATTTTTCAACCTGCCTCTCTATCGAAGCCGCCCCTCAGAATATTGTAGATTCCTTCATAAAAAATTGCTCTGCAATAAAACAACTTTTGACCAGAGTACCCCGTAATCCACCAAAGGAGACTAAGGGATGGTTCAATAGGAGATGTACTAAGGCGCTTGCCGTCTTAACAAAAGCACTTCATTCTTGCCCAAGGTGTAGGGAAAACATCCAGATAGCCAGGCGTGCCTACCGGGACGCCATAACAACCAGGAAAAAAGAGCTAAAAAAGCTGGCGTGGACTGCTCTCCATGAAGCCTCAGAAATGAAGGATAATACAGCCTTCTGGAAGGCAGTCAATGCCCCGTTCCTCCAAGACAATCAGGGTCCCCAAATAGACCTAGCCATCCCAGCAGAATCCTGGGTTTCACATTTTGAAGGCCTATATAATAAAATAGCCCTCCCAGGAATAATGCCCAAAGTACCTGAGACATTTGTAGAACATAATCCGAGAAGCTCCTTTCCACTGGGTATTCGGTTCCACTATGAGGAAGTGATTAAGGCACTCAAGGAAAGCCCGTCGGGGAAGGCCCCAGGGCCTGATTGCGTCCCAATAGACGTATTTAAGTCTATCCCTGATCTATGGACACCTATGTTGACCAATGTGCTCAACTCCTCAAACAACACAGGATTTATTCCTACCTGGCCTGAGGCTATAGTAGTCCCGATTTTTAAAAAGGGGGACAGGAATGATCCTACCTGCTACCGACCGATTTCCTTACTTGATGGTTTGATGAAGGTCGCAGGTAGGACCATTCTAAATAGAATGCAGGATTGGCTGGAAGAGCAAGAGGTCATCTCCAACCTACAACATGGGTTCAGGGCCGGCAAGGGAACCATCGAGCAGGGACTTCATCTGGCCATAATAACAGCTAAGTATATCCATGCTAAAAAAAGAAACCTTTTTGTGACCTATATAGACTTAAGCTCTGCATTTGATTGTGTGGACAATGAGTTGCTTTGGCAAACACTATCTGATATTGGTCTGGACAATCAAATTCTTACATTCATTAAAGAACTCTATAATGGGGCAGGTGCACGTGTCAGATTTGGTAGGATGGGCGAGTGCTCTGATTTGTTCCGGATTTACAGAGGAGTAAGACAGGGGTGCATTTTAGCACCGCTGCTCTTTACTTTATATATCAACAAGGTAGGGCTTTATCTCTCTGAAACCTATCATGACTACCCTACAGTAAACGGGACCCCCATTCCTATATTTCTCTATGCGGACGACGCAGCAATTATGTCCCAGACCAGGGTGGGTTTACAAAGGGCGGTGGTAACATTCTCAGAGTTCATGAGAGTGAGAGGCCTCCGTGTGAATGTTTCTAAAACATATACCATGTCATGCGGAACTAAGAACAGAAGGACATCCTGCTTAATCACTCTGGATGGTAGAAAGATCGAGTCTATCGACAGATTCTGCTATCTTGGTATAAACTTTGAAAGAAAGGGTTCATGGAAACCAGCTGTAACCGCTAGGTTTCTCGTGTTTTCCAGAGCCTCTTGTGCCCTGATGAACTTTGCTAAAAGGCTGGGCGGCAGACCAGTTAGAGAACTCCTTCAGATTTTTAAGGCCAAATGCATCTCGACAGGTACATATGGGGCGGGTCTCTGGGGGATCGAGCAGGTGGACATCATCCAACTTATTGAAAATCATTTTCTACGTTATTTATTGGCCATCCCAAAGAGCACCGCAACTTATGTGGCCCACAGTGAACTAGCCATGCCATATTTTTCAGACATCATTCAATCTTCCCCGTCTTGTTATGGCATAATGTTTGGGTTAACCCAGAGACCTCCCTGAACAGAGATGTATTAAAGGATTGTTTGGAATGTGATGGAGCTGGTAACATCAAATGGCTTAGTTATGTTAAAGATCTACTGAAAGAAATTGGGCACCCTGAATACTTCTCTAACCCAGATAGCATGGTGAACGTGTCCAGAATAGCTCTTAAAAAACTCCTTCTCCAGCATCTAGAGAGCAAAAGTTGGCGGGTAGAAAAGCTTAAGAAAACGGTCATGGAACCTCATATGATTACTGTCTTTAAGGGGGTACAGCAGTATCTTTTGATTGAACAACCCCCTTTTAACCGTATGCTTTTGACCCGTTTCCGTACCAATACTTTCTATCGACTAATAATTTCCCCCCAGTGCAATGATTGGTCAAGAGAGAAGAGAATCTGTCCTTGTGACGGTGTTTCTGACCAGTCTAATATCCATTGTATATTTTTTTGCACTTTTTAAACCTATGCGAGGGAAAGATTGCTAATACCCTTACTTGTCTTGTGGGGACTGCGAACCTGTAGGGGGGCATATGATAAATTAAAATCTTTAGAAAATGAACGTACTATTGGAACTATATCCACCTTTTTGAAGGCAATTGTAAGATCTAGAAACACAATGTAATTCCCATATGGTTTGAAATGTGTCCAGTTTACGGAACGTACAAAAACAGTAATGAATTATCGTATGGATGTGTTGTATTATATTATGAATGCTCCCGTTTTTTAATGTTTTTAACATATACCGCATATTTTTAATAACATTTTAAATATATGGCAAGTTATTATGTTATGGAATTAATTTTTAACACTGTACGCTTTTATGATTCTGTTTTTACAAATTGAATGAAGCATTATTTGAATTGTTTTACAAATTTATCTTTATTCGGTACTTAAAAAGATACCATTAAAGAACATGAAAATACATACATACAATAATTTAAAAAAATATGTAAAAAATATTTTGGATAACATTTGTTAAAAATTGCAGTTAAAATACATCTAAAAAACAGTGGGAGAGAGAGCGCTGGATCGTTAGGAGACTCATACTGCCATTAATTCAGTCTGTGTAGTAATGGTGTCGGCAGATGTCTCCCTGGTATTCCTCAGTCTTATGGCAACCTTAATAAAACTTATTACACATAACAGAGTATATGGGTCTGGGGCTTTTTGCAGAAAAAGAAGTGCTGCTTTGGCATGTCTCAGTCTTTTAGTTCGCAAAATCCTAACTAAAAACTTCCGTCTGGGCTCTCGATAAAAGGGACATAGTAAAACAAAGTGAAGGGTATCCTGCGGAGACCTAGTGTTGCAGCCGCAGGTACCCTTTGACTCAACTGAACGTGTAAAACCTGTGGGAACGGCCAATAAATGATGTAGAAGGTTTAATCGGAACCTAGTCATGTAGAATCTTTCCTGCGCGTTGTACATTACCGCTAGGTATGGTTCCATTCCAGGCATTGTAGTTAATAGTGAGCCATGGGCCACAACCGATGTTTTCCTATTTTCGACGTGGGCCCTTCTGGCTGTTGCCCATGCAACAAAAAGATTTTTGGCCAGGGTTTTATTCTGGGCGGTCATCGACTCCGGCTCAGAGAACAGATTCATGCAACCAATACACTCCATGGTGTCCTTTACGTATTTGAGCCATGGAATCTGTCCCCCTCTGTCCCAGCTCAGGCAGTCCTTGATAATCTGTCTGCTGAAATCAGCCTCTGGGTTGGTCCATATCTTAATCCAGGCCAGGATGGGTCGAACCATAATTCTGTCCTCAATATATGGCTCGCCCAATTCCAAGTGTGTTATGTGTGAGTTGGTGCTCTGAGGAACCTTTAATAGTTTTTTGAAAAAATTATTTTCCTCCGCTTGTATCTGCTGTACTTGATTAGGTTTGCAACCCCAGACTTCTGCCCCATATGACACCTTGGCGCAGGAGACCGCTCTATAAAGGTTCAGTATCTGTTCTGGTGACCATCTGCCTAACCTCCTTCCGTAAGCCATTATGGCACCCGTTGAGGCCACCAATTTAGTTGCATGTTTTTCTGCAAGGTTTTTAAAATCCAGTTTCTCATCAAAAAGTACGCCTAGGTACGAGAAAGACTTAACTCTTCCTAGCCTATGTGCACCTATGCTATGCAAAAAGGGCTTTTTTGTGTTTGTACCTGTGGACATAACAAAAGACTTGTCCAGGTTTGCTGAGAGGTCCAATGAGGTCATGAAATTAACAAAACCATCAATTAACTTTTGTAGACCCAATGGGGTACGGGCTAACAACACTGCGTCGTCCACATACAAGAGGACGGGTACTGGACGCTGGCCCATCTTAGGGGAATCCACTCCCAGTTTCATAAGTTCTTGGTCCAAATTATTGATATACAGTGAAAATAAAAAAGGAGCTAAAATGCAGACCTGCCGCACCCCACTTGTGCAAGAAAATGGCTCTGCATTCATTCCATCTCTATTATAGCGAACTACAGCTTAGGTCTCCCAGTGTAATGCCTTCAAGGTGTCCACTAGCCCTTGATCCACCCCCAAGGCGGTCATCAGGGCCCATAGCTTCTGTCTATTAACACGGTCAAAGGCCGCTGAGAGGTCCATAAACCCCATATGGACAGTCCCCTTAGCAGCAATGGTATATTTGGCGGTGAGAAGATACAGATTTAAGCATTGGTCTGTTGTGGATCTCCCTTCTCTGAACCCATATTGTACGTCTGTTAAAATATGATTGTCCTCTGCCCAAATTTGTAGACGATTTAAAATCACTCGACCCAGAACTTTAGCCGTGACGTCTATTAATGAAATAGGGCGGTAGCATTGAGGATCGTCCCTGCTGCCCTTTTTGTGAATGGGGACAATGATTGCCGAGGACCAAGAGCGAGGCAGTCCTGCCACTACTGCCTCATTCAGGACCCTAGTGAGAATAGGTGCCCAAAAATCAGTGTTGCTCAAATAGAGATCAGGGGGATGCCGTCAGGGCCTGGCGCTTTGTTTTTTGAAAGCCCTTGGATAGCTGATTTGACTTCACCCAGCGTAAATTCTAAACTTATGGAAGCTGCTGTTTTTGCGTCTTCTTCTTGCAGTGCCATCCCGGTGTGATTGTAAAGGCCTTGATAGTGATTATACCATTGAACAGGGAGAATAGCATTCACTATGTCTGGCCCACTTGGATCCTTAAAACATGGTCATTTATAACTCTCCAAAAGGCCGTCATATCGCCCCTCTCTGCCGCTACCCTTAGGTCCTCCCATGCTTGATTCTGTAGGGTTCTTTTACGCCCTTTCGGGGCTTTTTTATAGTTAGCTCTACTCCCTGCTATTTTGGCTTTGTCCTTGGGTTGATCAGTGAGGCATTTTTTGAGGTCTTTCAGTGCCTTAGTGCAGTCATGATCAAACCACCGTGGAGTCTGAATTGAATTGAATTGGTCTCTTATCTGATCAATTCCCGATCTCGTGAGGCACGCGTCAGAGGTGCCCTCGTCCCCCCTGTTATTCGCCGTTACGATGGAACCACTAGCTGTACACATCAGACAACATCACATGGCCAGGGGGATAGGGTTCAGCTCTAGGAGCCTCCTGATATCACTCTACGAGGATGATATCACCCTGTATATTCTGGACCCCGCTCAGAACTTAGATGTTGTTCTAAAAGAATTCATTAAATTTGGTGGGTTGACCGGCATATCCATCACTTAGGCTAAGTCAGTCATGTTCCCCCTGACAGACAACACCAAGGCTGTGATTTCTGAGTTCCCGCTGAAGTGGGAGGCTGAGAAGGTAAAATATTTGGGAATCTGGATAAGTCGGAACTTACAGGAGGTGTGGAACTTGAATTATGGTCGAGCCATAGCTTGGCTGGAGGAGAAGGTTGCTCTATGGGCTAGGCTTCCTTTGTCACTGGCAGGGAAGATAGCACTGGCAAAAATGGTTGTCTTACCCAATTTTTTTTATCTTTTTGTGAATTTGCTGATCACACTTACACAACCTTTTTTCAGAACACTACTCTCATTGTTAATATCTTTGGTGTGGGCGGGCGGACAGGCTCGAGTATCATGGGAGCTACTGTCTCTTCCATTAAAACTGGGAGGTCTAGGTGCTACATATATGAAACTAAATGCACTTTGTGCACAAGCACAATTTATACATTATAGGGTCCACAAATCACCATGTAAGTCACATGTAGTGGCGGAGATGGACGCAGTGGCACCGGTTCCTCTCCAAGTAGCATTACATTAGACATATCAACACCCCACAGACGGAATTGACACTTCCGAAAGCCTGCGATGGGCTTGGGATGTTCTACAGAGGCATGCGGGAGCCCAGATATTATATGCCCCTTCAATTCCCTTATCACAAAACCCAATGTTACCCAACAACAAGGATGAGATAAGTAAAAAGGTTGCGCAGCAGATGAAACTTCATACGTTTGCGGACCTCTACCCGGGGGAAACATTTAGGCACCCCTGGTGGTAGAAGAGGGTCAGAGGGTGCCATTCGGAGAGATGTTTCTCTACCACAAACTACGAGCTGCCTGCCGCTCATTGCACGGTAATTTCCCAGCCTCAGCAACCCTGTTATCAGCCCTAGGGAACCTACTTCACTCACCATTGCCACATAGGCTTATAACCCAACTTTACACACATATGCAAACCACTGCCCCTGTGACGAGACCTAGTGCATTGCTGAGGTGGAACACAGAGCTCTAACCCCCACTGACCGAAGATCAGTGGACATACTGTTGCAATCAGCTCACTGAGCTGTCACCTAACTATAGGCTTCGTTTGATTCATTTCAAATTCCTCCATAGATATTACAGAACACCCAGAAGTTTACACCGTATGGGGCTAAGAGATGATGAGTGCTGCTGGCACTGTGAAGTAACCCCGCTTCATTTCTACATATGGCATGGGAGTGGCCTGCACTCACCTAGTACTGGGCCCAGATTTGTACGTCAATATATCAGATCCTGGGTATGTCCTCATCCCCATCCCCATTATTGGGACTGTTAGGATATGTTAAGGAAACACATGTTAAGAAGTGTTGTAGTACGGATTCTGCTCAGACACAGAACTGTGCACAGAGACCAAGGACCTCAGCGAATTGTGGTGTACCAAAAAACTCACCTCAGTACCTAGAAACCCTAACCAGCTAGCATCAGTGTCACATTGGCTCTTCGTCCTATAGTAAAGCAACCAAAATTAGACAACCCAGAACATGTGACTTAGGTTACTCTCAGGAATGGTGGGAATCAAAAACACTCTTTCGTTATAATCTCATACCAGTCCAGAGTAAAAAGAGACACAAGAAAGTTTAAAATATTGATTTTAACGGCGTGCTCGAAGATGCAGTATCTTTGCCAACATAGCAGACATATGATTAGAAATAATATGATCAGCATTGTTACAATTCCATAAAACACAAAAGGAGAAATCATATTACAATGATGGTGAAAACAGGTATTATAGCGCCTAGTAAATCACCCTCCCTAGCTAGGAACTACGTTTTATAAAATATAGAAGCTCTCTTACGCTTGAATAGGGGACTCCATACCTCCAAGATCAGCAAGAGTGAATCACATCAGGATCTGCCAAAAGCTCTCTAGTAACAGATGTTCTGAAATCATGCCTACAGTGCAATATTAAAGGTGCCAGATTCTCAGTTGGCCACAGCTGTCTGTATGTTATGCCTAAAACGTGAACTGGTTAGCCCGAACAACAGTTACATTGTTATTATAACCTTGGAGACTTTAGCACTCACTGTACAGACTAAGGTCACGATGTAAGTCAAGGGATGCCGAAAACAAGCCATTCTCATGTGAAGTAATTCACGCAGCCTAACTTACAACAACAGTTATATTCAGTGTTGTGTGCAAAAAGTAGCAAGAGGTAAAATGGTGTTTAAACTTCTAATAAGCCTATGCTAACATAGCAATGTGCGCAAATAAGGCCCAGCCCTCACTACAGCATAAACTACATGTATTACTGCTACTATTGGCCAAACGTCAAATTGCAGTTCAGTGGGGGAGGAAGAGGAAGCCTACGACCATGGAATGGGAGAGGTTACGTACGGTCATTCCCAGTTAACCACTTTCTGGTAATTGATGTCACCTACCTTGAGACCCCGAGAAATATGGGAAGCATTTATTACCTGGGTTCAGAGGAAGACGAGAGGAGATGAGCATGTTGTGATAAATTATCACTTTGCCACTGGAGTCAAGCAAGCCCGGCTGAAGACGGCTGTAATGCCAGAAACCGGTCCTGGGAAGCTTGATTCCGGTCCAGGGAAGACATGGCTTGGCAGTTCGGGCTGGACTGTTCCCATGAGGCACAGGGTCAGACTGATTTGCATATGGCCATGTCGGAACTGGGGTGGCGGAGTGAGCTAAAGAACAGTGATGGATTAAACCTAGATCAGTTGACTGGGGGTGAGTGTTTGTATTGTCAATGCTCCGTCCATCACCACCTTTGGTTTTTCTTTGTTCACCCTAAGTTGGCAGGGTATGCTCAGACGTGAGTCCCTTGCTCACTTTGCCACTGGAGTCAAGCAAGCCCGGCTGAAGACGGCTGTAATGCCAGAAACCGGTCCTGGAAGCTTGATTCCAGTCCAGGGAAGACATGGCTTGGCAGTTCGGGCTGGACTGTTTCCATGAGGCACAGGGTCAGACTGATTTGCATATGGCCATGTCTGAACTGGGGTGGCGGAGTGAGCTAAAGACCGGTGATGGATTAAACGCAGATCAGTTGACTGGGGGAGAGTGTTTGTATTGTCAACGCTCCGTCCATCACCACCTTTGGTTTTTCTTTGTTCGCCCTAAGTTGACAGGGTATGCTCAGACGTGAGTCCCTTGCTCACTTTGCCACTGGAGTCAAGCAAGCCCGGCTGAAGACGGCTGTAATGCCAGAAACCGGTCCTGGGAAGCTTGATTCTGGTCCAGGGAAGACATGGCTTGGCAGTTCGGGCTGGACTGTTCCCATGAGGCACAGGGTCATACTGATTTGCATATGGCCATGTCTGAACTGGGGTGGCGGAGTGTTGTATATCTAGTAACATGTATACCTGGCACGTTGGCTTGTCGCATAAAAATGTGTATTGCATTTTTTGGGAAAAACCAATAAACACATTAAAAAGAAAAATTGTAAGTGCTGTTGAAGGAGTTGCACGGAGTAAAAAGCAACTCCCTATTGTGGCACATAAAGCACAAGCTGAGAAAACTTTAGCGATTTATGCTTAGTTGTTGTTTTGAAGTCACGTAGGTCACCGAGGTGTTTATGAAGGAATTGCATGGAGTAAACAGCAACTTCCTATTGAGGCATACACTGGCATTTGATCACAAAATGGTATACTGAGGAATGCAGTGTTAATTTTGCCGGTAGTTCTAAGGTTCTAAGTGCACTTAATAACGATAAACTTGTAATGTGCCCCGGTCCTAGTGGGCTATTCCAAGCTGCAAATATTTCAGTATAAAACTGCCCTTAAATTGTTTGCATCTATGACACACTGTTTCTTTTTTAATTTGCACTAGGTACAAGTGCACTTGATAAGGGTGAACGTGTGATGGGCCCTGTTTTAATATAAATTGTAAGTGATTTTGAAGGAGTTGCATGGAGTAAACAGCAACTCCCTATTGAGGCATAGACTGGCATTTGAACTGAAAATGGTACAGTGAGGAATGCGGTGTTACTTTGGCCGGTAGTTGTATGAATGAATGAAAGCTTTATTCGATTTTGTTTTTTAAAATCATAAAAGCATACAGAAAAAATGACAGTCAATAAAAATAATAATAATAAATATGTGCATTCAAGAATAACATAACTTCAATTTCAAAAAAAGACATAACCTCAACCTCGGAGTTCAGTGGTGTGACATGTTATTCAAGGGGTTTATCCCTATCTGGAGTAAGATACATGGGTTTGTCCTTTAAGGTGAGTAGACAGTGGATCAAATCTGTTAGAAACAGAGAAACTAATACCACGGGGTACCTGGACTTCCCCACCCAGCGGTTGGTGATAGGCTGTTGTTGGTCCTAACCGGGGGATATTTGGCGTACAGGGATAAAAGTCAAGTAGATCCCAAATATGTATTGGGCCATCCCCTTGTTGTGGTGGACAAGATCTTAAGTATGGAGCGATGTTGTGGTTCCTGAATCTAACCAGTACCAAGTCCCCTGCAATGTTTTTTGGTAGTGGGCCCAACCAGCCCACCCTTCTCACACTCAGGATTCCGCCGTCTTTGTCCGGTGGTAGGGGTCTATTTCTACCCATCCAGAATTTAACTTTATTCAATAGGTCCTGCTGACTTTCAGCTTTTCCCATCGCAAGTGCTGGAACTCCTGAGAGGACGGATACGTATGGCGCAGCTTCTGGCGGGAGGTGTATATATGGTGCTTTGCATACTGTCTTGACCTCTGAGGGCCTTGATTTAACAGATTTCAAAGGAGCTTTGGGAGCAATTGATTCTGGGTTTGTACTGGATTGTAGGGTGACTTGCATGCTTTTGTGGATGGCAGTTCGCTTAGCTGTTGGGACAGTGGTGGTTGGCTGGGGTCGATTCGATGTTACTGGATTATCGATAGGTTTCAGGATGGCCGTGATTTTGTTCTCTAGACCCGAGAGCCTTTCCCCTATAGCGTTGATTTTTTCTCTTAGTGGGGAGATGATGGTTTTAACAAGTTGTTCAATCTGAGTCAGAAGAGAGATCTGGGAGTAAGAAAATGATTCATCCAAATTGGCATCAGTCTCCATGGTGGTAGGGAGATTATGAACGGACAATGCGGGGCTTATAGATGGTTTATGAGATTTGGATTGAGTCCTTTCGGCATTGTCCTCATCATGCTTTCTATTGACGGGTAATAACCATGAGAGTACAGAGGCTTGCGTGTTGACTTTGTTCAATAAAAAGGGGGATTCCGTGTACTGCCTTTAGTGTTTATAGTACAGGTGCCTTTGGCGAGAGAGGGTGCATCCACACTAACATACTTTGTTTGGCATAGACTGTTAAGTTCATCCCACTGGGACAGGTTATGCATTCTTGGGGAGTTTAGTGGAGGAGATAGCGTACTAGATGGAGAGTAGCAAGGGCAGTTTATGTCTGGCACGTGAACAGTAGGCAGGGAGCTTGTAGTAATCGTTTGCTGCATTTGGACCGCTTGACTTGGACACCCCTGCGCAGGTGAGTTGACATGAGGGGACGAGTTGTTCAACCACTTTATTGATGCAGCTATTAGAACTGGCTAATGCCTCCTCGATTTTCCCCAAAAGCACGGGGGTAGAAATGGTGATCAACTTTTTCAATTCCAAGGCGCCAATACTATTAGAAGCTTTCCCTGTAGCCTATTGTCCCTGGTGGCCTGCATCGGCTTATTCTGCACATGCCTGGTGAATTTAATCAGGATGTAGTCCAACCAAAGCTCAGGATGGGAATCCTCCATTAGTAGTGTCTTATTAGAACATACTTGATCCAGGATATGACCACCCCGATGGGTGGGGTGCATAACACATTGTGTAAGATGTACTTGGTTCACAATACCAAGAAACTCTAGAGTGTCCCCTGCTTCTAGGTTGTCCACATGATTGTTAAAAATGCTGGGAATGATAAAATGAGGGTAGCGTAAGGTGAGATGGGTAATAACATTGTCCATGGCTTTTAGAAATGTGCTTGGTGGACCAGGGGAACTATATATCAGTACTTCCCCCAAAGCATACCGGGGTAAATATTAATACAAAGACCCAATGCTTCAGCCTCCACTAGTTCCCCTAGCACACTCCATTGGCAGCTCCTTTGTTCCCGTACAACAATAGCTACTCCCCGACCATGCCCTATCTTCCAATCCCCCCTGATAATTTTAAAACCGGTATAGCCATCTCAATCACCCAACTAGTATTATCAGTCAGCCATGTTTCAGTGATGAAAAGCAAATCTAAATGCTCCTTCTGCTGTACTTTAACAATGGCAACTTACTGTTTCGGGCAGCATGGCTCGCGCTGGCTGCTCCCGGGACGCTGATGGGGGCCGACAGGCTTGTAGCAGCAAGTGTTTTTTTATCTGCATTCCCCCCACGATGACTAGAGAATGCACAAAGTCAAAATGGCATCTCTAGTTGTCCCTAACCGGAAGACTTCAACCAACATGGGCAGGGCTTGCCCACTCCCCTAAACACCCCGGAGCAAGTAACAGGTAAAAAAGCCCCCGATACAGCATGAAGTTTAATAAATATTAGCAGAAATTAAAATAACTGAAACTGAATCTTAAAAGCAGCTTAAAAAATCAAGGCAGATTATTTAACACATTGACAAAGTTAGAGCTGCGAGACTAATTAGCCATGGGCAGTTTTTCATGAGATAGTTTATATATTTTGGAAAAGGTTTTGGCATTTTTTTAAAACTGTCCATATATAGTTCATTAGCAGCTATACTTCACTTGCTCCACATGTTTTCCTCAGTTGTCGTACCCTCGGGACTCTGTAACACCCCTGAGTATGCCCATCACTTCTCCCCTTTGAGTAGTCTTATCGTCACCTATCTGTGACACCTCTCAGGTCTACTCTCTGAGATTTTTGATCGGCTCTCCCCTTTGGAGTATTTCCATCACATCTCTGAAGCCCCAAGTGGTGCTATGGATTGCTTAACCCTTTGAGTGCTGAGGATGTAACTGTTACTCCCTCGGCACACCACCGCCTAATCCCTACACTGTAAACAGCAGAGGGATTTCCTTTTATCTATTTTTTTTAGCCTCTAGAGGTGGGGAAGAGCCAATTGCACATGGGGCTCTCACCCCCTACCACCAAAACACACGGGAGACGTATCGTTGGAAAGGGGAGAATCTTGCCTTTCCAATGGTACCCTTCCCTAGAAGATCCCTTCTTGGGGGATCACCGTAGGAGGGCGATCCCCAAGCTGGGATCCACCATTAGAGATCAGGGAGGGGGAAGGGGTCCCCTGGGCAAGGGCCTTTGCTCCCCTCATATCAATTTGGGCCTTTTCAGTCCCCACCCCGAGGGGCAAAACACACACTAGACACCAGGGTTTTATTTTTTGTATTTCAGTATGTGGGCTGCACTAAATGGGCACTATAATGCCCCACCCCTCCCAATGACAGTCTTTCTGCCCTCCCTGGGATGCAGATGGGGCAATAGCCCTTGATCTGTCCCTCCAGGGGGACAGAAAGACCACTATCCACCAGGGATATATATATATATATTTTTTAAAGGGATGGGGCTACCCACATTGGGCCATGTCAATGCCTTCATCCCCAACACAAAAGGGACATTCTTTTTGCCACCCCCAGTAGGCAGGTGGGGGTTATAACCCAGATCTGTCTGCCAGGGGGCAGAAAGCCCATCAGACACCAGGGATTTTTTCTTTTAATTGCTTAGGGGTGGGGGCTGCCCTAAATGGGCACTATAATGCCCCCACTCTGCCACAGTCTTTCTGTCTCTCCGGGGTGAAGATGGAGGCAATAGCCCCTGATCTGCACACCCCTGGGGCGGAGCACAAAGCCCACTAGGCACCATGGATGATTGGTTTTTTATATAAAGAGGGTTGGGGTCTGCCCAAAATGGGCATGCCAATGTCTCCATCTCCAACCAAAAATAGCCAGTCTTTCTGTCTCCCCCCCCCCCCCCCGGCAGAAGGGGGAAATATTCCCAAAGTGCCCAACGGAGGGAAGAAAGCCCACTAGGCACCAGAGATATGTTTATGGGCATGTTGGGGAGCGACCCCTTAGGCAACTGTTGCTCCCCCTTTTTTTGTGAACACATTTTGACTGCTTCAGGTCCCATTGGGGGTAGATCAGCGATATATTTGGGCACATCTGCTCCCAAGGGGGCAGAAAACCACTAGACACTAGTGAATGTTTCTGCGTGTGTGTGCAAGTGTGTGAACTGGAGTTCGGCTGATGGTCTATGTTTACTGCTGTTAGGCTGGCTGTGTGTGAACCTGCATTTTGTTGCCAGTGTGCTTAGCTAGCAGTGTGTGTGGACTAGCACTTGGCTGGCAGTAAGCACGGACTGTCACTTGTTATTGTTATGTTATGTTTAAAAGGGCCTATACAGAATGTAGGAGCAAGAAGCCTTACGCACTTTGACATCAAATGAAGATATAACAATAAAACCGGCTGACAAAGGCGGGGCTATTGTTATACTTGACACCACAACATATCGTAGGGAGTGTCTGAGGCAGTTGCAAGACCAGAAATCATACTTCCCTCTTTTGGTGGATCCAACCGAACGGCTGAAAAACACCATCAGCCAGCAGGTTGAAGAAGCAACCAGTGAAGGATGGATTACGTCACAGGAAGGTCAGTACCTCCAGACTTCAAATCCAACCATTCCGTACTTCTACATCCTCCCCAAAGTTCATAAACCCCAAAGACCACCACCAGGGCGGCCGATAATTTCAGGGATCGGTTCAATTCTAGAACCCTTGTCCACCTTTGTGGACCATTTCTTAAACGCGATGGTTAGAGAAATGCCCACATTTCTTCAAGACACGAAGGATGTCTTGAGGTTGCTTCCTGATATAGAGTTTGATACATCAACTGATATTCTCGTCTCTTTTTACGTAGAATCTCTGTACACCTCGATACCTCAAACAGAAACACTCGAGGTAGTAGAGAATCTCCTAGAGCAGAGGGACCTGCAGTCTATTACACCAGTCCCTTTCATTATGAGCCTAGCAGACATAGCTATGAGAGAGAACTACTTTAGGTTCAAAGACACTACCTACCTTCAAACATCTGGGACCAGTATGGGTAGTGTCTTCGCTCCTAGTCTCGCGAACCTGTATGTTCATCATTTTGAACAGACAGATGTCTTGACATCAACAAATCCTTTTCTATCATCGCTTCATACTTGGAAGCGGTATATAGACTATATTTTCGTCATCTGGCGTGGGACAGTTGAAGATCTCCTTGAATTCCACCGATGGCTGAATACACGCAATGCCTACTTAAAATTCACAGTGGAATACAGTAAAACAAATCTTGCATTTCTGGACCTAATGATTTTAGCGACACCAAATGGGTTGAGGTCAGAATTATATAGGAAGCCCATGGCTCGCAATGCACTCTTGAGCTATGACAGCTGTCATCCCCGTTCCCTTAGAAACAACCTACCGTTTGGCCAGTTTTTAAGGGTCCAGCAAAATTGCTCCAGTAGAGAAGCCTTTGAGGTTCATTCTCTGAAACTCGAGGAACAGTTACGGGCAAGAAAATATCCCAATAAAATCATCCGTCAATCAAAAAAGAGTACGTCTAACAATAATCGAGAGGCACTTCTCGAAAAAGCACTACCCAAAGAGAAATCCTCGAGAATCACCTTTGTGAACACGTTCAACACGAGATCCAATCAGGTCCAAAAAATTGTTCAGAAACACTGGTCAATCCTGAACACAGGAGGTGATAGTCTACCTATGCCCCTCTTTGCATTCAAGAGAGGACAAAACTTAAGAGATAGACTTGTACACACAAGACCAAGGAGTAAACCAACTAGAGCTATTGGTACCCTGAGGGACCTCCCTCCGGTTGAAGGCCACCATCCTTGTGGCACATGCTCAGTCTGTTCCCAAACCTGTAAATCCCTGACAGTAGATATAGGTACCAGCAGACCTGGCAACAACGCAAGTTTACGAATTGTAACAGCCAGAACCTTATCTACCTCATCGCGTGTCAATGCCAACAACGCTATGTTGGCATGACGACAAGAAAGATTAAGGTTTGCATATCCGAACATAAGAGTACTATTCGGTGTCGTAAACAGGCTACACAGTTAACATCACACTTCCTTGAAGTAGGACATGGTCCGAACGATTTTACGTGGACAGTCCTAGAGCAGCCCTTCATACCAGATCATTGATCTGATGTTGCAAAATTTCTGTTCAACAAAGCAAACGTGGGTGTATAAGCTGAATAGCAACAAAGAAGGACTGAACGAACCAATACCATGGATGTCTTTGTAGCATAATATATGTTCCCATGAAACACCGTAGAGAGATCTACATCTTTGACACTGTTGTCATTAATGTCATCATGAGTATATTATACATCCAAGGTTGTTCAAACTGTAACAATACCATTGGTGCATAGACCACAGCTTCGGAACATACTGGTTGCACTATTGCACTTTGTTATATTATCAATAGGTCTACTTGATTACAGTTAGGGGTCTAACTAGCTGGATTAATGCATCATGCCCGTATATTGGGTCTGTCTAGAGTTTGCATTGAGGATTCCATCTAACGATCTTGTATTCATTTAACGACATGTGCCTGTACTACATCATTTTGGTATCTGTGTAAAATGTAATAGAATTCGCTATGTTACGGGATTACAACATCGGGAAACATTTCAATTACATCTTCCATGATCACGTAATTGGTCTGAGACTGACCACTATTGAAGGTGTTAGTTTTACAAACCCAATATCCTGCTAGATCCTGTCACATTTATGGACATATTTACGGACATCCTGTACTCACTATGTTTAACATCTACCGATTAATATTCGATCGAGCCTCAAGTGCAATGGGGCTGAGCATTGTAACTACAATTCCCTTGAATCCCAGGGTCACGTGACCGTCTGGTCACGCGACGGGTTTCGGTACAACGAAATTACTAAACATGGCACTGATTCTTGTGATGGACTTTTCCTTCTTACAATTAGCAAATAGTCACTGATAAATATCTGACTTAGCCAAACGTACAGTGTGCTCCAGCGTTCGGCCACTGTCCTACTACATTTCCCATGACTCTCAGAGTCACGTGATCGGCTGATCACGTGACCGGTATTGGTGCAACTGAGCAAACAAAAACGCCACTGACCTCCGTGATGGTGCCTCCCCAGACAGCGCAGAGGGACGCTAGGAGACACCGACAGACAGGTTAGTGGGACACGAGGGTACTATACTATAGCTCCGGCGGAGGCCGCGCAATATTAAATCCGTCACGAACTGAGCAGCCTTGGAGGGTTTTGATAACTGCATAGAGGTACATTTGATGACACGCACAGGGTCTCGTGTGATAGACTGAGAGCCGGTGCACGTTGTTTTCATTCTGTACATGCATCATGGTGTATCGTATCATCATCAATACACAATGCAGATAACACGCCAAACAGCCTGATGATTACAGTGGTTTTTGCAATTAAATAATGGGTACCCACCTTTCGAGCGGGGGGTCGTGCGCACTTACAAGATCTTGATGCGTACTTATAAGAAGAATGACGGCATCTTTATCAGTAGGCATCACGTGGGCATTTGTGATCTGGCTCCCAAACTGTGCTCTATGGATACAGAAGCGGTCTGATAGAGTACACAGCTGATGAGTGTGGTATTATATCTCTACCTACTATTGGTCAAATTCAAATTCAAAAGAGACTTTATTCGGATTCATTCAACCATAAAAGTGCATGACATATAATACATACATAAAATAGCATTGTTAAAATATAATTACTGATATTAGTTCGGCAGTCTGCATTAGATCCATAAAGCTCACGTTCATTATAAAAACAACAATCATTGGTCCAGGCAGATTCGCAATTTAAGAGACAACTTTAAAAATTCAAGAACTTGGAGGACACTGTCACTGTGCAGCAGTTGTAAATATAAAAAGGCTGGTCGTATATGATTAAAATTAAGTTTCTTTAAAAGAGCAATTAAAAAGCGTTTACGTGGGTATTCATAAAATCTGCATAAAAACATAAAATGCAACATATCCTGTGGAGACTTTCCGTCGCAGCCACAGGATATTGGATTTTTACTAAAACTCTCCTTTTTAGGTCTGATAAGCAGATGCTGAAACAGGTTAAATCTGAATCTCGTTAATAGAAACTTTTCGTGAGTGCTTAGAGTGCCGAGTAGGTAAGGCTCCGTTGTCAAACAGGTTTTAACCATTATGAATTTCCTTACACTTGTTTTTTGTAGCTCAGCGCCCTCTCTCACAGCCTTCTTTCACAGAAGAAAGGTCTGCTTAATTAGTTCAACGTCCCCCTTCATAATTCCAGCCGGATATTCAAACAGGTCGGGACGACCCAACTCCAAAAAGCAAGTTTTTAAATACTTCATCCAAGGGGTGCCCAACGCCTTATCGTGAGCCATGAAGTCATTGACAATTAAATGTGTTAAGGGAATATCTTCACACAGCCACATTTTCAACCAGCAGATCAATGGTCGTAGGGATAGGATATCACTCAAATATCCCACTCCTAGCTCCTCATGGACTGCAAAGTTGGAAGTGGCGGCCGGGACACACAGAAGCCGTTTTTAAAAAGCGTTTTCTGTGATCTGTAGTTGGTCCCCAGCCATGTAACCCCAGAGCTCACTGCCATACGCTGCAGTTGCTACGGATTCTGCGTCATATAATTTTATCATGGCACTCGTGGGTTTTTTGCCGAGTTTTGAAGCAAAGTTAAAGATAGAGGCATTAACCCTAGTCACAGCACATCTTTTCTTTGCAAGTTGAGGGCCCCACGACAATTTGGAGTCAAAGAGTACACCTAGATAGTAGAATGTATTAGAAAACGGTATTACTGCCTTATCTAGTTTAAAGGTATATTGTCTCTTTGGCTGTTTATCGACTTGCATTATGAAAGATTTGGAGTTGTTAACTAACAAATCTCTATCTTCCATGAACTTTTTAAAAGCATTAAGTAATAGTTGAAGGCCTTTTGCAGTTCTAGCTAACAAAACCGCATCATCTGCATACAACAAGACAGGGATGCTTCTTCTGCCTACTCTCGGGCTATCAGCTTTCACCTCCTGTAGAACGCCATCCAGCTCATTTATGTAAAAATTAAAAAGGAAGGTAGCTAGTATGCAGCCTTGGCGCACCCCCTTCCCAGTTCTAAATTCATCTGTTACACACAGGTCTTGTGAATACCTTATATTTGCGCTTGTATTTCTATGGAGGTCAACTAAAACGTTTATAATGCCATTGTCTACTCCCTTATCCCTCATGGACCCCCACAGCTTCCCCCTGTTCACACAGTCGAAAGCTGAGGATAGGTCCATGAAGGCCAGGTGGACTGTACCTTTTTGGGCAATGGTGTATTTGCTAAGTATAAGAAAGAGGTTTAGACATTGTGTTGTGGTCGAGCGGCCACTGCAGAAACCATATTGTGTAATAGACATGATGGTGTTATCCCGTGCCCACTCCGAGAGTCTCTGCAGTACAATTCTCCCCACCAATTTGGCCATAGAATTAATTATGGAGATAGGCCTGTAACAAACTGGACTATCCCTATCCCCTTTTTTTAATATAGGCACAATAGTGGAAAGCCCCCAAGATAATGGACAACCGACTCTGGCGGCTGCATTAATAACCGCCACAATAATCGGAGCCCAGAAGTTGGGATCAGATTTAAAAAGATCGGGGGGTATCCCGTCAGGGCCTGGGGATTTTCCCGCTGTGAGTCCCTCTATCCCCACTAATACCTCTCCTATACTGACATTAAGACATGTGGCCCCTTTAATGGGCTCAAAATGTACAGTGTTAGCCTCGGTGCCCCCATACAGTTTTTTGAAATGAGCAACCCACTCTTCCTTTGTTATAACACCATCTAATC
Source organism: Lissotriton helveticus (assembly GCF_964261635.1). NCBI lineage: Eukaryota > Metazoa > Chordata > Amphibia > Caudata > Salamandridae > Lissotriton > Lissotriton helveticus. The sequence goes on from NC_136067.1 coordinate 2,115,132,510, forward strand.
CCTCTCCCGGATCTTGCACCAGGAAGGGTTTCTTAAGAACCGCCCAAAATCTAGCGCTGTTTTTCAGTGTTTGAGGTTCCAGGATCTCAGTCCAAGCCTCATTCTTCAGTTCTTCCTTCCGTGAGGCAATGACTGATTTATACTATTTACATGACCTTTGAACTATTTCTTTATTTCTTGGTTTTACTGATAAAGCAGCTCTAAGGTTACGAGCAGCTTTAGAGCATTCCTTATTGAACCACCTCGGGCCCTCCCTCCCCCGACTCTTTGCTGGTTCTGTCATTAAAGTAGCTATTTTGTCTGTTAAGCTCTGAAAGTCAGACAGAACCTGTGTTGGATCGGAGTCAGCCTGTGTGCATCTGTTAATTGCAACACTACAGGTGTCTTTAATGTTCTGATATATGAGGTCCGGGGTACACATAGACCATTTTAAACGACGTCTGCCATCAGTAGTCGTTACCCTGCCCCTGGACAAATTGCCGCTTGCACTAGCCACCCAGGGCCCCCTTAGGTGTATAGTGAGTGGGTTATGATCACTAGATGCATTATTTTCAATATTGAATGAATCCACAAAAACCTGCATGGACAAGGTTACCAACATATAATCAATAAAAGTCCCTTTACCATGCCCTTTGAAGGTCGGGGTAACAAAGCGCTTTCTAGGGTCACACAATGCCATTGTTAAAGTAAGACCATGATTATTAAGAAAATCATTGAAAACGTCCCCCTCCATGGTATGTTCCAGATGCAGTCCCTTCAGTCTAGGGCAGTGAATTTCCTGAAGGTTTTTCATTAGGGGGTCACCACAAGGGTGAACGTTAAAATCACCCATGATCATTAGGTTGTGTGAACAATCCCTCATTGAAGTGCTAACATAGTCATTTAAAATGTTTAAATTACCATGACCTGCGCCAATATTAATAGAGTTATAAAAATTGATCAAACCAACCTTGCAATTGCCCGCACTTAAGACTAAGCCTTGTATACCGGGGTTACTTGATGCCCTTCTGTTAATCGAACATGTCAATGCTACCGAGATAAACATTACCATGCCCCCCTTAGGCCTCCCCCGGCTACCTGATATAGCAGGTATAAAGTATGACTTATATCCTTCAATAAAAATTTCACATTTTACTGCCCAAGTCTCTTGAAGACATATAATCTGAAAGCCCCTGATATATGATAGCCAGCTCTCATCTTGCATTTTAGTTTCCAGACCCGCCACATTCCAGCTAATAACATTGTTTTTATGTATTGTGGGTGTTATCGCCTCTGCAGGCTGTCCTACAAGAGACCGTGCAATACTCTGACCAGACGGCACCACCAGTCAGTCGCATGCATCCAACCCTGAGAACATTTCAAAGCGATTATGTGTGGCAACATTGTACCCTCTCATGCTCTGATTGACGGCATTAACATTTTGCGCAGGTGTCTGCCATCCATTCATCCCATGTGTGCTATTATTATAGATATATGGGACCGCAGAGATTGGTGACTGGGTGTGAGATGTAAGCCTGTACCTTCGGGGGTCTTTTGGGGAATTCTGGTCAGGAGCATAAAAGTAGCCCAGAGGGCGCACGCAAACGCTGTTTGCGTTGTATACTAACGAAGATGCACGCAGTAGAAATGTAGCGACATGTTGGGGATGCTTGAAGTTGACAACCACACAATCCCCAGTAGTCGCCTTACTCGAGGGGCCAACCCAATTGACCCTTTCAGTAGAAATAATTTGGTCATGGTAGTGAGTTGGGAAGCCACAATTCTTATTTAACCATGCCACCGTTTTATTTTTTAGTGAGTCATGAGACTCTCCGTGTGGTTGGGCTGATTGTTCTTCGTGGCGTGGGACATTCGTTAACACCACCACATATGGCACACAGTCTGGAGGGAGGTTTACATTCCTAAGTTTTACCCTCTGCGGTGGAAATGGTCGAATACTCAGAGGTACCTGGGCCTGACTATTTGGCTGGGTTACTGGTGCTGGAGCTAGAACCGCCCCAGCACCTGCCTGTTCTTAGGAATTCGGCAGCTGCCCACTGTCCCCCCTAGCTACAATCTCCTTCCCGCCCCTAGCAGGGATAATTTTTGGGGCTGTAACTACTGGGACGGGAGCCAACTGTACCGCCACCAGGCCTCTCCACCTTTCCACCTCAGAGGCCACTACTTCCAGTCTAGATAATATTGGGCTGATTAATTCTGTAATTTCTCCTCCAACGTCCCTACTATTGTATTTATCAAGGTCTCCAAGTTGGAGGCAGATAAAGTTAAACTTCCCTCCTTATTGCCCTCTTGGTTGTTTCCTCCTGTGACAGACTCACTTATAGTGTTTGCGTTACTAGCTTTACTAGTATTAAGTGGGTTAGTATCAGATTTTGTTTTAGAAGTTTTCCCCCCACGCCTCCCTTGAGTCTTTCTGCACTTCCTCACTGGCCTTGTAGAAGGGGCCTCAACTAGATCTTCCTCAACTGAATCTTCCTCAGATGTATTATGCAAGTCAGCGGCCGCCTCTGTGTGTACCTGTGCCTGCACCACTGTCCTGGACCCCCCTGCAGTATGTAGATTAGGGTCAACTTCTAGAGTGCCATCCGGGCCTTCTGTTATTACAGTAGGCACATTTTCCAAGGGGGGAGGAAAGTTATTGCGGCCTAAGGAGGCCCTGCGTTCGTTATTTATTTGACTAACTTTTTTTACCAGGAAGTTGTCCATAGTAACCAGACCTGCTGCTGGTGATTCACAGGTCAATCTGGGCATTATGACTAGCACTATATGCTCCTACCCCCAATGATCGTAATGAGTCCTATGATCCTTAGATCCAATGCAACAATTAGCCACAAAATTAAAAAACAGATTAAATATGTCCAAAGTCTCACTTGAATTGACTAGTTCTTATACAGGAATCAGGGTCTATGGCCCGTCCCGGCCTCTTCTGGCCACTGAGGGCCAAAGAGGGTCCGCCCTTGTCCCGGGCTTCTCCCGGGCAGCTCCCGGGCAGCTCCCGCGCGCTCCCGCGACGCGGGGGGAAGCGCTGACCTTTATGTGCCTCCTGGCGCGGTTTCAAACAGCACGGCTTCCGGCCGCTAAGGCTGCTGGGCAATGAAGTCCCCCGGGCTCTGCCTTCCTCTGAGCGGCGCTCGGCCGGCAGGAAAAGTGACGGCAAGCTGTGACAGGCCACCAACTGCGGCGGAGCTCACAGGGAACAAGGTGAGGGCACAGCAAACACCCCCAAGCTGGATTCTTTCTCCCCCGCTCAGCCGGAGGAAGCGCTGACCTTTATGCGCCTCCTGGCGCGGTTTCAAACAGCGCGGCTTCCGGCCGCTAAGGCTGCTGGGCAATGAAGTCCCCCGGGCTCTGCCTTCCTCTGAGCGGCGCTCGGCCGGCAGGAAAAGTGACGGCAAGCTGTGACAGGCCACCAACTGCGGCGGAGCTCACAGGGAATAAGGTGAGGGCACAGCAAACACCCCCAAGCTGGATTCTTTCTCCCCCGCTCAGCCGGGGAAAGCGCTGACCTTTATGCGCCTCCTGGCGCGGTTTCAAACAGCGCGGCTTCCGGCCGCTAAGGCTGCTGGGAAATGAAGTCCCCCGGGCTCTGCCTTCCTCTGAGCGGCGCTCGGCCGGCAGGAAAAGTGACGGCAAGCTGTGACAGGCCACCAACTGCGGCGGAGCTCACAGGGAACAAGGTGAGGGCACAGCAAACACCCCCAAGCTGGATTCTTTCTCCCCCTACTATTGGTCTATCTGGCTACTGATAGAGTGTCTTTCATTTTCATTTTTAATTAGAGCGGTGCTCCTCTTACCTGAGCTGCAGCCAGGTGGGGTGAAGCGATATCCCCATACCTAATTGGTAAGTGGCGACATTGTTGTGGAGGAATGGATATCATACATCCCCCACTTTGACAAAGAAATACTTGATGTACAATATATGCTTGACATTTATGTATTGTTTTGTCCATTTTTAACTTTTCTCTCTTCTTTACTCCTTGGTCTTCCGTTCTTGACACAACGTTTCAACAGTGATGTGGTAGATCAATTAAATTAGAACTACCTGGAAGCAACAGGTGATACAATTTTATTCTCACTATTTTTGCAGTAGCATAACACATTGGTCCTGATGAAAGCAGTGATATAACTGCCACTTTTGCTGAAACATGTCGACCCCTATTTGCAAACGAATATTATGTTAAATCCGTTGTCACGTCTCACTATTTTTAAGACTTGGACGAACTGAGAGTAACTATTAAAATTTATCTTCTACTCAGTCCGATCCAATTTTAACATTTTTCACCTTCACTTTTTGCACTGCTATTCAGTTATACACTCACAATATATTCTCCTGTACCTTCCATTTGTACACATACTTTTCAATGGTTTAGTTCCAGCCACACCAACATCTGTAGGCTGCGGACAATATCTCCTGGGTAAGGAGAACCCATATGATGTAAAAGGGCGGTACAGAGTGGCAACTGATGGGAATATTTTCCCATATCCTTGAGATTTGTCTTTAGATTAATCACATACACACACTTTTTGTTTGTTTTCACTCGTGTTAGTGATTAGTTGTGTCTCGGATGGTTCTCACAGTCGAGTTCCCTTTTTCCTTTGACCGCTAGACATTGTTTGTGGTTAGTATCTTCCTACTAGGCCAAGAAAATGTTGAGGACTGTAGGCAGCTCAGACATGACAGAGGTTGTGACAATGTTTCGTGCAGTCGACTCCTGCACTCAGTTTAGCTTGAGGCCCTTTTTTTAATGTCTTCACAGCTACCAGATTGGCCTGACATGGAAGCATCCCAGGGACTGAAATCATAGCTCAGGTGCTGGGATATGAATCATGGTGGGATAGAAATGGTAGGTAAGAGGGGATGTAAGTGGATTGAGTTGGAACCATGTCTGTGAACGCTTTTCCTTGGGCTTCCACGCTAGTGATGAAGAAATTGCCTCTATTATACTTATTAAGCATGACATGTCACATATATTGACCACTGTCCCTCACAACATCTAACACTCACCTCGTCCAGTGTGTTACAATAGTGTCTTCATTGGAAGGCGCTCACTATGATTCACACTCGACTCTTCTTTCCCATCTCCAGCATAGGCGTATGTCGGTACACATCTTTCAAACAACTGTTTTGAGTTGACAATGCAGTGCTTTCTATCTATGATAGCAGATTTATTTTGCTTGATTGCTCAAGAGCATGTTTATTTTCATATCTCCTTCATCAATATCCCATACAATAGAGATTTGCGTTGGATCAATAGCGTAATCATCTAAAATGTCTCTGTTGTGTCTTGAAATCCATGCTGACAGTTTTTAAAAATTGTGACTTGTGACTGCACATTGGAGGGGAGAAATAGAATGCAATGTTGATCCTGACAAGGGCAAGTAATAGTCTTATTCTCACCCAATGGCTCTGTACAATAGACATCCTAACAAGGTCAAACTATAAATATTTAAGAGTATCTCAATATCGATTCTTTGCCAATCCATCTAATTTCACACTCTGGTTCCGTTGTCTATGGTACACCCATCAGACCCTGGCATTTCTCAATATGTCAACAATGTCCAGCATTCTCTAAGGGCCATCACCATGCCAGATAAATGCACATTTGTTGATGCCCACAACATACCAGGATTTATTACAGTTGTCACAGACATTTACTAGTAGGTGGCTATTGTGCCATAAATTGCCACAAGTTTCCAACAAATGTATAAGCATTATGTGAAGGCCGTCATTTTATCATGGGTAGACAATGTGAATTCACTGATGAAAGTAGCAAGTTGCCAAGAATTATCATCATTCTGCTAGGGCCGCCATTCTACTGGGTGTAATTGGACAACATGCATTGGATGGCCCGCAAGTTGCCAAGTATTTCCACCATTAAGTGGGGACCAGCATTTTATCACACATGATCAATCAGTGTCATCCTACAGATGCCCACAAGCTGATAACAATTAAGACCATTGTGCCTGGGCTATCACATTACCATGGAGGGCACAACACTCACACGCTCCTCACAAATTCATGTAGTCTCAGATACACATGCATGGGCATAATGACACACATGTATTTGTGCACACAAACACACAGGCTTGCACTCTTGCACACAAAAATATCAAATCAATCTTTTTAAAGTGAAATTACTTCCCACTGGGTGCTGTTATCATGACTCGTGGCTCTGCTCCAGGCTTACCTCATCTCACAGCTGCTTTTGCTGGGTGGAGGCCTGAATGGACAAAATGTTTAGGGGGGAGTGTGGGACTGCCTGAGGGATCAAGCCGGAGTGCCTGTTGGCGGGAAGGAGATAGCAAGAGAAATACCTGATGAGGAGGAAGGGAACAAGAGGGGGCTCCTATGGGGGAAGTGGAAGATGGTAGGCCTGTGGAAGTAAAGGAGAAAGCAGCTGTGGGTAGCAGAAGTATGAAGTCAAGTGGTGGAAGGCTAGTGTCGTAGGGGAGCAGCTCTGACAAACTTTCCTTCTCCGACAGATGGATTTTCCCCTTGCTGTACAAGCTAGCTGAATAAACACTTAACCATTTGCTATGCAGGCAGGATGTTCATTTCATCAGCATAAAATAATCCTAATGGGAAAACAAGCAAATGTAAATAAGTAGATTTAATTTACAAAAAATAATGAAACATTCACACATATCTGCATACTCACACACATGCAGAAACACTACAGTAAACTAAAATGAACAAGGAAAGAAATCAGAAAAAAATCAAAACTCTACTGTGTTTTTTCTTTTAGCTAAAAGCATTTTTTTCTCCTGTTGTGGGTGTCTCTCCAGCAAGCTAGCCCAATCCCAAAGACACAGAAAGCGTCATGGTCCTTTCAATGTTCTTGACCTCTCCAGCACCACATCTGAATTGCTCAAATGTCATCAGTAGATTGGAGTGTGTAATAGGCTGCTAAAACTGGTCAACTAAACTGTAAAGAAGTGAGCAATACCCATCAATCCTTCGAATCCATCTCAGTGAATTTCTAGATCTCATGGGTCTTGAGAAAGATTCAGTCCAGGAGAAAATCACTCTCTCCAGAAACTGGTTAGTCGGCCCTCGAGGGCTTCTCCATCTAAGACATGCGGACTACTTCACGCAGGAACCTCTAGGAGGGCGCGAGGATAGCAGGAACTGTACCCGGGGTTCTGATACATGACACCGCGCATGGGAAAGGGGGAACCGCAGTGCTGTTGACCTGCAGATATGGCGGAACCTCTTAGTGCTGCAGAACTGCAGATATGGTGGAACCTGTTAGTGATGTAGAACTGCAGATATGGCTGAACCTCTCAGTGCTGCAGAACTGCAGATATCGCTGAACCTCTCAGTGCTGTAGAACTGCAGGTATCGCTGAACCTCTCAGTGCTGTAAAACTGCAGGTATGGCGGAACCTCTCAGTGCTGCAGAACTGCAGATATGGCTGAACCTCTTAGTGCTGCAGAACTGCAGATATGGCTGAACCTCTTAGTGCTGCAGAACTGCAGATATGGCTGAACCTCTTAGTGCTGCAGAACTGCAGATATCGCTGAACCTCTCAGTGCTGTAGAACTGCAGATATCGCTGAACCTCTCAGTGCTGTTGAACTGCAGATATGGCTGAACCTCTCAGTGCTGTAGAACTGCAGATATCGCTGAACCTCTCAGTGCTGCAGAACTGCAGATATCGCTGAACCTCTCAGTGCTGTAGAACTGCAGATATCGCTGAACCTCTCAGTGCTGCAGAACTGCAGATATCGCTGAACCTCTCAGTGCTGCAAAACTGCAGATATCGCTGAACCTCTCAGTGCTGTAGAACTGCAGATATGGTGGAACCTCTCAGTGCTGCAGAACTGCAGATATGGTGGAACCTCTCAGTGCTGTAGAACTGCAGATATCGCTGAACCTCTCAGTGCTGTTGAACTGCAGATATGGCTGAACCTCTCAGTGCTGTAGAACTGCAGATATGGCGGAACCTCTCAGTGCTGCAGAACTGCAGATATGGCGGAACCTCTCAGTGCTGTAGAACTGCAGATATCGCTGAACCTCTCAGTGCTGTAGAACTGCAGATATCGCTGAACCTCTCAGTGCTGTAGAACTGCAGGTATGGCGGAACCTCTCAGTGCTGCAGAACTGCAGATATGGCTGAACCTCTCAGTGCTGCAGACCTGCAGGTATGGCTGGAAATTAGGTGATTTTGTTCCCTTTGTATCCTCTGCAACTTGCAGCCTCACTGACATAACTTCTTAAAGGGACTGCTACGAAGGAAAAGGTGCTATTTTTAGATGGTGCAGGATTCTCCTCTAGCATTGGGGATTATTCAAAATGAGTGAATCATTAAAGAAACTGTTGCTAATCGAGCGACAGGTACATGCTAATTCATCTGTCACTCCCCATGATGCCATAGAGCCTTCATTGATTATGTAGGCATCACTCTACGTAAGCTGAGCAACCTGGGAAGTGTGGTCCAGTGCTGGGACTGGGCATATTCATGGTGGACTGAGAGCGTGGTTAATGGAGGCGGCTCTTGGACTGGGCCACGCTTCACACCCTTTGGGGTATTTACAGCTGTCTATATGGACATCAAGAGACAGAACTACCCAGGGGAGCAGCTTGGTGATTTTTAGCTTCATACTACACGATACTGAGGTAAATTGGGTAAGTGAAAGTGGCTGTCTGTAGATTGGGAATTAACCATAGAGTTTAGTGTTTCCTTTTCCCACCGTGCCTGTATTTCATATACAATTTATTTGTGTGGGAGAAAATGTGCATCATTTTGATTACGCAAATTAGGATGCTTAGGTGTGCTATGATGAAACATCATTGAGCTAACCATTCAAGAAGTGGACTGCTGCCACAGTTTAAAGATAAGTAATGAGGTGCTTCGAGGAACAAAATGTTTCCTAATTGACCCACCCGCTGGCAGCGCTACAGTCGCAGCTGCCCTCGGCAGCTCTCCTCCCTCTGCACACTTTATCAGAACTCTCTCCAAGACTGTGGCACACTTCCAGAACACTCTCTGACCAGACACACCACCGTCACCTAGACAATATCACTTTTATCTCATGGATGCTGATAGTCCCACTTAGGCACTAAGGTAGTACGTATGTCCTCTTTTTGCAACTGGATTGCTGTAGTTATCCCAGCCCCCGAAGGCTGGCACTGAACTTATGCACACGGGGCCGTCACTTTCATCTTAATCAAGACTCTGACCTGGGACCTGATGCTATATATGTATATCCATCCGCCATGTAAAGGAGAACACTGCCACTTGCAAATAAATATATGCATATTTTATGCAGCCTGCCTGCTTTGTACAATGCTCGCTCATTTGCTGTACTTCATGTAATCTAAAATAGTTTCTGTGGTTTCGGTGATCTGGCTGCTTGCCTAGGGCGACCTTGATGGGCTACTAAAGTAAACTTGGATATCCTTTTTACATTTGGTACCTGGTCTTTGTATGACAATGGAGCATACTTAAAGCATGTGAATCTGTGAAAGATACCAATGCTGGGGAAATAGCGCAGGTAAGGTTTTTATCCTCTATCGCCTGTGACTTCCCAGAAACTGTGTTGATGGTACGGGAGCATCTGTGATCATCTTTCTTTTTATGCAAAATACCAAGGGGTGCTGAACTTGGTTCAAATTAGTGGGGGATTTTTCACTGTGGAACAGGATTTTGTGGGCCGGTAGTAGAAGTGGTTGTTGGATGAAATTTTGTTTGCATGATAACCTCTTTGGGACCTTCACAAACTTCACCACTCACAAGAGAGTATGATGCAAAGAAAAGATCTAAACCTTATGCTGCCAGGAGTGGAAGGGTAAGTGCATTGATAGACAGGGCTTCCAAGGGGTGGAGTGAGATGAGGTGAATAATAGTATTATCCAACTGAAGTGCAGTTGTAGCATTGCGGTGTAAATTCTGCAGTAAATCAAAGTACCTCTACTGCATAATACCCAGTAATTACTAGCACCCGACGCAAAGGCCAAACACTATTTCCTGTGCTCACTATGCCGTAAGACTCCTGATGCATCTCACTGATGGCAAAGTAGTACGGAGTTGCATGTGTGCTCATTCAGAGAGGATATGGCCTAGCAGATCCCTGTGGAACCGCCCCTACTGGAGTGAGCGCCAAGATGATTTGCATTTAATTGTTGCATATGGTTGGTCTGTAGTAGAACAGTGAGCAAAAATCAGTGAACTGGAATGTAGCAAAGAGTAATTACCAATCCCTGGGATTAATTCAAGCATTAGAACAGTCACTTTGTTGATCGTATCGCTAGAGGTTGCCTGATGCACGTTTTTAGTGTCTTTCACAGCAATCAACCTGGCCTAGCAAAGGGGAAAATAAAGCGTGCACGGCCGTTAAACTATATAGAGCCGAAGTGGAGCAGGCATCAGTTGGAGGGGGATCAACCATGCAAAGCCCTCCTACCATATACAGGTAAGATTGGGAGCCCGAGTGAGAGGAGGCATTCTTTGGAGGTGGATAGACCATGCAAAGCCCTACTACCATATACAGGCAAGATTCATGAGTGAGAGCAGGCATCCTTTGGAGGTGGATAGATGAAGCAAAGCCCTCCTACAATACGCAGGTAAGATTGAGAGCATGAGTGAGAGCAGGCATCCTTTGGAGGGGGATACACCATGCAAAGCCCTTCTACCATACACAGCTACAATTGAGAGGGTGAGTGAGAGCAGGCATCCTTTGGAGGGGGATAGACCACGCAAAGCCCTCCTACCATATACAGGCAGGATCCAGAGCCCAAGTTAAGCAGGCATCAATTGGAGGGGGATAGGTCATGCAAAGCCCTCCTACTATACACAAGCAAGATTGAGGGCATGAGTACGAGCAGGCATCCTTTGAAGGGGAACGAGCCATGTGTTTGAGTCTTGTCCTGTTCCTCACAGAAACGGTCGCTCCTGACGCTGCTCCCCGCTCTGCCTGCCACCTGAACTGCTTTCTGCCTCTTTACCTCGCTCCCACCTACGCCATTGCCTGCTTCGAGGTCGCAAGTACCAAGTAGCGCTAGATTGCCTGAGAGTCTGTGAAATAGTTGAGCATTGTGTAATCGTAGCGCTCTGTTTGCCTAACTACGCTATAATTATATTTTAAAGATTGATGCGCTGCCTGTCTAACTAATTGCTGCCTGATTGTACCGGTGCCACTGCCATCAGCATCGCGTTATTCATATTTGTGCCCCAATCCGGTTTCGATTTTGGCTGAGGCCATTTTGATCTTGTTGTTGTTGTTTTCTGTGCCTCCCTGCCTGGATCTCCGCCCCGCTCCTGCCTTTCAGCTGACCATCCCTCGCCCCTCCCCCTCCTCTAACCACATATGACAGATGCATTTTCGTGCAGCGGTAACACGCAGCGGTCGCGCCCCATGCGCGCCGAAGGTGCGCCAAAGGTGAGCCCGTCTACGCCCGTCCGCGCCTGGACCGCGCCCATCACCAGTCCCCCTGGCCCCCGTAAAATCCACCCCACCCGCATAACGTATGACGCCGCTACCCTCTTTGCCCTTAACCCCGGACGCACACCACTATGCTGCGAAGCTGCCCCAGGACACACCCATGGTCCCTTCGCCTGCCACTCCTGCAAATTCGCCTGCATCAGGACCCACACCAAATCCACAAACTCCAAACACAGCTCCGACTCTAACCACCTGAAGTGCATTCTGCTGAACACCCGCTCGGTCCACAGACACCCCACTGAACTCTGGGACCTACTCGACACTGCATCGCCGGACGTCGCCTTCCTTACAGAAACCTGGATGAACGCCTCATCAGCGCCCGACATCGCCATAGCCATCCCGGACGCTTACAAGATCATCCGAAAAGACCGCACCATCCAAACAGGAGGAGGCATCGCCATCGTCCATAAGAACACCATCCGCATCACTACCAGCTCCGACGATAACCTCGCCACAGCCGAACACCTTCACTTCCAGATTCGCATCAACCCCAGGACCACACTTAGAGGCACCCTCATCTACAGACCACCAGGAACCCGCACACAATTCAACGAAGACATCATTGACTTCATCAGCCCACATGCCCTCACCTCCGAGAACTACATTCTGCTGGGATACCTCAACTTCCACCTGGAAAAGAAAAACAACAGCAACACCACCATCCTTCTGGACAACCTGGCCAATCTCGGACTCAAACAACTTGTTGGACACCCCGACCCACCTTGCCGGACACACACTCGACCCTATCTTCACCTCCAGCAAACACATCTCCTTCGATCACATCACAGCTCTCCATTGGATGGACCACAGCTGCGTTCACTTCAGCTACAGAAAGACCTCGACCCACAACCCCCCACAACCTATTCCTCGAAGAAACTGGAACAAAATCACCACCAACCAACTCTTCACATCGCTTAACCAAAACCCTCCTGCCATATCATCGGACCCAAACCAAGCTGCCACCAAACTCACACAATGGATCACCCACAGCGCTGACGAACTAGCACCCTTGAAAAACCACCAGATCAAACAAGGTAACAAAAAGGCCCCCTGGTTCAACGATGACCTTAAGAAATCCAAGAAGTTATGTCGTACTCTAGAGAAAACCTGGAGAAAAAACCCAACCACTGACAACCTGACCACCTTCAAGGACGCCACCCGCAAACACCACCAATTGATCCGATCCACCAAGAAATCAGCATTCAAGGATCGACTCAACAATAACGCCCACAACAGCAAGGAACTATTCAACATCGTCAAAGAATTTACCAACCCCACCACAGGCACCAACGACATCACTCCCTCCCAAGACCTCTGCGACTCTTTATCCTCTTTCTTCCACAACAAAATCGCCGACATACATAACAGCTTTGAAAACCAGTCCGAAGAACAATCCACTCCACCCACCTCCGAACCAAAACAGCACCCTCAAAACCTTTGCGCCTGGAACCTAATCACTACTGAAGACACCATCCGCCTGATGAACTCCATCCACTCAGGATCGCCAACCGACCCATGTCCCCACCACATTTTCAACAAAGCAGACTCCATCATCGCACCCCATCTCCGCGATGTAATCAACTGTTCCTTCAACTCCGCTACCTTCCCAGAAAGCTGGAAACATGCCGAACTCAGCGCCCTTCTGAAGAAACCCACAGCAGACCCGTCTGATCTTAAGAACTACCGCCCCATCTCACTCCTCCCTTTCCCTGCCAAAGTCATTGAGAAAGCCGTCAATAGTCAGCTCTCCGCCTTCCTTGAATCCAACAATTCCCTCGACCCCTCACAGTCCGGCTTCCGAGCCAAACACAGCACCGAAACCGCCCTCATCGCAGCTACAGACGACATCCGAACGCTACTGGACAACGGAGAAACAGTTGCCCTCATCCTACTTGACCTCTCCGCCGCCTTCGACACAGTCTGTCATAGCACCCTCATACAACGCCTCAGCAACGTCGGAATACAAGGAAAAGCACTGGACTGGATCATCTCGTTCCTCGCCGGGAGAACCCAGAGAGTCCGCCTCCCCCCATTCAAATCTAAGGCCACCGAAGTCATCTGCGGCGTACCACAAGGATCTTCACTCAGTCCCACCCTCATCAACGTTTACATGAGTCCCCTCGCATCCATCGCGCGACAACACAACCTCAACATCATCTCCTACGCAGACGACACCCAGCTGATCCTCTCCCTCACCAAAGACCCAAACACCGCCAAAACCAATCTACACGAAGGAATGAAAGAAGTAGCCGAATGGATGAAGAACAGCCGCTTAAAACTAAACTCGGACAAAACGGAAGTCCTCATCTTAGGATCATCCCCCTCTACCTGGGACGACTCATGGTGGCCACCGGCCCTGGGTACAGCACCCATACCTACAGATCACGCACGTAACCTGGGCTTCATCCTAGACTCCTCCCTCTTGATGACCAGACAAGTCAAAGGCGTCTCATCTTCATGCTTCAACATCCTTCGCATGCTCAAAAAAATCTTCAGTTGGATCCCCACCGAAACAAGAAAGACAGCCACCCACGCACTGGTCACTAGCCGACTGGATTATGTAAATACCCTCTACGCCGGAACCACAGCCAAACTACAGAAAAAACTCCAACGCATCCAAAACGCCTCAGCCAGGCTCATATTGGACAACCCCCGTCAAGCTCACATCTCCAGTCACCTGAAAGAGCTCCACTGGCTCCCCATCGACAAGAGAATAACGTTCCATCTCCTCACCCACGCACACAAGGCCGTCTATGACCTAGGTCCTGAATTCCTCAACACACGACTGTCCTTCTACACAACCACCCGCCAACTATGATCATCCAATCAAGCCCTCGCCGCAATTCCGCGCATCCATAGATCCACCATGGGAGGAAGATCCTTCTCCTACTTAGCGGCCAAAACTTGGAATTCTCTCCTCACTCACCTCCGCCTTACACAGAACCACCTCTCCTTCAGAAAGCAGCTAAAAACCTGGCTATTCGATAAGTAATGCACACACCCTCCCTCAAGCGCCTTGAGACCCTCTGGGTGAGTAGTGCGCTATACAAATTCCGGAACTTGAACTTGAACTCCTTTGTTCTCCATGCATGCTACTTAATCCTCTATCAATGGCCTCCTCTAAATCTGCCCCAATGCCTCATTCCTTGCTGTCCCTCCTTAGCTGAAACTGACCAATCTCTAATCTAGCCCTCCTCCAATGCCACTCTCCAGGTGGTAAAGCTGGCAAAAATGGTTAGGACCGTTGTTAAAGATAGTTTACAACTTCTTCACTCTAAATCCTTTGGAAGGAGATAGTACAATGAAAAGTAAAAAATACATGTACGTTACCTAAAAAATCGAATTATTCCTAATTTGTTTGTTTTCTTACTCATTGCTGCCATACCTTTTAAGTTTATGGAAAAACACTCGTCCTGCTAGCCTTGCTCCTGTAGAAAATGTATCAGATCCAGAATCCTGAAGACCAGCTCATACCTTGCTGGTCCAACAGCTCAACCACCAACAATCACCACATATTAATTTATTTGCGGGTTTATAACGCGCTAGGATCACCTCCCAGAGGAGTATCTCCGCGCCTTTGGCAACCTTCCAACACATAAACAGTGGGTATATAAAATTTACACTAGTTTTGGAATAAAAAGGTTTTTAACTGTTTTCTGAACGGGAGATACTCCTTACAAAGTCTCAAGGAAAGTGGGAGGCTGTTCCACAGCGTTGGGCCAGCAATTGAGAGGGCTCTACCACCCTGTCTAGCCTTTTTTGCTCTCGGGACCTGCAGCAGAGCTTGTTCACTAGATCTCAAGGATCTCAAAGGTTTATAGGGGAAAAATCTGTTAGACAAATACACAGGGGCTTTCTTCTGGAGACACTTGTATATAATGCAACAAGTCTTGTACTTCACCCTTTGCTTGATAGGAAGCCAATGCAGGGTGTTCAAGAGGGGTTTGGAGGGGGTGCGAGGGGGCTGATTTAGAACAAGACGGACCGCGGTATTTTGGACTACCTGCAATCTGGCAGTTACTCCCTCATTTGCTGATAGAAGCAGCCCATTGCAGTAGTCTAAACGACTCAACACTAAGGCCTGCACTAACGTCCTCCTGGTTGAGTCAGGGAGCAAGGGAAAAACTTTCCTCAGCATTCCGATGACATGGAAACAGGACCCCACCACTTGGTTGCCATGTTGCTTCAGGGACAGCTCCTGGTCCAGGACATAGATGTCTTCTTCATCCTTCCGAGCACAGCCTGGTTGCTTCACCCTTGAGGTATGATTTAAGTGGCCAGAACCCATCTGTCTTTCCCAATATCTTTCCCAAGGTTGCTTTTCACTCCTTGTCCCTCTCCAATTCTTCACTTTTCTTAATCACCACAACTTTCTTATTGGTCTCTGCACAGAAGGAAACAGTGCCTGAGTTTTTAGCACAGATAGCAATTTATAATTGTGCTTGATCACACTCCCCATACACACCAAAAATACAACTTTCAGGCATTATTCAGTATATTGGCACTACCAGTAAGTGCCGCCCTAAGGCTTTCTTACCTCGCCAAATGCATCAGCTCCGTGCACGGAAAACAGATACACCAAACTAAACCAGATTTTCCATCATACGTTTACATTCCTCTGACAGCATCAAAACAGGCGTTTTGGTCCCAATATATGTGTATGTCGATATTCCGATAGGCAATAATGTGACAACATGGGAACTACAGGCTGATGGACATGGAGGATTCTGTTGTGAGTGTGGTCTTGTGTTCTTGTCTGATACTTTTTATTCAAATCTTTACATTTGCCAGACTTGCATAACTCAGGTGGCACACAAAAGAGAAGCATCGCATTGGTGGTGCAACTCACAGCAAAGGGTAAGTGACAGGGTGTCAGTGGGTATACCCGTGGGCCTGTTTGTTTTGTTCCCACTGTGTGCTTGGTTATAATGTTCTAACAAACATAACATAACAGGTGTATTTGTAAAGCGCACGATTACCCGTAGGTACCTTGGCGCTGAATAACAGATGTTTATTGTTCCCCAACTCAATGGAACTCATTTTATCAACCTCAGGTGGATGAAAGGCTGAGTGGACCCGCCCGGATTTGAATTTGTGACCATGTGGTCGAACACAGACCTCTGCAGTGGACGCATTAGTCCCCTGAGCCACCAGACCCAGCAAATAAATCCTCTACAATTCGACTGTATCTTTTATAACCCGCTACCCCCAAATAATCCGCCATCCCTTAAAGTAATTTGCCTCTGCACCACTGAAGACGCCATTTAGTTTAAGGGGCAGACTTACTATTCACGCATTGCAGCGCACATTGCAGCGCAGCAAGCATGGTTGCTGTGCTGCATTGGGTGAAAGGAAGAGAGCGGACAGTACCATATCTATAAAGATTCGGCACTGCTGCGCTCTACCGAAGCACTGGTTCGTCTTCTGTATGTCTAGCTCTAAGCACAGACCTATGCACCATAGTGCGAAGATGTGGTGTAACTCTAGAATATGTTTTGTACTAGAAAGAAACCCTTTCAGTTAAAATGCTTTGCTGAGACCTGTTTTTTAAACTTTCCCACTGTGTATGTCTTCTGTTGCACTAGCAAAGACTGAAGATTTTGTACCCAAAAACATATTTTCACCGACGTTGCCTCCTCCAGAGAGAGGCTATCATTTTTTGGTGCATCAGCCTGTCTACCCTTTATAGTATACAGGACTTTGTCTCAAACTCCATTTGTGGTTTCACGGGAATGCCCATGTATCATCCTTGGAATCCCCCTTGGCGCAAATAAATCTTTGAGCTCAAAAGTACCATATCAGGACTACGCACTGATGCACATTTCTTTTAGTGACTTGCACTGGGCAAAGGCTTGATAAATCTGCCTCTACATTCTTATTTCATTTAACATACACTGATGTCACTTCCATTCACCTTGCTTTATGTAACTACTTTACACATACTTAGTGACAAACATTAATGTTTATTTGTTTAGTTAAGCACTCAACATGATGGATTCATACAGAATGAGAGTTACTGCATGACTTTCACATTGTTTTTAATTGTATTGGTAAGTGACTGTACAAGTGTGGAGGGAGGATATTGCAAAGCGAGGGCCTACACCTCAGTTTCTACCGTGGGCTCCAGAGGTTTAGGCAAGAGTACTAAACATGAAGAAGCATTGCGCTGCACAGAGTCTCTCTTTTTCGAAGGCGTCAACAGCAGCCATCCTTAGCCTGGTCCGCCCTGAAGCCTTCTTTTATCAGATAAGTCCTTTACTGTGTATGCTTAATGAGCTACATATTTGGAACACTATCACATATCCAGCGCTTGTTCCAGTTTCTTCGTTGATTTCTTTCCATCGCAAGAGGCTTTCCAGAATATAATTTTACTGATTTTAACATTTAGCGGGACCCGGTCTCTTTTCCAATATACCTATATGAGGCTTGTTTGACAACCAGACATCCAACCTTTTTGTGAAACCGCTGATTTTAAAATTAATAAGACATTGTTGCACATTCGGTGCACCGCATTTTTTTCAGCCATTTATTAGAATCAAGAACATCCAGCAACTATGGAGTTGCAGGTTTTAACCACTAGGAACTAATCGCATTGAAACAGAATTATAATTGTGTGGCTTTCCTGAAGAAGGCATTGTATATGCTGAAACGTGTGTTGAGTTGTTAAAGATATTGCCTCTAGATATTGCCTCTTTTTAACCCTTTATTTATACATATTGATTAAATGTGATGTGTTACATATTGTGTTTCATTTTTTAAATGTTTTGTATAAATATCATTTGTTTAGATGATATGAGAAGAAAGTATTGAAATAGTAACAACTTTGAATACATTTTTTCTGTCTTCCTTGGTTTTTGTATTGTCATAGATATTGTGTAATTTGTTTACTTTATTGACATTGCCTAGGAGTTTTTGTCATTACTGTTCATACTCTTACTGTCAGTTTGAATAAAAGTGAAAGCAGTGGAAATTGAAGTTGAGATTTTGAGGAACATTTACGAATAAACAAAGTGTTGTGCTTCCATTATGCCTGATCTAAGGTCCAAATGCTGGGCGTAGGTCCCCGTCCCAACTAAGATGGTGTATATAGTGCACAAACTCTGCTATCAGAACAGAAGTGGGTACAGTTTCTGTGCATGGATATGTGCAGCGAGCGGCTGCCATGAGCGACTTCTTCATGTGTAGTACTCTTGCCTAAACACTGCTTACAAGCACCTGCACCAGACATGTCAGAGGTTTTGTGATGGCTGGGTAAGCAACATGAAGAGAAGCCCTAAGGACGGAGGGCCTGTTTTAGAGTTTGGTGCATTGGGGTTACCCCGTGACAGGCTTGGTGGATATCCCATCCGCCTATTACAATGCCATTATATCCAGTCAAACTTATAATACGGTGGACGGGGCATCCCTCATGTTTGTGGCATAGTGACCTGTCCACCAAGCTCTAAATCTACTCCTTAGTTTCATTTGTTTACAAAATGTGCTGCGGAGAAAAGGCAAACTTGGTACGCCCAGCAGATGCTGAGCTAGTGGTATTAGTTGGGTTTGCTGCCTCATCATTAGTAAGCATTGGCAAAAATAATAGGCTTTACCTTCATAAAATGAGTGCTGAGTGACAGGCTTTGTGAAAGCGTAGTTAGAAAAGTTAAAGAGGTAAATTGATATATTGAAGGAAAAGCAAATTCTTTCCTTAAAGTATCTCGAAATTTAACATTGAGTTCAATATTGTCAATCTTTATAAATAACATAGTTTATTTTTTGAAATTCACACAGAAAGCTCAGACCACAATTCAAATAGCCTATTGCATGTGGTCCAGCTTGAAAATAAGACGGAGGACTAGTTGCATGTATTGAAAATAACAACAGCTGCCTGAGGAAGTGTCAGAATTTAAAGTGTCATTAACTTTCCATCCAATGAGGAACGGAAACAAATAGTCAAGTCTTTTTTTTTCTATGCAATGGCCTAAGAAAGAGATTCGTGGGACTTTGGGACACAACATTTCTATAGTTGCTCAAGAGCCTAAAACACTGCTGAAAGAGTGCAGTAGCCTTGCCCTCCCCCAGCACCATAAATGCTGCCTTTGTTTATAATGACCTGGGCTTTGATGAAACATATGGAAGGCAAGAGATTAAACAAAACCAGCATTACAAGGTTGCCATTTAGTCATACCAGGCAAAAATAGACCTGCAGCTGTTTTTTATAGATCGGGGGAGGGGTGGAAAGCAACCTCGGCAATACTCGAAGGCAGGGATGTGAGAGGAAAGCAGAACATGGGGAGACATGAAGTAATGTAAGCTTTGTATTTTTCTGCTCATGTGCCTCAAATTGCATTTCATGGGTTCATTCTTGTATAAATGCATACACCATAAATGCATATTCATTTAGTCTCATTTATATATGTTTATCATATAATGTGCTG
Source organism: Lissotriton helveticus (assembly GCF_964261635.1). Classification (NCBI taxonomy): domain Eukaryota; kingdom Metazoa; phylum Chordata; class Amphibia; order Caudata; family Salamandridae; genus Lissotriton; species Lissotriton helveticus. The sequence continues at coordinate 2,115,152,371 of NC_136067.1, forward strand.
CTTTATTATTGGTTGATAGAGGACTTTGTAGCTCTATATAACTGAGCTGCATTTGGAGATAAGTCTGCAAAAATGCTGATCTTAGTGTCATTGGATGGATGATTTATCTCTGATCCCTTTAGTATATTGTTGCAGTTGTAACATGGAGTGGTGCCTTTGTGTTCATTAGTGAAAATAACCAAGGTTCCAAAATGCTTTGAGGGTTTTCGTTTGAACTTATTTTTTTGGAAGTGAATTCATAAATATATAAATGTTGAAGAAATGGAAAGTTAGTTGAAAAAAAGAAACAAATTCAATAAACTTTGAATTTTATGGCATGACACAGAGGCCAACATTATACAAATCTCCTTTATTGCGCAGATCACAGCAGCAACAATGAAGAGATGTAGAACTTCAGAAACATTCTAAGATAATATATAGTCCATGAGCACGTAGTCCTCTCCCTTCTTTGTTGCTGCTGCTCACAAGATAAGTACATATATTTTGTCTGTCCCGGATCTATACTTGTTTGAGCATGTTTGTTGTTTGATATGGGTGGCTAGTGACTGGGTAAATGTACCCCCTTCTCCCCCCAACCCCTATGCAGCATTAAAATTGTTTATTTCCTTTTATTCTTAGCGATTCTTCTTTGCTGTAGTTACTGGCTATTTCATATTCCTGCTACAAGCACCGTTACTGGCTATTTCATATTCCTGCTACAAGCGCCTTTGTCGGGAATCGCGATCCTTCTATCCATCCTTTTTAGGAGTTTCCGGGACTTTTTCTTATCTTTTAGCCGCATTTCACACCCAAGCTGCCTCTCTTCCAAGACTGCGTCTCTCAGGCTCTAAGTATTCCCCCACCAGCCGGACGGAGGTATTCTCACTTCTGTCTGACCCCTTTTTTTCGTCACTTTCCCCGGCTCTTTCAGGCCGAGGAAAGCTCTTCTCGCACGCGAGCAGCGTCTTTCAAATGCCGATCGCATGCTGAACGTCGCGCTGCTGCTGTTGTTGTCTCTGTGGTGACCCTGCGCCTCATCCGGAACTCGGGGAGGCCGTGCAAGGTTACCACAGTGCCGCAAGACAACAGAGATCTCCGATTGAGATCCCGGAGACGTCTGAAATTTATTTCAAGCGCCGCTTTGACAAAACGCATCTGAAGGGTTTAAAGGAGAGCTTTTCTTACCAGATACACTCTAACCCTCCACTCCCCTCAATGTTTCTTGTCCGCTTGGCATTACAATTAAAAAAAAGAGAGAGAAAAGAAGGACAAGTTATGGTCATGCAAATAGAGGAAGGACTTACATTATAACCCATGAATACACCAATTAAAGGAAAGTTCCTTAGCATACCAGCTTAAGCCCTCAATTAGAGGAAATGCCCATAAACAGGGGTGACATTTGAGCATTAGTTAGTGACATTTAAGCATTAAACATGCAACATTTAAAGGAAGACCCCTTAGCAACTTAGGCATCCATTTTGAAGGCCCCTATCAATCACCACGACAACCAGACAGCCATTTTATGCCCCTAACATTCAAACTGTTCTGTCAGTTGTGCCCTCACTACCTATTTGCCAAACCTCAGTGCTATGTCCGAAGAGCCCTCAACCAGCTCAATGGAGGGTAAAATAGAGGGACTAATTACAAAAGCCCTGGATAAAGTAATGGGGTCTCTAGACGACACCATTAATAAAAAACTTTGGAGTGTGCCATCTAAGGGCTGGACATGCCCAACCTCTCAGGATGAGCCAAAAGAGACGGCACAAAGAAAAAGGGCAATTGTTGACAACCCTCCCAAGGGTACCAAGAAGGCTAAGCATTTTAACCCTACAATTTTTACTTCACATGCTGGCGGTGACTATTGATGGGCAAGTTAGAGGCCCTGATTTACCCATCCCCATTGAGAGTGATGATGAACAGGTGGATGAAATTGATCTTTCCTATTCCTCAGACTTTGATTCTGAAGAGGAAGGGAACATTGTGTACACACCAGAAGAGGCATCCAAGGCCTCAGGGTCTACTGTGGGAATCCTTGACCCCTTTGGGGAATACATGTTCGACCCGCTCCTTATTAAACACCCCCTCTACCCCGAGTGAGTCCCTTCTCAACACATAGGGGAATACCTTTCCATCTGGCTCCGTAAGGAGATCCCTAAAGAAGTCAGGTCACGTCTTAGATCTGAATGCCCTCACCCCTCACTCCCTGACAAGGTAGCCCTAACCCCTGACTTGGATAGCAAAGTGGTGGCATTCATTGCCAAGACAGGGAGAGACCCGAGAAAAGGTCTTGACAAGGGGCATAAGTCCTGTCAGGATAGACTACTAGACATTACCGGCCCCCTGACTAAGATGTTTGAACTGGCTGAGATAGCCTACCTCAATAACACTCCCATAGACCCAAAATAGCTGCGCCAGTGTGCACAAAGAGAAATTTGCCTACTAGTCAATGCGAATACTGTGAGAGATGGAAAAGTGTGCTCCTAAAGATTGATCCAAAGCTTGTTGAGCTGGCTACCAAGGAAGGGGGACCGTCCTCCCAAAGCCTTCTCTTTGGAGAAGAATTTATTAAAGAAATGGCCAAGTATGTGGGAGATTTCAACTCCATCCAAAAGTCTCAAAAAGACATTTAAAAAGTATTCAATAACAGAGGGGTTTTTACCAGGGCTGGGAGGATGCGGGATCGATTCCCCAGCTGAGGACATTTCTCATCAAGACCCTTCGTGGGACAGGGAGGAAGATTCCCCCAATCAGGTTTGGCAGGCCGGTCCTCATTTTACCCCCAGAGACAAAGGTTCCGCTCGAGAGGCTTCAGGGGTGAAAGACGACAAAGAAGCTTTTCAACAGGTAAGTCTGATCAAAGACCCTTTAGATACCCCTATAAAGATGAGAGAGAGACTGCCCCTGTTTTGTGGGAACTGGAATATGGTGAGTCAGGACCCATAGGTGTTAGATACAGTCAAGGGCTACAAAATAGAATTCATAGATTCACTCATTCAAGAGAGACTCCCCCGAGAAATTCGATTTTCAAGAGAGGACTCCGCTCTAGTGTCTCAGGAGGGAAAGGACCTCTTCGCCAAAGGCAAGATCCGAGAGGGGAAAGAGATTGGCTTCGTCAGCAATGTCTTTCTAGTAGAAAAGAAGGACAAAAAGATGAGGCATGTGATAAATCTAAAAGAGCTAAATCAATGGGTGATTTACCGCCACTTCAAAATGGAGGGAGTCCACCTCCTCAGGGATATCCTAAGAAAAGGAGACTGGCTCACTCGTCTAGATGTAAAGGATGCTTATCTAACCATCCTCATATGGCCCCCACACCAAAAATTCCTCCAATTCGTTTGAGAAGACAAACTATGGCAGTTTTCCAGCCTTCCTTTCGGGCGGTCGACTAATTTTATATCTTAATAATGGCACAATCCAAGGAGGTTGCCTCTCGACACACAGATCTGACGATAAAGATTTTGGAACACTTGGGTTTCGTCATAAACTCCCAAAAATGATCAACAATGCCAGCCCAGGACACACAGTTCCTGGGTTTTACGGTGGATACAGTCGGAGCAGAGTTAAAATTACCCAGGGAGAAACTCAGGAAAGTCAGGAAAGAGCTGAGGAGAATTCTAAGGAAGCAATGCTTCCCTCTAAGGTCTTTAGCCAGAGTACTGGGCCTCATGTCCTCCACTGTCCAGGCCATATATACGGGCTCTCTTTATTACTGGGCCATTCAAAGACTCAAGGCGTCAGCCCTGAGGAACAATCCTTCTTACTCTCAGACTGTGTGCCTTGACCCAGATTCCAGGAAAGAGATACTCTGGTGGTTGAGGAATGCAGAAGCCTGGAACGGCAGAGCCATCTTTGGGGAGGAACCAGGCCTCATAATAGATTTGGATGCGAGCCTAGAGGGATGGGGTGCCACGTGTGGCGACTCTTCAACAGGGGGTCTTTGGACTTCTCAAGAGAAAGAGCTACATATCAACTGCCTAGAACTACTGTCAGGATCCTTTGCAATCTGGAGCTTTACCAAGGATATGATCGAATGTTCAGTCATGCTTCGCATGGACAATTTTTCCGCTGTAAGATATGTGAACAGGATGGGGGGGGTCCTCACTCCAAAGGTCTCTCGGACCCGGCCAATAATTTCTGGGCCTACTGCCTCAACAAGGGCATCTCAGTGGTTGCGGAACACATTCCGGCCATGAGCAACGGGGTAGCAGACTGGTTCTCCAGGAATTTCAAAGATTCGAGCAACTGGAAACTGGACAGACAGGTTTTCTAATCCAATCCATTCAATCCTTATGGGGAGCTTTTGGAATAGATCTGGTTGCAGACAGACTCAAATGCCAAAATTCTTCAGCTGGAGGCCGGACCCTCAGGCCTTGGGGGTGGATGCCTTCCTGCAGGACTGGCTTGGTCTGAACCCTTATGCTTTCCCTCCTTTTGCCATTCTCCCACTTTTTCTTCTCCAGGGTCGGAGAAACAAGGATGCAGTAGTAGTAATAATCCCCCTTTGGAGATCCCAGGCTTGGTTTCCCATTCTTTTGGAAATGAGCGTGGACTTCCCAATCCTCATTCCTACCTTCGGGCTGGTATTGATGGGTCCTCACGGAGAACTCCACCCCCTTGTATCTCAGGGCCTCCGGTCTCTGATGGCTTGGAGGATTTCAGGAGACAGTGGCGCCTCCCAGGACTTTCGGAGAACGCTTTCAGACTCATATGAGAGTCTTGGGCACCCGGCACAAGGAAAGCTTATAGACTGGCTTGGCTTAAATGGGTTTGTTGGTGTGTTCGGCGGAATTACGATCCCATTTCAGTCGGTCTAATTCAAGTTATTAATTTCTTGTCTGAAATCTTCGCTTCAGGTCTGGCTTATCGGACTGTTAATGTCTATAGATCGGCAATCGCTGTGGGTCACTGCCTGGTAGACGGTACCTCGGTTAGCCAGAGCTTGCTGACAAAGAAGCTAAATATTCTGCCTTATGGGACATGAGGGATGTCCTTAGATTAATCACCGGTTGGGGTGAAAATTCTTCCCTCTCTTTAAAAAGACTCTCCTATAAACTCACTGCCTTATTGTGTCTTGTATCCTTCAGACAAACATCGGACGTGAAAGCCTTAGATGGGTCTAGTAGGGCTTATCAACTTGAGGGGGTTTGTTTCTTCCTAAATAAAAGGACTAAAACTATGTCATCTTCTGTCTTCTATCCCTCGTTTCCGCAGAACGAAAGCTTCTGTGTTGTGAAGTGTTTGTTGGAATACGAAAAGAGAACATTGGGATTAAGAAGTTCTGTTGATCAGTTACTGATATCTCACAGATCCCCTCATAGAGCGGTTTCCTCCCCCACCTTGGCTAGATGGGTTAAGGATGTTATGAAAGAAGCTGGAATTGATGTCTCCATATTTGGTGCTCATTCTCTTAGAGGGGCTTCTGCTTCAAAAGCCTTGGTTTTGGGTGGTAGCTTTCAGGATATCCTTAGGGCCGCAGACTGGTCGAATGAATGCATTTTCAAAAGTTATTTTAAACCTGTAGCAAATATTATCGATAATGTGTTGAACACACTTTGAACTTGCATAATGTGTAACTCCGTGTCATGCCATGTCTTTAATAAAATCTAGATTTTCTGCCCACCAGGCTGTGAAAAATCTAAACTATCTACCCACACAGCAGTTTTATCCAAGAATATTTTTTGATAAGATGGGTTTATAAAACATTGTAACCCAAGTCTGGCAAAGGGCATTTATTAGCATTAATTTCATGTCCTGGGTCAGTGGGTGATACCTGCCAGTACCCTTCATATTTGAGGCATTGATCACACATCTTTGAACGGTGGAGTGCATTAAGTTAATTAGCATTCATTATAACTTTATAAAGGTGGCATTTTCAAAATTGTAACTTAAAATCCTACTTAACCAATAAAGAGTATTTTATATTCCAATTTCTCAGATACCAAACATGACATCTCTACCTATTCCCACCCAACAATGAATTTGGGAGTTTTCACCACCTGGACATGTAGAACTTAAAAGTCCAACCTTTTAATTACAATGCACCCTGCCCTATGAGCATATCTTAGGGGTGGCTGATGTGCAATAACCGGTGACTTTAAGGCTTGGCAAGGGGTTTATTTTGCCAAGTCAAATTGTCAGTTTAAAATTGCATTCGGCCTGCAGTGGCGGAACTTGGGAGATGATTAAAAGGGCTGCTTAAGTGGATGGCACAATAAATGCAACAGGCCCACTAGTAGCATTTAATTTACCAGTCCTTTGGTATATGGTATACCACTTTACTAGGAACTTATAGTAAATATGCCAATTAGTTGTCGGCCAACTCTCCCATGTTTTATGGAGTGAGCACAAGCACTTTATGTATGTATGTATGTATGTGTGTTCTTATATAGCGCTCGACTTACCCTTGGGCATCTCGGCGCTTGCATTGGGAACCCGTCCTGGCTTTTCCCTGTGAGATAACCCGTACTGGGCATCCCCAAGGTGAAAGCCAGGTATCCCGCCGCGGGGGGGGGCGTTGTGGAGATTAAGCAAGCTTAATGCCCAGAGCTGCATAGTGTGAACCCGTGCTTAGAGGGGGCCATGAAGCGAGAATTATCGAGTCCGTGGACAATTGGGCTCAAGACCCTGCCGCGTCGGGAATTGAACCCTGGTCCCGGGTCTGACCTCTGCTTCAGGGTATGCCTCCTCTAACCAGTGAGCCACACTTCTCCACTTTAGCACTGGTAGCAGTTGTAAAGTGCACAGTTCTATGGTCAATAAAATCAAACAACAAAAATAGGAGGCTGAAGGCAAATGTTTTGGGTGTGACCCTGCAGAGAGGGCCCAGTTTAACAGTCTTTAACAAGAGAGAGGTAAATGTAGTCAGTGGGTGATAACTTAAAGGGGTAACTTTTCTGTAAAATCTATAAATAACTTGCAGCATGAGTATGGGGCCCTGAAGAATTGCAGGTCCTATGCAGGGTCCAATTTGTAAAAGCATAAATGCAGGTACCCAAAGGTTTCATAGGATGGTGCAGCTTTCTTCCTCAACTGGCACTGCCCACTTGTACCTCTGACACCACCCCGGCCTGTAAGGGCAATGCAAAAAGGTGAATTTCAACAAGCGAGCAAAGTGTGCAAGACAGACTTCCTATAACCGCCAGTAGTTTATATACATATATACATGCTTACATATATAAATATATATTCAGTGAAAAAAACAAAGGTTACATCCTTTGTTATATTTATGTATTCTTTCTATGCAAACAAAATCTAAAATACATAAACATTACTAAGTTAAATTAGTATAACTTTATTTATTCTTTAGATGCAAACCAAACTTAAACTACTCTAAAATTAGAAATTCTAAAGGTATACTTATACCTTTAATGTATAATTTACACACCACCTTCAAGTTATAACTCCTGCACCTCCATACTGATTGTATTCATCTTAGCAGCTACACTACATTAACTATAACTCGCACCTACTCCATGCACTGCTTATACCCTTCTATACTATATAACTTAAATCATATAAATTAATCGTTTTTACAATAACCCTTATTGCATCTCAAATCACATACTTTTTATGCATCCTTTGCTTTAACTCCCCTCCCGCAGTGCGTCTCACCCCTCCATGATCTCCCTCCCATGCCTCCTTTCTCCCTTTCTCCCCCTCCAGATCCTGCTCTTCTCCCGCTCACGGTCACCCCTGGGATCTTTTCCTCCCTATCCCATAGCCCAAAAATAATGCATCTTGGCTTTATTTTAGCCCAGTTACCGAGCGAGAAGTCCTCAACATCACCACTAAGCTCAAACCCTCCTCTCATACCTTGGACCCACTCCCCACAAACCTTGTTCAAGACTTAAAGCATATCATCACTCCTTATTGGACCACCATCAACAACTCCTCCCTGGCCATGGGTTGTGTCCCTGTTTCCCTCCAGGGGTGCCAAATCTCACCCATCCTCAAAAATTCTACTGCTGATCCTAACAACCTTAACAATCTACGCTCCTCTAAAATCTACCTCTTCTTTCTAACGCCCTCGAAAATGCGTCCTGCTCCAACTGGATAAACACATTGACTCATTCTGCCTTCTTGATGTATTACAGTGAGGCTTCCGAAAGGGTTGTAGCACTGAAACTGCAATGCTCAACATTGTTGATGATATTCATCACTCCCTCGACAAGGGGGAGGCTTCTCTTCTCATCCTTCTTGACCTTTCTGCTGCCTTCGATACTGTCAACCACTCTGCCCTACTTAATACCCTCAATGTTCGGTTTGGCTTCAATGGTCCTGTTCTCGATTGGTTCACTTCCTTCTTCCTGCACAGAACCCAACAAATCAAAATCAGCAGTTGCCTCTCTAAACCTATGCCTGTCTCCCTGGGTGTTCCCCAATGGTCTATTCTCTCTCCTTCTCTATTTAACCTCTTCACGAAGCCCCTCACCCTCAGTCTAAAGAAAGCAGGTATCAATTACCACCTGTATGCAGACGACACCCAACTTTACTTTAAAATTAAATCCCATGCAGATATTTTGCACCTCAATGATACCCAGACTAAGATCCAACAATGGTTCCATCACAATCACCTGAAACTCAACCCTAAAAAAACTGAAGTCATTCTCTTCAACCCTAAAAACAACCGGCTCCACATTCAACACTGGCTCTCTGACCTCAATGCTAGCCACCTCTAGCTCAGTCAAATCTCTCGGAATTAGCATTGACCAAAACATCAGCCTTTCTCCCCACATAAAAAACTCAGCCAAAGGCGCTCTCTTTTCACTGGGAAACATCCTTTACAACGCAACTTTTACAACACACTACCATTACAACGCAACTTTTACAACGCAAGTGCTTTTACAACGCATGTATTTACAACGCATGCCATTACAACGCATGCCATTACAACGTAAGTATGTTTTAAGGTACGTTTTTTTTTATTAAATTTTTTTCTTTGAAATATTTTTTTGTTAATAATATTGAAGTAATAATTTAATTTTGAGTAGAGTAAATTTTATAATTTTTATTTTTAATTAATACTCCAGTATTAAATAAGTAATGAGTAATGAGTATATTTTTAAATATTTAAAATATTAATATTTTATAACAAATAATACTCAAGTATTACATTGAAAAAGAGTAATGAGTAAATCTAAATACATTTAAATTAGTAATATTGTATGAAAATTAATACTCAAGTATTAAATTTAAAAAGTGTAATTTGTTAATATAATCAGTGCCGGTCCTAGGCCTTCTGAGGCCCTGGGCGAAAGGGAAGATGTGAGGCCCCTCTAAGTGACATCACAGAAAGTGACTTCGCATATTAATTGGTGAGAATGTACAGCAAATCACCAACTACCACTCAATTAACTATACTCTCGGCTCTCAGCATACGTGCTTTTCGAAGCAACATTTCAGCACAGTATGGCTCAGGTGCGAGCTTTATAAAACGCTCTGCGTCCTGAAATGCAACCCGCGTGGGCTATTGTATATAAATCACTGTGCCAAACAGCTAGCAATTACTGTGCCAAGTAGCTAGCATTGGAAAATAAAGGGTCCTTTTGCCAGTAAAGAACTGGATAGAATCTGTATATCCCTGCCCAAGTCATGCACTTTTCCAAAGATCACCAGCACATAAACGTACACTGATCCCTGCGTTGTAGCCCATGGACCAATAGATTGTGAGATTCTGTTTTCCACTTTTGAAAGGGCACATGAGTTCCCCGGGAGGCTCTGGCACCAGAATACATATGTCTATCAAAAAAAAAAAAACGAAACATTTTAAATATCATGATAAAGAAACTAAGAATTGACAAACCAAGTAGGCTTGCATATTGGCACATGCACACATAAAGCACGCAAATATTGGCACATGCACACATAAAACATGAAAAATATTGGCACAAGCACACATAAAGCACGCAGTTATTGGCACATGCACACATAAAGCACACACATATGCACAGACACACCAAAATACACACACTCAGAATTTTTCTCAAGAGCCTAAAGACACACATTCACTAATGCACACAACCCAACAGTCACACATAACACTATACAGCTGAAGGCTCAGGGTGATGTGCCTCGGGTGGTACTGAGTGATGCAACTCAGGCCACCACTAATTGATACGCCTCCATAGGACACTCGCTGCTGTGCATCTGGGAAGCAGGATAATGTACATTTGAGGGATAAAAGGCTATTTGGCTAAGGAGGGCCTACAATGATGCGAACCAGAGGGCAAAGAGTTATTTAAAGTAGTGGCCTATGGAAATGTACTATAAGGGCACACTGATGTAAAAAGCAGGTGGGTTTATGTTGGTGTCAGAGTCCTCCCATGTCAGGGAAGAACAGCTCCTCCAAACTTCTTTTAGGTGAGACACCGCAAAGCCCTTTTGTTTGTGACAAATGACACAGAGAGGGCTTTTGGTTCAGCCTTCTTCGGATATTGGTTGCTTTGGACCTTTTTTTAAGATAGTGTCATTCACATCTTGGTGGTTTTGGACTGATCGGGACTGTGCATGATTTTCATTTGCACCTAAATTGGATACCACATTTCTGCATCTTTTGTGTCTAAACGTGCTTCTGTTCCTAGAAGTGATTTTTGCTCCTAATTGTGCTTCCCCCCTAAATATTACAGCACGATTCTGCTAATTTTGCATGCACATGTGTCTGTGTACCTGTATTGATTTTTTACTCCTGTATATGTTGTTGTACCTTAAAGTGTCCCCACATTCTAGTTGATGAAGTACCAAAGGTGACTAGTCTCCTAACTCTGTTTTTTGCACCTAAATGCATTTTTGCACTTAATGTCTCCAGGTTCCTGCTAATGTTGTGCCAAAGGTGACTAAGCATCTTGAATCGTATGTCTGAAACATTCTAAGTATTATAATATAAATACGAAGCAGGTCTCTTACCTTAACTGCTCAACGACGACTCAACGAGGAGGCCGGGGCCCGACCGACTCCTGCCTGCAGCCCTGCCCATGCGGCCCGATCCAAGTAGTGACTGAGTGCTCACGAATGGCGTGTGCGCATGCTGAGTGCGTCACACTGAGCGGGGGCTGGCCATTAAATCATGTCCAGGGCCGTCATTGGTAGCGCTTTCGCGCGCTACCAGAATGACGGCCCTGGGACTCACTGTCACCCGCATCATGAGCAAGGCCGGCGTCACGTCAACACCACTAAGGCACCACCACCACCACCAAGCTAGGTGGTGGGGTGCGTGCATCACGGTGCGTGCGGTGCTTGCGCAGACAGTGTTTAGTTCCCGGCCTCCTTCCCTGCCTTACTTTTACTGCCTGCGGCCCGGGCCCCTGCGCGAGCGCGACGAGAGTGCTGTGCGCACTGCGCAGCGCTTTTCCCTTGATTATAATTTATTTATTCCCGCTGCCCGCAACTGTGGGGCCGGCGGCGGGGGCCCCCTGAGCGCGAGGCCCTGGGCAGCTGCCCATACCGCCCAAGGCTAGGACCGGCCCTGAATATAATTACATTTTAATTAGTAATATTTATTTTGAATTAATACTGAAGTAAAAAAATTATGTATTAGAATATTAAAAAATATTTAATTTAAATTAATAAACACGTAATAATTACATTTTGAGTAATTAGTAAATTTAAAAATATTATTTTAAAATTAATAATACATTTTTTATTAAAAGATTAATGGTTTTATTGCAAAATCTTTTTAAAAAAATAATACATTAGTAATAATTAAATTAAGAGTAATGAGTAAATGTTAAAATGTATATTTATTGAATGTAAATAAATACATTTATATATTTATATTTAATTTAGTAATGTTATGTTTTTTGAAAATAATATCTTAAAAAAAATATTGAATAATGTATTATAAAATATGCTGAATTTATAATATAATTTATAATAATATTTAACTACTGATTAGTGAAATATATTTTAAATAAATAGTAGAAAAAATATTATGGCAAAATAAAAACTTTGAAAAATATGTATAAATGTAAATAAACATTTCTATATTGTTGTGTATTTTTTAAATGTTACTATATGTTTTAATATTAATGAATGACATTTTCCCACGCTTTTCCATTGTATTCAATGGAGAGTTTTGTCCTTTATTTTTTTCCATAGTTGAAGTTAAGAGTCCCGCGGAACTACTTTGCAAGCTGTAAAAAAGGTACTTGAGACAAGTTTTGGATGGAAATGGCATCAGTATAGATGTAAGTAGCATTTATCATTATTTTCTATGTAATTACATTTAATATAAAAACATATTTATAATAATTACATTATTCAAAACATTGACTCAATATTTTTCGTTTACTTTTTTTATTGAAAAAATCATGTAAAAATAAAATAAATTTTATTTATTATCACATTTTTTACACATTTTTATCTTGTAAATAAACATTATAAAATAAATTTGTTTTAATAATACATAAATAAATATAAATAGTATTTTTTCATCTTTGTAGCTCTAGATGACGTTGACGTGTAAACGTGTATTCAAGCGGCCATTTTGAAGAGCGTTGAAGCTGGAAGCAGCAGGAAGCTGATCTGCGCTCAGGTAGGAAACTCTTAAAACTTTATTTGAAACATAATAATGTTAATTAAGATATATATATTGTAAAGAAAGGATAAGGAGAGGTTGCAAATGTAAATGTATTGTATACGATGTTATTTCAGCATGTCGCCGATCATGTTACTATAGTATGCCTATGTCAGGTCGCTGTAAATAATAAGGAAATGTAAAAAATAGATGTTTCTTTGGTTTAATGAAGTTATAGAAAATGTTACATTATAAAGGTAGACTTTTTATTGCTTATTAAAAGTTATAATGTGAAATGCATTGGAAATATAAATCTGAAAGTGCAGGAAATACATGTAATGTGAAAAAGGAAAGATCGCGTTTCACACTTAGCTGGTTTCATGGAATTTTGATTAATTTGGTGTGGTTGTTGATTGAAATTTTATATACTGGAATTGTGAATCGTATTGCGTTTTAGAATCTAGAAGATATTGCTATAAGGACAGATCATAAATAGTGCTAAGCTGTTTCGCATACTGATAGGAGGTCATAGTAAAAATTAATATTTCTAGAAAATAGTATTATTTTTAAGATAGAGTTAGAATGTTTTAGGATATTGTGCATGTTGTTTTACTTTTTGGACGCATCTGGAAAAAGAAAAACTTTCAAAAATGATTTATACGGATTATGGATTTCTTTGACTTTGGATTGCTATCACGAAGCAAATGGTCACATGGAACATGCAACATGTATTTCGTGAGTTTTGAATTGTTTCCAGGATGCAGTGGGGAAAGTCATGGATTTCGTGGTCTATGGTTTACTATTAGGATGTAGATGGACTTTAGAAATCTTTGCAATAGATCTTGGAAAGAACATGCAATTCATGGTCCATGGATGACTTTCAGCATGTTTTCGAACTTTGAGAAACCTTTGCTGAATGGTCTTTGAAAGAAAATGCTTTTTGTGGACTTTCGATTACTATCAGGATGGATATGGACGAAAGAAACCGTTCAAGAAGGACTTGGAAAGAACATGGATTTCGTGGAGTTTGGGCTACTATTAGGATGCATATGGACGAAAGAAACCTTTCATGATGGACTTGTATAAAGTATGGATTTCGTGGAGTTTGGATGGCATTCAACATGTACATGGTTGTTGAAATCTTTATCAAATGGTCTTGGAAACAACATGGATTTTGTAGCATTTGGATTGTTATTTGGATGTACATGGACTTTACAAACCTTTCAAGATGGATTTTGTGAAAAAAAGGATTTCGTGGATTATGGATGATTTTCTGAATGAATTTTGAATTTGGAAACCAGACCACATTGATTTCATTAGAACGAGGATTTTGTTGACTTTGGATTAGTTTCAGGAAGGAGTTATCAAAAATGTGTAATTCGTGCCCTTTGGATTTTATAAAAGATGCATCTGGATCTTTGATAATTTTCAAGATTGACTTTGTTAAATTATGGGTTTTTTGGATTTTGGATTTTTGCTTTTTTGGTTTGGTTATTTGGGTTTTGCTTCCCAATGGATTACTATTGGAGAAACAAGAGGAAGAACAAAAAAAAGAAGACAACTAAAGGTAACCTGACCCGACTTTTAATTTTTTAAAATAATTTAGAAAATAATAAATGCCAAATGAATTGAATCTTTTATTTATTTTTGGTAAAAGCAGGAAAGTAAGGTTTAGATTAAAGTTAGAAATGTAGTATGTTAGCAACATTATCAAGGTAGTCTAAAGCCACACACAACGAAAACTGTTGTAGAATAGCCAATAGTCTTTCAGACATTTCCTTTGATTTTTTGGAAATGCGTGGGTTTAGACTACCAGTTAATGTTTGAGAGATTCTCATTTCTTGAAATATTTGCTCCTTCTTCAAAGTTTCCAAAAATGAGTAGAAGTTAGGGTGTGGTTTGCCAATTGTATGGTTGAAGGAGTTATGCCATCCCTCTATGGCATTGTTTGTTCTGCCTTCTCCTTCTATGCAGCTCGTGTAGCAGTTCCACCACTCTACATGGAAACGTGGCTTCCTCCTGCGACCCGATCTGCTTAGATGTCCAATCCATGTGTCCTCAAAATAATTTAGTAAGGGTGCCAATTTATCTTCATTTTCATTAAAATAATCAGATTCTATAATAGCTGTGTAGTACTCGTCTACACTTTCAGGAGGGACAAAACAAAGAGCGGTAAGTTTTTTTAATTCAAACTGTAGTTTGCTATCAGTTGAGTACTCTGCAACTAGGAATATTTTTTGTAGTTTACGCCAGAATGCCTGGGAAAAATGGAAAAAACATCCCTGAATTTGGGTATCCGTGTACGTTTTAGTGATCACATTGATCATAGCCAAATCAAAATCAATAATTATCTTCCTAGGACTTTTATTGGATGTTTTGCTTTTAATCACTGATAAAAACTCAGTGTAGGTTGCAGATTGCTTATCTGGTAGCAAACTATATACTAATGGAATTACATTATGCTTAATCTGTGCGTGAATAGTGTAAATTTGGGTGAAAGGATGGGGTGTACTTTTAAACGTCCCATCCATCAAACACATTACTAAAACCTCTGTTAAAAAAACCCTCGCTCGACAAAAGTGAGCTAAAAAATTACCGACCAATTGCTAGTCTACCCTTCATGGCAAAGACAATTGAAAAAATCATGAATACCCAGATTTCTGAGTTTATTGAAGAACACCAGCTTCTTGATAACACGCAGTTTGGGTTCCGAAAATATCACGGGACCGAGACAGCCTTGATCAAAGCCGCTGATGATATCAGGGTTATCAGGGACCAGGGTGGCACTGCCATACTGGTTCTGCTAGACTTATCAGCGGCTTTCGACACGGTCGACCACAACATCTTGGTCGACCGTGTCCAAGGACTTGGCATCTGCCATACTGCCAAAAACCTAATAGCCTCTTTCCTTGCCAATAGAACGCAGGCTGTCATCCTAGGACCCTTTCAATCAGCCCAACTCTCTGCCCCCTGCGGAGTTCCTCAAGGCTCATCCCTTAGTCCGACACTTTTTAACATCTACGTGTCGGACCTAGCTAAGACCATCAAAGCACATGGGATGAGCCTTACCTCGTACGCCGACGACACCCAACTAGTGTTGGCGATCAAAGGCGACGGAGAGCAAGTAGCTGAAAAATTTAAGAAAGGGCTCCTAGACATAGGAGATTGGATGGCGACAAACTGCTTAAAGCTAAACTCAGAAAAAACTGAGGTACTCATTTTTGGTCCACTCTCCCCAGCCTGGTCCACCTGCTGGTGGCCAGAGACCTTCGGCATTCCTCCCACGCCGACCTCGAAGGTCAGGAATTTGGGTGTTATCTTTGATGATGGACTTAATTTCATGAATCACGCCAACAAAACAGTATCCACAGCGCACTTAAAGTTAAAAATGATCCGCAAAATACGTCCTTTTCTTCCTGACTCTGCTATTAAGACACTGGTTTCTGCTCTTGTCCTCTCATCCCTGGATTATTGTAATGGTTTATTTCTCAATGCGCAAATCAGAGTAACTGCAAAACTTCAAACTATACAAAATGCAGCAGCTCGCCTCATTACCGGCAAAACAAAGTTCGAACCCATTGCCAAAAACATAAAAGATCTTCATTGGCTGACTGTACAAAAAAGAATTCATTTCAAAGCACTCTGTATAGTCTTCAAATCAATCAATAATCAAGGACCACATTTTCTAAGCGACCAACTTCAACTCTACAAACCTACAAGAGCTTTACGATCAGCCACTCTCAACCAACTGGTTGTCCCTCGCACCAAAACAGTTTCCTGGGGTGACCGACGCTTTTTGGTGGCGGCCCCCAGACTCTGGAACACCTTGCCTCTTAACATCAGACAAAGTGTCACACTGCTTCAGTTCCGCAAACTTCTGAAAACCTGGCTTTTCTCTCAGTAATCTTTTTTCATCCGTCATATCTGTTCCATTCTCTCATCCCTTCATTTCTTCCTAGTCAATATTGGTTTTTAGCGCCTTGACGCCCAAGGGTATAAGCAGCGCTTTACAAGTGTTAAAAATAAATAAAAATAAATAAATCATCCAAATTTCACTATTTTCTAACTTAACAAGGTTGCGGGGTGTACTAAAGATAAGAATACGTTTATGAGGGTTTTGGTTGTCGTGCAGGAGGAAAGGTTCATTAGAAAAAGAAATAATGAGTTCATTAGGAATTTGAATGTCAGAAAAAGTATGAGGAGTTGAAGATTGAGTATTACGTGCCTGCTTTTGTCTTTGTATAATTCTTCTCAAATTGGGAATAACAGGCCTACTACTAGCAACATGACTAAGAACATGCTGTGCAACCTCTCATAATATTGATCCAGTAGTGTCATTGGAGGTGCATGGAATTTCTTTCATTTCATTTAAGGTTTCTCTTACTTCAATCTCCATTGCAGAGTGGTTATGTTCTGTTGTTTTAATAATGATATCATCATGGGTAACCGCTCTGCCGCTGCAATGGGATGAGTAGTATTGCACACACCTCCAATGTCTACGTGGTTCACTTATCCTTTCTTTACAATATATATATCCTGAATGTTTCAATAAACGGTTTCCTTTTCTAGATTTAATGTATGTTGCTGTTTCCCGAGTTGACATTTTCTCTGAAAAAAAGACATTTCTTTTAGTATGTGTATTTTATAAAGTTAATAAGTTACTACACTATTCAACACTGTCCCTACTGCTGCACCTTCCTGGAGTTAGAATAGTAAATCCTGCCCCTACACTATCCCACACTTTCCCTACTGCTACACCTTCCTGGAGTTAGAATAGTAAATCCTGCACCTACACTATCCAACACTTTCCCTACTGCTGCACCTTCCTGGAGTTAGAATAGTAAATCCTGCCCCTACACTATCCCACACTTTCCCTACTGCAGCACCTTCCTGGAGTTAGAATAGTAAATACAGACCCTACACTATCCAACACTTTCCCTACTGCAGCACCTTCCTGGAGTTAGAATAGTAAATCCTTCCCCTACACTATCCCACACTTTTCCTACTGCTGCACCTTCCTGGAGTTTGAATAGTAAATACAGACCCTACACTATCCAACAATTTCCCTACTGCTGCACCTTCCTGGAGTTAGAATAGTAAATCCTGCCCCTACACTATCCCACACTTTCCCTACTGCAGCACCTTCCTGGAGTTAGAATACCAAATACAGAACCTACACTATCCCACACTTTCCCTACTGCTGCACCTTCCTGGAGTTAGAATGGTAAATCCTGTCCCTACACTATCCTACACTTTTCCTACAGCAGCATCTTTTTGGAGTAATAATACTGAAGTATTGTCATTTTTTTTGTTTCATTGCTTGGAATTTTCATTTGAATTACCTTCTGAGTCTGGTGTTTTTTCCTTGTTCGGTTCTCAGAATCCCTGGGTTTTGACTTTGTTTTGTTTTTTGAAGAGTTCTTTGAGATTCTGCAAACAGAGAAAAGTATGATTATGTATTTCTTTGTTTCAATGTATTTTTAAAAAACTAAAATGTCTGCATTTCTGTGCAAAAGCTTTATTTTTCTAAACTGTAATCATACATTATTTTACACTTTCCCTACTACTGCACCTTTCTAGAGTTATAATAGTACATTCAGTCTCTATACTATGCTACACCTTCCTGGAGTTATAATAGTAAATACTGCCCCTACACTATCCCACACTTTCACTACTGCTGCACCTTCCTGGAGTTAGAATAGTAAATTCTTCCCCTACACTCTCCCACACTTATCCTAGTGCTGCACCTTTCTGGAGTTAGAATAGTAAATACAGACATTACACTATCCCACACTTTCCCTACTGCTGCACCTTCCTGGAGTTAGAATAGTAAATCCTGCCCCTACACTATCCCACACTTACCATAGTGTTGCACCTTCCTGGAGTTAGAATTGTAAATACCGTCCCTACACTATCCCTACTGCTATACCTTGTTTGAGTTTCATTAGTAAATCCAGCCCCTACACTATTCCACAATTTCCCTACTGCTGCACCTTCCTGGAGTTACAATAGCAATTTTAGTATGAACACTATCCCACACTTTCCCTACTTTTGCACTTTACTGGAGTTATAATAGTAAATTATGCCCCTACACTATCCCACATTTTCTCTACTGCTGCACCTTCTTGGAGTTACATTAGCAAATGTTGTACCTACACTATCCCACACTTTCCCTACTTTTGCTACTTTTTGTAGTTTGAATATTTAAATGTGTCCCTATTCTTTGGTATTCTTTCTTTATTTTTCCTTAATTTTGAAAAAGCTTCATTTTCTGGCTCTCTATTTTTAAAGATTTATACTGCATTTCTGTTGAATTAATTTACCTCTTTTAAAAGTCGTCCTTTTTTTCACAGAAGAAAGTCCTGGTTATTTTCTTACTTGATTTTTTCTGTGAGAATGATAATAAATGTGTGTGTATTAGAAGTAGTTCTCGAAGTTTTGGAAATTTGTGAATTGACCCAAAAAATATTTACAAACAGTACCTTTTAATTTTAGTTGAAAAGGAGTGTTGTTCTTTTCTCAAAATGCAGTTTCTAATTGTTATCCTCGCTAATCTTTCAGTTGTGCTGTTTTAAACAGTAATTTATTTTTCTTAGATTTAAAAAAATATATTTCTATTGGTTTACATCACACTCTATTCATTTATATTTCATAATCTTTAAAAAAAAGTGGCACTGTAAAATATATTGTGGGTTTTAAAAGGTTTACTTTCTGTAACCTTTATTTTACTAATAGCGTTAAGCTGTAAATTTAATAAATGTCGAAAAATATAGATTAATATGTATATGTACTTACATATTTTATGTAAGTTGTTTAGCACGTAGAAAATCGTTTGTCTATTCCGGAAAGTTTGAAAATTCTGTAAATTTATTTTAAAAAAGTATTACTAATAATACAGATTTTTATTCCTTTTAATTTAAAAATGCAGTTATTTGTTTCTACACTTAGTTGAGTGTCGGAAAATATTGCTTTTAGAATCAATTCGGGTCGTAGCTCGGTGACTAGGTCAGAGGGTCAGGTTTTGGCATCTGGTCACTCTGGGAGTTGATAATCAACTGGTTTCAAAATGGTGTCTTGCTCGTATTTATAACTTTTTCTTAGTGTCATTATAATTTTTGAGAAATACAGCGTTTTTATGTGCTTTTTAAATCGTTGTATTTTCTGTGGAAACTTACAATTTAAAATGTTGTTTTAAAAAAGTGTTTTAACTGTCACGTCCCGTTTTGGCATCCATTTTGTAATTCGTGTTGTGGTCTTATTATCATGAAAACACTAGTAGGACAATTACTTCATGTTGACTTTTTAAAATGGCGAATTTTCGAATGAAAATAGTTTGTTATTACCAATAGTAATTTTATTATTCTGCTACTTGTATTGGTTATGTTTTTTTTTAATCATTATTATTTGGTTTAAAAATGTAATTTTTTTTGAAAATCAGTGAGTACTTTTTTAAATACTCGAGTATTAATTTTAATACTCAAGTATTAAGTTTTGAAAAAGCTTTGCATTTCGTTATATTTACGTTCAGATTCTTTCCACATTTTAATACACTTCCCCACCCAAAACCCCTATTTTCCCTGCATCACGTGGCAGGGTTATTTTACAAAATTTAAAAAAAATAAGTTTCGGTTTTTTATGCGTTGTAACGGTATGCGTTAAAAGTGATTTCGTTGTAATGGTACTTTTACATTACTTTTACTATTTTGCGTTGTAAAATCAGGTGTTGTAAAGGTACTTGTGTTGTAAAAAATTTGTTGTAAAAGCATGCGTTGTAATAGTATACGTTGTAACGTCATACATCCCTTTTCACTACTACACCTCAAAAAGAATCAAACCCTTCATCCCTGTTGATGACTTCAAATGTTGGTCTATCATTAGTACTCTCCAGATTAGACTATGGTAACGCTTTGCTCGTAGGTACACCTAAAGTCCACCTAGCCCCAATCAAGTCGGTCCTCAACCTCGTTGCCAGGCTTATCTCCGATTCCAAGAGGTGGGATCACATCTCCCCCATCCTTAAAGATCTCCAATGGCAATCCTTGGATGGCAGATCCATCTACAAGAACACGTGCATTATGCATGAAGCCTTGCATCCTCAAACCGCACTGTATCGCTCTCAAAAACTTCACAAAGCGGGCTGCTCCAGAGAGTTGAGGAGCACCAATGCCCTCATTCTGGTTCCTCCCTTGGTTAACAAGAAATCTACCCAATCATGCTCTTTCTCCTGTAGTGCACCCACCATTTGGAACTCTCTCCCCAAAGATCTATGTTGCAAACCCTCATATTTCAGCTTAAAAAAAGATCTCAAACGACACTTTCTCCTCAAATACTGGGGTCCTTAATCCCGTCACCTCCCAGGTGTTTCACAACCTGCCCCTTATGGTACCATGTTGCTCTCTGCATTATACCCGACCTCCCTCCCCCGACTATCTCCCCTACATATACCTCTATCCTCCTTCCACCTGTTTACTTATATTCACCTCTTACACCTACGTGTTATCTTCTCTCCTTTCTCCCTCCCTGGTCCCACCGTACCCCATACCTTCTCCCCACTACCCCTGGCCAACCCTGCTTGCACAGATATCCAATTCCTAGTTTGATACTAAATGTTACTGTCTATTTCTGTGATTTTGTATTTATTGCTCTTTACATTTTGCTCATATATTTTGCTTTTCCTTTTTGTTCGAATGTATTATTGTATTGTTCACTCTTGTCCTTCTCCTGTAAAGCGCTCTGATACCCTTGGGTCTAGCCAGCACTATATAAAACCGTTTAAATAAATAAATAAATAAATAAAAATTCATCTTAACAGCTTTACTACATTAACTATAACTCGCACCTGCTCCATGCACTGCTTATGTAAATGTAAATTAAAATGTAAATTGATACTTGTATAGCACACTACTCACCCGCAAGGGTCTCAAGGCTCTTGTACGAATACCGCTGTGGAACCCATCCTGGCTTTCCCTGTGAGGCGTCCACTCCTGGACACCCCCAAGGTGGAGGCCAGGCATCCTTAGCGTTGTGGGGGCCGTTGTGGAGATTAAGCAAGCTATTGCCCAGAGTTGCAGAGTGGGACTCTATGATTGGAATAGGCACCGAGGCGAGAATTATCAGGTCCGTGGAATTTTGAGCCAAAGACCCGCCGAGGCGGGGAATTGAACCCTGGTCCCGGGCTAGACCTCTGCATCAGGGTCTGCCGCTCTAATCATTGAGCCACACTTCTCCTATATAGCTTAAATCATATAAATTAATCATTTTTACAATAACCCTTATTGCATCTCAAATCACATCATTTTTGAGAACACACTGCATGGGGGAATGCTGGGTGATACTTTTTGCTTCTATGTGGGATCAATGGGGCGATTCAAATTTCCTACCACCAACCGATCCCCAGGTCCCCCCCCATTTGTGTGGGTGGGCCAAGCACCCTCGACAGGGAAGGGCCCAAAACATATTGTGGAGACATCAAAATGATGTACCATGAAACAACGTGGTTTTGCAAGGGGGCACCTGCTTTTTTGGTCCCGGGTTAGGCATCCATTTAAGGAAACCTACCAAATCACGACATTTCTCAAAACTAGACACCCGGGGGAGTACAGTGAAGGGTGACTTGCGTTGATCCTCCAATGTTTTCTTACCCATGTAAAGGTCCTCTTATTTATAGTTACCCAGTCCTTCATGCTTACATTGTGAGTGTATTAAATGTGCTGTTTATATGCCCAGTGTGGCCTTGAATGCTGAGCGTGAGTGAACCAGAGAAATGGAGGGCAGTGATATCCATCTTGAATGCTCCTGGTCTTGCACAAGATGGAATTGTGAGGTCTCTGTTCCCGTACAGTAGAAGTGTATTGCTCACACCCCTGTATCTTGGGTGAGGAGACTGTAGTATCCGGTGTGCTGCCTTTCCCTGTGTGTCTGAACTGGTGTCTGGAAAGCTAAGAGTGGAATACTGAGACTGTCGTAGTGGAATGTTGGTGTGTGGTCTGCAGTGGCAGCTAGGGGATAGGCACAGTTGGTGAGGGATGGAGCTCTAACTGGACCTGACAGTTATTGACAACCTAGTTGTCTTGTTTGGTATGAGGTGTGTTAAGCCTCATGTCTTAGTCTGTCACTTGTTGTTGTGGAATCCATTTTGATTTGGTTAGGAGTCCATTTTGCTAATGACTTGCTCTGTGATGCTCAATGATGGCAGGATATGCAGAACGTATGCAAAATGCAAGTGACATTCAGTGAACCCATGTACCCTTTTGTTATAAACAGCTTTTACGAAAGGCTAGCTCCGAAAATGAAACTTATTACACACCGCATTCAGACAGCCTAGCAACAGTTATCAGAGTCGCACCATATGTAGACTATGTTTAACATTCCTCCCTGATTAGGTAAAAGAATGTGGCACAATATACTATTTTTAAAATACTTTGAAAGTACAGGTCTGAATCATTGAGCATGTGGAAATCACGAAGGTCACCATCTTGTAGCATGCCGGTGGCACAAGCAATTGCCTTTCTCTGATTGATTATGTTCTTGATAATCATGCTGAACTTCTCTACAGATCAACAGCATAAGATGCGATTGTGCATGATATATAGAAATGCTCCTTGTGACTGTATGTTCATTGGATGTATATTAAAATGCCCTTTGTGGTTTACAACAATAAAAGATTGCACTGGACTTCTGCAAACTGGAAACTGGGTTGCTTAGCCTATAGTCCCCGTGTACACGTATATAAAAGTTCTTGATAAAGTCTTGGTCTATTTTTATTCCAGCTTCTATATTGTCATTTAGTGTCTTTGTGGGTACGGCAGAGTTTTAGAGATTGGTTTTGGGTGAATGTGTAAATGAGACATGTTGGAGATGGAGTGGTTGTAAATGATCTTTCCAGTTGCTCATAGGCAATGGAATAGCTGTTTTCTGTTTGGTTAGTAATGATGAGAGGCCAGTGGTATTCCTGTGCTCCCATTCCCTGTATGGCTGAGCTGGTGTCTGGAATGTGTGTTTTATCCTGTGCTCACATTCCCTGTAGGTCTAAGCTGTTGTCTAGAATGTGTGTTGTATCCGGTTGTCCCATTCTATGCATGTCTCAGCTGGTGTCTGGAATGTGCATCATATCCTGCGCTCCCATTACCTGTGTGTCTGAGCTTTGGCCTGGAATGTGGTTTGAATGCTGTGCTGCCATTCCCTACATGTCCGAAGTGGTGTCTGGAATGTGTGCCATATCTTATGCTCACATTCCCTGTATGTCTGAGTGGGTGTTGGGAATGTGTTTTGTATCCTGTGTGCTCCCATTCCCTGTATGTCTGAGCTGGTGTCCAGATTGCGTGTTGCATCCTGTGCTAACATCACCTGTACGTCTCAGCTGGCTTACAGAATTTGTGACGTATCCTGTGCTCGCATTCACTGTATGTCTGAGCTAGTGTTTGGAATGCGTGCCACAATCTATGTGCCCATACCATGTATGTATGAAACGGAGTGTGAAATGTCTTGTATCCTGTGCTCCCTTTCCCTGTAAGTCTGAGCAGGTGCCTGGAATGCTGTGAGTGAAGGTTGTAAAATCACTCTTTAAATGCTTCCCACAGAAGGAACAGAGCCCTGGTTCAACATGTAGTAGAATAAAATCACCTTCTAGGGCATGGCCAAGATAATGTCTTGCTAGGATGCACTTTTAGTGCTCTCCGCTCCCACCGGTCTACCAGCTGTACTCCCGGTGATGCAGGGGTGCCGATATTAGCCCGGGGTCCCTCCCCAGAGCTGTGCTGCCTGATGGGGGAGATGCTGTGGTGGCGCCAATGCTCTGGGGCTGCACCGAACTGCAGCAGCAGGACCGTCCAGCGGAACTGCCATCTGCCTGGAGAGGCCCACAGTGATCCCGGCAAAGTGGGTGAGTGACCGACATACCACAGCTGTCCCCGTGTGCCCTGGCGGCTGCTGCAATGCATCTCCAAGGCAGCCTCCCCTAATCGGAGTCACGGCTGCTCCACGACCGGAGCTGCATAGGCCAACTCTGATTGTGATGACCACACGAGACCCCGGCGCCGCAACAGTGTGAAAGCCTCACCCTCGAGGTCCTGAAGAGGGAGTGGCCGCAGTGCCTGCGGCCTGCACTGCACCCCCGGTCCCTTGAGCGATCTGCTCCCCTCTTCTTTGCAGCGCCAGCAGAGGGGCTCATTGATGCTGATTCGCCTGGATTGTCTGGGGTCGGTGCAGCCCCAAACGGCAGAGGCGAAGAGGAGTGCGCGTGGGGCTGTGTTACACACATGAGGCCCTGAGACCCGGCCTAGCCATCTGCTTGGCCCCGGAGGTAAGCGCACACTGCAGGGCTCTCTGGCTGGGCCCCGCCACCCATCGGCCTGGCGAAGGAGCATCTTCGGGCCCCATCACACCACAACCACCCCTTCCCTTCGTAAGGGGCCCCTTGAACGCCTCAGCACCAGACTGAAGAGCTCAGGGGTTGTGCAAGCTACCCGGCCAAATCCCAGCATTTTATCTTGTGCAGCCGTAGCTTCTTCTCGCTCGGGAATGTGGCAAGGCCCCCCCGTACATTGCTCAGGCCACGAGGACTCTTAGACTCCGGCTGATGTTGTTTGAACCCCTTGTGAGCAGTGTCGCTGAAACGGGGGCGCAATCCTGGGGCCCCAGCTGCGAGATAGACGCCATCGCTGCTGCATGGAGGAGGCAAGTGCTGTGCTGTGCTGTGCACGTGAGGTGACTGAGGGGAGTTTGAGCAAGAGGACGCATAGCTGTGGCCTTCTGGCCTGATACTACTGCTTACTGCTTGCCCACGGCCTCCCTCACAGGCAGACCCCTGTGTGCTTCGCTCCCATTCAGGCGCTGGGCCCTACACGTGCAAAGGACATGGCTGCCCCCAAAGGCAGGCAGGACAGGTCTGTGAAAGAGCTACTGATCAAATCTACTCAACAGCTGGGGCACCTGACAAGCCCGGGACGTGCGGACAACACTGAGAGGAATGAGGGCCTGGTCAGACGCTTCTTCTTGGAGTCCCTCTTTTCCTCTTTCCGAGACGACATGGCCACCATGAAGCGCAACCTCCAGGCTGACCTACGGGACATACGTCGCGACGTGGACTCACTGGGGGAACAAGTGCACACGCTGGAAGAGCACGAAACTGGAAGGGATGAGGAACAGGAGAACCTCCAACTGGAAGTCATTCGGCTACAGGAGCAGAATCTGGACTTGCAGGCCCATACCGAGGACTTAGAAAACAGGTCCCATCGGAATAACATCTGCATCTGAGGTATGATGAAGATGACTGTGATGGGGATATCAAGGCTCACGCGGCATGTCTGTTCTGCTCCATCCTTGGGGAAACCCTGTAGTTCCCGGTCAAGCTGGATTGCACTCACAAAGTGGGGCCACGCAGGGCGGCCCCTGCACCTCCAGCATCAATCTTAACCTGGGTCCACAATTACCAACTAAATTAAATGATCCTCCGCAAGTCTCGGAGGAATCCAACCATCACGTACCTGGGCCAGACTCCCACTTTATTCCAGGGCTTGGCTGCCTCCAAGCTGCTCAAGCGTAAGAATGAGAGCGACCCCTGTCATTTGTACAACTCTTTGAAAAAGCACCCTCGCCTCTAGCCGATTGAGTTGTTCATTTCTCATGAGCCTTCTGGTGGGAGCGGGGAGCTCTGGGCCAAAAGCACCCTTTTCTCTAGGAGCAGTAAGCTCTGGACATTGACTTTAATTTTACGATTCTTCTGTTTTTGCTTTGCCTGGGTTTTGTTTTTCTAAGTTGGGATCTCCTCCCCCTTGCTGAATCTCTTCTGTGTGCATGCAGGTTAGTTACCTATGCATACTATATATGCGCATCATCTGGACTAACTTGCGTCACAGAGACCTACCGTTAGTCTGGCCTTTAGACTCCTGCAGAGCATGGTTCTCCCCCCACACAGTATAGATGAGTGTTAAAATTCTTACTCTGAATGTGAAGGGACTTAACAACCCAATTAAGCGTAAAGCAATCCTGTCTTCTCTGGAATCTTCTGGGGCCCATGTCTGTCTACTGCAGGGAACCCACTTGATGCCCAGCGACACCCACAGAATACGCTCCAAGGCTTTCCCACACCAGTATTACTCTTCCTTACCCACCAAAAGGGCTGGGGTAGCCATCCTGGTTGCACGTATGTTTCCTGGGAGGGTGGGGGCCAAGGTGATGGAGATTAAGGGGCGGCTCCTGGCACATTCGGTGACCATAGGAGGGTATACATTGACACTGGCCACCATATAAGCTCCTAACGAGGGACAAGAGATATTTCTCCACAAAGCAATAAGTGACATAACCTCCACGCCCGATGGACAAATGCTCATTGGTGGGGATTTCAATATCATGTTCGACGGTCAGCTTGACTGCTCCGCACAGCGGCAGGGACTGACGGGGGCTCTCTCCAAAGCTCACCGTCGATGGCTGCATGACATAGGATTAATAGATCTGTGGCGCCACCTCCACCCTCATACACTTGACTACACATTTTACTCTCATGCCCGGGGGGGACTTACGCACGGCTCAACCACTTCCTAACGTCCTGCTCTCTCCTCCAAACAACGCAGTCCTCAGTCATTGAACCTCAAGCGCTCTCAGACCATGCAGCTCTCACTACGACCCTATTGTTTTCCCCCATCACCAGACCACCAAACTCCTGGAAACTTAGGGATACACTCCTCCACCGCCCTGAATTAGTCACACGCCTCACAAAAATGCTGAAAGACTTCTTAGCTATCAACGACACGCATGACACTTTTATTGTCTCCCTTTGGGAAACCCTCACATTAGTAGCCTGGGGCGATCTCATAGCCACTTTTGCTGCAGACAATAAGGCCCGAAAAGAGACAAACTCTCTGAGCAAGTGCTTGAATTAGAAGGGATCCATAAAAGGACAGGAGCCCCTCGAATTTGGGAGGAAATTGAAAGTGGCTCGTTGCAGCTGCCCAGCCTTGACCTCTATAGGGCGGAATATGCTGCGCTTTGGCTGAAGCATACATTTTATACGGGGAGACAAATGCGGCCGCCTATTGGCCCATGAATTGCACACAGAGACAGGCAGTGACAGTCCCACTCATCCTGACTGATGAAGGCGTCAAACATACACGGGGCAAGGACATAGCAAACACATTCCTAGACTTTTACCCCACTCTGTACTCTGCCTGATCAGAACCCCTGTAGGTATTGTCAAGACGTGACACTCTCCAAGCTGACAGCGGACCAGGAAGCAGCCCTGGATAGTCCTATCACACTTGAAGAAGTTATCTCAGCTATAGCTTGACTTAAACTTGTTAAATCCCCCGGCCCGACAGGTTCACCGCCCTTTTTTATAAAACATTTTGCTCCCTTGTGGCCCAATATTGACACAACTTTTTAATTCTATAGACAATACTAGGGAATTACCACCTACAATGCTTCTGACGTCAGTGGCAGTGCTGCCCAAACCCGGGAAAGATAATAGATATTGTGCCTGGTACAGGTCGATATCTCTCTTGAACATCGACTTCAAGATCTTTACAGGGATCCTCGCGGGTCGACTGGGGGCCCATGATGCCGGGGTTCATAGATCCGGATCAGGCCAGATTTGTTGCGACCAGGCACTGTAGTGACAACACTAAACAGCTACTACACCTCTTAGATAAGTCCCACAGACATTCCGAGGAACGCGTCTTCCTATAAATAGATGCTGAGAAGGCGTTTGATAGGGTCCACTGGCCCTTCATGGAGACTATTCTTGAAAAGTTTGGGTTTGGACGCCGCTTTCGCCGGTGGGTCTTTAGTGGCTATAGCTACCTATCTGCTACTGTTAGAGTGAACAGTTTCACCTCTGAACCTTTTAATATCACATGGGGTACACAGCAGGGCTGCCCGCTCTCCCCCTGCTGTTCGCTTTTTACATGGAGCCCCTAGCTCAGAGGATACATGAGAACCGGCTGATCCAGGGAATCCTTTTTGGAGGAGAGTGTCACAAGGTTAGCCTTTATGCTGATGATGTTGTTGCCACGCTTGAGTCCCCCCACAACTCAGTCCCGGCATTTCTGGCTGAACTGGAAGAATTTGCAGCGGCTTCAGGCTTTAAAGTCAACGTAGCTAAGTCCCAAGCGTTGAACGTCTCACTGAAGCAGACCACCATCATGGTCCTAGCTCAGGCATGCCCTATCCAATGGGACCAAAAGGTTATGCCCTATCTGGGCATTACGCTGTCCCTATCCATTGCGGAGACGACATCCCTAAATTACTCTTAGCTACTGCAGCAGACGAGACAGGAGCTCCAAAAGAGGCAACCGCTTAATCTCTCTCACGGCTAGGTAGAATAGTGGCCCTCAAAATGAGCATACTTCCCAAAATCCTATATCTCTTTCAAACCCTCCCCATAGCCCCCCTCCCACCCCCACCCCGGTGTCTTCAAACAGCTACAATCTGAATCAGCAGGACGCAGGACGCAGGTCTAAGGCATTTTCTTGATTTCGAAGGCCCTCGATCCTTTGAGGATTTTAAGTCTGACTTCCATGTGCCAGAACCAGAGCGCTACTATTACTTGCAAATACGACACTGGGTCCTCAACCCCAAATCCGCACTGGGAGCGGAGAGGTCCCTCTGGCTGGCTGCTTTTGAAACACTCCACAAAGCGACTTATCACAGAACTCTATCATATCTTGCGCCCCCGAAAAGTTGGTCAAGTATGCAGGCCAAAGACGGTGGGAGGTGGAGCTAGGTTGGACCCTGACCCCCAAAGAGTGGGCAGATATTTACTACTGAGCCAGAAACTCAGCACGGTAACATGAATAGCATTGGAACGGCCACCAAGATCATGACATACTGGTACTTTACGTGCTCCCGACTTCACAAGAGTGACCCTGACCGCTCGCCCACTTGCCGGAAAGGGATAGGATTCTGATGGCACGGTCTTGCACCTGCTATGAGAATGCCCGGCACTTGCTACCTATTGGACACAGATGCTGGACGAGATTGACAGCCACTTTGACACCACGCTCCTACGCTTCCCTGAGTATGTGGTCCTGGGGGTGTCTGACAGACTTACCTATCCCCTCAAGTCTCGCAAAGGTAGGCAAATGGGCACAGCCCAAGGAGCGGCATTGCAAAATATATTACCACACTGGGGCACAGATAACATACCTAATATACAGGGATGGCTACACCGATTCTGCTATGTTCTTGCCATGGAACACATTACCTCTTCGCTTCAAGGGGATGTGGTCTACTTTGCTGATGTGTGGCTCAGTAAACTCAGGGTGGCTAAACTGGCATCAATCACATTGATGCCCAGACTCAAGTGATGCTCCGTAGTGTTAGATATAATAGCAGTGTTAGAATACTGTCCTTTTGGCATATCGATGAGATATATAACTTGTCTTGACACTGTAGGAGTAGGCAGCAGATAATGCTTGTTCGCTTTTAATACTTGTGAAATTGTTGTTTTTTAGATCACTCACCCTTCTCCTGACACACGATTACTTTGTGCAGGCATCCCCCAACACAGCGGATTGAGCGCCGGTAAGGGAAAATCACCGACCTACTCTACCCGCCATCACCCACGCCCAAACAGGGACACGCCCACTTTGAGGCCACGCCCCCTGCAAACATTATAAAAACGCGCTGACTTCACGAGCGCGGCAGATAGGAAGAACCTCCTGAGGCACAGCCGGGAGTAGGCAGCAGATAACGCTTGTTCGCTTTTAATACTTGTGAAATTGTTGTTTTCTAGATCACTCACCCTTCTCCTGACACACGATTACTTTGTGCAGGCATCCCCCAACACAGCGGATCGAGCGCTGGTAAGGGAAAATCACCGACCTACTCCACCCGCCATCACCCACGCCCAAACAGGGACATGCCCACTTTGAGGCCACGCCCCCTGCAAACATTATAAAAACGCGCTGACTTCACGAGCGCAGCAGATAGTAAGAACCTCCTGAGGCACAGCCGGGAGTAGGCAGCAGATAACGCTTGTTCGCTTTTAATACTTGTGAAATTGTTGTTTTTTAGATCACTCACCCTTCTCCTGTCACACGATTACTTTGTGCAGGCATCCCCCAACACAGCGGATCGAGCACTGGTAAAGGAAAATCACCGACCTACTCTACCCGCCATCACCCACGCCCAAACAGGGACACGCCCACTTTGAGGCCACGCCCCCTGCAAACATTATAAAAACGCGCTGACTTCACGAGCGCGGCAGATAGTAAGAACCTCCTGAGGCACAGCCGGGAGTAGGCAGCAGATAACGCTTGTTCGCTTTTAATACTTGTGAAATTGTTGTTTTTTAGATCACTCACCCTTCTCCTGACACACGATTACTTTGTGCAGGCATCCCCCAACACAGCGGATCGAGCGCTGGTAAGGGAAAATCACCGACCTACTCCACCCGCCATCACCCACGCCCAAACAGGGACACGCCCACTTTGAGGCCACGCCCCCTAGACTTCCCCCTACACTATATTCATGTGTATCTACCGGAAGCGCAGCGGACGAGCGCAGTGGGCGCGACGATTGCGCGCCGAAGGCGCGCTTAAGGTAAGCTCGTCTGCGCTCGTCCGCGCCGAGTCCGGGCCCAGGGCCATACCCCCTATACCTCAGATACCAGAGACCAGGCACTACAATGCTAAAACTCTTCATAGTCTCAGGCCCCCTGCAACAAACTGTGCTCGGCACTGTTACGCAGCCAAAAACATCCCACAAACATGCCTCAAATGTAAATCAATTCTTAAACTAAAGCCCACATCTGCACTAACCCATGATTACCACATGCTCTTATTAAATTGCAGATCCCTGCCGAAGCACAGGATAGAAGTCGCCCTGCTATTAGAAGAACTCACGCCGGATGTAGTGTTCCTGACGGAGACATGGCTCACCACAGACTCCGATCCTGCCTTAGTTAGCGCTCTTCCTCCTGGCTTCCAAATGACTCGCCAGGACCGGCCTGATGGGAGAGGTGGAGGCCTAGCAATTATCCATAAAGAACACTTTCAGTGTCGGGTTATCCCCGAAACCATCCCGGACTGTGAGAGCCTCGCGTTTAGCATCGACCTCTCACCGAATAACTGTTTCTCTGGTACTCTTATCTACCGTCCCCCAGGTCCCCCTAAACAATTTCATCTCCTGCTTCCTCAGACTATCGCTGAATGCTTTAGCACCACGTCCAGCTTCACTTTGCTAGGTGATCTTAACCTGCACTTTGATTCTGCTTTAGACCAGGTATCCACCACACTGGCAGATGACCTAGCTGCACTACAACTCATCCAATACGTCAAAACCTCTACCCATGTTAAGGGTCATTTACTGGACCCAGTATTTAGCAACTGTGCATATTTTACAGCCGATCCGCCGCTCCCGCTCCCGTGGACAGATCACTGCCTTGTGCCCTTCACATGGACCACATTCAAGCCTCTGCAGACTGGACCCACCACAAAATTTACCCGAGCTTGGTCCCGCCTCTCAGTCGATGACTGGTCTTCCAAGCTCGCCACCAACCAACCTCTTCACAATGAGGATCCAGGCCTAGCCAACCAGGCCTATGCTGACTAGATCACACAAACTCTCGAAAACACCCTCCCTAAAAACAAAATCACGCTAAAACGCGCCCACAAAACGGATCCCTGGTATATGGAGGCTCTCAGGGACAAGAAACGCCAATGTTGGAAAAACGAAAGACGTTGGCGTTTAGACTACTCACCAGGAAGCAAAATCTGTTATCGAGTCAATCAGAGAATACAAAGTTGAAATCAAAACCGCCCAAACCACTTATTTTTCTAACAAAATCCTCCTTGCCAAATCAAAACCCAAAGAAATTTTCCAGATTGTAAAAAAATTAACCAAACCCCCCCCTAGCTTGCACGATACAAAATCCATAACTCACTGCGACGACGTTGCCGAGTTCTTTCATCAAAAAGTTAATAACATCTACTCAACCTTTCCCCCCAGTAATATCACCTCCTTATCCCAGTTCAACGCAGTTTCAACCACCCCCTCCCCTCAGCCTCAACCTACTCAGGATCACTTCCCTCCTTTAGATCTTGCCACTCTAGAAACCATAGCTCGGAAAGTAAAAACGGGTTCACCTGACGATCCAGCCCCGCCAGATATCCTAATGTCAGCATCTCAAATTACTCTCCCAATCATCAGGGACGTACTTAATGCATCGATTATTTCCGGTATAGTCCCTCTAGCCAGGAAACGAGCCATGGTCCGCTCACTATTAAAAAAGCCTAATTTAGACCCGTTAGAATTCAGCAACTACCGGCCCATCTCCCTGCTTCTGTGGGTGAGCAAAATCTTAGAAAAATACATTAATCACCATCTGGTAAATTTCTTAGAAGAATCCCAATTGTTAGATGCCACCCAGACGGGCTTCAGACCCAAATATGGGACCGAGACCGCCCTCCTCATGGTCACGGAGGAATCCAGAAAAATCCTGAATCAAGGAGGATCAGTGGCAGTGATCCTCCTTGATCTCAGCGCAGCCTTCGATACGGTCAGCCATAACATCTTGCTGCACCGTATGTCCGGCGTCGGAATTAAGAACAAAGCCTGGCTCTGGGTTAAATCCTTCCTGGAGGACAGATCCTTTCGAGTCTTTGACGGTGAGGCAGTGTCCACTAGTAGACCTCTGAGGTGCGGAGTCCCTCAAGGCTCCTCTTTAAGTCCCGCTCTTTTCAACATCTATATGAGGCCACTGGCCGATGTCGTCCGCCATTTTGAGATTAAGATCGTCTCTTACGCGGACGACACACAGCTGGTGGTCTCACTGGCGCAGACAGCCAACCCACCTGCGTCAGGTGGACTTAGAGGCTGCCTACTAGAAGTAAAAAGCTGGATGTCCTCATCATCCCTTAAACTGAATGGGGACAAAACGGAGTTGATGCTTCTGGGCCCCTCCGACCCCCTCTTTTTCAACTCCCTGTGGCCCTCTGACCTAGGCCCCCCTCCAACACCTAAGGACAATATCTTGGGGTATGGTTGGACAGTTCCCTTTCATTTAAGACTCAAGCCACAAAACTCTCTGCAACCTGCTTTGGCCTCCTTAGAATGCTTAAGAAAATCTTGCCTCTCCTTCCTATGGAAGCCAAGCAGGTAGCAATACAAGGTCTGATACAGTCCCGCCTGGATTTTAACAATGTGTTATACCTTGGCGCCCCAGACTACACCCTACGCAGACTTCAGATAGTTCAGAATTGTGCGGCCTGTCTATTGCTCGAACTTCCTCGCAGACAATCAGTGAGGCCCGGTCTGGTCAACTTTATTGGCTGCCAGTACGTCAAAGAATCTGTTTCAAATACATGTGCATAGCCCATCACGCTTTCACCCGTGATCTAGTGACCCACTACGTACCCACCAGAAACCTCCGCTCTAGCCAAACCTTTTTAGCTACACCCCTCAGAATAAAAAAAGACCAGATTGGGCGGTAGGACATTCACTTATAATGCAGCCAAGACATGGAATTCTCTTCCACTGCATCTCAGAGCCAACCCCAACCATTCCTCATTCCGGAAGCAATTAAAAACATTCCTTTT
Organism: Lissotriton helveticus; assembly: GCF_964261635.1. Classification (NCBI taxonomy): domain Eukaryota; kingdom Metazoa; phylum Chordata; class Amphibia; order Caudata; family Salamandridae; genus Lissotriton; species Lissotriton helveticus. The sequence continues at coordinate 2,115,186,394 of NC_136067.1, forward strand.
CAATCTTCCCTACTAATCCCCAGTTAGCCACTTATCAGGTCCCCTTACTTATATCCTAGCGCTTGGACGCCCCCGGGCAGCAATTCGCGCTTTACAAATGCACATCCATTTCCACTGTGAGTGGTTATTTGAGGATTAGTAGCTGGTGAATTGTGGGCAGGGGAGACCTTTTCTAACTCTCACACGGGTTGAGTGCCTCCCTCTTTAAAAATGTTTAAAGCACGAGCGCAAGCCTCAAACATCCCTCTGCCGACCCCAGAGAACTCACAAATGACTGGCCAATCTCCCTGCTCCCATTCCCAGTGAAGGTACTGGGAAAGATCATCAACAATCAACTCATGGTTCACCTGGAGCAGAAACAGCTACTCGACCCCTCCCAATCCGGCTTCCATAGCAATCACAGCTATGAAACCATCCTGATAGCAGCCACTGACGACATCCAAACCCTCCTCAACCAAGGAGAAACAGCAGCCTGGATCCTCCTTAACCACTGAGCATCCTTTGACACCATATCCCACCACACACTGATTGAAAGATTCCACCACATCAGCATCCAAGGAGACGCATTCAGTTGGATCACCTCCTTCCTCACCAGAGGAATCCAGAGGACCCACCTCCCACCTTTTACCTGCAGTGTCCCACTGGGCTCATCCTTCAGCCCCACGCTCTTCAACGCATATATGACCCCGCTGGTCAACATCGTCAGATCCCAAGGTCGCAACATAAGTTACTATGCAGATGACACCCAACTCATCCTCACACTCACCGATGTGCCTACCACCACCAGAACCAACTTCCACAGATGTGTGACCAACATCGCTGACTGGATGAAGAAAAATTGCCTGCAGCTAAACACAGACGAGATGGAAGTACTGATCTTTGGAAACAGCAGCAACACCTGAATGACTCCTGGTGGCCATCAGACATAGGACCCGCATCCATTGCTTCCGACCACACCAGAAACTTTGGAATCATCATCATCAACAATCTCACCATGAAATCACAGATCAACGCCACCTCCTCTGCCTGCTTCCACACTCTACGCATATACAGAAGATGTTCAAGTGGCTACCCCTCCACGCAAGATGCACCATCATACAGGCCCTCATCTGCAGCCAAGTGGACTATGGCAACACCCACTACGTAGGAATTGTTGCAAACCTCCTACAGAGACTTCAAACCAAACCGAATGCCATAGCCAGACTCATCCTCTGCCTTTCCCGACAAACCCACATCACAAACCACCTCAGGAAACTCCACTGGTTCCCTGTACGGAAGAGATGACAATTCAAGCTGCTGACTCACGCACACAAGGCTCTACAAAACCAAGGACCCATATACATTAACTACTGCCTGAACTTCCACCTACCGTCGAGAAGACTATGCTCAGCCTCCTTTTCACTTACCCATACTCCCTGCATCCACCCAAGCAGAAGTGACGGACCCTCCTCCCACATTGCAGAAAAGACCTGAACCAGCCACCCACACTCCTCCGGACCATCACCTCACTTCCTTTGTCCCTTTGCGAACATTGTTGGGCAGCATTTTGAATGGGCGCGGTATAGTTGTTGAACAGCTGACCTGACCCAACCCCCTATATAATGGGAGCCGCGATGCAGCCGCGCCAAAGGCAAGCCTGTCTGCGTCCGTCCATGGCAAGTGCCAGCCATGCTGCCCAAATTTCAACCTTGACCCGTATTTCCTGGTCTGAAGATCAGCTTCTAAGCATGGCTAAAGCGGCCTGTCAGGGTAAGGTCAAGATAGACCTGGGGACCGCCACCTCTGAGTATTGCTGCAGCACATGCCTCTTTAAGCCGGTGGTTAGCGGAGGTAGGGCAACTGGCAGTATGACCATGTCGAAGCCCCCTCTGGTGCCCCCCTTGGCCAATAGCATTAATATCAAGGCCTGTTTGATCACCTGTAGATCTTCACCCTAACACCAGAGGACATTTGGCTCTCCCTGGAGTCAAACTCCTGGGATCTTATGTTTCTATCAGAAACCTGGCTGAGGGAGGGCACTGACCCTGACCTGATGCTGGCGATACCCGGCGGCTTTCGGATTATTTGGGCCAAATGTGGTGGCAACAAGATAGGAGGGGGTATGGCTGTTATCCTGAGGGGTGTTTGGGAGATCTCCAGTAAGAGAATGGAGCACATGAGGCTCTGACCTGTGTCAGAATGTCACCCTCCTCCTCCTCACTGGCTGGGATGTTGGTATATAGACCTCCTGACAGCCCATTCTGACACCTGTTACAGCTCCGCGACATTGTCGCTTAGCTCTCTCTGAAGTATACTAATCTAACTGTGTTGGCTACTTCAACATCCATGTGGTTGCTGAAAAATTTTCCTAGGCATTATGGAAAAAACTCCAGAGGGTTTAAAATCGCATGCAATGGGTGACCGCCCCTACAGGCGGGCCACATGCTTGACCTTATTTTTTCCAACGATCCTAGCCTTAAAGTGGAGGCACCAGTACGCCTGACCTGGACGGATCATTTTCTGGTATCATTCCGTTTCTGGCTTGAATCCAGTCGGACTAACTCCTGGTCGATTCCTGGCAGGAGGAGAAACTGGAGGTGGGTCACTCCAGAACTATGGAATCGACACTCCAAAATGCTCTGCCCCAGCGAACGGGTGATCCCGACAGTAACGTATCCAGCCTCAATCACTGGGTCACCTCCGCCTTAGACAGTGTGGCCCCACTTATGTCGGTGACGTCTTCAAGAAGGAAACCCTCAGCCACCTAGTTCTCCACGGAATTCCAAACAAAAGTTTCTGCAAAAAATTAGAACGTTCCTGCAGAAAATCCTATGATCCAGTGGCTAAATGCCTCTACACAAAGGCATTGAAAAAATTCCATAGGCTTAAGCGCAGTACTATGAGAGGATATTTCTCTAACAAAATCAAACAATCTGACAACTCGGTCAAAGAATTGTTTAAAATTAGCCAAAGCTTTATTACTCCCACTGCTCTGGACAGTACAGTACAGCCATCTTCTACTCTCTGTGCTGACCTGTCAGACTACTTTGAGGAAAAGATTCTTGCCTTTCCTCTGTCAACATCCTCCCATGTGCCAAGTCTAACCCAAGACCCTCCGGGCACCTAGTTTGAATTCCGCCCGAGGTGTCACTCAGGGAGTTGTACAAGTGTAAGTCTGGCTCTCCAGGAGATCCTTGCCCGGCTCAGTTCTTCAAACTACTGGCCCCTTGGCTCAGTCTGCTTCGGAACCAGATCTGGACCGCCTCCATGACAACTGGCATTTACCCAGCAACCTGGAAAAAAGCATCCTCGCTGCCTCTACTTAAGAAACCAGATGTGGATCCAGCAGAACACAAGAACACACAAATTTTAGGACCATCTCCCTAATGCCAGCTCCAGCGAACATTCTGGAGAAGGAAGTCCAGAAGCAACTGGATGAATTACTTGAATTAGACAACTGCTTTCCTTTCATGATTTGCAATCGGGTTTTAGAACGGGGTACAAACCGGAGTCCGCACTTCTTGAAGTCCATGAAACTGTGCGTGAATCAGGGCATCTCAGCTATGCTGCTGTTGCTGGACCTGTCCACAGCTTACGACACTGTGGCCCAGCCTATTCTATTGGAGAGACTGAGACAGGTGGGAGTGAGGGATACTGCTCTGTCCTGGCTCCAGTCGTTCATGGAGTATCTCTAACAACAAGTATTCCAACGCCCTTATGTCTCCTCCCAGAAACCCCAATAATTGCAGGATACCCCAGTGTTCAGCACTGAGTCCGATACTTTTCAATGTATACTAGGCCCCTTAGCGACCCTGGTTGAGCCATGGGGTGTGAGAGTAGTCTCCTATGCTGATGACACTCAGCTGGTGTTATCTTTCAAAAAACACTTGGAGACTGCCTTTCTCAACTTTAAGCAATGCCTGAAAACATCTTGGCCTGGATGATTTAGAATTGCTTAAAGCTTAATGCTGAGAAAACAGAGGTCTTTTTCTTCAGTCAGGCAGCACCACCACCTTTTAATTTGTAGTGGCCCTTGAAACTGAACCCACCACCTAACCCGGTGGATTTGGCCAGAAATCTGGGGTTTAAATTTGACAACGACCTCTCTTTCAAGACCCAGGTGTGCCATGTCTCCTCTATATGCTTCTGGAAGTTAGGTGCTTTGAGAACATTCTTACACTTCCTGTGGATGACTGCAGGAAGACTACAGTCCATGCACTGGTGACCTCCCAGCTGGATTATCGAAGTCTTTAAATGTAAATGTAGTATACTTGTAAAAGCGCACAGCTGCCCCAGCAACGGGGCGTCCCGGCGCTGTATAACGCTGTGGAACCCTTCCTAGCTCTCCCTGTGAGATACCCCTCCTGGGCACCCCCAAGGTGAAGCCAGGCATCCCAGTGTTGTTGGGGCAGTTGTGGAGATTAAGCAAGCTATTGCCCAGAGTTGCAGCGTGGGACCCATGATTAGAATAGGTACCGAGGCGAGAATTATCGAGTCCGCGGACATTGAGCCCAAGACCCTGCCGCGTCGGGACTTGAACCCTGGTCCCGGGCCTGATCTCTGCTTCAGAGTATGCCGCTCTAACCAGTGAGAAGAGGGACTACGCAGCCCCATATCCAAATGCACAGCTCTGTGCCGCTGAATTAGCGTGCACTTAATGTTCACACTCCTTAGTTCATTTTAATTTTTTAACCATTTTCATCCATATCTTGACTCTTCGCAAGAGAATCAATCACACATTTCGACTTAGCAAGATCTGAGAAATAAGCTGATACACCTAAGTGACTTTTTAATCTTGCATGTTTATGTACAACGTTAGCCTTTTTTCAAAAATGTTGCATTTTGGGATATGTGGTTTACCTAGAGGAATTAATTTTCATGCAATGCAAGGCGTTAGGACCATGGGGGATGGGAGGGAAAACACAGGGGTGGAGGATTTTAAATAACGTGGGCGGGAAACTATCTGCTATACCGGTTCGAGTAATCAGGATGAGGACGGGAGACGTTAGCAGTTCGTAGAAATGAGTAAGTGTCATAGAGAAAGAGTATTTTTTACTTGTTAATCTGAGCAATAAGCAACAGAAAAATCGACTTTACAATCAGCAGCATGTTGTTGTTAGTGAAGCACAGCTCTCGTTGAACAGTGAAAACCTTGGCACAAAGCAGCGCGTAAACTTTTTTTAACGGAGGCATCTCTTTTGTAAACGGAGAGGCACAGGAGGGTTTCTGTTTGTGCGCACGTCAGATGGGAGAGAAAAGAATTGGTATAACTAGCAAGAGAACTATTACGGTGAACATTTGGTCTCATACCCCGCACATTGATGATGAAGCACATGTTGATTAAGGTAGAAGATGGGTAAACACATGACCGCAGCGCATTAGGGAGAAATGTTACAATTATCGTGAGTTGAGCGCAGTGTTAAAAGTGCGTTGTAACATGGAGCATTGTAGATACAGTATGTGATTAATTTGTCTGTATTATTATTGATTTGTAGTGACCCCCGAAGAAGGGCACCTGGAGGCCCGAAATGCATTGGGTTTTTTAACTGCATAATAAACGACCACTTGTGAAGGACTTCTTGCATCCATCGCATTCTTTCATGGAGGCCTGGAACGGCACAGTTTGAATGTTCAAAGATTGAACATTTTGTACCTTACCCGATTGGTGGATTGAAACAATGAATCAAAATGTCATGTAAAAGAGTCAAGATATGGATGAAAATGGTTAAAAAATTAAAATGAACTAAGGAGTGTGAACATTAAGTGCACGCTAATTCAGCGGCACAGAGCTGTGCATTTGGATATGGGGCTGCGTAGTCCCTCTTCTCATATGTTTCTTAACTGATGGCAACAGGGCATGCCTATAAATCTCATTTGCACGCAATTCAAACGAAGGATGGATTAACAGGATGAATTAAAAATATTGGTTAAAATTGGTGTGCATCCCCCACTGTGATGAATTGTCTTAACTAAAGCCCAAAAAAAAGGGATTGCACCCGCACAGAGGAACTTATGACGTATGGTGAAATACAATTTGATGAAACACATAATCGGAGTTTACACCGAAGTCCCTCGCAAGAGAATTAATCACACATTTCGACTTAGCAAGATCTGAGAAATAAGCTGATACACCTAAGTGACTTTTTAATCTTGCATGTTTATGTACAACGTTAGCCTTTTTTCAAAAATGTTGCATTTTGGGATATGTGGTTTACCTAGAGGAATTACTTTTCATGCAATGGAAGGCGTTAGGACCATGGGGGATGGGAGGGAAAACACAGGGGTGGAGGATTTTAAATAACGTGGGCGGGAAACTATCTGCTATACCGGTTCGAGTAATCAGGATGAGGACGGGAGACGTTAGCAGTTCGTAGAAATGAGTAAGTGTCAGAGAGAAAGAGTATTTTTTACTTGTTAATCTGAGCAATAAGCAACAGAAAAATCGACTTTACAATCAGCAGCATGTTGTTGTTAGTGAAGCACAGCTCTCGTTGAACAGTGAAAACCTTGGCACAAAGCAGCGCGTAAACTTTTTTTAACGGAGGCATCTCTTTTGTAAACGGAGAGGCACAGGAGGGTTTCTGTTTGTGCGCACATCAGATGTGAGAGAAAAGAATTAGTATAACTAGCAAGAGAACTATTACGGTGAACATTTGGTCTCATACCCCGCACATTGATGATGAAGCACATGTTGATTAAGGTAGAAGATGGGTAAACACATGACCGCAGCGCATTAGGGAGAAATGTTACAATTATTGTGAGTTGAGCGCAGTGTTAAAAGTGCGTTGTAACATGGAGCATTGTAGATACAGTATGTGATTAATTTGTCTGTATTATTATTGATTTGTAGTGACCCCCGAAGAAGGGCACCTGGAGGCCCGAAATACATTGGGTTTTTTAACTGCATAATAAACGACCACTTGTGAAGGACTTCTTGCATCCATCGCATTCTTTCATGAAGGCCTGGAACGGCACAGTTTGAATGTTCAAAGATTGAAAATGTTGTACCTTACCCGATTGGTGGATTGAAACAATGAATCAAAATGTCATGTAAAAGAGTCAAGATATGGATGAAAATGGTTAAAAAATTAAAATGAACTAAGGAGTGTGAACATTAAGTGCACGCTAATTCAGCGGCACAGAGCTGTGCATTTGGATATGGGGCTGCGTAGTCCCTCTTCTCATATGTTTCTTAACTGATGGCAACAGGGCATGCCTATAAATCTCATTTGCACGCAATTCAAACGAAGGATGGATTAACAGGATGAATTAAAAATGTTGGTTAAAATTGGTGTGCATCCCCCACTGTGATGAATTGCTCTAACCAGTGAGCCACACTTCTCCCTTTATCTAGGGCTGCCAGCTTATCTGGTCCTCAGGCTGCAGATAATTCAAAACGCCGTGGCCAGACTAATTAGGAACGTGCCGCTTTGCCATCACATTTCTCCACATTAGTGGCACCTCCTTTGTCTTCCTCTTATAAGGAGGATAGAGTTCAAGGCGCTCACTTTGGCCTACAGAGCCACCAGATATAAGGGCCCTGGTTATCTGAGGCAGAGATTGCAATTATACCAGCAAGACCAGGCCCTGAGATCAAACCACCTGCGACTGCTGAGGGTTCCTCGCTCCCTTAAGGCCAGGATAGTTGGCAGAGCATTCACAGTGAAAACTGAGAAACTCTGGAAAGCTATGCCCCTTCACCTCCGCAAGATGGAGTCAGAACAGGCCTTTAGGAAGGCACTAAAAACGTGGCTCTTTAACCTGACTTAGATTGCCCCACTTGTTACCATCACCGCAAATCTGAAATCTAGCGCCAGGGCACCTCTGTTGAAGTAGCCGTGCGCTCTACAAACAAAATGTATTATTATTACTCTGGAATTCAGAATCGTCCTTGTTAGAAATGGGGGTCTCTAGTTGGCAAAGGTAGGTACCTTTGTCCAAATAGGGACCCTTACTTCTAGTCAGGGTAAGGGGATATACACTTCAGATAACCCTTGCTCACCCCCATGGTAGCTTGGCACGAGCAGACAGGCTTATCCCAAAGGCAATGTGTAAAGTATTTGTACCAACACTCACAGTAATACAGTGATAACACCACAAATGGACATCACACCGGTTTAGTTTAGAAAAATAAAGCACCTTTATCTAAACTTTACAAGACCAAAATGACAAAAATCCAACATACAAGTATTAAGAAAAATGACTTTCAAAAGGTTTTAGCAACTGAGTCCATAGAAAACTATGGATTTGTGATTTCTTGCAAAGTACCTGTTGTTGCGACAAAATTCAACAAGCCAAACAGCCTCAGCGATGAGAAGCGTCATAAAGCAAAGTGATGCGTAGGTCCTGAGACCTTTGTGGATGGGAAACAACCTTTACAACACAACTTTTACAACGCACTACCATTACAACGAAACTTTTACAACGCAACATCCATTACAACGCATGCCATTACAACGCAACCATTACAACGCATGACACTACAACGCATACCACTACAACGCATGTCATTACAACTCAGTCATTACAATGCATACCATTACAACGCATAGCATTACAACACATAGTACCCTTACACTATCCAACACTTACCCTACTGTTGCACCCCCTGGAGTTAGAATAGTAATTTTTACCCCTACACTATCCAACACTTACCCTACTGTTGCAACCCCTGGAGTTAGAATAGTAATTTTTACCCCTACACTATCCAACACTAACCCTACTGTTGCATCCCCTAGAGTTAGAATAGTAATGTTTACCCCTACACTATCCAACACTTACCCTACTGTTGCACCCCCTGGAGTTAGAATAGTAATTTTCACCCCTACACTATCCAATACTTACCTTACATGCAATGTAATGTTATGCGTTGTAATGGTATGCGTTGTAAAGGTAGTATGAGATGTAATGGAATGCGTTGTAAAGTTAGTTTTAAAAAATTTGTTGTAATGGCATGCGTTGTAATGGAATGCATTGTAATGGATGTTGCGTTGTAAAAAATGCGTTGTAAAAGAATGCGTTGTAACGTCATACATCCTTCGTGGATGCGATGCGACAGTTCCGCTGTACACAGGGGAGCAATGCGTCGGGTCCAGTCTGTAGGGGGAAGCGATGCAGCGATTCTGAGGTGACTCCGATCTGCGGGTGATGCGTGGGGGAAGCTTGCCACACAGGGGCGATGCGTGGAAATTCGGGATGCGTTGGCGAACAATGCAGCAGCAGTGAGGCGCTGCATTGACCTTTTCAGCTGCGATCCCTCGATGCGTCGGTTCTTGCCGCGTGACAAGTGCTGCCTTGGTTTCGGCAGTGGCATGGCCATGTGGGGAGATTCTTCGCGCACCACAGAGTTGCGTTAGAAAAACTATCACAAAAAGAGCAATGCATCGATTTCCTTGTCGTAGCGCTGCTTTTCCAGCTCCCAAGCAGAAACAACCTCCAGAAGCCCAAGACCCTCAGGCACCTCTTGGCTGGTCAGAACTCCCAGCAAGGATGTTCAGGGGAACTGGGGGTGAAGTCTTTGTGTTCCTGAGACTACAAAACAAGAGGCAAGCTCTATTCAAGCCCTTGGAGAATTTCCTCAAGCAGGGGATACCGCACACAGCAAATTCTTTTTCCTTTCCTTGGCAGAAAACAGTAGCTGCAGGCCAACCCACAGTAAGGGCAGTACTTCGCCCTCAGTTTCTCCAGCTCTTCTCCTTGGCAAAGGTTCCTCTTTATTCTAGAAGTAGTCTAAAGTTCAGGGGTTTTAGGTCTAATACTTATACTCCGAAATGTCTTTGTCCTCTTTGCGCAAGGGTCTCTGAGCCCAGGCCAAACCAGTTCTGTCCTCTCTGGTGCAGCTACCCGGCAGGAGGTGGAGACAGCATTGTGTAAGGCAGACAGGTCCTTTTCAGGTGTAAGGGGAATATTCTCCCACCACTCTAAATGTAGACCGGGCCTACTCGGGTGCTAGTGAGAACTACTCCCCCCTACTCTGAATGCAGCCCAGGTCTATTCAGCCCACCCCTGACTCATTCAGGAAAGGCAGGACACACATCAGGCCCCTCCCCCCCCTGGTGGCCGTCTGAGAGAATGCACTTCCCCAGTCCTTGCCACGCCAAAACCAGACAGTCAATACACAATTTAAAAACCATCTTTAGTAAAAAGATGTGTTATTAAATTCTAAGTTCATAGAGCCTAAACGTTATTTTTCCATCTTATCCTATGGGAAGACATGCTTGTAAAATGTTACAGAGCATTCCCCATTCTGTCCTAAGGAGCAAGATAGCCTTTCAATAGAGAAAAACTAAATTGGCAGTATTTCACTATCAGGATATGTTGCACACATCAGAACATGTCCTACCTTTCGCATACACTGCACCCTGCCCATGGGGGTACTTTGGGCATACCATAAGAGTGTCCTATATGTAAGAAAAAGGAAGGTTAGGACTTGGAAAGTGGGTGCACTTGCCAAATCGACATGGCAGTTAGCAAACTGCACACAGGCTACGCAGTGGCAGGCCGAGACATCTTTTTAGGGCCACTCATGTGGGTGGCACAATCAGTGCTGCATGCCCTCTAGTAGTATTTGATTTACCAGCCCCGGCACACCCAGTGCACTTTACTAGGGACTGACCAGTAAATAAAAATATGCCAATAAGGGAGAACCAATCATAATAACAATTTACACAGCGAGCATAAGAACTTTTGCACTGATTAGCAGTGGTAAAGTGCCCACAGTCCTAAAATCAACAACAGGTCAGGAAAAAATAGGAGGAAGAAGCAAAAAGTTTGAGGATAACCCTGCGAAAGGGGCCAAGTCAAACAGCCCTCAAGACCTGGCTGTTCGAATAAGCCTACAGGACCTGCAATCACCAGGATAACCTATTGGGCGATTAGCCGTGCTTTATAAATCCTGCTTGATTGAAGCCTTGATCACTGTGGAATTAACAGTTAGCCTTTCATAAACAAGTAAAGCGAAGCGACCAGTTTTTTTATAGCCTCTATCCAAGTATCGATGTCTTCAGAATGGTGAAACACTGACCTATCAATTGCCCCTTCTGTCCATTCAAGGACTGAGGATTTATTTTTGTATACTTCCCAATGTGGCTCTTCGGTCACCACATGGGCCCATACAGTTCAGTAGTATTATGTTTTTTATCGTTGTTACTGGGTGGTAGCCCAGTCGGAGAGGAGCGTGGTATAGAGCGATTGCCTTTGTCAAGACAATATTATAGTAAACTCTGGATCAGGAAACTGGCTTTGTCAAGCTGCTTAGTGGCCATGAGTCAGCTTTGTAAACAGGACACAACACTGGATGTGTTATCCCGTCACCACAACCAGCAGTGACATTGCAGACCACCTCAATCTAAGTATGCGGGCATAGAGTTGTTAACATTGATACAATGTCTCTTGCGTTTTGTTGCTGGTTTAAAATTTGTATTGTGCTTATATACATAACCAAAAGAAGAACAAATGATAGACGGAATTCGGAATAAATCAAACATTCACCCCCAGTCAAGAGATCTTGTTTAAATCCACTGTTCTTTTGCTCCCCATGCCACGCCAGTTTAGACCTTGCCATATGCAAACCATTGGCCCTGTTCCTCATGGGAACAGTCCAGCTCGAACTGCAAAGCCAGGTCCTCCCTGGACCTGAAACAAGCATCCTGGGACCGGTTTTGGGGTATCACCCCTCATCAGTCAGCTTGAATCCAGTGCACAGTGAGCTCGGTACCCACGTCTGGGCATACCCTTGGCCCTTTATATGGTTTCTCCCCAGGGTGGGCTTTCCTATGGTACATTGGCTGTGCAGTGCCCTTCTAATAAATGCCTTGTCACTTTCTGTACATTCATACGGTTACTTCATTAAGAACACTTTGACACATTCTCCAGGAACTCGCCCCGAGCTTTGCAAAGCCATCCCTTGCTTCATCACCCAACTCGCCATTGCCCCCGAATATTATATATTCTTAGCAGATCTCAACTTCCACATGGAAGACCTCAGCGATGCCAGCACTGACAACCTAATAGAAAGCATGAACAACATCTGGCTCATCCAACTCATCATCAACCCAGCACACATCGTAGGGCACACACTTGACTCCATCTTCATCTTCATCTCCAGCGAAACAATCAAGTACCACCATGTCACAGAACTCACCTGGACCGACCACTCCATTGTCCAATTCATCATCACAGGGCACAACGCTACAGAAACCAAAACAAAACCCCCAGCACACCTCAGCGTAGCTTGAAAACTGTCTCAGGCGAGAACTGGAACAACACTCTCCATGCCAACTGACCGGACACAGCTCCAAACCTTAAACAGGCCATCAAGAACTTCACAGACTGGATCACCGACTATGTCACCCCCACCGAGCTGAACAAGATCAGAGAATCTGCAAAGTGTGTCAACTTGTTTACCCCGTAACTTCAGACCTCTCAATGAGACTGTTGTTGGCTAGAAAGAAGATAGATTACCAGTAAGAATCCAGTGCACTACACCACCTTCAGGACATCGATCAACCACTACCACCTTCTCCTTAAAGAAACGAAGAAGAGTGCCGTCACATGCTGCATAGAGCTCAGCTCAAACCACAGCAATGAGCTCTTCACCATCGTTAGGGAATTCAGCAACCATGCGTCCACTGAGAATACCATAACTCCCTTCTGGGATCTGTGCGACATGCTTGCTGATTACTTCCATTAGAAGATCGCCGTCATCTACAGGGACTTTGAATCTCAGCTCTCCGCAAGTGACAGCCTCGACCTCCTCACACCCACTGACACTAACTCCGACCTCCGGCCACTTCCTGGGACCTCCTCATCGCACAAGACACCACCTCCACAATGAAGTCAATACACTCTGGTGTACCCACTGATTCATGCCCCCACGTTATCTTTAACCTCCGGAGCAAGGCGATAAGCTTAGAGCTCACAAATCCACTGAACAGATCCATCACGATGGCCTCCTTCCCGGAAGATTGGTAACACGCAGAAGTGAAACCCCTCCTGAAAAAACCTTCAGCAGACCTAGAGCAGCTGAAGATTTCCTGACTGATACCCCTGCTCTCATTCCCAGCCAAAGTCTTCGTGGGGTTGATCAAGAGGCAGCTGACCAGACACCTGGAGCACAACAACCTCCTGAACTCCTCCCAGTTTGGCTTCCGAGCCAATCAAAGCACAGAGACCGCCCTGATAGCAGCCATAGATGACATCAGAGCCCTCCTGGACCTCAGTGAGACTGCAGCCCTGATCTTCCTTGGCCTCTCAGCTGCCTTAAACATGGTCTTGCACCAAATCCTGATCGACAAGCTCCACCACATCGGAATCCAAGGAAATGCCCTCAAATGGATCACCTCCTACCTCACTAGAAAAACTCAGACTCCCGCCCAACTCCTGAACCCAAGGACATCATTTGCAGTACCTCACTAGGATCCTCCGTTAGCCTAGCCCCCCTTCTCCTACACTTACATGACACCCCTAGTCAACATTGTCAGTTTGCATGGGCTGAAGGTGATCTATACCGACTAGACCCACCTCACTACCTCCAGAGACAACTTACATAGGTGCACGGCCAACATCACCGACTGGATAATAATAATAATAATAATAATAAAAACATTTATTAAGCGCCTGAATACACTAAGGACAGTGCGTCTCCGCGCTAGGATGCCTTCCAACACGACTCCAAACAAAAATCAGACCATGAAAAGGAGAAGGGAAGAGGAGGAGAAACCCTGAATTAATACTAAACTTCAGGAAACAGGTAGGTCTTCAGTTTCTGCCGGAACCTGGTTTCCGACGGTTCCATCCGCAACTCAATAGGGAGTTCGTTCCAATGTTTGCTGGCCAAAAACCTGAAGGAACGCCCACCCATCCGTGCTTTATAAATGCGGGGTATCGAAAACTGCATACTGCCCATAGATCTCAAAAGGCGCTTTGGACGATAAATAGTTAACATCCTATGGAGATAGGCCGGGCACTTGCCGTGTGCAATACGATGACTAATGCACATGGCCTTGAACCGGATGCGTTCCCGCATGGGGAGCCAGTGCAAGATCTGTAACGCGAATTTTCCCGAGGACTTCCTCGTCAACTTTAGGACAAGCCTGGCCGCCGCATTTTGGACACATTGCAGCTGGTTCAGTCCCTTTTTACTGAGGCCACAGAACAGGGCATTCCCATAATCAAGATGGGACGTGACCAGGGCATGGACTAAGGTTTTCCTTTCTGTAATAGGTAAGAGATCCAAGATTTTGTGCAGGACCTTCAGTATGCCATAGCATTTCCCCGCCATCTTGCCTATGTGTTGGGAGTATGAGAGATTGGGATCCAGGAGAACATCCAAGTTCTTCACAGTATCAGAAGGGGTGGGTGTAGGACCCAAGTCAATGGGCCACCAGGCTGATGTCCAGATTGAAGGGGAGGAACCAATCACAAGAAGTTCGGTCTTATTCCCGTTCAGGCGGAGGCAATTGTACTTCATCCAAGCTGCCAGTGCCACAAGATTGGCTTGGTATTTGGTTTGCCCTGTTCCCATGATGCACTGGGACAGGGACAGACTAATTTGCATGTAGCCAGGTTCTGAGCTGGGATGGTGCAGTGAGCTAAAAAATGGTGATGGATCAAGCCCTGATCTGTTGACTGGGTAGGAGTATTCTGCTTAATTCAGAAACTCTGTCCATCACCACCCCCTTTACTGAATCATTTTGTCCACCATTAGCGTGGAAGGGTATACTCAGATGTGAGTCCCTTGCTCATTGCACCATCAGGATTCAAGCAAGCCGGGCCGATGGCGGCTGTAATGCCAGAAACCGGTCCCCGGAAGCTTGTTTCCTTCCCAGTATAAGAATTGGCTTGGTAGTTTGGTTTGCCCTGTTCCCATGATGCACTGGGACAGGGACAGACTAATTTGCATGTAGCCAGGTTCTGAGCTGGGATGGTGCAGTGAGCTAAAAAACGGTGATGGATCAAGCCCTGATCTGTTGACTGGGTAGGAGTATTCTGCTTAATTCAGAAACTCTGTCCATCACCACCCCCTTTTCTGAATCATTTTGTCCACCATTAGCGTGGAAGGGTATACTCAGATGTGAGTCCCTTGCTCATTGCACCATCAGGATTCAAGCAAGCCGGGCCGATGACGGCTGTAATGCCAGAAACCGGTACCCGGAAGCTTGTTTCCTTCCCAGTATAAGAATTGGCTTGGTAGTTTGGTTTGCCCTGTTCCCATGATGTACTGGGACAGGGACAGACTAATTTGCATGGAGCCAGGTTCTGAGCTGGGATGGTGCAGTGAGCTAAAAAACAGTGATGGATCAAGCCCTGATCTGTTGACTGGGTAGGAGTATTCTGCTTAATTCAGAAACTCTGTCCATCACCACCCCCTTTTCTGAATCAGTGCCACAAGACAGGCACAAAATTATCTGCCGTCTCAACTGGGTTGTGAGATAGAGTAACCACCAGTTGCGTATCATCCGCATATGATACGATGTCCACCCTATAAGATTCCACCATCCTGGCCAAGGGTTCCATATACAGATTAAACAGCACAGGGCTGAGAATGGAACCCTGCGGGACCCCTTGTTTTAAAGTTTGCGGCGTAGATCTGAAGGGGGGACAGTGTATTTGGAATTTTCTATCCGCCAGGAAGGAGACTAACCATTCGTGCGCCAGCCCGGTAACTCCCATCTCGCTCAGACGGGCAAGAAGTCTAGAGTGCGATACAGTATCAAATGCCGCACTCAAGTCCAGCAATATCAGGGCGGCGGTCTGTCCTTCTTCCACTTTCTGGCGGAGCAATTCTGTGGAGAAAAGGAGCGCAGTTTCTGTAGAATGCTTCGCCCTAAAACCAGATTGGGAGGGGTGTAGAAGATAGTTATCCTCCACAAATTTAACCAACTGGTTATTGACCAATTTTTCCACCACTTTGGCAAAGAACGGTAGAAGGGAAATGGGCCTAAGGTTATCCAGGTGGGAGATACTCAGGTTAGCCTTCTTTTTAATCGGGACTACCTGAGCGAGTTTCCATTCCTCGGGCACCTGTCTTTCTTGGAAGGAAAGGGAAGCCAGATTGCCTATCTAGTTCCATAGGAGGTGAACATGGTTCCTAAGAATTTTAGGAGGAGCCACGTCCGTAGGGGATCCTGACTGGATGCTCATGATGAAGCACAACTGCCTAAAATTGAACACGGACAAGACAGAAGTCCTCATCTTCAGTAACCATGCATCTCCTTGAAGCAACGCATGGTAGTGAGCAGAACCTGGCTTCTTCCTCTCCCTTACTGACCATGCCTGTGACTCGAGCACTGTCCTGGACAACAAGCTCTCTATGAAGAAGCAAATCAACATGATCTCCGCCATCTGTTTCCTCACAATGCGCATGCGCTGCAAGATCTTTTGATGGCTCCCGCCAGACACATGCATTCCGCCTCCCTCTTCCTAGCTTAAACTCCCAGAGTCTAAGGCACAAGGAACAGAGGTCGCTCTTACTCCCACCTGGCTGCAAAGACCTGGAATGAACCCACCCTGCGCCTGAGATCTGCCTCACCACTGAATCTGGAAAGGTCAAGAACTGGCTGTTCAATTGATCGGCCACTCAGGACAACAACTCCTCACCCAGCACCTTGAGAACTTCACTGATGATTTGCCACGCTCAATACCCATTGATTGATTGAGTCTGTAGATTCATATAGATTTTTCTCAGTGGGGACTTTCTGATGCGGTTTTAACTCTCCCTTGTCAATAAATGCCTGGCGAAATTCAGTGCGGTCTTCAGGGTTGACTTTTGATGCCGTGTTAGCTCTCCATTTATGAATGCATGGTCACATTCAATACATTTATTGAGTTTCTCTCCTGTGTGAACATTCTGCTATATTACATTTTTTTTTGTAATCGATCCCTTATCACATTCTATTCATTAATAGGGTTTCTCTCTAGTGTGGATTTGTTTATGCTGCATTAGCTTATTCTTCCTGTGGAAGACTTTATTAAACTCTGTACATACATTGGCTTTCTTGCCATGTAGATTTTCGGATGTCGCTTAAGTTTTCCATTTATAATGAATGCATTGTGGTATTCAGTACGTACATATGTTTTCTCCCCTGTGTTAACTTCCTGATCTTGTATTACATTTTGCTTTGTAATAAATCCCTTGTTACATTCTATAAATTCATGTGGTTTTTGCCCAGTGTGGATGCTGATATTGCTTTGACTCTCCCTTTATAATAAATACCATGTCACATGCGGTGCAGTTGAATGGTCACGCTCCATTTGGAATAAATACTATGCCACATTTTGTACAATTATATGGGTTCTTTCATGTGTGAACATACTGATGTATTTTTAAAATATGCTTTGTAATAATTGCTAAGTAACATTCAGTACAACCATACTGTTTCTCACCAGAGTGGAATTTCTGATGAAGTATTTATCTTTGCCTAGTAATACATGTCTTGTTGTAATATGCACGTTCATAGGGTTTCTCTCTTAAGTGGACTATCTGATGTTGGGGATTAATGTTACTTCACCTCTCCATTGATTATAAATGCCTTGTCACATTCTGTACATTGATATGGTTTCTCCCCAGTGTGGATTTTATGATGTCACTTTAGCTGTACAATTGTTCTAAATGCTTTTTCACATTCTGTACATCGATATGCTTTCTTCCCAGTGTGGACTTTCTGATGTTTCATTAGATGTGACTTTCTAATGAATGCTTTGTCACATTCTGCACATTTATATGGTTTCTCTCCAGTGTGGATTTTCTGATGTAGCTTTAGCTCTCCATTTCTATTAAATGATTTGTCACACTATGTACATTGATATGGTTTCTCCCCAGTGTGGTTTTTCTGATGTACCTTTAGCTCTCCATTTGTTATAAATGATTTGTCACATTCTGTACATTGATATGATCTCTCTCAAGTGTGGATTTTAGGTCTCCATTTCTTTTAAATGATTTGTCACACTCTGTACATTTATATGGTTTCTCCCCAGTGTGGATTTTCTGATGTAGCTTTAGCTCTCCATTTCTTTTAAATGATTTGTCACACTCTGTACATTGATATGCTTTCTCCCCAGTGTGGACTTTCTGAAGTTCCATTAGACTTGACTTTTTAATGAATGCTTTGTCACATTCTGTACATTGATATGGTTTCTCCCCAGTGTGGATTTTATGGTGTAGCTTTAGATCTCCATTTGTTACATATGCTTTGTCACATTCTGTACATGTATATGGTTTCTCTCCAGTGTGGATTTTCTGATGTAGCTTTAGCTCTCCATTTCTATTAAATGATTTGTCACACTATGTACATTGATATGGTTTCTCCCCAGTGTGGTTTTTCTGATGTACCTTTAGCTCTCCATTTGTTATAAATGATTTGTCACATTCTGTACATTGATATGATCTCTCTCAAGTGTGGATTTTAGGTCTCCATTTCTTTTAAATGATTTGTCACACTCTGTACATTTATATGGTTTCTCCCCAGTGTGGATTTTCTGATGTAGCTTTAGCTCTCCATTTCTTTTAAATGATTTGTCACACTCTGTACATTGATATGCTTTCTCCCCAGTGTGGACTTTCTGAAGTTCCATTAGACTTGACTTTTTAATGAATGCTTTGTCACATTCTGTACATTGATATGGTTTCTCCCCAGTGTGGATTTTATGGTGTAGCTTTAGATCTCCATTTGTTACATATGCTTTGTCACATTCTGTACATGTATATGGTTTCTCTCCAGTGTGGATTTTCTGATGTAGCTTTAGTTCTCCATTTCTTTTAAATGATTTGTCACACTCTGTACATTGATATGGTTTCTCCCCAGTGTGGTTTTTCTGATGTACCTTTAGCTCTCCATTTGTTATAAATGATTTGTCACATTCTGTACATTGATATGATCTCTCTCAAGTGTGGATTTTCTGATGTCGTTTTAGGTCTCCATTTCTTTTAAATGATTTGTCACACTCTGTACATTTATATGGTTTCTCCCCAGTGTGGATTTTCTGATGTAGCTTTAGCTCTTCATTTCTTTTAAATGCTTTGTCACATTCTGTACATTGATATGGTTTCTCCCCAGTGTGGATTTTATGGTGTAGCTTTAGATTTCCATTTGTTACATATGCTTTGTCACATTCTGTACATGTATATGGTTTCTCTCCAGTGTGGATTTTATGGTGTAGCTTTAGATTTCCATTTGTTACATATGCTTTGTCACATTCTGTACATGTATATGGTTTCTCTCCAGTGTGGATTTTATGGTGTAGCTTTAGATTTCCATTTGTTACATATGCTTTGTCACATTCTGTACATTGATATGGTTTCTCCCCAGTATGGGTTTTCTGATGTACCTTTAGCTCTCCATTTGTTATAAATGATTTGTCACATTCTGTACATTGATATGGTTTCTCCCCAGTGTGGATTTTATGATGTCGCTTTAGTTCTCCATTTGTTATAAATGCTTTGTCACATTCTGTACATTGATATGGTTTCTCCCCAGTGTGGATTTTATGATGTCGCTTTAGCGCTACAATTGTTATAAATGCTTTTTCACATTCTGTACATTGATATGCTTTCTCCCCAGTGTGGATTTTCTGATGTCTCATTAGATTTGACTTTTCAATAAATGCTTTGTCACACTCTGTACATTGATATGGTTTCTCCCCAGTGTGGATTTTCTGATGTAGCTTTAGCACTCCATTTCTTTTAAATGATTTGTCACACTCTGTACATTGATATGCTTTCTCCCCAGTGTGGACTTTCTGATGTTCCATTAGCTGTGACTTTCTTATAAATGCTTTGTCACATTCTGTACATGTATATGGTTTCTCTCCAGTGTGGATTTTCTGATGTTGCTTTAGCTCTCCATTTCTTTTAAATGATTTGTCACACTCTGTACATTGATATGATCTCTCCCCAGTGTGGATTTTCTGATGTACCTTTAGCTCTCCATTTGTTTTAAATGATTTGTCATATTCTGTACATTGACATGATCTCTCTCCAGTGTGGATTTTCTGATGTCGTTTTAGTTCTCCATTTCTTTTAAATGATTTGTCACACTCTGTACATTGATATGCTTTCTCCCCAGTGTGGACTTTCTGATGTTGCTTTAGCTCTCCATTTGTTTTAAATGATTTGTCACATTCTGTACATTGATATGATCTTTCTCCAGTGTGGATTTTCTGATGTCGCTTTAGCTTTCTATTTATTATAAATGCTTTGTCACACTCTGTACATTTATATGGTTTCTCCTCTACGTGAACACTCTGATGCTGCATTGGGTCTTTCATTGCAAAGAAAGCTTTTCCGCAGTCAGTCCATCAATATGTTTCTTCTCCAGTATTATTTTCTGATGTTGCACTTGCTCTTTCTCTCCCTAATAAATGTGTTGTCACTTTCTAGATATTCATACGGTTTCTCTTCTGTGTGTTCTTTCTGATCCAGGTTAGCTCTTCGTTCGTAGTGAGAACCTTATCAGACTTGCTTCAGTATGTCAGTGTGTTATTTCGTCAATGTATATCAGGTGAACCCTAGGAGCCAAGTACAGACCACATTGGGTAGTTTGGGTTTTCTGCTGTAGAAAAAGACTTTGGCGAGGCATTAGCCTTCAAGGGAAGAAATTTCGAGGTATACAGTTTTTACATCACTTCCTACACAAGTGATGTTTAATGCTTTCACCTTTTTTGTTCATTACTTTATTTCACCTGTTGGAAAAATATATTAAAAAAAACACTGGATAAGCTTAAATGGTAGGTCCATCACAAAAATCTATTGGCATTTAATGAGACATTTAATGGACCACATAGACAAGTGCACTGAAGAAATTCTAGATTACACTTTCAATGTAAAGATGCAATAGAGTGGTTTTGACGTGCACCAGTATCTCTTTCACTCCCAGCACTCACTCCAGACTACCAAAGTGAGTTATCATTCGTTTGTATGCGGTCAGTCTACTACCCTCTGAAGGGTAAGAGTGGGCCCCTTCCTCCCCTCTGCCCAGAAAGACCCATCGGGATGCAGATAAGTGCTAAATCACACCCAACACTTGCAGTGTCTGTGGCTCTCTAGAAGGAATACACAAAAGGGTTGGTCTCCTAGCCCAGACGTGTACTAGAGTCAGGCTGTAAGGCACAAAGAGCAGTACAAGCAGAGAAAAGTAGCTTTTCTAAAATAGTAATGTTAAATCCGACTTTACCAGTAAAGAGGATTTCTCATTACCATTGCAAAGATATAAAACATGAAAAGGCTACTCCTTTCCAATCAGGAATTACAGCTTAAAGGTATTCTGAGGAATTCCCAGTTCTAGCCAATGAGAGGAGTAGGACTTACAGCACTGAAAAAATAATTTAGCTTTTTGTCACAACCAGGACATGTAAAACATAGTATAGCGTTCTGCCCTTTGGGTTACCAAGGGCCTTCCTTAGGGGAGACATATGTAAAAAAGGGGAGTTTTTGGCTTGGCAAGTAGCTTTAAATGTCAAGTTGGTGTGGCAGTAAACTTCACACACAGGCACTGCAGTGGAAGGCCTCAGACATGATTTCAGGCTGCATATGTGGGTGGCGGATCTATGACATTACAACGCGTTATTTTACAACGCAGACCGTTACATCGGAATTTTTACAACGCAGGTTCCATAACATCGCATGCCTTTACAACGCATGTCATTACATAGCAGATACTATTACAACGCAGGCCCTTACAACGTAAGTATAGGTAAGTATACCTTTTTAAAAAAAATGTAATTAAGTTAATTTAATTAATTTAATTTTATTAATTTAATTAAAATACATTTTAAAATAGTAATTAATTTAATTTAAATAATGTATTTAAATTAATTTATAAATGGTAAATAATATAATTTAATTATTTTTATTTAATTTATTTAATATAATTAATTTAATTAATTTAAAGTCGTTTATTTAAAAAACGGAACCCTAAAAATACCCCTGTACCCCAAAACCCAAACCCAGCCCTAAAACCTAAAAATACCCCTGTACCCCAAAACCCAAACCCAACCCTAAAACCTAAAAATACCCCTGTACCCCAAAACCCAACCCCAACCCCAAAACCTAAAAATACCCCTGTACCCCAAAACCCAAACCCAACACTAAAACCTAAAAATACCCCTGTACCCCAAAACCCAAACCCAACCCTAAAACCTAAAAATATCCCTGTACCCCAAAACCCAAACTCAGCCCTAAAACCTAAAAATACCCCTGTACCCCAAAACCCAAGCTCAGCCCTTAAACCTAAAAATACCCCTGTACCCCAAAACCCAAACCCAACCCTAAAACCTAAAAATACCCCTGTACCCCAAAACCCAACCCTAAAACCTACAAATACCCCTGTACCCCAAAACCCAAACTCAGTCCTAAAACCTAAAAATACCCCTGTACCCCAAAACCCAAACTCAGCCCTAAAACCTAAAAATACCCCTGTACCCCAAACCCAACCCTAAAACCTAAAAATACCCCTGTACCCCAAAACCCAAACCCAACCCTAAAACCTACAAATACCCCTGTACCCCAAAACCCAAACCCAACCCTAAAACCTACAAATACCCCTGTACCCCAAAACCCAAACCAAGCCCTAAAACCTAAAAATAACCCTGTACCCCAAAACCCAAACTCAGCCCTAAAACCTAAAAATACACCTGTACCCCAAAACCAAATTACTTTAATTAATATATTTAATTAATCATATTAAAAAACATAAATAAATATATTTATAATTAATATTAATTAAATTAAATTAATATTATTAAATAAAATAAAAATAAAAATTAAATACTTACCTATACTTACGATGTAATGGCATGCGTTGTAATAGCATCTGCTATGTAATGACATGCGTTGTAAAGGCATGCGATGTCATGGAACCAGCGTTGTAAAAGTTGCGTTGTAATAGACTCCCGTTGTAAAAGTTGCGATGTAACGGTGCAATACCGTGGGTGGCACGGTCAGTGCTGCAGCCCACTAGTAGCAATAATTAGCAAGCCCTGGGCACATGTAATGAACTTTATTAGGGACATAAGCAAATTAAATATGCCAACTGAGTATGAGCCCCTGCTACCATGTTTAGGGGAGAGAGCACAAACATGTTAGCACTGATTAGCAGTGGTAACAGGTGCCGCGTCCTAAGGCCAGCAAAAACTAGCACAGAAAATGGAGGGAGGCAGGAAAAAAGTTGGGGAAAGACCACCCTAAGGCTCTCAGGTTTAACAAAGCCTTTTCCAGTGAATGGACCACACAACAAAGAGCATCACAATAACAGCGGGAAATATAATTAATTGCTGCAAGGGAGTCCTTTATACTATAAGAGCCCGTGATAGGACCCAGACAATATTCTGAGCATCTTTCACATAGTGTAACTCCAGAGATCAGAGGCTCTGACCAGATCTACACAAGGAACAGGAGGTTTACAACCATAATAAACACACATTAGCAAAGTCAAGAAGTCTCACCTTTTAGACATATAGGCTTTCCCAATGCCGCACAACATCAAGAAAGAACAGGCATTTGCAATGCAATGGGTCTCGCATTTGTTGGAGCTATAAGTGTAAATATAAATGTTTTTCTTATGCGTTTAGTAGTGGATGGATGTGATGGCAATTATGTGATTTACAATTAATTTACAAGCAAGCGTATTGATTGTGTCTCTGGTATATGGGGCTTACTGGGATACATTTCAAAGCAATCCTGGACTTGTATTAGCAAATGAATACTATGCAGTTATTAAGGACACAACGAGAATGCTTTATTACATAAAGGGAAATGCTGGGTAGGAACATATTGAACCCAAGAGAATAAGAGTCACCTGATTATTTTATTTGTGGGTATTTAATAACGTTAAGCAGTATGATGGTGCTAATTTTACCTGATTTTTAACACCCTGTTGGGTGGCTGCTATGAATCTGGTGCAATTATCCCAAGGGACCCACAAGCAGAATAAAGAGAAAATTCCAGGTTGTAACTAGTAGGTTTGTGCACAGACTAATGAAACATAGCCAGAGGTTGTAATGATAGGATGAACATGGAGACAGACTGGGGACGCACAGGATGCATAGGCATGGGGATCAGAGACACGATGAGCAGGGCTACAGTGAGACAATGTGAGCTGAAGCAGACACAGGAATTACAGGTTATGAAGGTAGAGATGCATAAACCAAAAGGGGGTGCATTTGAGGGGTGGACAAACATTGGAGCACAGGGTATCACAAGGTATAATAAGAGGATGAGGTAAACCCGTCAAGGCACAGAGACTTGGGGTGCAAGCAATGGATACACAGTGGGAGCGACGAGGACTGGTGAGAGCTAGCATATTGCAGGGAGGCAGGGATACAGTGAGCACATTCAGCTGTGGAAAAACCAAAGTGATGTATCTCTGTGTGAACCCATTAGGAGGTAGCAAAGAAGTGCCCCAAATTTTTACTCTCATCGTCCTAAATTTACACCAATGCCAGAGCACCGTGGTGAGTCTAGGAGAGGGGGCAAAGGCTAGTGCCTGAGAGGAGGTAAAGGCAAGGCAAGCAGAGTGCTTTAGGTGAAGAAGACAAAGAAAGTGCTCCGGGGAGAAGGGGCAGTGAGGATTGCTTCAAAGGTAGGACATTGTAAAAGAAAAACCCAGCGCTAGTGAGTCGCCTTCTCAATGACATGGAGTCAGCATGTAAACCTACCAGGTCAGTAAAGCCTTTGAGGGTAGAGCCATGTCAGGATTTCACAATAGCCACCTGAATCTTATTTACATGCGATAATGAAAATGGGAACCAGAATGGGTGTGTAATCTGGCCCTCATCAACCTGCGTTGGATGACCCTAATTTATAAACAATTAGAAAGCATTATCACTATGCTTCCCCAAGAAGAGCAGGCATCTTTTTGATAATAATAATCATATCCAAACTTAAACTCACTCTTATAAAAAAAATGCTCTAGCTAGGAAGGCATGTGTTATTGATATGTATTGAATGACTAGATTATTGCCTTTTTAAAAATACAAGCATTTTGAGAAGGCAAGCTGCCGGCCAAGAGTGCTGGTTATTCCTTCTTCCTCAAGTGTCACACATGGCTTGCCACTAATAGAAAAGTACCTGACTCCAGGAACTGGAAGGGATTTAGCATATGACAACTCTACAGAGGGTTCATTTTACAAAGTTGAGTTTTTAACAAACCAGTCAGGTATAAGAGCCCACTTCAGAGAATGGCAAAAGACACACAATTGATGGACGGAATGCAGAACAAATCAAAACATTCCCTCCCAGTGAAGAGAATTCCTCAGTCTCGGAGCACGGGCAACTTGTTAATTCAAAGTCTGAAATAGGAATTCAACTGTTTGAGAATAACACTTATTTTACAAAAGATAATTACATTCTATGCACATTATACAAAATAGATATGCGAGTAAACTCGGTATCTGTTATCTTTTAGCTAACCATAATTTACATTAGCCAAATCCACAGAAGTCCTTGCCGTAAAATAAAGATTTCATGATAGTTTTTATGCTTGTGGGAGAATGTACGTTCATCATATGACTGAGAATTAAAGACGTCATGTTTGTTTTTTATTCTCAGATGGACAGATTAAGGAATGAGTAAGGGCGTAATCACACAATGAGAGCAAATGGAAAAAAAATTTAAACGTAAGAACATGCGGAAAATGGTCTGTAAATTCAAACATATGTTGTGCTGAGGTTTTTTTTCTGCAATAGAAAAAGCCACATCTGCGCGTGCATTCAAAAGGGGACAATTTTTCGAAAGTCCCCAAGGTTTTTCAAATTAAGTACAAAAAAACACATGGATTGTGTTCCGATGCCACCCTGCATTTATTTGCGGTTCAATCTCGCCATTTCTCCTGTGCTTTTTATGCCAAGGGAAATGACATTTTTTTGGAACAGCGCTTGGTATTTTCACACTTGACTGCCCCAGCCAGTCAGGCTTTTAACAGCTGTTCACGGCCTCCAGATAACTGCACGACTCAGGGGAGGGGATGCGAGCACATCCCAGCCTTTGATGGGCGGGGACTGAAGAGGGGACCATGTGCCTGAAGCCCTGGCCCCCAAACTGCAGCCAGACGAGCCCAGTGGTAAGTCAGTGCAGGCAGACAGAGCCCACACAGTTTACTCATCTGCTGTCCATCGGTCCTGCAGGAGCAGCTGATGTCTAGACGTCTCTTCGACCTGCCGCTGCCTCACTGGGGAGTTGGAGCAAGGTTTATCCCTGCCGTAGCTCTATGGCCGAGGCTCATTCAATGTTTACTCACAAGGTTCCTTCCCTGCCATAGCTCTCTAGCCGAGACTCATTCAATGTTTACTCACGCTCCTCCTTGAACCTGCATGCGTAACACTCACTGGGTTTGCACAACTCTGCTGTTATCTTAGCTGAAGCAGCGGTGCTGCTCAAATTAAATAAGCATTTGCAATGCAATGGGAAGCCGCCTTTACAACGAGGTAAATAAATGGCATGCATTTGCCCCAAAATTTTTTAGCATGCATTTTTTACAGCGTTTAAGCTATTAGCATTGTAAATGACAGTGCCTTTTATTTATCTGTTTTGATATTTAACAGATAAATAAAAGGCATTGTCATTTAAAATGCCAATAGCTCAAACTCTTGTAAATGCGAGACCTATTTCATTTCAAAGCAGCGGCAGCCATTATCCCGGGCTGCTTGGAAAGTGGAAGAGCGCATGGTGCACTGAATGTTGCAGGAAAGCATGTTGTACCTGGAGGATGAGAAACTCATTAAAGTAGTGTTTACAGACTAAATAAGACATACCGTGTAACAACAGAAGTAAAAGTGTAAGTCCTGGGAGGTTACAAACGAAGACAAGGCGGTACTAAAGAGGCCCAAACAAGCCTGTTAACGAATCAGAAGTCAGCATGTACGAAGAACATTGACACAAGCCAATGACGAATATGGGCAGACAGTGGGCAGGGCTTCACGTCTATTCTCGAATACAGCATGTCTCACAGAGCAGCACATGCACTCCCCAAGTTCGACCTAAAAAGGCAGTTCTCCTTTTCTTTGTTCAAACTGTACCTGCTATGGTGCTCTTTGACCTGCCTTTTCACCTGGCTGTTGGCTCTGGCAGCAGACACCATGTCACAACTCAACTGTAATAAGTTATTAATGTCTAATTGTGACCAACCGCAATAAGAAAACAACAGATCTACTCTACTGTAATAATGTATTAGATTCCAGCTGAGACGTCACAGTGCCCCCAGCAACATACAGTAGAGAAGGGGGTGTGGCCAAGCCAGGCAGCAAGATGGCCTCTTAATTGAGGGCTCTGCCGGCCAAGTGCAATATCCTCTCAATATCCTTTGCCTACTGCCTCAAAACGGGGTAAATTACGCAGGCACAGAAACCGCTAAGGAAGAGGAGTACAGCGATGTAAGAAGCAGCAAGATCAGGCGCATGAGAGCGGAGCAGCGCACTGCGGGCTGATTGGGGCCTTCCACGCCGCGGCAAGTCTGAGCCGAGAGATAAAGTTAGGTGCCTCCGGACATGAAGCAGGGGCTGCGCTGACTCGGAGACTCGTGGAAATCCGCCGGAAAGTGAAATCCTCGGCGGTGGACGACTGTCGTAGGAGGTGACATACCTGAGCCCTTCATTCCGTCCTGAAGTGTGGACATGTGTGTGCTGTGGTCCGGGGAATGTGATGGCGGACCCCTGGCCTTGCGAGT
The DNA here is from genome assembly GCF_964261635.1 of Lissotriton helveticus. Lineage (NCBI taxonomy): Eukaryota > Metazoa > Chordata > Amphibia > Caudata > Salamandridae > Lissotriton > Lissotriton helveticus. Next base: position 2,115,214,029 of record NC_136067.1, read on the forward strand.
GAAACTGAGCGACTCTGAAATGGCGGCGGATGGCAGAAAGTGGTGAGAGGCATACAGCGAGACAAGAGTCGGCCTCTGGGTGCACTGGGCTTAAAACAGGCATAATACACCAGCTCATCGGAGACTATCTCGGGACTGGGGTGCCCCGAGACCGGACGGGACATAGCGCTGGCAGTGTTCCTGAGCCATAGCATTGTCAGACACTACATCGCGGCACCACTGCCCCGACCGAATCGGACACTGTGAAAAGCGAAGCACACTGAGATGCATGGTTGCCTGAGAACAAGCGGGAGAGCGGAACAGTGAACTTCACATTGTACAGGGCCTGCTGCAATGAGAATTGGCTGAGCCGGGAGGTTGAGTTTGGCACTGCCATACAAGCGGCGTGACTGCGCCGGATCTGTGGACTAGAATACTCCGCTGATAAGGGGAATTTGCGCTTGTGGGGGACAGTGGTGGGCGGCGTAAAGCGAGAACGATCCCCCCTGCCTGAAGTATAACCGCATGAGTGATGTGACCCTGGGATTATGAATTTTTTTTATAGAAACAAGGGGGACCCAAAAGGTAGCTAAGGACCAAGGGTATATGTCAATTGAAGGAAACAAAGGTCCTAAGCAATTTCAAAGATATAAACAAATTAAATATAGAACACAATAAGTTACTATATATTTTTCCATGTCCAGCCTGACCAGGAATTTATTTTTAAATTGAATCAAACGATAAGAGAATACAAAGACAGCAATTCTTAAAGTAGGGCACAGTCCTGTGCCGTACTAGTGAAGGAAACACAGTGGAAGGAATACAGAGGGAGAATTTTCACAGTCAAAGAAAGTGAGCAAACTGGACACTTTTTAAATCAGTGTTGGGAGTGTTCTCCAGAGTAGAACATACGCAATGATACACAGTGGCTGAATGTATGTCTACTTAAAAGAGTCGACGTTTCGATCCATTGCTCTGATTAGAAAGGATCATCATCAGGACTAAACAAAGTTATATTGCCTGGTGTAAATAATACTCCTGTTTAGGGCGAGAACAGGGAAGGAAAAAGGACAATAAGGTTTTCAAAAACCAGGATTTGAGAAGTCAGCATTTCAAATGGTTTGTACACATTTACATTAATCGGAACCGCAGTGAACCAATTGGTGTTTTACCTCGTAGAATACGTGCACGGGTGAGTCAGATCGTGCATTCTACATGGATCAAAATCGCAAGGAGTAGCACATTGTGAGATGAATAGCAATCGGTGTTTAACCCCCTGAACGGCGTAAAAACGAGTCACGGCACTTAACATTGGCAGATGGGCAGCTAGTCCTGCGTGAGGGTGCGGTTCTTATTACTCCGTCAAAAGTGGTCCGTGATGAGCCGGTGGGTTGTGTGGCTAGCGGAGGAGGCTGTACGCATGCAGTGACGAGAGCTATGAAAAGATATTGTGCCCGCAGAACTATGAGAAAACCAAGGGATCATGGGCGTGAATTTATGTGCGGACGGTGATGATGGTATCAGGCGATGTGAGTTCCTTGGGGACTGTGTAGCTTACCTCGAATCAGAGGGTTCCCAGTGCTAGGGATAGCATGCGGAGCTACAATCAAATAGGAGAGCTCGGGTAACAAGGCCCAGTACACTATGCGGAGGCTTGCGCTGTTGGGGCAAAAAAGGGGTTTGTTAGCCCAGTGAGGACAATTCCTGCGGTGGTCGCCGACAATAGTGGTAAGGGAAGACCTACCAGGACGATAGGCGGTCATCAGCGCGTTGAGGTCGTGTGGCTGCTCGGTGTGAGAGTACTCGATGCTGCATGCGGTCTTGAGTTATGGGAGATACGCTGTAAAAAAAGAGAGAATTCCGGGGTTATGGTTACCAGAAAGGATGGCCGTGAGTGAATAAATAGCGGGAAGCCACGGTCGTGACGGAGAAGGCACTTACCGGGGATCTGAATTATGTCAGGATTTACGGGCACAGAGGGGGCGTAGATACGCTGTTCTTCTCTTGCTGCCAGGTTAGCCTAGTGATCCAAGCGCAGCCATACTGTTTAAGCCTTGGTTCTGGAATCAGGTGATCGCGGGCCCGGATCACGGGCCTAGGAGGGGTGTGTGAGGCATTACTAAGTGAGCGCACGAGTATGGCGGCCATCTTAGAATGGTGAGAGCGGACCGGGAATTTGAAAGTGAGTAAACACCAGTGTGGATTAAAAAACGGCGCAGGTGACCAACATGCCCTAGTGACATTTAATTAAAAACTTTTGAAGTATACACAAATTAGGACCAATTTTGCACATTACATTTTAAACAGTGCGGCAGTTGGTGATTGTACAATTTAAATTGTCCAAATGGAGATAAGATCCTAGTCACTTATCATAGTGTCACCACAGAGGTGTAGAGTTCAGTCTATGTTGTAAAGTTCACTGTGGGTTGCAGACTAAAGCAAGGTAGTCCAGTCCTCGCTTTTGTTCAGCCCGGTCCGTATGGTGTCAAATTGGATTATGCTCTTAAGTTCCTCGCGGTTCAGGAGTTGAGCTAGGTTGCCACCCCTTTGTGGCAATTTGACAACCTTTAGGATTCTCCAGCGAATGTCGTCCTCTGTATGATTCTTTTCAGAGAAGTGCTCGACCAGTGGTGCATTGAGAGTCCTGCACCTATGTTGACAAATACGGGTCTTGGCTTTCTGAGTTGTCTGTCCCACATACATTTTAGGGCAAGGGCAGAGTATCGTGTAAATAACATTATTAGTATTACTGTTGGAAAGAGATTTCATTTCAACAGTGACACCATTGTGACTGAAATTGCGTGCCTCAATTGAGTAACCACAAACATTACAGCCACCACACTTTACATGTCCCAGCAGTGGTGGAAGGCCCCAGTTCGATTCAATGGTTGATCTAGGTGCGGGGGCAGGTAGGGCCGCTCTGACTAGTTGGTCTTTAAGGTTCTTACTCTTTCGAAAGGCAAAGAGGGGTCTCTCTAGACTAATGGGGCCTGCATTAATTGTGGGCCAGTTTTTGAGGATAGATTTTCTGATTTTGTGCGACACAGGCGAGAAAGTAGTGACACAGGATATCCTTTCTGATTTGTCACATGCTTTAGGTGTCAATAAGGCCTCTCTCGGGCAATACCATGCCCTTTTGGATGCAGTCTTAACTAGCCTTCTCGGGTAGCCACCGTCTCTCAGCTTGTTGGTTAGGATATTGGCCTCCCTGAAGTAGTCTGTTTTGCAAGAACAGTTGTGTCTTATCCTTAAAAATTGGGAATAAGGAAGAGAATCTTTTAGTGCCCTAGGGTGGTTACTGTCATAGCTGAGGAGCGTGTTCCGCTCCGTCGGCTTTCTAAAAAGGCATGTAAGTAGTTCACCTTCATTGTGGTAAATTGTTAGGTCCAGGAAAGCAATTTGTGCTGTATCATGCGCTAGTGTGAATTTTAGATCGGAGCAATTATTATTAAGCCAATGCAGGAACTGGTGTAGCGCACTGATGTCAAGATTCCATATAAGGAAAATACCATTGATGTAACGGCGCCACAGCCCAATCCCTGATCGGAAGGGGTTACTGTCTGTCAAAATTGATCCAGTTTCAAGTTCGTCCATAAAGAGAATTGCCAGGTTGGGGGCACAAATAGCCCCCATGGAAGTGCCCTTGATCTGTTGATAATAGACATTATCAAAGATGAAGAAGTTCCTAGTTAGGTATAACTCAAGGAGTTGAAGAATGAAGAGAGTTGGTACTTTGTGTGGGCGTGGGCGGGAGTCAAGTCTTTTCTGGATGACTAGTAGAGCCGCTGTCTCAGGGATGTTTGTATATAACGACTCTACATCCATTGTACACAGTGTATTCTCTGTTGGGTCAAAGGGACAGTGTTCAACTAGGTTTATTTATTTTATTTATTTTATTTATAAAGTTTTGTATAGCGCGGACAAGACCCGTGGGTATCAGAGCGCTTCACATGTAGGAAAAGTTACAAACATTATGGAGGCAATTGTATCAACAGACATACATGAGTGTAAGGTCTAAGGCGGTAAGCTGTAAAGGGGATTATAGGTAATAGTTCTTCAGCCTATCCAATTAGTATTAGGAGGTGAATGAGGTAGGGTTGTATAACATAACAGTGCAAATATCGTGTATAAATAGCATTAAGGAGTAAAAAGTGCTGCTATGTAGCCGGTATCCTAGGCAATAAAACAGAGTGAGGTAGAGGGTATATCGTATTGTCTGAGAGTTACAGATATCGGATCCCCTTGATTTGAGGTAGTAGTAACGTGTGTGGCCAATGTATAAACATGAAATCAATCAGTTAACAGATAATTGATCTTCAAGAAGTTCCAGTCGAGGCCATCTCTCTTAGGTGGGGATATTCTCATCAGTACTCAATACTCTTTCCTAAGAGAGGTGTTTGCTCATCAAGTGGTTCTTCAGTTCGCGTTTGAATGATATCAAGTTTTTAATCTTCCTGATGTTCGGAGGTAAAGAATTCCAGACTCTGGGGGCGGCTCCTGAGAACGCTCGGTTGTAGGTCTTTTTCTTACGGAAAAAGGCTGGTCTCAGTAGCAGTTCTTTAGCGCTTCTCGTTGGTCTGTTGCTTCCCGATAGCTTAATTTTCTTGGCAAGGTATCTCGGCATGTTGAAGTGAACTGCTCTGTGGGTAATACAAGCAATCTTCATTTGAATTCTGGCTTCATAGGGTAGCCAGTTTAGTGTTTTCAGGTGAGGAGATATGTGGTCGAATTTCCTCGATCCCGTGATCAGTCTTGCCGCTGCATTGAGACAGGCTTTTAGCGGAGCTATGGATGTTTTGGGTAGACCCGCTAACGTAGTGCAACCGTATTCAATCCTCGAAATAACTAGGGATTGTACGGCCAGTTTTAGGTCCGTCTTTGAGATGTATGGTTTCAATTTTCTTAGATAGTTCAGATGGAAGCGGGCACCCTTGGCCATTGAGTTTATGTGGTCTTTCATGTCCAGGTTCTCATCCAAGGTGATTCCAAGTGATTTAGCTGACTTAACTAGGGTCGGGGTGCAGTTCAGGGCTGTCACCAGTTTCGTCAATTCCTTTACCTCGGGACGGTTCTTCGTCGGTGATATTAACAGGAATTCCGTTTTATGGGCATTTAGTTTCAAATGGTTCGTGGTTAACCACTGTAGGGCTCTCTTTAGTGTCATGTTCATTAGGTCAATGTCAACACGGGAGGCGATCTTTATGTATATTTGCGTGTCATCTGCATACATATGATAGGGTATCTGTGATCCCCGAAGAATCTCCGTGAGAGGTTCAACATATAGGTTGAATAGATCTGGGGATAATGTTGACCCTTGCGGGACCCCGACGGCAGTAGGACAAGGGGAAGAGGTCGCTTGATTGACCAGGAAACGTTGAGACCTATTCTGCAGGAAAGATCTAAACCAATTCAGCACATTTCCCGACAGGCCCATCCTTTCTTGTAGCCTGGTCATCAGCATTTCATGATTTACCGTGTCAAATGCAGATGACAGGTCTAGGAGAATCAGCAGGCATGCTTGATTTCTGTCTAGGGCTTGTAGGGCGTTGTCCACGATATGCAGGATCGCAGTTTCAGTACTATGCCCAGCTCTGAATCCAGATTGGCAATCATCTAGTAATGAGAACTTAGCGATGTGTTGACTCAGTTGACCTTGTACGCATTTCTCAATAGTTTTGGCTAGTAAAGGTATGTTGGTCACTGGTCGATAGTTGTTCGGGTCAGTTGCATCCGCTGTCGGTTTTTTGATGATGGGCACTACCTGACCTGTTTTTAGGCAGTCGGGCAGGGTCCCTTGTGTAAGTGAGGCATTTATTATCTCAGTCCAGATCGGAACCAGGGTATGGCTAATTACTCTTACGCACTTTGCCGGTAGAGGGTCTTGATAATGGTTGTTCGGTCTGATTTCCCTTAGCATTTTGGTGATCTTATCTTGGTCATAAAGTTCGAATGTGTCCCACTGTGCCTTATTTTTTGTTTGGGGACTCTCTGTTGGCTCATTGGCCTCTTTTGTAGGTGAGGTAAGGGTTGAGATGTTAGTTGCAGCAGTTGAGAGTTCCACTTCAAGCAGTTTGGTTTTCTCCGTGAAAAATGTAGAGAATTCCTCACAACTTAAGGGAGTATTTGGATTCTCGTGAACTGTTTTAGCTAGCTTATTCGACTGTTGTTTTAAAATCTCAAAGAGTTTCCGAGGTCTGTTTGATGCATTGTCAAGTTCGGCTTTTATAAAATCTTTTTTGGATTTAATTATCTTCTTGTTATATTGGCTTCTGGTATTCCTAAGGGCTATCAGCTCGGGAGAGGAGGGATGTTGCCTCCATTTCCTTTCGACCATTCTCAATTTGCGCCTATCCTCATTTAGTGACTCACTGAACCAAGGATTTTTAGGTTTCTCGGATACTCTTTTCAGTGTCTGTGGCATGGTGTCATTGACGATATTTCCTATTGATGTTAAGTAGTGCTCCGTTAACTCGCTGACATTCAGTCTGTTGTTTGGTGGCTTCAAGACTTTCTCACATCTTTCCACCAATAGTTCAATATTAGCCTCTTTTGTGTCTCGGACCAGTTTTTTGGCCTTGCGGGGTTGTATGGTCCTGCCCTTTTTCATTGTGGTTATCGCAATCATTGTGGTTTATCATCAACATACTGTCCCTTACATAGCAGATGGTCCCGGCACGAATTCTTTGATAAAGAAGTCGACAAAGGCACCCAATGGTTTAAGTACTGACCCACAGGCGGAGACGATTGGTCTGACTGGGGGATGGTCCATGTTCTTATGCACTTTAGGGAGAGTGTATATGACCGGTAGACGGGGAGTTTTTACATTAAGGAAGTTAAACTCCTTCTTGCTCAAGTAACTTTCGGCACAGGCATCGGAAGTGAGTCTGAATACAGTCTCCTGGATGTCTTTAGTGGGGTTCCCTGGTAGTCTTTGATAATGGTCTGTATTCGCTAGTTGGCGCACAATTTTATCTTTGTAGGAGTCAATGTCCTGAAGGACAATTCCTCCTCCCTTGTACGCACTTTTTATTATTAGAGATGGATTGTTCTTAAGTGTGCTTATGGCATCTTTCTCTTGGTGAGAAATATTGTAGGGGATAAAGAGCTTTTTCTTCTCTAGATCTTGAAGATCCTTTTGCACTAGTTTTTCAAAAGTCACGATTTCTGAAGGAATCATGCTTGCAGAAGGCAGAAATGTGGAGGGTGGGCGAAAGGGTGTTTTCGAGTTGATAGTAGGTGAGGGGTGTAAGTGGAAAAAGGCTTTAAGACGGATTAGCCTAAAGAATCGCAAAAGTTCCATCTGTAATTCCATGAAGTTGGGGCGGATTTTGGGTACAAAGGATTCTTTTCATAGCTCTCATCACTGCATGCGTACAGCCTCCTCCGCTAGCCACACAACCCACCGGCTCATCACGGACCACTTTTGACAGAGTAATAAGAACCGCACCCTCACGCAGGACTAGCTGCCCATCTGCCAATGACTCATTGTCAGTGAAATTGCTCTCCCACCCTCGCAGCTCCACCATTAAGTGAGGTTCCCCTGCCCCTGCACTCTTGAGTGTTGGTGATCGAGGCCCTCCTCCACCCGCAGGTTTCCCCGCGCCTCATCCCTGGTGGTCCAGTGGACCTCTGTCTCCTTTCTTTCTTTCTGCTCCTTCACTCGTTTTTCTCCCCTTTCTATCTTTCACCTTTCTGCACCTCTGCTCTTTTGCTCCTTATCTCTGCCCATTTTTCCTTTGTCTCCCTCTGCTCCTTCACTCGTTTTCACTCGTTTTTTCCCCCCTTTCTATCTTTCACCTTTCTGCACCTCTGCTCTTTTGTGCCTTATTTCTGCCCATTTTCTCTTTTTCTCCCTCTGCTCCTTCACTCGTTTTCACTCGTTTTTTTACCCTTTCTATCTTTCACCTTTCTGTTCTTTTCTGCATCTCTGCTCTTTTGTGCCTTATTTCTGCTTATTTTCCCTTTTTTCTTTATCCCTTCTTTCCTCCCTTTACCTTTCCCCGCCGCTGCTGCCCCCGTGGCCCCTCCCCCCCCCCCAGCACGACCGGCCCAATCCAGCTCCCCTCCCCGCTCCCGCCTCCCAGCTGTCCAGCCCTCCCCGACCCCTATTTAATGGCGCCAGTGCGCGGCCGCTGCGCGGCCGCCGGCTGCAGGCGCGCCACTGGTGCACCGAAGGCGCGTCAAAGGCAAGCACGTCTGCGCCAGTCTGCGACCAGTCCGCGACCAGCACCAGGAACCCTGGGCCTCCGCCCAGCCAACGCTACGACCCAGCAGCACTCCACGCACTCAACCCAGGCTGCAACAACAACTGCAAGCTAGCATCACCAGCCGACACCCATGGACCCTTCAGCTGTCACCGCTGCCGGCACACCTGCAGCACCGCCAAGAACACGGATCCAGCAAAACCCGCCCACAAGAACACAACCGAACCGAAGACCCTGCAATGCATCCTCCTCAACGTCCGATCCCTCCACAAACACGCCACAGAAATCTGGGACCTCCTCGACAGCACAACCCCAGACGTAGCATTCTTCACCGAAACCTGGACCAACACCACCTCGGGACCGGACATCGCCATCGCCATCCCCCAAGGATACAAGATCTCCAGGAAGGACCGCCCCATCCACCCAGGTGGAGGAATCGCCATCGTCCACAAATCCAGCCTCCGCCTGAGCACACTCCCTGACGAGTCCACAGAACTGATGGAACACCTTCACTTCAAGATACTGGCCAGCCCCACCGCCGCCCTCCGAGGAACCCTCATCTACCGACCCCCTGGACCCCGCGGACCCTTCGCCAACTCCATCACGGACATTATCTCCCCGCAGGCCATCGTATCCACCAACTACACCCTGCTGGGAGACCTCAACTTCCACCTCGACAATCAACTGGACCCCAACACCACATCCCTCCTGGACAACCTCCACAACATTGGACTCCGCCAGATCGTGACCGAGCCCACGCACTCAGCAGGACACACCCTCGACCCCCTCTTCACTACAGGAAATTCCATCACCTTCAGCCACACCACCGAACTCCCATGGACCGACCATCGTTGCGTCCACTTCACCTTCAGAACACCCACCATCCACAGACACCAGCACCTGCTTCCACAAAGAAACTGGACCAAAATCACCGATGACCAGCTCACCTCCTCACTCAACAACTCCACCCCAACCATCGCGGAAAACGACGACCCCAACACCGCAGCCCGAACCCTGCATAGATGGATCTCGGACAGCAACAACACCTTAGCCCCCCTCAAGAAAAACAACAATACCCGTGCCAAGAAAGCCAGATGGTTTACCACCGAACTTCGAGAGTCCAGGCGCACATGCCGCCGCCTCGAAAAGGCCTGGAGAAACACCAAATCCACAGAAGCCCACAACAACTTCAGAGCCGCCACCAACGCCCACCATCAACTCATCAGAGAAACGAGGAAAAAAGCGATTGAAGACAGAATCTCCACCCACGCACACAACAGCAAGGAACTCTTCAGCATCATCAAGGAGTTCGCCCAACCCACCAGTGAGTCTACCGACATCCCTCCCTCACAAGACCTCTGCGACAAACTCAGCATCTTTTTCCACCACAAAATCAAGAGCATCTACGACAACTTCGACGAAGACAATCAACACACTGAACCCTCACCAACCACCCCCGACACCCGGAAACCAGCGATTGATGACTGGGCAGCCCTCACCACCGAAGACACACCGAAGACAATGAAGTCAATCCACTCAGGGGCCCCCACGGACCCCTGCCCCCACCACATCTTCAACAGAGCCGCCTACACCATCGCACCCATGCTCCGCCAAACCATCAACCGCTCCCTGGCGACCCCCTCATTCCCCGACGACTGGAAACACGCCGAGGTCAACCCCCTCCTAAAGAAACCCTCAGCGGACCCCACCGACCTCAAAAACTACAGACCCATCTCCCTGCTCCCGTTCCCAGCGAAAGTCATTGAGAAAGCCATCAACAGCCAACTCGCCACATTCATTGAAGAACACAACATCCTCGACTCCTCCCAATCCGGCTTCAGAAAAAACCACAGTACGGAAACCGCCCTCCTCGCCGCAACAGACGACATCCGCACCTTACTGGACAAAGGAGAAACAGTAGCCCTCATCCTCCTAGACCTATCAGCGGCGTTCGACACAGTCTCCCACCGCACCCTAATACGCAGACTCTACGATGCAGGAATCCAGGACAAGGCCCTCGACTGGATCTGCTCCTTCCTCTCCGGCAGGACACAGCGGGTCAGACTCCCCCTTTCCTCTCGGACCCCACACCTATCACCTGCGGAGTCCCCCAGGGCTCCTCCCTCAGCCCAACGCTCTTCAACGTCTACATGGCTCCACTTGCCCCCATCGTCAGAACCTACGGACTCAACATCGTGTCATATGCAGACGACACCCAGCTCATCCTCTCCCTATCCAACGAGCCCAACACCGCCAGACGCAACTTTTGAGAAGGCATGGAAGCCGTCGCCAAATGGATGAAAAACAGCTGCCTACAACTAAACACCAACAAAACAGAAGTACTCATCATGGGCCCAAACCCCGACGCCTGGAGCGACACCTGGTGGCCCGTCGCCCTCGAAACCCGCCAACCCCCACAGACCACGCACGCAACCTGGGAATCATCCTGGACTCCGAGCTCAAAATGGACCGCCAGATCAACTCTGTCTCATCTTCCTGCTTCCACACCCTCCGCCTCCTTCGTAAGACCTTCAAATGGATCCCTCTCGAACACCGAAAGACAGTCACTCACGCCCTGGTCACCAGCAGACTCGACTACGGCAACGCACTCTACGCCGGAATAAACAAAAACCTCATCCGCAAGCTACAGAACATCCAGAACGCCGCCGCAAGACTGGTCCTCAACCTGCCAAAACACTGCCACATTTCCCAGCACCTGCGCACACTCCACTGGCTCCCCGTCGAGGCGAGAATCACCTTTAAGATGCTCACCCACGCACACAAGGCCCTCCACGGCACCGGACCAGCATACCTGAACAGCCGACTCAAATTCCACGCACCCCAAAGGACCCTACGATCAGCCCAGCTTTCCTACGCCGTGGTCCCCCGCACCAGAAAGACCAGATCAGGAGGCCGCTCCTTCTCCTTCCTCGCGGCCAAAGCATGGAACGCCCTTCCGCTCCACCTCAGACAGACAACATCGCTCCCCATCTTCGCAAGAAACCTTAAAACCTGGCTCTTCGACAGACCCCCTCCTTGATGGAATGGAACCTGCACCCCCCGTCCCACCCCCCTCCCCACCCATAGCGCCTTGAGACCCTTACGGGTGAGTAATCGCGCTTTAACAAACTCCTGATTGATTGATTGAATGTTAAGTGCCGTGACTCGTTTTTACGCCGTTCACGGGGTTAAACACCGATTGCTATTCATCTCACAATGTGCTGCTTCTTGCGATTTTGATCCATGTAGGATGCACGATCTGACTCACCCGTGCACACGTCTTCTACGAGGAAAAACACCAATTGGTTCACTGCGGTTCCGATTAATGTAAATGTGTACAAACCATTTGAAATGCTAACTTCTCAAATCCTGTTTTTTAAATACCTTATTGTCCTTTTTCCTTCCCTGTTCTCTCCCTAAACAGGCGTATTATTAATACCAGGCAATATAACTTTGTTTAGTCCTGATGATGATCCTTTCTAATCAGAGCAATGGATCGAAACGTTGACTCTTTTAAGTAGACATACATTCAACCACTGTGTATCATTGTGTATGTTCTACTCTGGAGAACACTCCCAACACTGATTTAAAAAGTGTCCAGTTTGCTCACTTTCTTTGCCTGTGAAAATTCTCCCTCTGTATTACTTCCTTTCCTTCCACTGTGTTTCCTTCACTAGCACGGCACAGGAATGTGCCCTACTTTAAGAATTGCTGTCTTTGTATTCAATCTTATTGTTTGATTCAATTTAAAAATAAATTCCTGGTCCGGCTGGACATGGAAAAATATATAGTAACTTATTGTGTTCTACATTTAATTTGTTTATATCTTTGAAATTGCTTAGGACCTTTGTTTCCTGGAATTATGAAGGCAGACCCCGGGCACTATACGCAAAACTGAGGGTTCCTGACAATGGCAGCGGCTGGCAGCAAGCGCAGAGAGGCGTGTTGAGGAGTTAGAATCGGCATTTGGGCGTTCTGTGGTCATCAGGCACATCCCAACCGCTCATCTGAGATAGCCTTGGGCTAGGGGCGCCTAGAGACTGGGCGGGCCAGGGCACCGATAGTGCTCATGAGGCATAACACTAGTAGTATACGCATTGTGCAACCACTGCACCGGCCACATTCGGACCCAGTGAGGAAGTTGGTGGTGGTTGGTGCCTGGAGAAAGGCAGATGTTGGCTGCCGGGTCCCCAACTTGAACTAGACACACATACAGGGGAGATGCCGGAATAGATGCAGGGAGAGAGAGTGTGAGGCCGAGTTGACCCCCCCCCCCCCACACACACAGAAATATGGGACCGGGAGCGTGGGTTCCCTGATCGTCGCAAGCTGCACTTATAATTCTGACGACTACTGGGTCGTGTCCTGTCCCGCGGTCTCCCTAGTGAATGCGCACTACTGCTACGGGACTCCCACATGGTTCTGCCTACGCGAAAGAAGAGGATGGGAAAGTCGGATACATCGCAGGCCACCCTCACTTTCACAAAACACTCCAGCAGGCAAAAAGAGATGGAACCCGCAGCGCAAACATTGGTGCCTGAAACTCAGATGGATGCAGAGCCAGAAGATGATATCAAAACAATCCTGAAGGAGGTTAAAACATGTCTCAGGGACATTGACACTAAAATAGACTCCCTGGCGAACAGACTAGACAGAGTATCGCGGAAGGTTGACAAGCACGAGGCACGCATCAAGGAGGCGGAGGCCAGGGTCTCTGATGTAGAGGACCGGCAAATAGTCTATTAAGAAACGTAGTTGCAAATGCAGAGCCTGTTGGGAGTCCATGAAAGCCAAACAGGAGGACCTAGAAGGACGCTCACGCCGAAACAATGTGCGCGTGACGGGCGTGCCTGAAACAACAGTGATCCTGAATATGGCGCTCTACATGGAAGGCCTATTTAAGGATCTATTCAGCTAAGGGCTTTCGGGGATGTTCCTGGTGGAAAGGGCACACTCTAGCCCCGAAGCAGAGGGCCCCACCGTGCACCATATTAGCACGCATGCTTAATTATCGCGACAGGGACACCATATTGCGACTGGCTCGAAATCGTGGGGAACTCCACTACCAAAATAATGTCATACAACTCTATCCTGACATTACACAAGCGGTACAAGCTGCAAGGCATGAGTTCCTCTCCGCCAAAAAGATCCTCCAACAAACATGAACTAAATACGCTATGTTATATCCAGCGAAACTTCGTGTTCATGCAATGGGAAAGCAACTTTTTTTCACTGAGGCGGGCGCAGCCATGAAGTTTGCTAAATCTCATGCTCGGCAGCTGAGAGACAAGGAAGACACCGCCAGTAGCCAGCCAAGTTACGCTGACTGAACATTTACTGAATGTGTTATGTGTAACTTTAGTAATCACACCCTGCCAGCTATGTAAGGTTTCAGGGGGCTACATTATCCACTTGGCCACCCTGCACTTGTACGTTGCAGGGGTGTTAGCCGAATCCCCGCGCCCCCTATCGGGATGAGTCACATAAGTTTTATTTGGTCTGTTTTTGTGGGGTGCATTTGGGGGTGGGCGGGGCATTTACTCAACCTAATTGGGGGGTTGGTGTAGGTGGTGGGGTGGATTTGATTGATGTTTGGAGGTTACGGGTTCAGACAGTGCAATCTCTTGGGACGATGTGGAAAATTTATGCAATGCAATGGTCATAATCTAGACTTAGTATTTATTACAGAAACCTGGGCTAATCATTCCTCCGATCCGGATCGGCTTCTGGCTCTTCCTGCTGGCTTTCAGATCAATAGGGCAGATAGAATTGATAAAAGAGGGGGCGGCTGGCCATCATCTCTAAGGAGGAAATTCCCTAACTACGAGGTTGGGCACCTCACTGGACTGTGAACTTTTATCGTTTCAGTTACAACTCAGCCCCATTCAAGCTTGGAACGGTCTTCTGATCTATCGTCCACCTAACGCCCAAGCCCCGCTGGTAGACAAACTTAATCCTTTTCTGGAAACCAGCCTTAACTATGCTAATTACACCATCTTGGGCGACGTCGACCACAATCTAGAACTCACTGTGGATCCTAAAAACATTGATCTCATAGATACCCTGTCCTGCTTAGGGCTGGTATAACTAGTGAAAGAAAGCACACATAAGGCAGGTCATACTCTGGATGGTATATTCACATCCAACCATATGATAAATGTACAGGAGATTCTGCCGGTGCAATGGTCTGATCATAAGGCCGTCATATTTACAATCAGAGCCCCATCTCCTAACAACCAAACAAGGGCTTTGACTCACCTTTCATAAAGCAGAGTCTAATTTAAGTAATAAACAACAAAGATGCCAATACTGAGTTCTACTCCAAACCATACTATGTTCACCAGGCTAACAACCAATAAATTATTAACCATGTGTTGGATTTAATCCGTCAATATTTCTTTCTTTTTAGAAAATTTCGAAAAAACACACACAGTACAAAATGTATTTATAAATAAGTGAAAACACCTAAAAGTTATTTAGGAGACAGACGTACACCACAAAAATAGACAAAAAATTATAACGCATTCGCACAAACTCTTAGATCACCTGACTCAACTCGTCTTCATTTCAGACTATCACAATTTCAAACTGAAAAAACAAAACGAACATGGAACAACAAATTACATGAGAGAAATGTCATCGTCTAAATCCAGGAATTTTTCAATGTGGAAAAAGAAATTTTTCGCTTACATACTTAATATACATCGCTACTCAAAAACATAAATGCGTGCAGATATTTTCGACATAAAACCCAACAAACAAGGTTGACGCGTTTCGAACCGGACCCTTTGTCCGATTCTCATCAGGACCAAACAGAGAATCTGAAAGAGGAAAAACAAGTTCCCTTATACTCAACATAATTCAGTGTGTTATGAAGACAATAATTACACGACCACCAACAAGAGGGACTCCCTACTTGAGTGTTCAAAGCTATCGATTCAACTGGTTTGAAAAGGAGGAGGGGTGAGCGTCTGTGAACAAAGTGAACCAAAGATTAGTGTACATGATTAGTACCTATTTGTCCTTCTAGGGTCGGTTGACAAGGGCGTAAAAATACCTGCAAAGGGGGCTAAGTGTGGGCGTGCCTCCTGGTCTAGGTGGTAGGAATATGTTCAGCTACTTGTCTACAGCGGGGTTCATAGGGCTGGAAATCAGAAACAGACCGCTTAGTGTGATGGCCTAATTTACTCTGAGCATTCACGGTGTGAATTCTTGCAGGGATTTACCTTTTGAATTAAATATCCTGGCGAGGATTGTAGATGCATGTGGGGCTGCTCAGACGGAGGAATCAGTTCCGTGTTTGTTCGCCATTTTCTACAAAAGGTGGAAAACGATCATGAGTCGTGTGCAAAACATGCGTGCGAGCTACGGCATTCTAGCGAGTAACACCGTGACCTAAGGTTGTTCTAAAATGCACAACATGTACCTTTGGCGGAAGACTTAAGGAGCTCAAAACCGAACCGCAGCTCAATGTGGCCGTGCGTTCCGAGTTACCCGAGATACTGTGAGGGACGGTTTGCAGCGGGTGGTAATATCGAGCGGTTCTATTGGTCCGTCGGAGTCATATGAGTCATATGATTCCCGTGGGAATTCTGGTAATTGTAGTATGTAGTTCAGCGTTCACAGCCTCCACACGGGGCAGGGAGAGTGTTCCATCAAGAACCCAATTGCAGAAAGGGTGGCGGAGTGACTTAAACGGCCCGCGATATCTCCAAGAATTCATTCAGTCCATTTGTGACTGTGTCAAATCTCAGGATAAGTTGTGCTTCATGTTGGCTGAGTTTAGCTTCCATATCGCCTCCTCTTATGTCCATTTCCAGTCTAGACAACACAGTCCATTTTATATCGTTTTATGTGTGTCCTTCCGAGGTCCAATGGCTTACCACAGGAGCATTCGCCACTAATCTTCTTACTCTTGACTTGTGTTGGGTGATCCGCTGACGAATTTCTTGTGACGTTTTCCCGACATATAATTTCTGGCATGGGCACAGAATACCATAGACAACATTTTTAGTTTTACAATTTGAGAAAGCTGAATGTTTCCAAAAGATGCCATTATGTGAAAAAACATCTCCCTCCATTGTGTTATCACAACACACGCAAGTTATGATGTTATGATGTCCATGAATGGGCTGTAGGCCAAACATGCTCCGTAATGTGGGTGTTTCCTTTTTGGGTAGTGCTGCCCGTACCACAAAATTGGCGATACTCCTCTCTTTTTTAAAAGCAAAAAGAGGTGGTTGTTGTAGGCTGACTTCAAGGTTCTTCACCAAGTGCCAGTTTTGGTTGACAACTTTTTTGAGTTGATTGGCGTTAGGGCAAAAGGTGGTCACACAGACAATTCTTTGTAGTGATGGCTTAGCCTTTTTCTCCAGGAAGACTTATCGTGGTGTCCACCATGCTTTCTGCATGGCATGTTTGGGAAGTTTTTTTGGGTAACCGCGTTCCATAAGGCGTTCGAGTAGATTTTGGGCATGTTCAAAGTATTCATCTTTGAACGTACAATTACGCCTAATACGTAAAAATTGGCCAAATGGAAGATTTTGATGAAGGTTCCGAGGATGATTGCTTGTGTAATGCAATGCGCGGTTACGGTCTGTTTCTTTTCTGAAGAGTGTGGTGGCTAATGTCCCTTCTGATGAATAGACTTTCACGTCCAAAAAAGTGATTTGATATTTGGCATGATTGATGGTAAACTGAATGTCTTTTGTGTGTCTATTGAGCCAGATCAAAAACTCATTAAGTTGTTCCTCACAACCACTCCAAATGAAAAAGACGTCATCAATGTATCGCATGTAATGACTGATACATGTTGAGAAAGGGTTCTTGTTAAGGATAAATTTAGCCTCAAAAAGTCCCATGAACAGAACTGCCAGTTCCGGCGCAAAGGGGCAGCCCAAGATAGTCTGATATGAAGACGAGTTGAGTCAGGTGATCTAAGAGTTTGTGCGAATGCGTTATAATTTTTTGTCTATTTTTGTGGTGTACGTCTGTCTCCTAAATAACTTTTAGGTGTTTTCACATATTTATAAAATACATTTTGTACTGTGTGTGTTTTTTCGAAATTTTCTAAAAAGAAATAAATATTGACGGATTAAATCCAACACATGGTTAATAATTTATTGGTTGTTAGCCTGGTGAACATAGTATGGTTTGGAGTAGAACTCAGTATTGGCATCTTTGTTGTTTATTACCTATCTCCTAACAAGTCAGGGAGCAAGCCTTTGAATTCATCTACTTATTGGGATTGGTCCAAGACGGACCCCGATCTCTTGCAAAATGCGTTAAACATGAATTTACCAAAAGGAAAGGCAGAAATTAATTTGGCAGCACAAAATATTACGTCATGGATCACAGAAGCTGCCAATATAATAGCCCCTTTAAAAACCTCTACCACAAGAAGGAATAAGCCCCCTGAACCTTGGTTCTCTGATAAACTGAGGATACAGAAACAACTGTGTAGAAGGACTGAAAAGCAGTGGAGACGTAATTATGACAAGGATGCAAAAACAAAGTATGCCCAGACCATAGCTGTTTACAGAAGATTCATCGTGGAAGAAAAAAGCAACTACTTCACTAAGAAATTATTGTCTGCCAAAAATTCAAGTAAAACACTTTTTGATACCTTAAAAACACTCACTAAACTCCCCATAAAGAGAGAGCAGATGATAATATAGAACCCTGTAACGCCCTGGGCCAGGCCTTTGTTAACAAGGTGGATTCAGTATATAAAACATTTACCCAGTTTACCGTTGAACCCATTCCTCAGAGGAATATTCCTATGACGCAAGCTCCAGCCTTTTCCTCCCCCCCCCCCCCCCCCCCCCCATTGCTGGAACAAATCACCAAAACCAAAATGGGAACTACAGCAGGGGCCCCCTTCTGATCCCTGCCCGCCTAGGGTCTTCCATCTCTTCTCAGAGACCCTGGGCAAACAACTGGGTGACCTCTTCGCAGGGATAATACAGCAGGGATAATTCCCTGACCTCTGGAAGTTGGCATCGGTTCTGCCCTTACTGAAAAAAAACCACCTGGACCCTGCTGAGCCCAATAACTATCGGCCCATTTCTAGACTCCAATTCTGTGCTAAGGTTTTGGGGAAGCTACTAAACATCCAGCTTACCAGCTTTGTCTCTGCCCACGATTTGTTGGACCATTCCCAATTTGGGTTCAGAGAGGGTCATGGAACAGAAACGGCCCTCATAGCTTCTAGTGAAGAGTTAAGGAAGACCTTGGACATGGACGGAAAGGCCGCCTTGATATTATTGGATCTATCGGCGGCCTTTGACACCGTTAATCATCAAATCCTTGTCAACAGATTAGCGGCACTGGGCATCCAGGCGCCCACCCTGACCCTACTTACATCCTATCTCACAGAGAGGTCCTTTCGAGTGGAACTGGGTGAAGCAAGCTCACAAACCTTTAATCTTCAGTGCGGCATGCCACAGGGCTCGTCGCTGAGCCCCACCTTGTTTAATTTGTACGTCGCTCCGCTGGCCACTCTGATCAGGCAGTTTGGATTCTCGGTTTTCTCTTACGCGGACGATACGCAGATTGCAGTGTCTATTCACAATAACGAAGAGGAGGTAGCTGATCGGTTTAACAGCAGCATGACCCAGGTCCATACATGGATGCAATCAAACTGCCTTAAACTTAACGGAAGCAAGACCGAGGTGCTCCTTTTGGGCACCAATCCGTTGTCGTTGTCCTGGTCTCGGAGATGGTGGCCTTCTGCTCTAGGGGAATGCCCTACACCGGTCACTAAGACTAAAAATCTTGGGATCATGTTCGATGGTAGACTTACCTTCGAGAGCAAAACCAACTATCTTACATCTAGCTTCTGGTCGACTCTCAAACTGATATGGAAGGTGCGACCGTTCGTGCCGCCAGAGGCAGTAAAAACGTTGGTGACTACACTCGCATTCTCAAGACTGGATTACGGAAATGGACTATATGTTGGCATTCAAATCCAATTTCTGAAAAAGATGCAACATCTGCAGAATACTGCGGCCAGTATGCTTTTGAATATTCCTAAGCATGAGCCAGTGGCACAACATCTAGGAGCATTGCATTGACTTCCACTTAAAAAGAGGATCGCATTCAAGACTCTTTGCATTACATTTAAGGCATAGCAGGGAAAGGGTCCTGCCTACCTTACCTCACGTCTAAAACTCTACATCCCCTCTAGGAGTCTTAGATCCGCACAATGCAGACTTCTGCAGGTGCCTAGGTTTAGACAGAAGCGATGGGGAGGAAGGAGCTTTCTGTTCGGAGCTGCCAGGTTATGGAACCTCCTCCCCCAAACTATCAAAGAATGCCCAGACCTTCTAGTATTCAGAAAAAGAGTAAAAACCTGGCTCTTTTAAGTTGACATATAGTTTTACCGTTTAGTAGTGCTGCACTCCCTGAGTCCACAGCTCCAAGACGCCTCCGGGCATTTGTTGCGCTCTACAAAATTATAAATCAAATCATGGTTGCTGCAGAGGTGGCATTTGAGCAGTGGTGCTATAATCGGAGACATATGTGTTGCCCTAGTTTGTAGATATGGTGCATATGGGAGGGCCTTTCTGAAATGACTAAGCTTGTGTGTATGACGTGGAATATTAGGGGGCTAAATGATTTTCGTAAATCCCGACTGGTGTACGCTTATCTCACCCGCAAGGCAATAGACAGATCAGACATATGCTTCCCATTACTCTAACTACTCCCGGGGGGTAGCCATGCTCATCAGAAAGGGGATTCCCTGGACTCTCCATAAACTGATACAAGATACAGAGGGGAGATATGTCATCGCGCTAGGAACCATATATCATACACAATACGCCATTGTAAACATTTACGGGCATAAAACTGATGACCTTTCCTTCTTGCGGGATGTGTGGCACCAAATCCGTTCCCTGGGGGAGGTGGAGCTCATTTGGGGGGGGGGGGGGTGTAACACTGTACTCTCGCTTGAGCTGATAAAATGGGCACATCATGCACGCATCACCCACAGGTGGCAGAGGTGCTACGAAGCACAATAGAGGATTGAGGCCTGATAGATACATGGCGAATACTGAACCCAGATAAGAAAGAAGGAACCTGTATCACACAGCACCATAATGCGTGGTCCAGACTGGACTTCTGGCTCCTGTCCCCCATCGCTCACTCTTGGGCGCAATCGATCTCCCATCAGGCGAGAACCCTCCCAGACCACTCCCCAGTGACACTGGCGCTGCAGGTGCCCCTCCCCTACTGACAACCGTTTTCATGGCGACTACCTCAAAATGCTCTCCTCGACCCTGTATTTCGAGAAGAAATCCACGGTCACATTGAGGAATATTTCACCACGAATACAGGGACACTGGCATCAATTGTGACCCTATGGGATGCGTTTAAAGCTGTCTTCCGGGGACACTGCATTGGGGGCCAGACACGTGTACTACGGGACATCAGAAATAGATTAGAAAAACTGGAAAAGGAATTACAGGTTCTAGACCAGTCGTACTATGAAACTGCCTCCCCGGACACGCTGGGTGAGGGGAGGCACAAACTCACTGAATATCAGGACGAAGCACACAGGGAAGTGAAATTTCTCCATAAGCACACAATAGCGTGCGGGTATGGCGAAGGTGACAGGCCAAGTAAGACTTTGGCATATCTATTGCGCCCACCCAGAGGCTCTGCATATATCACAGCGCTTCGGGCCTCGGATGGTTCCACTGTCCACTCGCCACCAGCTATCCTAGATCATATGCGAGATTATTACTCTCAGTTCTATACATCGCAGGTAGCCCCTTCAGCCTCTGACCTGGAGACTTATTTCGATTAGATAGCCTTTGTGTGGTTGGAACGAGGACACAGAGAATACCTGGATGAGCCGTACACGATTGCAGACTTCAAACGGGTGATAGGAAGCCGTAAGGCAGATAAAGCACCAGGACCGGACGGTCTAGGCGCTCAATTCTATAAGGAATTTGCGGATGAACTTGCTCCTATGCTGTTAACAGTCTATCAGGAGCTTTGGAGACTGGGTTCTGCCAAGCTCAATGAGAAAGGCTGTCATAATACCATTACTTAAGCCGGACAAGGATCCTGCACTTTGCGAGTCTTATCGTCCGCTATCTCTAATTAATACCGATGTTAAAATTTACGCCAAATTGCTGGCCACTAGACTACAGCCTCTGCTTCCCATAGCGGTACTCCCGGATCAATCGGTTTTCGTCCCAGATTGATCTACCACCCATAATCTCAGGACCACATTAGGACTACTCCATTATCTTGATCCAGATCTTCCGGCACTGGTGGCTCTACTTGATGCCTCCAAGGCATTTGATTCCTTGGAGTGGGGCTTCCTCTTTCCATTACTTGGACGCATGGGATTTAGCATGCACTTCATTAAGCAGGTTCGGCTGCTTTACTCTGGTCCATCAGCTCGGATCCGAGTAAATGGACAGGTCTCGGAGCCAATACATATCACTAGAGGCACCAGGCAGGGGTGTCCTTTATCTCCCCTGCTTTTCGTGATTGCGACTGAACCTCTTGCGGCGCGATTGCGCCAGCATCACACACACAGGGCAATTGGCTTTACTTCCCGGGCGCTTACAGTGTCTCTATAAGCTGATGATGTGGCCTTGTACATGGTACGCCCCGAAGAGAATTTGGCACCCATGCGGAGGGAGATGGCGCGTTATGGTGCACTCTCTGGGCTGCACACAAATTGGGGCAAATCGGTGCTGTTCCCACTCAACATCTACCCGGCAATCTCCCACTGAATATCCGCTTATATGGGCCTCCGGCCCAGTACGGTACCTGGATATCTGGCTCAGCCCCGACCTCCACTCACTATGGAGCGAAAACTATGGTAGGGCAATATCTTGGATAGACGTCAAAATCAAAAGCTGGAGACACCTTCCGCTATCTCTGGCGGGGCGCCTTGCAGTTATAAAAATGTTGATCCTGCCAAAGCTCCTTTATCTCTTTGTTAACCTACCCATTCCACTGCCTCAAATTTTTTTTTAGGCGATTACTCTCACTAATGATCGAACTGACATGGGCAGGTAAACAGGCGCGCATTCCCTGGGAGGTACTCACGCTGCCCCAGGAGCAGGGAAGCATAGCGGCCCCTGACTTTCGGCTATATGCGTATTGCACGCAGGATCAGTTTCTACAGTTCTGGTTACACCCAACGCCATTTCAGCCGCACGTGGCGCGACAATTGGACAGAGTGGCCCCTACCCCTTTATCGACTGCACTGTTTCACCCCTACAAGAGACCCGGGGCTGAGGTAGACACGGTACAGACACTAAGATGGGCGTGGGATGGGCTGCGCACCCGTGCGGGATTGAAAACATTGTATGCCTCATCCATGCCTTTACAGCAGAATCCATCGCTTCCTCCTTTATCTGACCGGGGAGCGTGTGCCAGACTGGCGGTTCATGGGCTGAAAACTGGGGGGATCTATACCCAGATGACACTTTCCTGTCCCTACAACACATGTGTGAGCCAGAGCCACCGACCGCTGCAGACACACTGCTGTATTACCAGATACGGGCTGCCACTGGGGAAGGTTTTCCAGATTTTCCGGCTGAGCCTCAGGTGTTGCTGACGTTGGAGCACCTGTGCAAGGTGGACTTGGGACGTAAGTTGATCACCAGATTATATCGGATAACACAATGCAACTATCCTATAGTTGTACCTGCAGCAAGGGCAGCTTGGGATCTAGACTTCGACATTACAATTACAGAGGACCAATGGTTCATGGGATGTCAACAAATGTAAAAATGCACAACTAACTATAGGCTCCGTTTGATCCACTTTAGGTACTTACATAGAATGTACCGTACACCGATACAGCTGCACAGAATGGGATTACGCGAGTCCCCGAACTGTTGGAAATGTGGTGACACGGGGTCCTCTTTTTCTCATATAGCATGGTTCTGGCCACCCATAGCACACTTTTGGACTAGCATACTGAAGTTTGTAAAAGACATAACTGGGCTGACTATTCCTTACACCCCGTTGGCCACCTGTTGGGGATCCTAGAGCGTATTCCTCCCAAGAAACGGAA
The DNA here is from genome assembly GCF_964261635.1 of Lissotriton helveticus. Taxonomy (NCBI): domain Eukaryota; kingdom Metazoa; phylum Chordata; class Amphibia; order Caudata; family Salamandridae; genus Lissotriton; species Lissotriton helveticus. The sequence continues at coordinate 2,115,237,261 of NC_136067.1, forward strand.
ACTGGCGAGTATTCTACTACTAGTGGCTAAACGCCCAATCGCCATACAATGGGGTTCACCGCGCGCACCCACCATCCGGGAATGGGTGACCAGCGTAACGTACTGTCAGACACAGTTGGCACTATACTGGGGATTGCAGCCAGTCAGACTTGGGCCTAAGGATATATGGGAACCCTTTGTGCACTGGTTGTCAACTGCTATTATTGATGTCTAGAGATGAAGGCCTGAAGACGAGGGGTGGGGTCCATTGTGTAAAACTTGAGATGTGATGGGATATAGTAATGGGGATGTATAGATTGCCCGGGGGTGGAGGTGGACGAAGAGATGGGAGATTGTGAGGGCGCCCGTTGTAATTAGCGAGAGCTATGAGACAAACTGTATAACATGTTCACCTTTCGCACTGGAATACTCATGCAGCACTGTTCACTAATCATATATACCTGCAATATGTACGGAAATGTAACCAGAGAGGCACTGTCACATGTGGTTTATGTTGAAAATGTTCTCAATAAAAATCAGTAGAGAATATGAAAGGGAGGTCGCTGGACAGAAATGTCGCTGCTGCCTAAATAAAGTGAGACTTGACATATCCCTCTCTCTTTCTTCAGATCTTTGTCCCCTGGAAATTCTTCAATAGCTGATAAGGATGCACTTATTGAAACACCTTTACTTACTGCACTGCTTGAGTTGCTATTCGACAACTTTAATATATCAAGGTGTTACCAGACATCATATACACGGTTTTGATACTTAAGCTACATAACATTTTGGCTACAAGTGAAAAACAACTGATTGTTAATACTAAAGATCTCAAATTTTACATTAAAGAGGTGCCACAAAAGTTTAAAAAAAGCACTGAGGGAAAGAAGATGGAGTGCATGACCAAGAACTGTAACATAAATAAAATATCTCTACCATATGTAAAGAATATATTGCAAGTCACTGGGAGGTCCATGACTTTATCTTGCAATATCCTTTTAACGTAAACCAGGGGGCAGTTCATACCTTAAATTATTCACAAAGTATTCACACATTTCGAAATATATCAGCAAATGTGTTCTATTATAATCTGTTGCAAATTCCTTTACCACAATAAGTAGTTCTGCCTTCTACATGGTACAGTTGTGTACAGCACCCAAAGAGATGAATGCCTCATATGAACAAAACCATACCACAGAATGCTTGAATCACATGTTTTAAAAAAACACAGATAGGAATTCCTTATAATGACAGCTGATTGACTCAGAGAGGAAGCTTCAGATCTTGAGGTAAAGCAAATATAAGTGTATCTGGTGAGTTATTAATGTAAGCAGGGGCAATTGAAGATGTGCCAGGTGGTCTATACACACAAGTAAATAAATAAATAAATCTGCAGGCCTTGAAGAATAAGGCTTGTTTTCATAGTTGCTCCTATTTATTTGCAGGACTGTTGTATTCCTGCTAGTGAGAGGCTGATTGCACAAACGTGTTAAGAGGGTGCTGTAATTAGCACACGCACACATGCAAATGCCATGGGAAAATCGGTCCTCATAGGACGCTAGTCCTCACAGTGGTGTGTGTCTTGTTTTGTCAGTGTTTACCAACACTGGGAGGAGCTACCAGTGGATGTGAAAAAATGAAACACACACACACTAAAAATACTTAGACTTTGAAATGTACTGATTTATGCAAAGAAGAGGAATCCAAAAATGACCCCGGGTGCAGGTTTGTGTTTCTGCGCAGGTTTGGAATGTGTCACGTGGAAGGTGAGTGAAGGCCCCCGAGGGAGTGAAACACTGGACAAGGATGTCAACAAGAAGCATCGCAGTCTGGCAGAATGAGTGACGTGCCTTGGAATGTGTCACGTGGAAGGTGAGTGAAGGCCCTCGAGGGAGTGAAACGCTGGAGAAGGACGTCAACAAGCAACATTGCAGTCTGGCAGAATGAGTGACTTGCCTTGGAATGTGTCACGTGGAAGGTGAGTGAAGGCCCCCGAGGGAGGGAAACGCTGGAGAAGGACGTCAACAAGCGGCATCGCAGTCTGGCAGAATGAGTGACGTGCCTTGGAATGTGTCACGTGGAAGGTGAGTGAAGGCCCTCGAGGGAGTGAAACGCTGGAGAAGGACGTCAACAAGAAGCATCGCAGTCTGGCAGAATGAGTGACGTGCCTTGGAATGTGTCACGTGGAAGGTGAGTGAAGGCCCTCGAGGGAGTGAAATGCTGGAGAAGGACGTCAACAAGCAACATTGCAGTCTGGCAGAATGAGTGACTTGCCTTGGAATGTGTCACGTGGAAGGTGAGTAAAGGCCCCCGAGGGAGTGAAACGCTGGAGAAGGACGTCAACAAGCGGCATCGCAGTCTGGCAGAATGAGTGACGTGCCTTGGAATGTGTCACGTGGAAGGTGAGTGAAGGCCCTCGAGGGAGTGAAACGCTGGAGAAGGACGTCAACAAGCAATATTGCAGTCTGGCAGAATGAGTGACTTGCCTTGGAATGTGTCACGTGGAAGGTGAGTGAAGGCCCTCGAGGGAGTGAAACGCTGGAGAAGGACGTCAACAAGCAACATTGCAGTCTGGCAGAATGAGTGACTTGCCTTGGAATGTGTCACGTGGAAGGTGAGTGAAGGCCCTGGAGGGAGTGAAACGCTGGAGAAGGACGTCAACAAGCAACATTGCAGTCTGGCAGAATGAGTGACTTGCCTTGGAATGTGTCACGTGGAAGGTGAGTGAAGGCCCCCGAGGGAGTGAAATGCTGGAGAAGGACGTCAACAAGCGGCATCGCAGTCTGGCAGAATGAGTGACTTGCCTTGGAATGTGTCACGTGGAAGGTGAGTGAAGGCCCTCGAGGGAGTGAAACGCTGGAGAAGGACGTCAACAAGCAACATTGCAGTCTGGCAGAATGAGTGGCTTGCCTTGGAATGTGTCACGTGGAAGGTGAGTGAAGGCCCCCGAGGGAGTGAAACGCTGGAGAAGGACGTCAACAAGCGGCATCGCAGTCTGGCAGAATGAGTGACGTGCCTTGGAATGTGTCACGTGGAAGGTGAGTGAAGGCCCTCGAGGGAGTGAAACGCTGGAGAAGGACGTCAACAAGCAACATTGCAGTCTGGCAGAATGAGTGACTTGCCTTGGTATGTGTCACGTGGAAGGTGAGTGAAGGCCCCCGAGGGAGTGAAACGCTGGAGAAGGACGTCAACAAGCGGCATCGCAGTCTGGCAGAATGAGTGACGTGCCTTGGAATGTGTCACGTGGAAGGTGAGTGAAGGCCCTCGAGGGAGTGAAACGCTGGAGAAGGACGTCAACAAGCAACATTGCAGTCTGGCAGAATGAGTGACTTGCCTTGGAATGTGTCACGTGGAAGGGGAGTGAAGGCCCCCGTGGGAGTGAAACGCTGGAGAAGGACGTCAACAAGCGGCATCGCAGTCTGGCAGAATGAGTGACGTGCCTTGGAATGTGTCACGTGGAAGGTGAGTGAAGGCCCCCGAGGGAGTGAAACGCTGGTGAATGACGTCAACAAGCAGCATCGCAGTCTGGCAGAATGAGTGACGTGCCTTGGAATGTGTCACGTGGAAGGTGAGTGAAGGCCCTCGAGGGAGTGAAACGCTGGAGAAGGACGTCAACAAGCAACATTGCAGTCTGGCAGAATGAGTGACTTGCCTTGGAATGTGTCACGTGGAAGGTGAGTGAAGGCCCCCGAGGGAGTGAAACGCTGGAGAAGGACGTCAACAAGCGGCATCCCAGTCTGGCAGAATGAGTGACGTGCCTTGGAATGTGTCACGTGGAAGGTGAGTGAAGGCCCTCGAGGGAGTGAAACGCTGGAGAAGGACGTCAACAAGCAACATTGCAGTCTGGCAGAATGAGTGACTTGCCTTGGAATGTGTCACGTGGAAGGTGAGTGAAGGCCCCCGAGGGAGTGAAACGCTGGAGAAGGACGTCAACAAGCGGCATCGCAGTCTGGCAGAATGAGTGACGTGCCTTGGAATGTGTCACGTGGAAGGTGAGTGAAGGCCCCCGAGGGAGTGAAACGCTGGTGAATGACGTCAACAAGCAGCATCGCAGTCTGGCAGAATGAGTGACGTGCCTTGGAATTCCTGCCACAGACGCCCAAGTCTCATGACAACGAACAAATGCCCCTGTGACCCACATATGAATGTGAGGGGAGGCTACCAGCAGCACAACATGAGACAGACAGGGAACCCATTACCAGCAGAGCAACATGAGACAGACAGGGAACCCATTACCAGCAGAGCAACATGAGACAGACAGGGAGCCCATTACCAGCAGAGCAACATGAGACAGGCAGGGAACCCATTACCAGCAGAGCAACATGAGACAGACAGGGAACCCATTACCAGCAGAGCAACATGAGACAGACAGGGAACCCATTACCAGCAGAGCAACATGAGACAGGCAGGGAGCCCATTACCAGCAGAGCAACATGAGACAGACAGGGAACCCATTACCAGCAGAGCAAAATGAGACAGACAGGGAGCCCATTACCAGCAGAGCAACATGAGACAGACAGGGAACTGTTAGAACTGGCTATTTCTGGTAGGCTAAGGCGGACGCCAAAGCCAGGCAGAAACCACCAATCTAGTCAGGGCAAGGAAGTCACACGCCAAGATAACCCCTGCTCACCCCCTTGGTAGCTTGGCACGAGCAGTCTAGGCTAAACTCGGAGGCAATGTGTAAAGCATTTGCGTCAGCGCACAATAGCAACAACATACTAGGTACACCACAAAAGAGACTCCACACAAGGTTATTATAAAAATACCTTTTGTATTGTAAAAGCACATCAGATAAAATCACACATATACATGGTGCCAATTGGCACGGGCAATATTCACATGGGATTATTCACAAGACAGGGCCACATGGGCCACTGTCATAATCAACACTTTCCGAAATAGAAATACTTGTCAGAAATTAGAATAAAAGAATATAAAAATCACTGTAGCACAAAGTAACAGTTATGAATCACGTCCAGTAACTACTGGGAACAGGTAAGTACACACTACGCAACCCTAAACACCTTAGGAGCAGGTCACGCAGGTACCCAGGACCTCACTAGGACCACCTGTACTAGAAAGAACAACCACCTAAGGATGAAATCCACTTAGGGGTATAGCTCAAAACACACTACCCATGATGCATGAATATACATTCAGAGGAGTAGTAAAGAAAGAAAACACATGATGTATAGACCTACACATTCAGCGGTGTTCAGGACAGAGCACATGATGCAATTAAAATACATTCAGGGGTGCAGCGCAAGAAGACACATGATGACTAAACATTCAGAGGTGTAGCGCAAGAAGAGAAAGACACATAATGCATGAAACATTCAGAGGTGTCAAAGTAATACAATAGCGCAAAAATCACATGAGGCCTAAAAACCTTCAGAGGTGCAGGAATAACACATGATGCAAGAAATCACATTCAGAGGTGCAATAACCATATGATTGCGCACAAACTCACATAAGCCACCACCTGTGGCAGTCCCTAGGCCAATGGCCTTGTTGGGGCTCAGACGCCCTGAGTCTCAGTGTCAGGGTGCGCTGCCATGCAGCGCCAGTCTCAAAGTACCAAAAAGCCTAAACGTAGCAGGTGCCCACTAAGTGCTGGGCACCTGGAGAACAATAAAACTGCGCCAGGGCCCTCACTGGCCCTTAGGCGCCAACTGCGCCACTGCTGGAGCCACACAGGCTCTGGGCATAGCACATGCCCCAGACGTTGGAGCCACAGAGGCTCTAAAGCAATGATGCCAACCGTTGGAGCCACACAGGCTCTTAAAACACCGATGCCCCCATGAGCCTCACCGGACTCTAGCCCTCACACTCAGGGGCAGGAGGGGACGAGCACCGAAAATATGCCCCGAAGCCCCCCTCTCGAATATGGCCCTCTCGGGAGCCAAACGGGCTCGTAAACATAATGCGGCCCCTCTGAGCCTCTCTAGGCTCATGCACGTTGGGGCGACCCACTGCCAACTGGGGCCGCCCTTGAAGGCTTTGCAATGCGTTGGGGCGACCCACTGCCAACGGGGCCGCCCTTACTCGGCGCCTTGACCGGCACCGCACGGAGCTTTCCCCCCCGCAGCCCTTCACTCACCGGCTCTGCTGCGGGGAGGCTCCATCATCGCGCCGCTCAGCTTCCTCACTCTGCCCAGCCCTCCGCCCAGACTCACCGGGTCTCCTGCGCGGCCGGGGCGGGGCTCGGCGGCAACGGAGGAGCTCCTGCTCCTCGCAGACTCTCCTCGCTTGGCCCGGTCCCCCGTCTCGGGACCGGGACGCAGAGTGGAGCCAGCCAGGCTCCCGGGCAGTCTCTTCTCCCGTTGCAGGGCTCCCTCGGCACACGGGAGCCCTGTTAACCGGCCGCCATGCGTCTCGGCGCCTTCCTCCTCCTCTCACTGCAGATCACGAGCGATGGGCCAATCCCATCGCGGCTCCTTCGGCGAGCCCCCAGTGACACGCCTTCTTCGGCCAATCGGAGCGCGGCTCTCGGGGACAGGCCTCCTGCCACGGCCAATCAGAGCGCGGCTCCTGCCGAGGGACGGCCAATCAGGTCGCGGCCCCTTCGTGGCTTCGTCCACGGCCGTGCACAGGCAAACGGCGGCTCCTGGACCCCTTTAGGCCCCCGGGCAGCGACAATCACGGCGTGGGCAGCCGAAGTTGAATAAACCAAAGAAAATAAGCGAGGTGGGCACTCGCCAGGGCGGGCAACGCGCCCCTCAGCGCTATAAGCAAGATAAAGCGCTCTTCCAGGACTGCGAGCACCCAAGCGCTCCCAAGGTGCTAGATCACAAAGTCCCAAGGTCCTTCCAGCAATGCAGCTCCACCATGCTGCACAAAGGTCCCAGAGAGTCCCAGGGGGCTAAGCAAAGTCCCCCCTTCAGCCCAGGCAGGGCAGAAGGGTCCCCCAGGAGTCCAGGAATCCAGGCACCCAGGGGCTGGGCAGCGCCCACCCCTGGTAGATCCAAGTCAGCCACAAGAGCTAGCACAAGAACAAGTTGGAAGGAGACTCATACCCTTCTTATACCCAGAAATGCCTTTGAAGTACTTCGTGCAAGGGACCCTGAGTGCTGGAATGTTTCTGGTTTTCGTCTTCCTGACAGCTTCAGGGCCAGAGGTGACAGTGAGCCGTCAGGATGGAGAGCTAGCAGGGTGGGCGGCAGGCACAGCCCGGCACCACCAGACGCTCTTTCCTCCCATCCCTGACAGCAGAGGGGCCTTTCATCCACGGCTGACTCAGACCCCCTCCTCTGGGGCCTTGCAGACCCTGCAGACCCTGTCCTACTCAAACCGGACAGTCCATCCACCAGCAGGTCCAGGCACTCCTGGGCAGACTCACCAGCCAATCACACGCTAGCACCAACTTACACAATTATGCCAACTTCCAAAAGTGGTACTTCTAGACTAGACACAGTCATGCTGCATACATCATTTTGCAGCATTCATTCTCACGAGTTCACACATATCAAACTCGACCCTGCACTCCCCACGCATCAGGAATCTACCATGGGCATACATATTCCCCATTCATTCCTATGGGAGGGCAGGCCATTCACCCTTCATACAGAGAGCTCCAGCACTTTACACTGTACCACAGTGAAAAAAGTGCGCAGAGGCCTAGAATCACCAACACCAGGTTCCAGAAACAGGCTAGGAAAAAGCAAAAAGTCTAGGGGTGAACCTGCCCAAAGGGCCGGGTCCAACACAGCCCCCTTCCAGCCAAAACGCAGGGTAGACCAATCACTCCACTGATGGGCTTCACTGCTTTGGGCGACAAAAACCACGGACACGGCCCTGCACGGCAGGGACAACCTCCGGTTTTTCGCCACTCTGAACCTACCTGGTTACCTCTAAACAATAACTCCCTGACACAACTAGGATACCCCACTGGTACTCCCTAGTCATCCACAGCCAAGACCATCCAAATCACAGGTCCTAACCAATCCACAGAGCGGGGGGCAATAACCCCTGGCACACAATAGCCATTCTCCACTCTCTCTCTCAGTGTAGCTACAACTACCGCTGATCCAACAACCTAGGGTCCACACCCCCAAGCTGACCAGAGGTCTCGGGTAAGAATGCCCCACCCTACCTCTACTTCTGGGTTTCCGCACCCTCACAGAGAAGCATTCACCAGAACACAAGTCTCCTACCAGATCAGGACCTCACTCCATCACTGGTCTACCACCTGGAAACTATTTCACTTCTGAGGTACAAAGCACACAGCACAATTCCTCTTCAAGCAGGTGGGGGGACACAGCACACCGCAAAGCCCACTTTCCTCTACCTTAGTGGAAACATCAAACTGCAGGTGAGCCCCAGAACACACAGCAAGGGCAGCCCCCTCAGTCTCTTCAGCTGATCCACTTGGGCAGAGATTCCTCTTGACCTAGAAGTTTCCTAATCTCCCAACCTAAGATCTAAACCCTCAGGTTGCACCGGGGTCAGAAGTAAGGACACCGTCCCTCTGCACCCCCTTCCAGTTCCATGACTACAGGCCCAGTATGTCTCAGGCTAGACAGAGCACACGCCAGCGGCGTATCAGCGACACACTCTCCTCCAGTACTCCCTATCACAGGGTGATTCTCAGTATGTCCCAGGCTAGACAGAGCACACGCCAGCGGCGTATCAGTGACACACTTTCCTTTAGTACTCCCTATCACAGGGTGATTCTCAGTATGTCCAAGGCTAGACAGAGCACACGCCAGCGGCGTATCAGTGACACACTTTCCTCCAGTACTCCTTCCAGGTCAGGCCACACCCCAACCTGGCTTTCCCCCCTCCTCGGGGAACGACCTCCAGAGGCCCCACAAAGGGTCAAGCACTCTAGACGGGCAAATGCTCAGCGAGCCAGGACTTCTGCACCCTCCACTTAGGAGCGGTACTGCCCAACACTAGGACCGCCGGAGTTCTGGTTACAGACACTCCCCGTCCTCTAGACACAGGAAGATCCTCCTCAAATGACCTGTATGTACAGCCTAGGCCCCTGACCTGGCGCTCCCTTAGGGAACCCTCCGGGCCCTGAGATAAGGTTTCAGGCCAACGTGGGACACACCGTCCCACACTCACTCCGCCTCCACTGAGACAGGACGTGAGCCCCTACACCCCTACCATCCTACTGGGATCTAGCTGGGCTACACATGAACCTCTTCACCTACACAGGATCAACAGATACACAAGCCACTGCTTTTAGAATCACTCCCTAATGCCACTGCAAGACATCTAGCACACCGCCAGACGTCCACCTTCTTGTCCAGTTCCTCTGCAGGACCTCCTGCACACCACCAGAGGTACACCTCTCATGCAAGCTCTTTAACAAAAAGAAAACTCACACCAACTCCTCCAGTTCAGCACATCACTCATGCGCACACTCCCCCCCCTCGGACTGGTAAGGCAGTTTTTACCACCCCTGATCACTCAACCTGACCACACGTGACACAGGTACCAAACTCTGGGAGCGGGGAATGGGAGTTAACACACTGGACACATTAAAGCTGCCACCACTGGATCCTACCACACTGGGGAATCCAGACACACACACTACACTCAGGGAACAACCACCCTCCTGAGCTAGTCTTTTCTCCTCACACTCCCTCTCTCTCCTATCTACCCACACAGGTACAGGATTTGGGATTGGACAAGGGACCCAGCAAGGGATTCATAATCTATGGGAACCTCCCCCTCTACTGGCGTCCCGCCCTGTCACTTTCTCTCATCTGCCGCTAAACATAAAGCGCAGAAACACATTTGAAAATGACACTCTTGAGGAAAAAAATCAAAACAATAATCCCAAACATGTGACTATCTGAAAAAAACAATTGCAGAGTTTTGTAATGTAGCCAGTTGTCGCTATGGCACTTCGCAAACACAAGTCCAAATCCGCACCGCTGACCCACCAATGTTAGAACTGGCTATTTCTGGTAGGCTAAGGCGGACGCCAAAGCCAGGCAGAAACCACCAATCTAGTCAGGGCAAGGAAGTCACACGCCAAGATAACCCCTGCTCACCCCCTTGGTAGCTTGGCACGAGCAGTCTAGGCTAAACTCGGAGGCAATGTGTAAAGCATTTGCGTCAGCGCACAATAGCAACAACATACTAGGTACACCACAAAAGAGACTCCACACAAGGTTATTATAAAAATACCTTTTGTATTGTAAAAGCACATCAGATAAAATCACACATATACATGGTGCCAATTGGCACGGGCAATATTCACATGGGATTATTCACAAGACAGGGCCACATGGGCCACTGTCATAATCAACACTTTCCGAAATAGAAATACTTGTCAGAAATTAGAATAAAAGAATATAAAAATCACTGTAGCACAAAGTAACAGTTATGAATCACGTCCAGTAACTACTGGGAACAGGTAAGTACACACTACGCAACCCTAAACACCTTAGGAGCATGTCACGCAGGTACCCAGGACCTCACTAGGACCACCTGTACTAGAAAGAACAACCACCTAAGGATGAAATCCACTTAGGGGTATAGCTCAAAACACACTACCCATGATGCATGAATATACATTCAGAGGAGTAGTAAAGAAAGAAAACACATGATGTATAGACCTACACATTCAGCGGTGTTCAGGACAGAGCACATGATGCAATTAAAATACATTCAGGGGTGCAGCGCAAGAAGACACATGATGACTAAACATTCAGAGGTGTAGCGCAAGAAGAGAAAGACACATAATGCATGAAACATTCAGAGGTGTCAAAGTAATACAATAGCGCAAAAATCACATGAGGCCTAAAAACCTTCAGAGGTGCAGGAATAACACATGATGCAAGAAATCACATTCAGAGGTGCAATAACCATATGATTGCGCACAAACTCACATAAGCCACCACCTGTGGCAGTCCCTAGGCCAATGGCCTTGTTGGGGCTCAGACGCCCTGAGTCTCAGTGTCAGGGTGCGCTGCCATGCAGCGCCAGTCTCAAAGTACCAAAAAGCCTAAACGTAGCAGGTGCCCACTAAGTGCTGGGCACCTGGAGAACAATAAAACTGCGCCAGGGCCCTCACTGGCCCTTAGGCGCCAACTGCGCCACTGCTGGAGCCACACAGGCTCTGGGCATAGCACATGCCCCAGACGTTGGAGCCACAGAGGCTCTAAAGCAATGATGCCAACCGTTGGAGCCACACAGGCTCTTAAAACACCGATGCCCCCATGAGCCTCACCGGACTCTAGCCCTAACACTCAGGGGCAGGAGGGGACGAGCACCGAAAATATGCCCCGAAGCCCCCCTCTCGAATATGGCCCTCTCGGGAGCCAAACGGGCTCGTAAACATAATGCGGCCCCTCTGAGCCTCTCTAGGCTCATGCGCGTTGGGGCGACCCACTGCCAACTGGGGCCGCCCTTGAAGGCTTTGCAATGCGTTGGGGCGACCCACTGCCAACGGGGCCGCCCTTACTCGGCGCCTTGACCGGCACCGCACGGAGCTTTCCCCCCCGCAGCCCTTCACTCACCGGCTCTGCTGCGGGGAGGCTCCATCATCGCGCCGCTCAGCTTCCTCACTCTGCCCAGCCCTCCGCCCAGACTCAGCGGGTCTCCTGCGCGGCGGGGGCAGGGCTCGGCGGCAACGGAGGAGCTCCTGCTCCTCGCAGACTCTCCTCGCTTGGCCCGGTCCCCCGTCTCGGGACCGGGATGCAGAGTGGAGCCAGCCAGGCTCCCGGGCAGTCTCTTCTCCCGTTGCAGGGCTCCCTCGGCACACGGGAGCCCTGTTAACCGGCCGCCATGCGTCTCGGCGCCTTCCTCCTCCTCTCACTCCAGGTCACGAGCGATGGGCCAATCCCATCGCGGCTCCTTCGGCGAGCCCCCAGTGACACGCCTTCTTCGGCCAATCGGAGCGCGGCTCTCGGGGACAGGCCTCCTGCCACGGCCAATCAGAGCGCGGCTCCTGCCGAGGGACGGCCAATCAGGTCGCGGCCCCTTCGTGGCTTCGTCCACGGCCGTGCACAGGCAAACGGCGGCTCCTGGACCCCTTTAGGCCCCCGGGCAGCGACAATCACGGCGTGGGCAGCCGAAGTTGAATAAACCAAAGAAAATAAGCGAGGTGGGCACTCGCCAGGGCGGGCAACGCGCGCCTCAGCGCTATAAGCAAGATAAAGCGCTCTTCCAGGACTGCGAGCACCCAAGCGCTCCCAAGGCGCTAGATCACAAAGTCCCAAGGTCCTTCCAGCAATGCAGCTCCACCATGCTGCACAAAGGTCCCAGAGAGTCCCAGGGGGCTAAGCAAAGTCCCCCCTTCAGCCCAGGCAGGGCAGAAGGGTCCCCCAGGAGTCCAGGAATCCAGGCACCCAGGGGCTGGGCAGCGCCCACCCCTGGTAGATCCAAGTCAGCCACAAGAGCTAGCACAAGAACAAGTTGGAAGGAGACTCATACCCTTCTTATACCCAGAAATGCCTTTGAAGTACTTCGTGCAAGGGACCCTGAGTGCTGGAATGTTTCTGGTTTTCGTCTTCCTGACAGCTTCAGGGCCAGAGGTGACAGTGAGCCGTCAGGATGGAGAGCTAGCAGGGTGGGCGGCAGGCACAGCCCGGCACCACCAGACGCTCTTTCCTCCCATCCCTGACAGCAGAGGGGCCTTTCATCCACGGCTGACTCAGACCCCCTCCTCTGGGGCCTTGCAGACCCTGCAGACCCTGTCCTACTCAAACCGGACAGTCCATCCACCAGCAGGTCCAGGCACTCCTGGGCAGACTCACCAGCCAATCACACGCTAGCACCAACTTACACAATTATGCCAACTTCCAAAAGTGGTACTTCTAGACTAGACACAGTCATGCTGCATACATCATTTTGCAGCATTCATTCTCACGAGTTCACACATATCAAACTCGACCCTGCACTCCCCACGCATCAGGAATCTACCATGGGCATACATATTCCCCATTCATTCCTATGGGAGGGCAGGCCATTCACCCTTCATACAGAGAGCTCCAGCACTTTACACTGTACCACAGTGAAAAAAGTGCGCAGAGGCCTAGAATCACCAACACCAGGTTCCAGAAACAGGCTAGGAAAAAGCAAAAAGTCTAGGGGTGAACCTGCCCAAAGGGCCGGGTCCAACAGGAACCCATTACCAGCAGCGCAACATGAGACAGACAGGGAGCCCATTACCAGCAGCGCAACATGAGACAGACAGGGAACCCATTACCAGCAGCGCAACATGAGACAGACACGGAGCCCATTACCAGCAGCGCAACAAGAGACAGACAGGGAACCCATTACCAGCAGAGCAACATGAGACAGACAGGGAACCCATTACCAGCAGAGCAACAAGAGACAGACAGGGAACCCATTACCAGCAGAGCAGCATGAGACAGACCGGGAAACCATTACTGGAAGCTCCGTGTAACCATAGATCTGAGTGACGCTCAATCTCCAACAAGATATTCCCACCCCAGCTCTTTTAATACTTGATTTTTAATAAATTATTGCCCAAGGCATCAGATGCGTGCCAGGTTTCCCACAATGTACACCAAGCCAAGCATAACAGCATTTAGACGAGAAGCAACACAGAGAGTAGCCTGTCCACATGTTGACAGAGTGCACACTATACGTCTCCCTGCTACAATTAGGTTAATAAAAAACGAGACAATTGTTGCCTCTGGTCAAGAAATAGCGCAGAGAATAAAAGCAGAAAAATAACTGCAGAGATAAACCCTGGCGATTCCAGAGATACGTAGTTAATTAGACTCCATTATAGCTATGAACCAAAAAGGAAGCCCCACGGAGAAGAGTCCATCTTTACACGCCAGGCCCAAGCAGCAGTGACAGCAGGCGGCACCCTCTGACTTCACGCAACTGACAAGCAAGAGAAACGACACCCACCCTTCCTTCAAGCAAACGCACACAAGAAAAAGAAAATGAAGCTGTAGCAGACAACATCTATTTTATGTGAAAGAGGGACAGTCAATCTTCTTTAGATAAAATTTAAATAAAACACAATCACTGTATTTGTATTCTAATTTATATAGTGCTGGCTCTTGGTGATAGGCGCTCCTCAACAGATTTGCGATAGTAAATGTAACAAAAAATAGAATACGGATAAGCGCCACCAATAACCCTGATGGGTTATTACCAATAGTCTTCTCTACTTTCCCTTGCCCCCTCCCCCATCAAGCCCCACATGTTGAAACAAGCACCCCAGTCCCTTTGACGATCTTTAAACTATGGCTCCTGTATGACATATTCATATTTTTTGTAGACATGAGGAGATTAATCGGCAGCTATGTTAAAGACAAGGAACGTCCTGAGCTGCCAAGTAATCTACCGTGTGTACCAAAAATATGAAACTGAAATGTGTAATGTAGCTGGTGCTTTTGCAAAGCACTACGGAATGAAACAACAAGCCCAAGAGCGAGCTGCTGCGAATGCGAGGCTTGAGGCGAACAAAGAGCGACTCCAGCAGGGATCCCCAGAGCGAGAGGATGTGGCTCAGCAGTCAGAGCTGCTGACTTCGGAGCTGGGGATTCGTGTTTGAGCCTCCGCAGTTGGTTCAACATCCTGTGAATGATCCTGGAAATGTTCTTCGCCCTAAAGTGCACTAAAAACCATCTAATAAGCATTGATCAATATCAGAGGGTGTGGTGGGGGCCCACACAAGCACTATCGTGGGAGGGGTTGGGGGTGGAGAGCACAGGAAAATTAAGTGCACAGACTACCGTCCCATCACCAATATCCCCACTCTCGCCAAACTGCTGGAAAAATGCGCACAACTACAATTGACTAAACACATTGAGCAATTCGATCTCCTCAACCCTCACCAGTCAGGTTTCCGAGCAGGACACAGCACAGAAACGGCTATGACTCACATAATTGACGACGCACTTCAAATGCTAGACCAAAATGACACCTGCCTCCTCATCCTTCTTGATCTCTCCTCCGCATTCGACACCGTTAAACATGAGAATCTACTAGAACTACTAAACAAAAGAATGGGCTTATCTGGAACTGTCCTCAAATGGTTCACTTCCTTTCTCCGCAACAGGACGCAGAAATTCAAGAGCAACAACCTGATGTCCACGCCAGTACCTGTAACGCTAGGCGTCCCCCAAGGATCTTCTCTATCCCCAACTTTGTTCAACCTAGTCATGGAACCTCTCACCACTTTGCTACAAGAATCCAATGTACACTTTCACATGTATGCCGATGACACCCAACTTTACCTCAAACTGCAATCACCCAATGACATCCTGCTCCTGAACTCAACGATCAGATGCACCCAATCCTGGCTTGCTGACAATCACCTCAAACTCAATGCCCTGAAAACAGAGTTCCTTCTGATCGCACCTCCAGCGAAGATATCCACCACTAAACATTGGCTTAAACTCCTAACCGCACTCAATGTCCAACCCACCATCGTGGAATCAGCAAAATCTTTAGGCATAACACTCGACACCAACCTCAACATGCAGCAACATATCAGCAAAGCAACAAAGGGAGCGAACTTCCAGATCAATACTCTGAGGAAACTTAAACCCTACCTCCCAGCCAATGACTTCCAAACAGCGGTGCAAGCACTAGTCATCCCACGAATTGAATACGGCATCACCGCCCTCTGCGGACTCCCACTAACTACTACCGCACCACTAAAAGCATCTCTAAATGCTGCAGCGAGACTCATCACGGGGTCAAAAAAGCACTCCCACATCACCCCTGACTTGAAATCCCTGAATTGGTTGCCGTTTGAAGCCAGAATACATCTGAAAATAGCCTGCATGACACACAAGGCGGTACACCTAAACTCACCCGGCTACCTTGCTCAGAAATTGACAATCTCTGGGGGAATCAGAAACACGAGAGGCGCAAACAATCTTCTGCTGAAACCTCGAAGATTCCGGAAGGAGAAAACATACAAGCGCTCTTTCTCAGGAATGGCGCCTAGGATTTGGAACTCACTCCCTCCCGAAACCAGGCTTATCTCTTCCACTACACTCTTCAAAAAAGAAGTAAAAGCTATCCTCATGGCTAAATTCACCTGTACTACTATCTCGAACCCTATCAACACCCTGCGATGATCTGTAGTACTTGCTTGACCCCTTATCTATTTGTACGAGCTGTCTTATCACCCACTTGACTGCTTTGCAGCCACCCAATTGTATTATTTGTACTGTATGATCTACTGATTTACTTATTTTGACTTTGTTCCCTCATGTACCCTTCTGTACTGTGTGAACTATCGATCTACCTATTTGACTTTGTTCCCTCATGTACCCGTCTATGTAAAGCGCTCTGATATCTGCAAAGATCTTGTCCGCGCTATATAAAACTCTGAAATAAATAAATAAATAAATAAATGAGAAGTGAGCAGAGGCAGGCAGGAAAAAAAGATTTAAAAAACAAGCCAAATTACACCTTAGAAGGAAGCCCAAACCAAGCTATCCTACCAAAACAAAGCCCAACTGACGGCGAACTTCTAAAAGAGCCACAAGTTAAATAAACTTAAATAAAATTCAAGCAACAGAGGGGGAAGCACGGCCGGGGAGGCAGCAGTAATGTAACTGTGGCATTGAGAGGGGATAGGACTAACACATGTTTAAATATAAGCAGGTAGGGCGCTGAAGTTGAACACAGGCAAACAATAACAGAGCAGGAATCCAAGCTAAAAAATAGTCCCTCAAGAACAGAAAAAGACCTATAGTATGTATGTATGTATTGGCATTTATATAGCGCACTACTTACCCGTAGGGTCCCAAGGCGCTTCGACCGCTGCGAAACCCTTCCTGGCTTCCCTGAGAGATGGTCCCTTAATGGGTATCTCCAGGGTGAGACCAGGCATCCCCGGCGGTCTGGTGGGGCCGTTAGTGAAGATGAGGCAAGCTAATGCCCAGAGTTGACGAGTGTGATCGCTGATCAGAGTGGGCACCGAGGCGAGAGAATTATCGAGTCCGCTGACCCTGGTCCAGAAACCTGCCGCGCCGGGAATCGAACCCTGGTCCCGGGCCGTCCTCTGCTCTCGGGTCTGCCGCCTCTAACCAGTGAGCCACACTACTTCTCTAGTGGAATGAGACAGTAGTAAGTCCCTGCTCTGTGGGAGGAGCAGAAGAGATAAAGGAGGGACAAGGAGGCAGGACTGACCACTAGCAAGCAGGGATTTTTGAAGGACGCTGACATAGGCAAATGAAAAGCAATGTCAAGAAAGGGGATGGACTTTATGTCCACAGACCGATTACAGCAGGTCTCGTAGAGACAGATGCGCTTTCTAGCTCGACCTAAAAAGACATTGAGAGAGAAAGCGTGTCCTGCCTGCAACATCAGGCAGAAGAAAACCAAATAAGAAAATAGTGCTCCCAAGCTCTAATTAAAGCATATGTGTAACAACTGAAGTAAAAGGGCCAGTCGCCATGGGAGGTTGCAAATGAAGAGGAGACCTGACATAGGAGGGACTAACAAGCCTATTAACCAATCAGAAGCCATATTTAAGACGGACAATGACACAAGCCAATGACAAATATGGGCGGGATTCAATTACATACTCCAATATAGTATGCCTCGTAGAGCAGCACATGCTCAACCTAAAAACATTCAACATTTCAATGGGACTCATGAAATATAGCTTTCATCGCCATGACCATTCTTCATAATTCTGGTGAAATTTACTGTTTAGGTATCTAGAGAGAGAGTACCCCACTATCTCCAGGGAACAGTGTACAGTGACAGTAAGTCAAAGAGGAATCCCTGGGTACACACTCGCTCTACTTTCATACCACTCTAAGTAAACATACAGACTTAAACAGGGAATACTGGTTCAATACACTCTATAAATTAATTATTAATTTCCACACCAAAATTGGAACGTTCACAGTCTGATTTTAATAAAAAACATATACATAAAAAATGTTTAAGCTCTACAGAACAATTAAAATTTCAAAGAGAAATTCTTTGAAAAGGGTAAAATAAAACAATTTATCATGGCATTTCATTACATATATAGCTAAATTCAACTTAAAAATGAAGACAAAGAGAAACACAAATACTATTTCATCAAATCAAGCATTACACATTGAAAAAGTTTTCAGAACCTATTAATAAACAACCCCCTATATTTGCTGTGGCCTATTGATGTTTATGCCACTACTGATTTCTAGATCCAAAGGTCTATAGTTTTTGTACAGGTGTAAACAACAGTATCAATAATACATGTATATCGGTTGCTCACTGGACCCTAGTTGGATTCTCTGTAATGAAAGAATGCGTCGACGCGTTTCGGTGCAAAGCAAATGGTACTGTAGCACCTTCTTCAGGACTTCTGTTTATTGGGGTTACTCGCTTCGGTGAGTGGTGACTTACACACTCTCTGTGGATATACGGGGAGAAAGGTAGGGTATCACTTTTTTTTGCACAAAATAAGTGAACATCACATGATCTTAAACTCTTCTCCTCACATTATATACAATGATATCTTGTTATAATACGTCTCCTACATCTTGTACCTCTTATGATACAGATTTACAGTTCCTAGTCTGTTAACACACTGATAGACATTATCTGATTGTCTTCGAATATACATAATATTGCATTTACTTAACATTTTAGACTTCTCATTACATTAGTGTGTCTTGATATATCTGGTCCCTCCATATCCATTTCGATGTGGAAATAACTAAGGGTAATTTCTGGGGAACGCTCGCTCACATACGAATTGTTACATTCAAGACCCATTCTTACCCCTTATATGTTGGGAAAAGTATCCAAGTGGGTGTATTTGAAATACTCGGATTGCTTCTTCAGTTCTCAATTCTGGGAGGTGGTTGATCCTATAGGGGTATATCAGATGATATCAATATATGGTCTATCCGTTTAATCTATTTCATTAGGTGGTAACTGATCAAAACATTTACCTTTTTCACACAATGTGTGTTTCCCCGTTATGGAATTTCTTCTCTGTTTTTCAAATCTTTAGGTACTTAGCTGTATATCTATATGGGCAGAGAGCGGTATATATATTTTATAACTCCCCTCTTGTAAACTAGATTAAAAGATCTATTCATATGTTCTAATAGAGTTCATTTCTTCCCAGCTTACCTTAAAAATTTATAAAACTCTTCTCGAACGGGCATAGATCTCTGTATCTCCTTCAATGAACTGGATATGTTCTATGGAGGTAAACAGATATATAGATATATTTTTATACCTGCCCGGTTAAACTGCCTCATTTTCGAATCTGTTTTTACTAGGTGCAAGTTAGGTTGATTTATCTAACCCCTTATCTGTATGCTCTCCTCAGGATTATTCAGCTCAAAACATTTATTCTATTTTCTGTTGGGCTGCCCGATTTATAGCACTATGGTCGATCTCTAATTCCCTTCTAATAAATTGGTGTGGCAATGACTTCATATATTTTTACATTATAACCCTTCTGTCTTTTTTTGGGGGGAAAAAACGTATATAGCTTATCCCTATATGCTGTTAAGTAATTTGGATTTCAGCGTTATGTAGACATCCAGTCCTGTGCCTAAGGTTATGGGTTTTAACCCGTTAGTTTACAATATCACATCTTATGGTCATAAATATTAGGGGTAAACCTGCAACATAAAGGGTAGCCTTATCTAATCACTCGTTGTTTTTGCTAAGTCCCATTCCTGCGCTGTTTAATCTACCCCGCCCGGTTTTTAGTAATTATAAGTACTACGCCTCCTCATACGAGCTATTCTATTAGTCCCTTACCTTGTATTTACCGGAGTCACGTCTCTGCCTCGTTCCAACACCATCAGAGGTACAGGTCGTGGCCCGCCTCTTATATACAGGTTAAGTTCAGGCCGATTAATCTCACCTGGGATGCGCGCCCGCGTCTGTAGGGCGTTACTAACTGAAAAGGTGGCGCCATCTTGGAACGGTGTGTATACTGTTGAACCATATAGTTCACTCGTATCGCGTTAGATTCAGGACGGACTAGTATATTTCCAGCGATGTATATTTATTATTAGTACCTCCCCTCTCACTGGTGGTTATATCCGATATTTTAAAATTTTAAAATTTACCGCTCTTCTCTCAGTATAGTTCAAACCACCAAATTCTCTTTAGTTAACGCGCATGCGTGAATACAGCGCGGCTTTCATGTCTGATAGCCCCATCTTTAAATTGAGAGATCCTTATACTCCATGTCTATTGATTTGGACAAGATATTACAAATTTTGCATCCGATTTGGCCAATGTACCTACAATAGTGTCATGTATTTTACTACTGTGACGCCTTGTGTAATTACCAGCTCTTCTTATTTCAGTGACATATGCTTATACGCAATTCCTCCCCTCTTGTTGATGGTTATGTCGATTTTGATCACACCACCTGCTTCCCTTTCGGTGACGCGCATGCGTTAGTACAAAGGGGTTTTCCTATGGAGAGGCGGCATCTTTTAGTGGCCTATTCCTTTTACTATGTGTCCAAATTTTGACTCCGTATAGAATAACGTGCAAAGCTAAGAAAGGGACTGTATTCCACAGTATCATATTTTTCCCTTATTATCCGCAATTCATATCACTTATTGTGATATGGGGCATAGCTCCTGATGTGTAGAATGGCTGCTTTTGTTATGTTAATTCTAATATTTCACAAGATTTAAGTCATGTTCCTTCATATCTCAAGGCTATCCTTATCTATACTCTTCCCTTTATCATGTTGGGTATCCGGTGACTATAGTTGACCTTTCCTGATCGCTTCCTGTTGTCATAGATTTATATCAGGGCTTCCCATTCTTCCCTCGAGTTCAGGCCCTGTCTAATCGTGTTGAATTTCACCATGTACCACTGTTCTTGTTGCTTTCTTCGATTAGTGCTGTTGCCCAATCTGGTCTGTTCTTTTATTCTTTCTAAGATCACCCATCTAAGGTCTTTCTCACTGTGTCCCTGCTCCTTCCAGTGTGCTACTAGTGGTGCGTTTTCTTTATTGTTTTTTATGGCAGACTTATGCTCACCTATTCTCAACCTTACTTCTCTGCCCGTCTCTCCTATATATGCCTGGTCACACGGGCACAGGATCATATATATCACATTTTTAGTTCTACAATTATTCAGCGTTGTGATTTCGTGTGTGCCTCCATTGTGTTCCACCTTCTTGGTGACCATACATGGTTCACATATGCAGCAATGGCCGCATTTGTTATTCCCTACTGCTTTAGTTCCTGTCAGGGTAGTTTGACCTTCTACTAGATCGTCCCTATAAGTATGTACCAGGTTTGACCTCAGATTCTTGTTCTTCCTGTACGCGTACAAAGGGCGTGCTAGGGTGGTTTCTGTACCGTTGTTCAAGATTTTCCAGTTGTGATTTATGATATTCTTCACCTGGTTGGCTATAACTGAGTACTGACTTACCATCACTATTTTATCTAGTGTTTTCTTTCTATCTTTTTTGGTTAGTAGACAGTCCCTGTCATAGTAACGCGCTCTTTTCAGGGAATGTTCAATTAGTTTTTTTGGATAATCTCTTTCCCTGAATTTCTGTTTCATGTCTCCTGCATGTCTATAGAAATCATCTAATTCAGTGCAATTCCTTCTCAGACGAAGAAATTCCCCGAAAGGGATGGAGTCTTTTTGGCTCCTGGGGTGATAGCTGTTGTAGTGCAGGATTGTGTTACGATCTGAATCCTTCTTGTATAGTTCTACCTTAAGCTTTTTGTCTTGATTCTTAATACAGATGTCTAGAAAGTTGACTCTGGACCTGCTATATGACGCTGTAAACTTTAGGTTTATGTCTCCTAAATTGAGCAATGACAAAAATTCTTCTAGGAATTCTATTGTTCCCTGCCAAATAAAAAAAGATGTCATCTATGAAGCGTGCCCAATTCCGGATGTTTTCGTAGTAAAGGCTTACTTCATTATAAATATGTTTATTTTCAAACATGCTCACATATATACAGGCCAGGCTTGGCGCACAGGTTGCGCCCATGCTTGTCCCTTTCCTTTGGATGTAGAGGTCCTTTTTGAATAGGAAGATGTTACTGAGGAGTACCATAGAGACACATTGTACAATGAACTCTTTGTTTCCTCCTACAATGTCCGTCTCTTCCAACAGATTCTTAACTGCCTTGATGGTGTCCTGTTGTGGTATATTTGTGTAGAGTGACTCTACAACGAGAGTCACCATAAGTTCATTTTCACCATCGAATTCCATTCCTTCTACCTTAGCTATCATATCTGCGGTATCCCGGATATACGACCTTTGCTTCTCCTTTGTTTGAGGAACCTGTCTGCGTATTGGCTCAAGGGTTCTAGCAGTGAGTCAATTGATGCAACTATAGGTCTGAGGGGGGGATTGTCAAGGCTTTTGTGGACTTTTGGAAGTCCGTAAAAAGCTGGGGTCTTAGGATTTGTGTTGTTTAAAAACTTCCATTCCTCATCAGTGATGTCTCCTTTCTCTAAGGCTTTTAAGAGCAATATTTCTACGTCTTTTCTCCGTTTATTAAGTCTAGTCTGGGATACCTTCGAGTAGTGTAGAAACAACACCCATTATAAACTTATCCCACAGAGTGCTAACAACCACAGAACAACTAGTCCTGGGGATGGGTTTTAACTTTGTGCCCACTACAGGCATAAATAAATTTCAGTTAGAAAAGGATCTGAGAGCCTTCTTTCGTAAAATCCACCTACGCCGGTTCTTTGAAAATAGACCAACTAGGGAACCGCCACAAGACTCTGGCCTAAGAACCAAGTCTACATTTACCCCTAGCCTAGGGATGGTGGACAAAAATCTAGAGATCTTTGAGTCAATTGTAAAGTTGGAAATAGGCACGCTATTGGAAAAAAAACACTTCCAAGAGCACAACATCACAAAAGATCAAAGAGATGCCATCAATTCCCTGTCCAAAGATACACGCATAACAATAAAACCTGCGGACAAGGGGGGAGGAGTAGTGGCCCTTAACACGGACGATTATGATCAAAGAATAATGACTCTTTTATCCAATGAATTGCACTACTCGAAGGTATCCCAGACTAGACTTAATAAACTGAGAAAAGACGTAGAAATATTGCTCTTAAAAGCCTTAGAGAAAGGAGACATCACTGATGAGGAATGGAAGTTTTTAAACAACACAAATCCTAAGACCCCAGCTTTTTACGGACTTCCAAAAGTCCACAAAAGCCTTGACAATCCCCCCCTCAGACCTATAGTTGCATCAATTGACTCACTGCTAGAACCCTTGAGCCAATACGCAGACAGGTTCCTCAAACCTATAGTGGAGAAGCAAAGGTCGTATATCTGGGATACCGCGGATATGATAGCTAAGGTAGAAGGAATGGAATTCGATGGTGAAAATGAACTTATGGTGACTCTCGATGTAGAGTCACTCTACACATATATACCACAACAGGACACCATCAAGGCAGTTAAGAATCTGTTGGAAGAGACGGACATTGTAGGAGGAAACAAAGAGTTCATTGTACAATGTGTCTCTATAGTACTCCTCAATAACATCTTCCTATTCAAAAAGGACCTCTACATCCAAAGGAAAGGGACAAGCATGGGCGCAACCTGTGCGCCAAGCCTGGCCTGTATATATGTGAGCATGTTTGAAAATAAACATATTTATAATGAAGTAAGCCCGTACTACGAAAACATCCGGAATTGGGCTCGCTTCATAGATGACATCTTTTTTATTTGGCAGGGAACAATAGAATTCCTAGAAGAATTTTTGTCATGGCTCAATTTAGGAGACATAAACCTAAAGTTTACAGCGTCATATAGCAGGTCCAGAGTCAACTTTCTAGACATCTGTATCAAGAATCAAGACAAAAAGCTTAAGGTAGAACTATACAAGAAGGATTCAGATCGTAACACAATCCTGCACTACAACAGCTATCACCCCAGGAGCCAAAAAGACTCCATCCCTTTCGGGGAATTTCTTCGTCTGAGAAGGAATTGTACTGAATTAGATGATTTCTATAGACATGCAGGAGACATGAAACAGAAATTCAGGGAAAGAGGTTATCCAAAAAAACTAATTGAACATTCCCTGAAAAGAGCGCGTTACTATGACAGGGACTGTCTACTAACCAAAAAAGCTAGAAAGAAAACACTAGATAAAATAGTGATGGTAAGTCAGTACTCAGTTATAGCCAACCAGGTGAAGAATATCATAAATCACAACTGGAAAATCTTGAACAACGGTACAGAAACCACCCTAGCACGCCCTTTGTACGCGTACAGGAAGAACAAGAATCTGAGGTCAAACCTGGTACATACTTATAGGGACGATCTAGTAGAAGGTCAAACTACCCTGACAGGAACTAAAGCAGTAGGGAATAACAAATGCGGCCATTGCTGCATATGTGAACTATGTATGGTCACCAAGAAGGTGGAACACAATGGAGCCACACACGAAATCACAACGCTGAATAATTGTAGAACTAAAAATGTGATATATATGATCCTGTGCCCGTGTGACCAGGCATATATAGGAGAGACGGGCAGAGAAGTAAGGTTGAGAATAGGTGAGCATAAGTCTGCCATAAAAAACAATAAAGAAAACGCACCACTAGTAGCACACTGGAAGGAGCAGGGACACAGTGAGAAAGACCTTAGATGGGTGATCTTAGAAAGAATAAAAGAACAGACCAGATTGGGCAACAGCACTAATCGAAGAAAGCAACAAGAACAGTGGTACATGGTGAAATTCAACACGATTAGACAGGGCCTGAACTCGAGGGAAGAATGGGAAGCCCTGATATAAATCTATGACAACAGGAAGCGATCAGGAAAGGTCAACTATAGTCACCGGATACCCAACATGATAAAGGGAAGAGTATAGATAAGGATAGCCTTGAGATATGAAGAAACATGACTTAAATCTAGTGAAATATTAGAATTAACATAACAAAAGCAGCCATTCTACACATCAGGAGCTATGCCCCATATCACAATAAGTGATATGAATTGCGGGTAATAAGGGAAAAATATGATACTGTGGAATACAGTCCCTTTCTTAGCTTTGCACGTTATTCTATACGGAGTCAAAATTTGGACACATAGTAAAAGGAATAGGCCACTAAAAGATGCCGCCTCTCCATAGGAAAACCCCTTTGTACTAACGCAAGCGCGTCACCGAAAGGGAAGCAGGTGGTGTGATCAAAATCGACATAACCATCAACAAGAGGGGAGGAATCGCGTATAAGCATATGTCACTGAAATGAGAAGAGCTGGTAATTACACATGGCGTCACAGTAGTAAAATACATGACACTATTGTAGGTACATTGGCCAAATCGGATGCAAAATGTGTAATATCTTGTCCAAATCAATAGACATGGAGTATAAGGATCTCGCAATTTAAAGATGGGGCTATCAGACATGAAAGCCGCGCTGTATTCACGCATGCGCGTTAACTAAAGAGAATTTGGTGGTTTGAACTATACTGAGAGAAAAGCGGTAAATTTTAAAATTTTTAAATATTGGATATAACCACCAGTGAGAGGGGAGGTACTAATAATAAATATACATCGCTGGAAATATACTAGTCCATCCTGAATCTAACGCGATACGAGTGAACTATATGGTTCAACAGTATACACACCGTTCCAAGATGGCGCCACCTTTTCAGTTAGTAACGCCCTACAGACGCGGGCGCGCATCCCAGGTGAGATTAATCGGCCTGAACTTAACCTGTATATAAGAGGCGGGCCACAACCTGTACCTCTGATGGTGTTGGAACGAGGCAGAGACGTGACTCCGGTAAATACAAGGTAAGGGACTAATAGAATAGCTCGTATGAGGAGGCGTAGTACTTATAATTACTAAAAATCGGGCGGGGTAGATTAAACAGCGCAGGAATGGGACTTAGCAAAAACAACGAGTGATTAGATAAGGCTTCCCTTTATGTTGCAGGTTTACCCCTAATATTTATGACCATAAGATGTGATATTTTAAACTAACGGGTTATAACCCATAACCTTAGGCAAAGGACTGGATGTCTACATAACGCTGAAATCCAAATTACTTAACAGCATATAGGGATAAGCTATATACGGATTTTTCCCCCCAAAAAAAGACAGAAGGGTTATAATGTAAAAATATATGAAGTCATTGCCACACCAATTTATTAGAAGGGAATTAGAGATCGACCATAGTGCTATAAATCGGGCAGCCCAACAGAAAATAGAATAAATGTTTTGAGCTGAATAATCCTGAGGAGAGCATACAGATAAGGGGTTAGATAAATCAACCTAGCTTGCACCTAGTAAAAACAGATTCGAAAATGAGGCAGTTTAACCGGGCAGGTATAAAAATATATCTATATATCTGTTTACCTCCATAGAACATATCCAGTTCATTGAAGGAGATACAGAGATCTATGTCCGTTTGAGAAGAGTTTTATAAATTTTTAAGGTAAGCTGGGAAGAAATGAACTCTATTAGAACATATGAATAGATCTTTTAATCTAGTTTACAAGAGGGGAGTTATAAAATATATATACCGCTCTCTGCCCATATAGATATACAGCTAAGTACCTAAAGATTTGAAAAACAGAGAAGAAATTCCATAACGGGGAAACACACATTGTGTGAAAAAGGTAAATGTTTTGATCAGTTACCACCTAATGAAATAGATTAAACGGATAGACCATATATTGATATCATCTGATATACCCCTATAGGATCAACCACCTCCCAGAATTGAGAACTGAAGAAGCAATCCGAGTATTTCAAATACACCCACTTGGATACTTTTCCCAACATATAAGGGGTAAGAATGGGTCTTGAATGTAACAATTCGTATGTGAGCGAGCGTTCCCCAGATATTACCCTTAGTTATTTCCACATCGAAATGGATACGGAGGGACCAGATATATCAAGACACACTAATGTAATGAGAAGTCTAAAATGTTGAGTAAATGCAATATTATGTATATTCGAAGACAATCAGATAATGTCTATCAGTGTGTTAACAGACTAGGAACTGTAAATCTGTATCATAAGAGGTACAAGATGTAGGAGACGTATTATAACAAGATATCATTGTATATAATGTGAGGAGAAGAGTTTAAGATCATGTGATGTTCACTTATTTTGTGCAAAAAAAAGTGATACCCTACCTTTCTCCCCGTATATCCACAGAGAGTGTGTAAGTCACCACTCACCGAAGCGAGTAACCCCAATAAACAGAAGTCCTGAAGAAGGTGCTACAGTACCATTTGCTTTGCACCGAAACGCGTCGACGCATTCTTTTATTACAGAGAATCCAACTAGGGTCCAGTGAGCAACCGATATACATGTATTATTGATACTGTTGTTTACACCTGTACAAAAACTATAGACCTTAGGATCAAGAAATCAGTAGTGGCATAAACATCAATAGGCCACAGCAAATATAGGGGGTTGTTTATTAATAGGTTCTGAAAACTTTTTCAATGTGTAATGCTTGATTTGTATGTGTATGTATGTATGTATAGGCATTTATATAGCGCACTACTTACCCGTAGGGTCCCAAGGCGCTTCGACCGCTGCGAAACCCTTCCTGGCTTCCCTGAGAGATGGTCCCTTAATGGGTATCTCCAGGGTGAGACCAGGCATCCCCGGCGGTCTGGTGGGGCCGTTAGTGAAGATGAGGCAAGCTAATGCCCAGAGTTGCCGAGTGTGAACGCTGATCAGAGTGGGCACCGAGGCGAGAGAATTATCGAGTCCGCTGACCCTGGTCCAGAAACCTGCCGCGCCGGGAATCGAACCCTGGTCCCGGGCCGTCCTCTGCTCTCCAGTCTGCCGCCTCTAACCAGTGAGCCACACTACTTCACATTTGATGAAATAGTATTTGTGTTACTCTTTGTCTTCATTTTTAAGTTGACTTTAGCTATATATGTAATGAAATGCCATGATAAATTGTTTTATTTTACCCTTTTCAAAGAATTTCTCTTTGAAATTTTAATTGTTCTGTAGAGCTTAAATTTTTTTAATGTATATGTTTTTTATTAAAATCAGACTGTGAACGTTCCAATTTTGGTGTGGAAATTAATAATTAATTCATAGAGTGTATTGAACCAGTATTCCCTGTTTAAGTCTGTATGTTTACTTAGAGTGGTATGAAAGTAGAGCGAGTGTGTACCCAGGGATTCCTCTTTGACTTACTGAGATTTACTGTTTAATCAACATTCCGTTAATCAAAACCTTAAAACTCTAGTCTCAATCAGCACAACTTGCGGGAAACAGATTGAAGAATTTCTCCCTTCTAAATAAGGGGTGGGTATTTAACAAAGGAAATTTGGTCTAAATTTTTCGTTCTAGCAATAACATTTAGTATTTATTCTTCATTATAGATAAACAGGACAGTCTATGATTTCACTTACAATTTTCAGTGAACAAGTTTTCACTGGGGTGGGGAGGGGGGGCGTACTTAACTCCTTGGACCCGGGTTGATTTTCCGCACTGGGCGCGAGAAATAGACAGCGGGCAGGATTTGGACGGCTCCTGGCCGTCGTGCGCATACGCCAACCGTGATGCATGATGGCCGGGAGTCTTCATGAGCATGCAAGGGGTTAAAGTAAAGAAACTCAAAATAAACTTGCCTTAACTAAAAAGGTCACAAAGTGATACCTCCATTATTAAAACAGGGGCCTCATCACCATGCCATGGACAGTTGACACAATCAGTCAAGTGATGGACAACCGTCCAATGACACAAACAGCAGAGAATGCATGCAAGCACCTACAAGAACACACCCCTGGTCCTCACAGCCAACCTACTGCCACGATCAATGTACACTACTCAAGCAATAAATAGCTTCGGTGGAGGGAACTCCATTAAAAAAGGAGGACATAAAAATATGTTGTCCGAGTGAGAGTAGGGTACACCCAATATGTACTCCAAATGGCAGAAGGGTACACCCAAATGTACTCCAAGTGGCAGTAGGGTACACCCAATATGTAGTCCAAGTGGCAGTAGGGTACACCCAATATGTTTTCCGAGTGGGAGTGGGTTGCACTAATATGTGCTAGGAGTAGGAGGAGGTTGCACCCAATATGTGCTCCGAGTAGGAGTAGGGTACAACCAATATGTGCTCCGAGTAGGAGTAGGGTACACCCAATATGGGGTGAGGATGTAGCCTTACGGCTACAGCGGTCGACCTCGAAGCTGGGAAACGGTGTTCGAGTCTCAGCAACGACGCTCAACATTCTGTGATCCTGGGCAAATCACCTAACCTCCCTGTGCCTACCAAAACATTAATGTGTCCTTCTGTAACGAAACTGATGCTGATGCAAAGTCCTCTGATACCCGATGTCTCGGGTCTAGTTCGCAATATATAAAACTCACAAAAAAAATGTTTTACTCCAAGCGAGAGTAGGGTATATCCAATATGGACTCCGAGTGGGAGTAGCATACACCAATATGTAATCCGCATGGGAGTAGGGTACACCGATGTGTGCTCCAAGTGGGAGTAGGGTACACTGATGTGTGATCCGAGTGGGAGTAGGGTACACCGATGTGTGCTCCGAGTGGGAGTAGGGTACACCGATGTGTACATCGAGTGGGAGTAGGGTACACCGATATGTGCTCCGAGTGGGAGTAGGGTACATTCAATATGTGGGAGTAGGGTACACCGATATGTGCTCCGAGTGGGAGTAGGGTACATCCAATATGTGCTCCAAGTGGGCGTAGGGTACACTGAGATGTGCTCCGAGTGGGAGGGGGGTACATCCAATATGTGCTCCGAGTGGGAGTAGGGTACATCCAATATCTGCTCCGAGTGGGAGTAGGGTACACCCGATATGTGCTCCGAGTGGGAGTAGGGTACACCCAATATGTACTCCTAGTGGAGAAGTGTGGCTCAATGATTAGAGCGGCAGACCCTGATGCAGAGGTCTAGCCCGGGACGAGGGTTCAATTCCCCGCCTCGGCGGGTCTTGGGCTCAAAATTCCTCTGACCTGAACCTGGGCAATAGCTTGATTAATCTCCACAACAACCCCCACAACGCTAAGGATGCCTGGCCTCCACCTCGGGGGTGCCCAGGAGTGGACACCTCACAGGGAAAGCCAGGATGGGTTCCACAGCGGTATTCGTACAAGCGCCTTGAGACCCTTGCGGGTGAGTAGTGCGCTATACAAGTAACAAGTATCAATTTTTATTTTTTTATTTACTAGTGGGAGTAGGGTACACCCAATGTGTTCTCCGAATGGGAGTAGGGTACATCCAATATGTGCTCCAAGTGGGAGTAGGGTACATCCAATATGTGCTCCGAGTGGGAGTAAGGTACTCCGAGCGGGAGCAGGGTCGCCCATCACCCTCAGGTCTCTCTCAACCTACAGTGTTAAGTACTCTGACAGTCACGCGGGTTGCTTGATTATCAAATGAACGCTGCTCTGATGCTTAATGACAAAACCAACCCCAACATTACAGCCATGTTGTTAAACATTTAACATCGAACAATCCAATGTACCTTTATTTTTACTGTACTTTCACTGCACTGTATTTCTATAGGTGCTGTGCATTTCTAAGCTAAGGTCTATGTAAACACACCATTGTGTTATAATCCAGCGACACTGCCCCTAACTTCATCACGCGGTATACCAGGGACCACAATTTTTGGGGGCTCTGGCGGACACTTTTACATTTCAGCCCAAATACCCAACAGGAGTGGCAGTCTGAGCTGTGATATTTTTCAATTAAATTGTTCCTAGACATCTATGTAAGATTGGTAAAGTTACTGTTTAATAATACCCTTGGACTGTACTCAGAGCTAGGCATGCTACTAGCACCGGATTAGAAACAAGGTCCTGGATAGCAGGGTTAAAAACAAGCATTTGCAATGCAGTCGGTCTCGCCTTTGGGACCTTACATGTATTTAACTATGCAGCACATTAGCCTGGGTGCTGAAACATTTACTGTTCTTTAACATGGAGGGAAAGTAAGCACCAAACTGCGTGACACAACAGGTTTGGGAACACATGGAGAGAAATATTGCCTTTCAGCGGGCAATGGCATAGTTCAAAAGCTCGTTTTTAATAAAAAATCAGGGCCTTCGGTGGTCATATCACTGAAAATACAAGATTTGAAAAAATTATTATTGTCTACGGGTGCTCGAGGAAGACAAGTTCTATGGGCTGGAATCTAGAGAATGATAAAGGGACTCTGGTATTTTCATGACCTCTGCTGGTCGTTTTCTATCAAGAAAGGTAAATAGAGGCAGGATGGATGCAGACACCAGATGGTGCCTATATATCCAAGGCTTGGAGTCCCAATGTCCTGCCTGCTGAGTCTGAAGTACATTGCTCAGCCACACTTCTTCCACCACATTCCTGTAGGCTGCTATTTACTGAACTACAGTTCAGACTGGGCAGTTGTTTGTTAGATAAGATTTCCAAGCCCTGATTCCATTTGTAGCCTGCATCTAAGCATCATGCATTTTCTTCCTTAGGTTGCTCAAACTCCTGCCTCTAGAATTGCTTCCTTGCTGCTCATAGAGCTCGTAGAGCCTTCCTTCATTGGGTCTTTTGTCGCGTTAGATGTCTCGAACTTCACATGACCCTAGTGATTCCTAATTATGAGAAGCTTTATCTAAGATGTTTATTTACTTTTTGTCCTGATGAAGATTGGCGGATAATTGGAGAATGTCCACCGAAACATGTGTATTGTCCACAGTGGCTTGGCAGAAGGAATGCTAAAGACACTTTCTCCGGTTTGTTGAAGACCCTCATTCTGCTACTAAGCCTGGTTTTTGATGAATGGACTATTTATGTGTTATTGGTTGTGGGGTTCTTTTTGATGATTTAATTAATCTGTTCATTGTAATGATGTGTTTTGATTATCAATTAAAGATAATCTATTTTTCAATGTATCTTCTGGATATTAATACAATAGTCTAAGCAACATTTTTTACAGCTTGAAAATGATTTGCATGGCTCCCACTTGGGCCATGTACAGTGCTCAGTGTTTTACGGTATACATTTTGACCAGGCATTCCAAAAACGTTTGAATTAATGTAGTTGTTCTTTTTTGTAATATTAACGATCCAGCAATGAGCATAGAATCAGGTATTAATTTACAAAACTCATCTGATAATCCCAATGAGGATAAATACACAAGTAAAACCATGCTGGGATCTTGTAGTAATTTAATATTCAATTTGTTTACACAGTATTCAAACACTGTATTCCAGAGGAGTTTTAATCTAGGATAGTGGAATATAATATGGGGCCAACGCCCACGCCACCAGCGTCACGGCTGGAACAATCTGGTGGATATTCAGGAATTATCTTCAGGTAAATTGAATTGTCCATCAATACCTTGCTAACATTAAAACAAACCATATATGCAGAAGTTATCATTTGAATTAACATGGCAAATTGATGTTTTGTGGCCCTGACAGGTGGGTGATAGTTTTTTTTGTTTTGTGCAGAATCAAACTGCACTATTAACAAATAAAAAAAAATAAAAAATACTTTTCATATGGAAACTTACTGTGACCCAACTATAAAATGGCGAGCGAGTGTGTGTGTGAGAGAGTGTGCGAGAGAGAGAGTGTGTGTGTGAGAGAGAAAGTGTGTGAGAGCGAGAGAGTGTGTGAGAGCGAGAGAGTGTGTGAGAGCGAGAGAGTGTGTGAGAGCGAGAGAGTGTGTGTGAGAGAGAGAGTGTGTGTGAGAGAGAGTATGTGTGAGAGAGAGAGAGTGTGTGTGAGAGAGAGAGGGTGTGTGTGAGAGAGAGAGTGTGAGAAGTTGGCCTGGCATATGCTGTTCACTAGGGTAGTGAACACCTTGCACCAGCCCAATTCGACTCTTATGGTGATAGGTTAAAAGACAACCTTTAAAGAAAGCTATCCTAGTGGTAGCTGTGGAGAGAAGCCTTCAGGCTAAGTCTTGAAGGAGTGTTAAGCTTATTGTTTTACCATAGATAACCTCTTGAATAACCAAATGAAAGAGTAGTCCACACAGGTATATATATAAAATATAAGTATTTATTCTCAGAATAATCCCACTAGTCTCTTTATGAGGCTAGAGGTAAAGATACAGTTCAATAAAGCATAAATAGACACAATAAATAGCACTGGAATCACAGGGCCCTAGAGGGGGACCAAACCATATACTAAGAAAGTGGTATAAGAACCACAACAGTTCTGCAGGCAGTGCCTAGGGCACTTAGGATCGCTGGCCCCTTACGAAACCAACCAAGGTAGTGAGGAAGGGGACCCACGGGAGACGGGTGCAGTATTTAAACTAGGACCAGAATCCCCGTTAAACCCTATGAGAATGTCGTGGTTGGAAATTGCAGGAATCTAAACACTTCTAGCAAGAGGTCGAGTTCAGGAGTTTAGAGTTAAGCTCTTGGAGGACCCACACCCACAATAGTACCGGAGTACCACTGTTACCTGCCCCAGGGTGTCGGGTCGAGATCTCGTTTTCAATGGGAAAACATGAAGACCTGCTGCTGTAGAGAAGAGTTGTCGATGTCGTCCACATTACAGATGAAGATCATGAAGAAGATGACCTGAATGCAGAGGGGACAGAGTCTGGGTCACTAGCCAGTGAACAGGGGCCTCAGGAGAGAGAGCCCTTCAATGTCGGTGCTTCTTGGTCGAAGAGGAGCAGCTTGAGTCAGCAGCCACAGAGTCCAGGAGGCATCAAGGAAGGCCAGCTGCTGGAGGGCGACTGTCCCACGAAGGATGAAGGCCGCTGCGATGTTAGTGTCCGGATTGGATCTACTAAGCCTTGGCAACTGCAACCCACGACAGGATGAAGAAACAGCTACTGTGCAGACCCTCAAGGTCTGAGCGAGGTCTCCAGTGAGGAGACTGAAGAGCAGGCCTGGAGCAACCAGGGAAGCTCATTGAAATGAAGATTGACCTCCGCCAGGGCCCACCAGTCGAGGGACCAGGGACCGCGGGAGGCAGCAAAATGGCGTGCGTAAAGATGCGCCCATGGGTCGCCGGAGCGGGCTGGAGCGTCGATCTCTGGCACAGATGATGCTGATAGGTTGGCCCAACAATAAGCCAAAGCACAACTTCCCCACTCGTTGGATTTGTGTGCTGTGCAAGAGGTGGCCGGTGTCCTGGGGTACGGGGGCTCTCGGCACCCATGGGGTCCACGGTGCTCAGCCTTGCTGTGCACACTCACTGGCCTCTGGGATGCTTGGAAACCCACCTAAGGTTAAACAGCAGTCTTCGATGTCAGTAGGAGCAGCGGAGTGCCAACCGGGTCAGTTGCAGTGTTTCAGGTGCCTGCCAAGCAGGGAGGTAACTCCTTTACCCCAAGGGAGGTTTCTTCCTTCAGCTGGGCAGCAGCAAGTCGAAGTTTCAAGTTTCCGAATCAAAGTTCTTGTCCAAGAGTAATCTGAAGCTCTGGGGACCCTGCACCTACCTTTATCCAAGAATTAGGGGAGTGTCTAAACCAGGGGCCACCAATGGGAGTTCAGGTGGG
The DNA here is from genome assembly GCF_964261635.1 of Lissotriton helveticus. Classification (NCBI taxonomy): domain Eukaryota; kingdom Metazoa; phylum Chordata; class Amphibia; order Caudata; family Salamandridae; genus Lissotriton; species Lissotriton helveticus. Next base: position 2,115,271,589 of record NC_136067.1, read on the forward strand.
AAAGGGTGGCTACACCCTCTCCCCTTTGTGTGAGCTTCACGCCAGAATAGGGGACAGGATGCCCCTGAACCGGTTTGAAGCAGTGTATGCAGAAGTAGGCACCAAATGTGCCTACGTGACTTTCTGGAGTGCACCCACCCAGCCCCAATACACAAAGCCCTGTCTGGGGAGGTGGTTACACCTCCCTGTGACAGGATACCTATTGTCCAGCTGCCTTGGCTGGAGTTTCGTCCGGCACCAGGAGGCCAGACTTTTCTCTGTGGCTAGTGGACTCCATTGTGTACTGTGTGTGCTCTTTTAAAATGGTTTCCCAAATCAACCGCTTTTGCCATGCCGACCCTCTAGAAGGGTGGAATGCTACCCCCGCTTCCAGGACTGGCGGGAGGGTAGTATTCCAAGTTGCTTGACACGTAACACGACATGGTTATGTGCAGCCATTCCCAAGTTATCATTAAACTGCGATTGACTTAAATGCACTTAAGAGTATATGGTATGGCTGCACTACAAACAACCCCATACTTAGTGTAACGAAGGCTGCAGGGAAGCTCTGCTCATTCAGAGGGTCCCCCTCACATATGACTCAGCACCTTGCCTTGTACGATTTTTTTAATTTTTTTTTATAACACCTTTATTAACATGGTTCAAGTCATACACAGCATTCCGCCTACAACCTCCCGGGCCGGCGATTTGATAAAGGTGGAATGATGCAAGCAGACAGTAAACAGTCCATGCGAAATACACAGCCTGACGCCATCAACCCGGGGGTACGGCGGCGCAACAGCACCTGCTAGTGGACTGCCCAACCGCAAACTTCCTCCGACATCATGGCTGTGTACATGATAATGTCTTTACACTCACAGAGGGTAGGTTATGTAGGGCGTATGCTGTAAAGCTAGAAATGCAGGTGTATTTTGTATTTTGAATCCCCCCCCTACAGTGAACTTCCCTCTCCCTTCAGAGTCAAACAAGGAAGAAAAACCCCCATAGAACTCCCCATACCCCCCTCCCTCTCGCTGCCCTACCCGTTCGCTGACCCACCTGTTGTATGCAGTGCCATGTGTAGTCTCGTGTTGGTGTCCGTCTCCCTCGTCCCTGGCGTACCTCCTTCCGAGCAGGCCTGGTAAGTGTCACCCCCGCCCTGTGGAAACTTCCTTGTGTAGTATTGTCTGTCCCTCACCCCAGGACAGCCAGGCTTCAACACTCCACCCAGCCATCGCCCTGTCCCTCACTCAAAGTAATCCCTTCCTCGATTGAGGCCTCTAGAGTGTATAGTGTGCATGTCCGTTATTGTGTATCCTCCCCTCCTGCCCGCTGTGTGTCCACTGTGTCTTCCCTGGTGTTTCTGAAGATGGTATATAAGCTCCAGAAGTTTTTCGGCCTGCTGGTGGGAGGCAGGAGCTCGCTGTAATGTTCTGCTTGTGTGCAGCAATATAGCATGTCCCTGGCCCAACGTTTTTTGGTCGGGGTCGGCCCTCTCATCCAACACTGCGCCACCGTACGTCTCGCCAACAACAGTCCCATGTCCGCCAACCTCCTACACGCCACCGGCAGTGGCCTTGAATAGCCCAGAAGTGCCAGAGCAGGGTCCATCGGTAGGTCATGGTCTAGCATCTCGCTCAATTCCGAAATAACCGCCTCCCAGAACTCATATATCTTGCAGCAGCTCCACGCCATGTGCAGGAAGTCCACCACCGGAGCATGGCAGCGCTCACATTCAGGGGACTGTCTGAGGCCATAAAGGTGCAATCGTTCAGGAGTATAATACACTCTCTGTAGGAATTTAAAGTGTACCAACCTGTGTCGCCCGTTCAGAGACACCTTTCTAGTGTTGGCGCAACAATATGCCCACATCGAGTCATCTATTTCCGTCTCGAGGTCAGTTTGCCAAGCCAATCGGGCCTTGGAGGGCTCCAGTGCTCTGTGGGAGGCAATGCTTTTGTACAGATGCGTCGCCAAATGCTGTGGGGACGCTGTCGCTATGACGTACGAGAGTTCTGGAATATCTGGCGGCTCTGCCAGCTCCGGCCCTAGGACGTCTCTCAAGGCACTTCTAAGTCTGTGGAACTGGAACCTTTGCAACAGTGTCGGGCCCTCAACTCCTTGTGCAACCTGATCCCACGTTTTGACCTTACCATCCTCAAATAGATCCCCCGCAGTATTGAGCCCCAGCTCATGCAGTGCTCGGAGTACATTCCCGTCCCCGATGGGGGCCAGCCACTGCAGCCACTCCACCGCCATCGCAGGGGAGTACAGCAGTACTTCCTCCCTAGCCTGCAGTAAGGCATTCCAAGCATGCTTTGTGGCCGTTATCGAGTCCAATACACCCACCCTACGATCAACTGGAGTACAAACCGTGGCCGGGAGCGGGAGAGGTTCCGCGAAAAGCCGTTCCAACCGTACGTGCGGGATGTTCTTGTCGCCATGAATCCATGTGTGCAGGTGCGTGGCCTGGGCCACTCTATAGTACCTCTCCAGGTCAGGCGCACCCACCCCACCCAACTCACACGGGAGTGTAAGAGTGCTCCACCGGACGCGTGGCTGTCCACCCCCTCAAGCTAAGTGGGTCATAAGTTTCGTTAGGTTCCGAAAGAAGGCTTGTGACAAAATTATGGGTAAGGTGGTGAATAGGAATAAGAATTTCGGGAGAATCACCATCTTCATGATGGCCACGCGGCCCATCAGGGAAAGCGGGAGCTTGCACCATCGTTCCACGTCCTCTTCACATTTACTAAAAGCCACCCCATAGTTCTCAGAGAAGAGCACCTCCGGATCAGTGTGAATCTTTATGCCAAGATACCGTACCGGGTCTGTCGACCAGTGTAATGGGTATTCCATTTCAAAGCGATCCGTCACCGGGGTCAGTGGGAACGCCACCGACTTCTCCCAGTTAACCTTAAGACCCGAGAGGGCGCCAAAGCGCACCACCTCCCGTAGAACAGGGGACAGGTTGGACTCTGGATTCCGCACGTACAGTAGCGTATTGTCCGCATACGTCGAGATGACTATTTTGTAGGACGGAAAGCTAACCCCCCTATGCCAATGGTACTCCCGTAGTGCGCACGCGAGTGGTTCAGCAACGAGGGCGTATAGCAACGGGGACAGGGGGCAGCCCTGCCTCGTGCCTCTACTGATGGGAAAGGGGTCCGAGACCTGATCCCCTAGTCGCACCCGAGCTACCGGTCTCCAGTACAGGGCGCCTATCATTTGCAAAAACTGCTCACCCAGCCCCATGCGACGCAAGACCTTCAGCATGAATGGCCATTCAACGGAATCGAACGCCTTCTCCATGTCTAAGAAGATTGCGACAGCCTTCGCGTCCTGACGCACATGCTGCATTGTGCCCAGCACTGTGCGAATGTTATAGGACAGGTTCCGTCCCGGTACAAAACCGGACTGTTCTGTGGCAACCACCTCCGGCGCAATAAGGGCCAGTCGGGTAGCCAGGACCTTGGCGTAAAGTTTAGCGTCCACGTTTAGGAGTGAAATCGGTCTGTAGGAACTGCAGACACCAGGGGGCTTGCCCGGCTTCAGTATGGTGACCAAGAGGGCCTCCCTCATAGTGCTGGGCATGCTGCCTTCCTCGCATACCTCGTCAAACAGGGACAACAGGTGTGGGAAGAGTTTGTCCTTGAAGGCCTTATAAAAGCCTACTGTCAAGCCATCGATCCCGGGAGCGCTGTGGACACGCATGGAAGCTAAGGCCTCAGAGAGCTCGTCCGCTTGAATCGGTGACGTGAGAAACTCTCTGTCTGATTGCGCTAAGAATGGTAGTTGTATATGCTCCAGGTAATCGTCCATGTCATCCTCGTGTGTCTTGGTAGTATACAAGTCCGAATAGTAGTCGCGGAAAGCAGAGAGAATGTCCCCTTCTGCTGTAACTGTGTGTCCTCCCGGGGTTTCAAGCTCCGCCAAACGGGGGGTCTTTTTATCGTCACGCAATAGTCTGGCTAACAGTGAGCTAGGACGCTCACTCTCACCGTAAGTCCTCGCCGAGGCGTATTTCCCCATGTAACAGACCTCCCTGTTCGCCTCTTCATTGAATTCCGAGATTAGGGATCTCAGCCTATCTGCCAAAGTAGGGTCGGGGTCAGTCAGGAGTCTCGTCTCCAGGTCCGCTAGTTGGGATTCCAAGGTACGCAGCCGCTGTCGTATGGCCTTCAGCACGCTGGAATGTTTGGCCATGGCTATCCCGTCGATAAAGACCTTGAAGGCCTCCCATACCGTGTGGAAGTTATCCACCGAGCCTAGGTTCTTTTCGAAGAAGACATCTATTTCCTCCGCCAGTTCCCCTCTAAAGGTATCGTCCAATAGAGCATATGGAGGGAAGCGCCAGGTGAATGGGGGGATCCTGCGATTCGGCGTCGCCAGGACTAGCAAAATTGGGGAGTGGTCAGACAGTGTTTGCGGGAGTACGGAGCATTGCACAATGTGGCCGGTGATGGAGTGAGAGGCCAACCAGTAATCGATCCTGGTATGTATGTCATGAAAGGAAGAGTAATGAGTGAACCCACCCCTGCCCGCATTCCTGCTCCTCCAGACATCCACTAGATCTAAAGTCAGCAGCTCTGCCTGCAGGGTCACCGCTGCCGCAGCTGGCTTTCGCGCGGGGCCAGAAGATCTATCCAACCCGGGGTCCAGGACTAGGTTAAAATCACCCCCCCAGAGCATGTGCGCCGAGGCGTATGTTCTACAACAAAGGGCCAAACGGGCATAGAAATCAGGGGTCATAGTTCGGGCCATATACATTTACCACTATTAAGTCATGGCCCCTACCCTCGCACCTCGAGATAAGGTAGCGGGCCTCGGGATCTGCCTTAAGTGGTCGGAGGACCAATTTGGAGCATGGGTTCACCCATGTCAAGACGCCCCTAGAGTGTGTAGTGTAGCCTGCCACTGTAGAGTTGCCCAACAGACCCCTGTGCTGTAGCATCTTGCTCATGAGTGGTAAATGGGTTTCTTGAATGAGGGCCAAATCTACCTGATGTCTTTGTAGATAATGGAGTACTTTCCTCAGTTTCCTGTGGTCATTGAGACCCCGGACGTTCCAGGTCAACACTCTTAGGGTATCAGGAGGATTATTCAAGTTCGTCACCTGGGCACTAGCCATCGGAGTTAACTGAGGCCACAGAATAGCCCAATACCTTCATGCCACCAACATCACACGCAGCATTCAAAGGGCGCAGCGAACATTCAGGAAATAGCTCCCCTCCTCCCCTACCTCCCACCCTGCCCCCCCTACCCAGAAACAGCAAACCCCCAAGCATTCCCCTCCATCCCCCCACCCACAGCAGACCCACCCCAACCCGGTCCGACAGTGTTGTGCCCACCCCGCTCCCCAGAGATCCCACCTCAACTAAAGTCAACCAACAAAACAGTGTGCTGAACGCACGGGGGCCTAGGTAGCCAAATGGCATAGTCTCTACCTACGTCTCAGAACGCTCGTCAGCCTTTCTCCCCGCTCCCGCCGTGCACAGAGACCCTCGGTCAGTGCAACATTCAACATCTTAACAGTTGCAGTGTCACAGTGCCCCCGCGAGGTACATGCCCAGGTCCTTAATCAGCAAATTTTCCCCAGGCCCAGTTCCGCCAGCCCCCAACATCTACTAGAACAAGTCATGCGGCGTGCCCCAACAGGCGCCTGGACTGGGGGGGCGTGCAAAAGTCGCGACCAGAACCGCCCCCCCTCCCATACACCCCTCCCCCTCCCCACCACTTATCTGTTTGACCTGCAGTCCTCAGAAGATGCACCATGCTGTCCTTCACCCCATCTGGAGTGGGCCACAACGAGAACGAATCTGGAGTCCACTTCTCGTATACCCGGCTGTCAGCAGGGCAACCCAGACCAACAGGGTTCAGTCCTGTTCATCTAAGCGGCTGTCGCTGTCGTCGCCCTCATGAATCTTGTCCGAGCCTCCTTTCGCTTCCCTCGACCATCGCTTCATCGCCTGCTGCAGCACTTTAGGATCCGTAAAGATATGAGAATGGCCTCCTTTGTTGACCCGTAGCTTAGCCGGATACAGCAGCGCATAGTCCAGACCCAACTCCCTTAGGCGTTTTTTGTGCGGTATGAACTGTTTCCGCTCCTCCTGCACTTTGGCCGTAAAGTCCGGGTACAGGGAGATAGCTGACCCTTCATATTGTAGGTTTTGTTTTGTGCGTGCCAAACGGAGTGCAGTGTCTCTGTCCCTATAGTTGAGAAGTTTCGCTATATTAGGGCGTGGAGGCGCCCCAGGCTGCGGCTTGGGCGCTAGCGATCTGTGTGCTCTCTCCACCGTAAACATATGTGAGAACACTCCGTCACCAAGAAGTTTCACGAGAAGCTGTTCCACAAAGCGCTCCATAGAGCCCGTCGCCGTAGTCTCCGGAAGGCCCGTGATGCGTAGGTTACAACGCCGAGAACGCACTTCTAAATCCTCGGTTTAATCCTGCAGTGTCCGCATCATCCGCTCCATCTTCTTCTGCGCCGTATCCAGATCGGTTTGCGCCTCCTCCACTTCCGTCATTCTGCGTTCTGCCATATCATGCCTCTCGGCATGTTTGTCCAGCCGCTCTGCCATCAGATCCATTCTATAGGACATCGCGTCAATCTTGGACCCCAGGGCCGAGATGCTAGATTGGATGCCCTGTTCCATAGAGAGCAGCATAGTCTTTAAGTCTGTGTCAATGCTCGGAGCCTCCACCAAGCGTTCCGTCGGGCCACCCTCAGCTACCGGGCTCTGCTGTAACAGACGCTTCTGCGAGAAGGGCAGCTTACTTTGAGTTCTATCGCCCTTGCCCATGATGCCACCCCTTACTCCTGCAGGCCTCACCAACGCGTAGGATCGTTAAGGTAGCACTCAGGGCGATGACGCACAAGGCTATAGCACCTGCGGCCCGCTCCTTACCTCGAACCGCCTCCCGGCTGGGGCTCCGTGGTATTGCGGGCTATTGGCACTAAGGCGTGAACCTCCGGAGAGACAGTCGAGCCGGCGTCAGTCCTGAGGGGAAAACTGGGTGACACAGTGGGGGCCCCGACGACCAGGGGGCCCGCCTCGTGCCGACCAGGAAATGCACCCACCTCCAGGCGCAATATCAGGAGCTTCCTCGCTGGCAGCCTGCACCTTCAGCACCGCAGGCGCCGAGCGCAGAAAGGACGTGAGGATCCTGCAGAGGACAGGTCGTCGTCTCTCATAAGTAGGGGCCCCCAGTCCAGCCCACCGCAATGGCCGCTCCCGCACCGCGCCCCGAGGCAGCCGAAGTCGGGCCCCTGGCAGCCGGACCTCGGGGGATGGCCATATTCCTCCCTCGTCTCCTTGCAGTGGTTTGGTAGGAGGGGGTTAGGTATCCTAGGACTTGTACCGCTGTGCGTTGTTGCGGGGGGGCGGCGGGGGGCCGTCAGCTCCAGGCACGCTGGCAATGTGTCCCCGGTGCTCCGGATGGGGGAGGGGTCAATAGACCGATGTCTCGCGGCGGCCGCTGCCGCACGCCGTGTCACGTCTCCCGGGCGCCTGCGGAACTCCAGCCCGCGGCTCTGCGGCCCAGCACCTCCGATGTTCGGCACTCCTCCGGTCCACTGTGGCTCCGCACACTCGCCGCCGCCGGGACGCCCGACTGCCTCCCACACTCCGGGCAGGTCGCGGGGGCCAGGGCTGATCCCAGAACGTTGCTTTGGAGGATTTTGTAGGATATTTAGGGCTGCACACGGCGGAGCTGTGAGATTAGGCGGCCATTCCTCTCGCCGGCTAGCTCCGCCCCCCTGCCTTGTACGATTAGCAAGGCCTGCCTTAGGGGTGACTTATGAGAGTATATGTGTTGTATTAGGGGGGATACAGGCCACCTATATCCCTGTAAGGGGTGGAAGCACCACCTTACCCAGACTACAGTAGTGGTCTGGTGGTGTCAGTTTGTATGGCTGTCCCAGGGGTGGCACAATAAGTGCTGCATCCCTGGTAGGCCTCTGAGGGACCCATGCCCTGGGTACCTAGGGTACCATCTACAAGAGGCTCACGGGGTGACCTCAGTATCCAATTGGCATGTACCTAAGGTACTCACATCAGGTTAGAGAGGAAGCAGATAGGCTGGGGTTGTGGATAGCAGGGCCACAACCTGGCTGGAGTCAAAAAACAGTCAGAACATCAGCAAAAAGTTGGGGGCTACTATGCAGTCGATGCCAATCTCCTAAAGAGAGTGTGAGAGAGAGTGAGAGAGAGAGTGTGTGTGTATGTGTGTGTGTGAGAGAGAGAGAGTGAGAGTGAGAGAGAGAGTGTGTGTGAGAGAGAGAGAAAGACAGAGAGAATGACAGAGTATGACAGAGAGAGTATGAGAGAGAGAGTGTGAGAGAGAGTGTGAGAGAGAGAGTGTGAGAGAAAGGGAGTGTGAGAGAGAGAGAGTGTGTGTGTGTGAAAGAATGTGTGTGAGAGAGTGTGTGGGAAAATACCCTTTTGAAATACACTGACATAGACCAAGTTGTAAAAAAGTTGAGAGGAGGGAGTTGCTGCAAACTGTTGGGGGCATTTTGGACTTTACCTGTTGGTTCCTCACTTCAGACGCTGGTCGTCCTCCCTGCCCTTCTGTCCTCTCGCCGCCGCGCTCCAAACTCCTGCGGCCGCTGAGAGGAGGACTACGTTCCCCAGGATCCCTAGCGGCGGAAGCAGCCCACGTCATTCCCGCGCCCGGAGGCGCTTTAAATCGCGCTCACTCCCAGTGGAGTGGGTGTTGCTGCAAACTGTTGGGGGCATTTTGGACTTTACCTGTTGGTTCCTCACTTCAGACGCTGGTCGTCCTGCCTGCCCTTCTGTCCTCTCGCCGCCGCGCTCCAAACTCCTGTGGCTGCTGAGAGGAGGACTATGCTCCTCAGGCTCCCTAGCGGCGGAAGCCGCCCACGTCATTCCCGCGCCCGGAGGCGCTTTAAATCGCGCTCACCCCCCACGTTGCGGGATCGCGCGGGACGTGCCGGGGACATGGCTTGGCAGTTCGGGCTGGACTGTTCCCATGAGGCACAGGGTAGACTGATTTGCATATAGCCATGTCTGAACTGGGGTGGCAGAGTGGGTTAAAGAACGGTGATGGATTAAACCCAGATCTTTTGACCTGGTGTGAGTGTTTGATTGATTCAGATGCTCCGTCCATCACCACCCCCTTTTGTACTGCTTTTGGCTGCCATAAGTGTGGCAGGGTATGCTCAGACGTGAGTCCCTTGCTCACTTTGCCACTGGATTCAAGCAAGCCGGGCTGAAGACGGCTGGAATGCCAGAAACCGGTCCTCGGAAGCTTGTTTCCGGTCCAGGGAAGACATGCTTGGCAGTTCGGGCTGGACTGTTCCCATGAGGCACAGGGTTCAGTCTGATTTGCATATAGCCATGTCTGAGCTGGGGTGGCAGAGTGGGCTAAAGAACGGTGATGGATTAAACCCAGGTCTTTTGACTGGGTGTGAGTGTTTGATTGACTCAGATGCTCCGTCCATCACCACCCCCTTTTGTACGGCATTATGGACTTCACCTGTTGGTTCCTCACTTCAGACGCTGGTCGTCCTGCCTGCCCTTCTGTCCTCCCGCCGCCGCGCTCCAAACTCCCGCGGCCGCTGAGAGGAGGACTACGCTCCCAAGGTTCCCTAGCGGCGGAAGCCGCCCACGTCATTCCCGTGCCCGGAGGCGCTTTAAATCGCGCTCACCCCTGGTGGAGTGGGTGTTGCTGAAAACTGTTGGGGGCATTTTGGACTTTACCTGTTGGTTCCTCACTTCAGACGCTGGTCGTACTGCCTGCCCTTCTGTCCTCCCGCCGCTGCGCTCCAAACTCCCGCAGCCGCTGAGAGGAAGACTACTCTCCCCAGGCTCCCTAGCGGCGGAAGCCGCCCATGTCATTCCCGCGCCCGGAGGCGCTTTAAATCACGCTCACCCCCCGCGTTGCGGGATCGCGCTGGACGTGCCGGGGGAAGCCCGGGACAAGGGCGGGGCCATCTGCGGCCGTCCGAGGCCGATAGAGGCCAGGCTGGGCAATCCCTCTTGGCAGCCATCTACGCCAGGTTAAGGTAGCAGTTCTTTAACTTGCTGTTCACATTGTAAGTTGACATTTTGATTGACTGTTCTGGTGTGCGTAAGGTGTAGCAGGGATTCTGTACCTACACAGAACTAGGCATAGAGACTCAGAACCTCAGTGAATAAGGGTGTCCCAAAAACTCACCTCAGTATCCAAAATCCCCTACCAGGCTAGCAATCAGTGTCTCATTGGATCTCTCTCATCCCCAATGATTAGACAACCCAGAACATGAACTCAGAACACCTCAAGTAAAGTGGAATACATGAACACTCTTTCGTCATACCAAACTGCGCAATCCAGAACTCGAGTAAATGAGGACACGTGCAGTTTTGAAATGTTTATTTCTAACGCCGTGTTCTCAAAAGCAGTATCTTAGATAATACAAGCAAACATATTATCAGAAACAAGGTTATCAGCATAGTTACTATTCCATAAAATACAAATGGAGAAAGCATGTTATAATGCTAAACGTTACAATTCTAACTAGAATCTAAGTAACCCTCCCATGCCAGTATATTATATTATATCTAAAGAAGGTCTCTTTCGGGTTTAGAAGGGCAGACCCATACCTCTTGGCTTTAGCGGGAAGAGATCACATCAGCTCCTGCACCAACACTCAGCATACGAATCTCCATTAAGTGTACTTCCCGCCCTCTGCGGTGCATTATTAAACCCGTTCAAACTCACGTCTAGACCGTGCGCTGATCAACTCGAATAACAAGCACTGTGTTGAAAAACCTTGAAGAACTCAGCACTCACTGTACAGACCTAGATTATCAAGCAAGAGGAATATCATTAGCAAAAGCTGTTATGTTCATGTGAAACAAAATATTCTTCTAGGCGTAAAGCTCCAATATCAAAATGTGCCGTGTGCAGAGGCAGCAGAAAAGGGAAAATGGTGTTTAAACTTTGTGAAAGCTAATGCTAACTTAACACAGTGTGTAGGTAATATAGCACCCACAAGACACCCTCCCATTGATCCGAGCACGGATAGAACAGGTGAAAGGGACACATTTTCAGGATTGCAGAGTTCAAGAATGAGAGTTCAAACACAAGTCCTTAATTTGGTACCTCAATATAAGAGATATAACTAATAATTCAATGTAGAAACAGAATATTTAAAAATGGAACTGTTAAAAAAAAAAATAGCATAACTGACAAAGTCAGTAGGTCTAGGTCAGAAAAAATAATTCTCAAAAGCATCGATGAATACTCATCCAACTAGTGAATACGAGAAATATGCAGCAACAGCCTCCAGCAGGAAGTCATTGTTCTCGTCCGAAAACTGTTCAGCCATCCAATCTAGCAATGTGAAGGAACATTCATGTTCATTCGGCACCAGAGCCTCTAGCAACATCAGAGGACAACTCAGTGGGTTTTCAAGAAAACTGCCAGCCAAGAAAGTCTGCACCGCTGTGAACACATCCCAACGACCCAGAATTGCATGCATCGCTGCCAAGGCCATAATCCTTCCGTCAGAACAAAAGAACTCATGAGCAACTAAGGGGCTCATTAGTCAATCATAATCTGCGTCAGGAGACACCGTAGAGCAGAGACACAAATCCAGGGCCCATTCGAAGTCACAACTCAGGCAATGAAAAACAGGCTGGACGCATGTGAAGAAAGAAAATCTGAATGATAATCCATAAACTGTACTCAAGGTGGCAAGCGGTAATGCCCCGTAGTATTCAAACATTCGGGCGCGAATAAACCACAGCCGGGACTGCTCTTCTTGTAACACACGAAGTGCATCCATTTTGAAACAGGCAAAATAACAAAAGTATACCAGCTCCTATAGCCAGTACCCAAGGAAATCCACCAAAGAGGCTGGAAAAAATAGAATGAAAGAAAGCGGGAATAACTCCGAAAATCGTTTGAAAGGAGGAGACCAGACCACTGCTGACAACTTTAAAAAAATGGGCCAGCCCCGACGTGGAGGATGCATTGAAGATAGTGTGAATTAATTCACCAAAATGCAGGGGCAAGTCAGTATTTAATAAGGCATGTACCTCTGTGCGAGTGTTAGCCACGTGAAGGCAACCTCTTTCTGGGACAATAGCGCTCTTATGCGACTCATCTTATTGAACTCTGCTTTCAAGGTCGGAATCTTAGGCCAGATGGAAACATCCAGCTTCCCATGCGGGGGTGGATACATCACATTTTTGCAACAAACTACACGCTCACTAACTGTTACAATATAAGCTATGCCTTTCACAAGCCCAAAACAATCCTCATTATTAAAAGCAAATAACTCCCATTCGCCAGTAATGTAAATGTGGGAACTATCGCAGGAACAGGGGTACCTTTCAAAATACAGGCTAAATTAGGCTCATTCTGGTTACAAGAGCCGTGCAATTGGATATGTCTACACAGTAGGGAATGATCCGGTGTTTCAGTGCAGTCTTCACCATTTAAATAAACTTCTTTATCCTCCCACAAACATCTATACGTAAACGGAAGTGACCATGCTTCATGGAGATAGGAACTTCCTAGAGGCTCGTATCTACCTATGTCAAAGTATTTCATACAATTTTTAAAAGCAAACAATGTTATGTTATGTTATTCAAAATTTATCAAGCGCACGGGCACCCAGGAGTTTCATGGCGCTAAAGGTGAGAAGGATGGTAAACAATACCCTAACCGTGCGCTTGCTTGAACAACCAGGTCTTCAGTGCACCTCTGAATTCCGCCAGCTTAGAGCAGCTCCGGAGTGACAGGGGAAAAGAGTTCCAGATCTTAGGGGCCAAATAAGCAAATCGGCATCCGCCAAGTCGTTTCTTTTTGAAAAGGGGCAAGGTAAGGAGAGACAAGTGGGCAGAGCGGAGATTGCGGGTCGGTTCGTATTTGTTTATCAGATGATTAATGAACCTAGGACTTTTGCCATGGAGAGCTTTGAAGATCAGGCAGCCTACCTTGAAGGTAACCCGGTGGGCTATGGGAAGCCAATGAAGAGTGGCTAGCAATGGTTTCGCCGAGCTCCTGCCATTGCTTTTAAATATTAATCTGGCCGCCTGATTTTGTACGATCTGCAGGCGTTTAGAGAGAGCAAGGGGGAGGCCTAAATAAATAGAATTCGAAAAATCTAAACGGGAGAGGACTAAGGCAATTACCACCTGGATAAGGGCAGAGTGTGTGAGCAGATGAGCAATTTTCTTGATCTTTCGCAACTGGAAGAAGCTGGAAGAAATCACCGTTCCCACCTGACTTTTCAGTGAGAGGTCGGAGCTGAGGGTGACCTCGAGACTCTTCACCGACAGAGAGGGAGACGGAGGAGATCCCATTGAAGACGGCCAAAAATGAGGCCCCCAGCTAGTTGCACTTTTGCCTGGGAGTACCAGCTCCGTCTTTCCAGGGTTAAGTTTTAGATGCTTCTGATCCATCCACCCTTGAATGTGCAGCATAGTAATTTGGAATTCCTCGACAGAGTCCATTGAGTTTAGAGGGAATACCAGCTGCAGGTCATCCGCGTAGTTGTAGATAGTGACCTTCCTGTTTTTTAAGGAGTGCAGCAGCGGTTTAAGGTACAGGTTGAATAGGAGGGGGGATAATGATGAACCCTGCGGGACGCCGCAGGTGGTAGGAAGTTTGGGCGCCATAAAGTTCTCGAGCTTGACTGCCTGGGATCGGTCCTTCAGGAAGGACTTGACCCAGCCAAGAGCCGAGGCGCTGAGGCCGGCTTGTTCGACACAATGGGAACGGTAATGTGATTATTCCGTGGATAAGCCACGTTGCAGAGTTTGTTTCAACCACCGAAAATGGCAAAGGTTCTAATTTTTCAATGTACAACATAGAAAAAGAGACATCTTTCATTGACAGCAAACGCTGTCTTTCAGTTAAATTAAACGGGGCAAACAAAGAAGAAATGTTCATGTAATGCCATGGGATCTTGTTTGCCTTCAGGGTTTGAAGTGTCCATGCAAATTGCATAATGGAGCGTAATTGATTCTGGCCATGATATAAAACAGAAACTTCATCTTGCACAATATCTACAACAGATGATACAATATTATCTAAAGTGTAAATGCGGGAAGAAAGTGTATTAATGCTATTGTCTACAACTGCCAGCACTTTCTCTAAATTAGCTTGATCTATAGCCCTAAGACGTTTAGCCGCCTCAATCTGTGAAGTTTTCCAGAACTCGTTGTACATAGCATATATCCATATTTTAGATCGACCTTGTGCCGGTCCCTTTATAAAATCATTCAGATCAACCTCATCAGTCAGTTTAGATAAATGCAATTTAACTGACGGCAAGGTAGAATGTTTAAGCCAACTCTGACATAATTTACCTACTGAATAGGTTGTCACAGTATGGTCGCTATCAAACCGTTGATCCACCCTGACCTGTGTAAAGCCATCCGCTAAACCCAGAAAATGACGTTGACATGCATCTGCACTCCTGTGCCAGAGCAACCAGCCTTCGGGATCCAAACTGGATACGTTAAAGGAGGAATTCAATAAAGATGATTGTAACTCTTTTAAGGAAAACAAAGTAAAATTACCCCACCCGGGGTATTCCTCTAGATCAGGAAAAGAGGGGGCATTTAATCTTTTAGATGTAGCCAATCCAAAACATGTTGTCTGCATTATAGTAGAATTCAGGAACAACATGTGGTTGGGTATGAGGCATGCACAATGCAAAGCCTCAGTGCCTTTCACTTGCCAACTTTTAGAACCCCAGACTGATTTAACCTCAAAAGTATGCTTCCAAGACCCGTAGCCACCTATAGCTAACTTTGTGGAGAAAATGATTGCCATAATGCTGAAAACAATATAAGTCACCATAATTAGCTGTCTGAAAATACAAATCTTCAGCATCAAAAGCAGCATAATAATTTAAATCAGTAAATAATGATTCTACGGCCTGAAGATCCCAATCATCAGAACGTATGTTTTGTTGAACCACATCCCCCATAGAATTTAAAGTACATTAGGGACCTTTATGACCTCCGTGGGTCCATGTATCTGAAACTTAACCGCATCCCATACTATTCCATCCAGCATGGGCCATGCAGTGATGTTTACAAAGGACAAGTCTCTTCTCAGCCTGCTATGCGAAGATGAATGGGGAGCCAATGTTCCATTGATATGACAAATGTCTGTTCTTTCTTCAACATAGTGTCCATTTACCAAACGGAAAAAATATAACACAGAACCTAAAGACATAAAAAGGTAAACCAGAAAAAGTACAATCCAAATGTATGTCCAAGGGGGAATTAAAAAAATGTTCTAAAAGGTTTCGCCAAAAGTTTAATTCTGGAGGGTTTCTTTGATGTTTGTGAGACAGTGTCAAAAGAAAATCTGGATTCAGTGACCAAGCGAGTTTGCAAATTAGGCATTGATAAATCAGATGGATAAGTATATTTATTTTCATCTTGTTCCGTAAGTGGAAGAGTACTCAATAAAGGATTCGAAACTGCAGACAACTCCAGGGCAACCTCAAGATCAGGATTCAAAACAGTGTTCAAAACAGAATGTCTCAAAATTGAAGGACAAGACACCACCGGTGTCATACTAAGAAGAATTGGCCACTCTGTGTATCTTGACATTGTCAATGGAGATATACCTGCTTTCTTTATGACCAGGTAAGGAAAATGCTATTTACCAGTATGCATCGGTTCTTGGCATAGAGGGCTGCTGAGTGGTACATTATGAATAGATCGCCATCTGGTGTTGGGCTCGGATGATTGCACTTGTTTTTCTCTTGGAGAGTCTTTTGTAGCTTGGTGACTCCTCCTTTGGTTGCTAGTGCGCATGGGCATCAGCTCCATCCTTAGATTGTTTTGCCATAGTAGGGTTAGATGGAGTAGTATGATAGAATACAGATAGAAATGCCCATGTAAGTGTATCTAAATAAGATATTGTTGGAACAGACACAGGTTTCCGGGGAGGCTGGGAGGGCATGTACCACTCTGCAGCCCTCTATGCCAAGAACAGATGCATACTGGTAAGTAGCATATTCCGTTCGAGGCATATGGGCTGCAGATGGTACATTATGAATAGACTATACGGCAGTTCTCTCCCTAGCGGTGGTCGCCCGTGTCTGTTGCAACAGTCTGAAATAAAGTCTTTAATACAGCTTGTCCCACTCTAGCTTGTTGTGTTGTGTGCACATCTACACAATAGTGCTTTCTGAAGGTATGCGGTGTAACCCAGGTAGCTGCTTTGCATATGTCATCTAGTGGAATGTTTCCCAAGAATGCCATAGATGCTCCTAGTTTACGTGTAGAGTGAGCTCTAGGAGGAACAGGTAATGTCCTCTTTGCTTTTAAGTAGCATATTTGTATACATTTTACAATCCATCTGGCAATGCCTGCTTTAGAGATGGGATTGCCCTTATGCGTAGGAGAAAAACGCTACAAATAGCTGTTTTGTCTTTCTGAAAGTTTGTGTTCTTTCTATATAATACAATATTGCCCTTCTGACATCCAATGTATGTAGGGCCCTTTCCACTACTGTCTGTGGTTTTGGAAAGAAGACCGGTAGTTCCACTGACTGATTGATGTGGAATGCTGAAATTACTTTAGGCAAGAATTTTGGGTTTGTTCTAAGAACCACTTTGTTTTGGTGTAACTGCATGAATGGTTCTTGAATTGTAAACGCTTGCAACTCACTTACTCTTCTGAGTGACGTGATAGCTATGAGGAAGGCCACCTTCCATGTGAGGAATTGTATTTCACACCTATGCATAGGTTCAAAGGGTGGTCCCATTAGTCTGGTGAGTACTATGTTGAGATTCCAGACTGGGGAAGGTGGTAGTCTTGGTGGAATGACTCTTCTGAGTCCTTCCATGAAAGCTTTAATTGCTGGTACTTTAAACAGGGAAAGATGTTGTCTGTTTTGTAGGTATGCCGCTATAGCTGCGAAATGAACTCTTATAGAGGTATATGCTAAGTTACATTGCTGCAAGTGTAGTAAATAGCAAATAATCTGTTTAGTGGATGCGTCCAGAGGGTTGATGTGATTACTGTTACAGTGTACAGCAAACCTTTTCCATTTTGCTGCATAGCATGCTCTGGTGGTAGGACGTCTTGCTTGTTTAATGATTTCCATACATTCTGGAGGTAAATCTAAATATCCAAACTCTAGGACCTCAGGAGCCAGATCGCTAGGTTCAATTGTTTGGGATCTGGGTGCATTATTTCTCCATGGTTCTGTGTAAGGTGCATGGGTAATAATCTTAGCTTTTGATGTGGCACCTGTGAGAGTTGCAGTAGCGTGTTGAACCACGGCTGTCTTGCCCACGTGGGTGCTACTAGTATCATTGTCATTGAGTGCTGTTGCAGTTTCCGAACCACTAAGGGAATTAGTGGGAGAGGGGGAAAAGCGTAAGCAAATTTGTTGGACCAGTTTATCCATAGTGCATTGCCCTGGGACCGGTGGTGTGGGTACCTGGATGCGAAGCTTTGGCATTTTGCGTTCTGATGATTGGCAAATAGATCTATCTCTGGTTGCCCCCATCTTTGGAAGAATGGCTGCAGTATCTGGTCGTGCAGCTCCCATTCGTGTACTTGTTCTGACTCTCTGCTTAGGATGTCTGCTATCTGATTTTGAACTCCTGGTAGGTGTTCTGCTAACAGATAGATCTTTTGAGGAATGGCCCATCTCCAAATGTCCTGTGCTAGTCTGGATAGTTGGAGAGAGTGTGTCCTCCCCTGTTTTTGAATATAATACATTGCAGTCATGTTGTCTGTTCTGGTCAGGACTGCTTTTAGGGTTATTTGCATTTGGAAAGCTTTTAATGCTAGAAATATTGCTAGTAGTTCCAAGTAGTTGATGTGCAGTTTCTTTTGCTGCACACTCCATTTCCCCTGCACTGTGTATTTGTCCATATGCGCTCCCCATCCGGAGAGCGATGCGTCTGCTGTCAGTATCAGTTGTGGAATTGGTTCTAGGAACGACCGTCCCTTGGAAATGTTTGTTGTGTTCCACCACTTCAGAGAGCGATGCGTATGGTCGTCTACCAACACCAGATCTGTAATCTGACCTTGAGCCTGATTCCACTGTGTCGCTAGACACTCCTGTAGTGGACGCATCTGTAGTCTGGCATGTGGTATTAGTAGTATGCAGGAGGACATCATGCCTAACAGTTGCATAAACACTCGTGCTGGTAGTGAGTGTTGTGGTTGAAATCTTTGTATCAACGTGACCATTGTTTGTATCCTGATTGGATTGGGGTATGCTTTAGCTCTTTCTGTGTCTATAGTAGCCCCTAGGTATTGTTGAATCTTGTTTGGTTGTAAGTGGGATTTTTTATAGTTCACTGTAAACCCTAGGTGGTGCAGTAATTGAATGGTCTTCTGTGTGTTGTGAAGGCATTCTTCTTGTGGCTTGGCCTTTATTAACCAATCGTCCAAGTAAGGGAAGACATGTATTTGTTGTCTTCTTAGGTGTGCTGCAACCACTGCTAGGCATTTTGTGAACACTCTTGGTGCCGTTGTGACCCCAAATGGAAGGACTTTGAACTGATAATGTTGTCCTTCCACTACAAACCTTAGGTATTTCCTGTGGGCTTTGTGAATTGGGATGTGAAAGTAAGCGTCTTTTAGATCCAGTGTAGAAAGAAAGTCCCCTTTCTTCAGTAAAGGAAGTACTTGTTGGAGCGTGACCATGTGGAAATGTTCCGAATTTATGTATGCATTGAGAGGTCTGAGGTCTAAGATTGGTCTTAGAGACCCGTCTTTTTTGGGGATTAGGAAGTATAGAGAGTATAGTCCTGTCCCTTGTTGGTGTTTTGGAACCTTCTCTATGGCATGCTTTTGTAGCAGATATAGTACTTCTTCTTTTAACAAAGTCAGATGGTCTTGACTCATTGGACGCTGTTTGGGGGGGATGTTTGGTGGGGTAGCTGTGAGTTCTAGGCAATAACCATGTTGGATAATTTGTCTCACCCACTTGTCTGATGTGATGTTCTCCCAGACAGGTAGGAACTGTGATAGACGTCCCCCGACCGGTGTTATGTGGTCTGGGGGGAGTTGTATTAAGTCACTGTTTTGGGGTTGGGGAGTTGCGGTTTTTATTATTTCCGCGACCTCTAACTTTGTTGTTGTTACCTCTGTAACCGCCTCTTGAATTACCTCAGCAGCAGCACAACGTGAGAGAACCCATTCCTGGCAACTCATACCTGGCAAGGAATTACTGGGACATGAGTAGTCCCGCGGACCCACGCCAAGCCGGATAGCGCCGTCTTCGCCGACCGCCACCACCAGGCACGCCACCGTCGCTCCGAGACTCCAAATCCCAGCAGCCCTAGCGGCGGCGGCGCGTTCCCTGACGCACGACCAAGGCGCCAGGAGCGGCGCTCAAAAGAGCAAGCCCTCGGTGGAGCGGGGGGAGCAGCAGCACAACGTGAGAGAACCCATTCCTGGCAACTCATACCTGGCAAGGAATTACTGGGACAGGAGTAGTCCCGCGGACCCACGCCAAGCCGAATAGCGCCGTCTTCGCCGACCGCCACCACCAGGCACGCCACCGCCGCTCCGGGACTCCAAATCCCAGCAGCCCTAGCGGTGGCGGCGGCGCGTTCCCTGACGCACGACCAAGGCGCCAGGAGGGGCGCTCAAAAGAGCAAGCCCTCGGTGGAGCGGGGGGAGCAGCAGCACAACGTGAGAGAACCCATTCCTGGCAACTCATACCTGGCAAGGAATTACTGGGACAGGAGTAGTCCCGCGGACCCACGCCAAGCCGGATAGCGCCGTCTTCGCCGACCGCCACCACCAGGCACGCCACCGCCGCTCCGGGACTCCAAATCCCAGCAGCCCTAGCGGCGGCGGCGCGTTCCCTGACGCACGACCAAGGCGCCAGGAGGGGCGCTCAAAAGAGCAAGCCCTCGGTGGAGCGGGGGGAGCAGCAGCACAACGTGAGAGAACCCATTCCTGGCAACTCATACCTGGCAAGGAATTACTGGGACAGGAGTAGTCCCGCGGACCCACGCCAAGCCGGGTAGCGCCGTCTTCGCCGACCGCCACCACCAGGCACGCCACCGCCGCTCCGGGACTCCAAATCCCAGCAGCCCTAGCGGCGGCGGCGCGTTCCCTGACGCACGACCAAGGCGCCAGGAGGGGCGCTCAAAAGAGCAAGCCCTCAGTGGAGCGGGGGGAGCAGCAGCACAACGTGAGAGAACCCATTCCTGGCAACTCATACCTGGCAAGGAATTACTGGGACAGGAGTAGTCCCGCGGACCCACGCCAAGCCGGATAGCGCCGTCTTCGCCGACCGCCACCACCAGGCACGCCACCGCCGCTCCGGGACTCCAAATCCCAGCAGCCCTAGCGGCGGCGGCGCATTCCCTGACGCACGACCAAGGCGCCAGGAGGGGCGCTCAAAAGAGCAAGCCATCAGCGTCGCGGGACGCGAGCGGGACGCCCGGGGCTAAGCCCGGGCAAAGGGCGGGCCCTCTGTGGCCCTCAGAGGCTGGGCTGGCCCACCCCCCTAAAGTCACCCAAGGCACTGCGCATACCAGGTATTTACCGGTGACCCAATTTACTCAGTTCAATCAACCTATCGCCATCGTTCCCTCTATTACTATACTATGAGGAAGACAGTCAAGAAGCCCAAGATGCCCACATTAAGATCAAGCACAAAATCTAAAGCGGATCCCCCTCAAGCTTTATCAACTCTAACTGCTATTGATAAGATGTTGAAACAAACCATAGGGGCGGTATCCAATGCCATTGCAAACACGGAGAGAAGACTGTCTCTACCACCCGTGACTATCGTCCAAGACACTCAAGAAGCTCTTATCAATTTATCTGCAGTTTCTTTAGACTCGGCAGATGACCCTGACACTAGCCTGGCCATTACCCCCTCTTCTTTCGTCGATCTCCCATGCGCCCAGGCGCCCGCCGAAACTAGCAGGGAGAGAACGGATTTACAAACAAATAACAACAAGAGGAAATCAAATACCACGGAAAACAATTGGCCTAAGGAAGGATCCAAATGCGGAGGTAAAAAAGGTCAAACCAAAACTAGAAATCACAACTTGGTGACGCCTATAAATCCACCTACACCAGGAATACCCTGTTGGATCACCAACATGGTGGCTGACCTTAAAACGGACCTTGAACACTCCATCACTGTGCTGATAAAACCTCTTATAGCTAAGATCGACAGACTAACATCTCTGGTAAATAATAAGGGTGTTGGCCTTAAAGGCCAACCAGCACAAGAGGGCGCTTCAACAAAACAGGATGGGGCCATAGCGAAAAGATCAACTAAAGACAAGGCCAACCCAACTTCGGACATGGCAGCAAATAATCCTGCCAGAGTCATACAAAAAAGCATAAAAGACACACAAAAGGTCGTTACCACACCGAACACAGGCAAAACCAACAAACAAACAATTACGGAAATTAATAAACCATCTCTTGGACCCACCCAAACTCTTTCTGGTAAGAATGTTCAAACTCCCAAAGTGACTCCCAAAATCAATTCGATTCCATCTGCAACTACTAAAGAAAACAAAACAGCAACTCGCTTCAGGACAATTAACCTTCCGCCTGAAGCTTTACCCTTCGTAGTTGTTTTAACAGGAGTCCCACCCTTAAGAGAGGGTAAAAGGGAAACACAAGTAGAGCTAAAAAAACAAATGTGCTCAGTGGCTACAAATACATAGACCACTACCCCCCAATATCCACGGAGAGATTCTCTCAATAAGAAGGGGGGAGTGGATCGGTAAAGGTACCAAGACTATAGCAGGGGACATAATTACGATAAACTTTAGAGACATCGCAGCAGTTAATTTTATATGCAATGCCCCCCCTAGTTATACCCACTCACAAATTCATCCTGTACACCTATCCTACTTCTACCCATTTGCACCTCATAGACCCATGCAGAGCAACAGACCTCCGAAGTTTAGAATGCCCCAAATGGATCCCCAATACAGATTAACCGAGTGGCAAAGGCCATATCATGTGACCCCAAACTATGATCCCTTCCTAACGCAGCATGTACACTGGAACAGGTTCAGCGTATTAGAAGAAGTCGATTGACAGGTATGTGAAATGCAATCGCCCAAACACGTAAGGTTGAAGGAGGCAGGACTGCTCACAACTGGAACGAGACTGGGGTCGGGCAATAGACCGGAACCCGCTCCCAGCAAGGGAGACGGCAGTAAGTCGCCGAATATAAACAAGGAAAGAGGTGACCTGATAAAATCCCCAGAACACAGGTCAATTACTGAACAGAGTAGATCAGCTATCCATTACAGCCCACAATCTAGCCCCGGTACACCACCTAATGTGGAAAACTCGGTAGTGCTCATATCAAGAGATTTAAGAGGAATTCCCAAGGAGGATACTTATGAAAACTTACAAATTGTATCCTGGAACAAAGCAGGATTAGCGGCCAAATTCGAATCCCAAGAATGGCTTAGCTACATAAACAAATTCCATATTATATGCCTGCAGGAAACATGGGCCACTGATCTAAATGACTCCAGCCTAGAGAGTTATAAAAGTTTCTTTGTTCCGGCCAAAAAGGTATCCTCTGGGAGAGCCAGCGGGGGACTAGTAATATACGTTAATCTACACATCCAGGGCACCTGGCTAAACCTTAATTGGGTCTCATATAACCTTCAAGCAGTAAGGTTCGTCTCCACAAAATTAAACTTTTTTCTAGTCAATTGGTTTAACGCTGCTGGCACGATGGAAAAGGGAACAGCCATAAATGAACTGAACTCTTGCCTAGAAAATTTGAACTCCCTAAATAAGACACCAAACCCCCCAAGCTTAATACTTTTGGGGGATTTTAATTGTCACCTTTGTGATAAACTAAAACCCTTTAATAAAGACTGGTCGAGATGCACCATAATGAAAGGCCCTCATTTTACTCACTCAAAAGAGGGATGGGTCCTGGAGAGACTAACGAAAAGGCATAATCTGACCCAAACCCTAGATCTTGTTGTGTTGGGCGAAAAAGGAGAATTAACACCAACATACAAAGGAAGAGGTTGCCATTCTTATATTGACTATATCCTAGTCTCGCCTATACTAAAAAGAAACATTAGCAAAATCATAATAGATGCGAGCATCTTCAGTGATCATAATCCGGTCATTCTCACAACAAAAGGTTTTGATTTTAAATTGGGCCCAAAGAAATCCGACACTATAGAAAAAGCAGTGGACCAAGGAAGGAGAATTAAATGGGCCAGGATCGACGGGGATACATTTTACAAAAGACTGATAACAGAGGGCTCTGAAGCAATAAACATATGCCTCAACCCAAGCGTGGAAGGAGTTCTGGTGGTCAGAGCTTTTGAAGAAATTGCGTCTTATGTAAACAATTTCTTAAAGACTACTGGAATTAGTAAAGTGCCCTCAACTCCACGTTGGTTCGACTCTCTCTGTACCAAGGCGCATAAAAAACTGAAACTTAGTCTCCATGCCAAACCAAGGGACAGGTTCATTGTTGCACAGAATAGAGCCGAATATAAAAAAGCTCTGAAAAAACGCAAACAAAGCTTACAAAATCAAGCCTGGGAGGACCTAAGGGACGCTGCTGAAAGGAAAGACTCCTCAGGTTTTTGGAAAATTATGAACTCCCTGTGTTTTCAGGACCAAGGAGCACCAAAAATAACGAACATCATCTTGCCAGAACAGTGGCAAAACCATTTCCAGAGTCTTTACAACCACTCAAGTCATTCAATCCAGGGGGATGTACCTAGGAGGATACAGTCGGCTAAATTGGTCTTTTCCTTGAAAGAAGTGGAAATGGGAATAGCGGGGCTCAGCAAAAATAAAGCACCTGGCCCGGATGGAATTCCACCCGACCTATTCCTAAGTAAACCTGAGCTATGGGCCCCGCTGCTCACTAGGGTTTTGAACGAGGCAGTGGTGGCAGGACTGCCTCGTTCCTGGTCAACAGCAACCATAGTTCCTATCTACAAAAAAGGGAATCGTGACGACCCTCAATGCTATCGACCCATTTCACTCATCGACGTGACCGCAAAAGTATTAGAGCGAGTCATTTTACACCGTTTACAGGATTGGGCAGAAGAGCACCAGGTCCTCTCGGACGTCCAATACGGTTTTAGGGAGGGCAGAACCACCACCGACCAATGTTTGAACTTATATCTTCTGACAGCAAAATATACCATCGCCGGTAAGGGATCCATTTTTATGGGGTTTATGGACCTTTCAGCGGCTTTCGACCGTGTAAACAGAAGAAAGCTCTGGTCTTTGCTGACAGAACTAGGAGTGGATCAACCCCTCGTGGACATCCTGCAAACCCTACACTGGAATACATCTGCAAGCGTGAGGTACAATCAAGAGGGAAAAAAGACCGACCCCTTTGCTTGCACCAGTGGAGTGAGGCAGGGATGCATCCTTGCGCCCTTTCTTTTTACCATATATATCAATTCTCTAGAAAAAGATCTCCTCAAACTAAAGGTGGACTCTCCCCAAATTGGTCATCGTGCAGTGCCTGTATTACTATACGCCGATGACGCGGTACTGCTTGCTAGAACCCCTCTGGGATTACAAAAGCTGATTGAAGGCTTTGTCGTGTTCATGGACAAGCTGGACCTAGCGACAAACTTGGAAAAATCCTACATCATGTCATCAGGACAACTGAAAAAAGGGAACTTCACCTACCACATTGGGTCACATAAGATAGATCAGGTCAAGACCTTTTCATATTTGGGGGTACTGTTTGACAACCATCTCAACTTCCAACCTCTGGCAGAGAAGCACGCGACGAAACTGGCAGCGTCAGTAGGAGCCATCATGGTGTACGGACAAAGACTGGGAAGATGGTCTCCAGAGCAAATATTGAACCTGTACAGGTCAATTTGTTGTGCGAAGGTAACCTATGGGGCAGAAGTGTGGGGCTTCATAGACAACAAAGCACAGCAAATACAGACAGAAGAAAATACATTTCTGAGAAGAGTCCTGAAAGTGCCCCAGAGTGTACCGGCTTACATCATCCATGAGGAAGTGGGAGAACCCTTCATTGAAGACCGTATTAAAGTCAAACCCCTCCTGGCGTGGGTCAAATTATGGTCAAACCCCGAGGCGGCCTTAACAAGACAAATTATATTGGATTGCCTCAAACGAGATAAAGGACACGATGTACCCTGGTTGAAGTACGTCAAGAACTCATTAGCAGAGATTGACTGTATAAACTTCTTCACATCCCCAGACTCTCTAACTGCCGAGAGCAAAGCTTTGGTAAAAAAAACTTTTCTCAGAACGGCTTCAGAAGTTAAGGGCTGAGAAAGAAAGTCATAAATCCACTGTCCAATCTTACAGTAAATTCACAGCGAAGCAAGGAATGGAACCTTACCTGAGGGTCATGTATAATGCTCAGGACCGCTATGTCATGACCCGCTTTAGACTTAACATGCTCCACCATCTTTTTGCGGTTCCGGCTGGGTTTACTCATACAGTGGCAGAGAAGGGTACCTGCGGCTGAGACCATAGGTCTCCGCAGGATACCCTTCACTTTGTTTTATTGTGTCCATTTTATACAGTACCAAAACGTAAGTTTCTGGTGGGGATTTTGAAAGATTCAAAGTTCAAACAAGCTAAACTGGCCCTGAAGTTCCTACAGGAAGCTGAAGACGCTTATACTCTTTTTTGCACTATAAACTTCATCCGGATGGCACTACGGTTAAGGAATACCAGAGAACTAGGACCCTAACATTACCTGACCCCTTGAATAACTTACTCCTTGGCCCTAGCTGAATGAACTATGGTGTTAGATAATTTTATCTTTTATAATCTTTTTAATGGAAATTCACTTTTTATCTTAAATACTTGTGTGTATATTGTGTACGTGCTTTTATGGTGTCTTTTAAGAACCGAATAAAGATTACAAATTGAAATTGAATTACCTCTGGGTGATGTTGGTGTAAAAGAGGTAGATTGCTGACTTGTTCCTGTACTTTTTGAGCCCCCTCTATAGGTGGATCTACGAAAGGAACCCCTTTGTGTTGGCTGTTGTAATGCTCCCATTGACTTAGCCGTTTCTGTGTCCTTTTTCATCTTTTCTAAAGTCTCATCTGTGCCTGAGCCGAAAAGTGTCTTCTGATCAAAAGGTTGGTTCAATAAAGATGTTTGTACTTCTTGTTTGAACCCTGAGACTCTAAGCCATGCATGTCTTCTTATCATGATACTGGTGTTGATGGATCTTGCTGCAGTGTCTGCTGCGTCCAGTGCGCATTTAATGGAAGTGTTAGTTATTATCTTTCCTTCCTGTATAAGCTGATCTGCTCTTTTTTGATGTTCTTTAGGGAGATGTGTGATGAGCTTTTCTAGCTCATCATAATGCGCCCTATCATAGCATGCAATTAGCGCTTGTGTATTGGCTATGCGCCAGCTGTTTGCCGCTTGTGATGCTACTCTTTTTCCTGATGCATGTATTAATTTTGACTCCTTATCAGGTGGAGGGGCTTCTCCTGTAGATAATGAGTTTGCTCTTTTGCGAGCGTTGGAAACTACAAGCGAGTCCAGAGGTACCTGCCCCTTGATAAATATTGGGTCCTTTGGAGCTGCCTTATATTTTTTATCAATCCTTGGGTTCAACACCCTAGCCCTCACTGGGTCTTTAAATATGTCAGCTGTGTGACTGAGAAGACCTTTCAGCATAGGTAGAGTACCTGATGTTCTTTGTGCAGTAGGTAGTGTCTCTAACAGGAAATCCTCTACTTGAGGTTCTGCATGTAGTTCTACCTTATGATATTTTGCTGCCCTATTAATGAGCTGTACAAAACCTGTGTTATCATCAAGTGGTGAAGGTTTTGAGGGATATAACTGTGGGTCGTTGTCCTCATCTGACCCTGCGTCATAATTCTCCCATGGGTCTTCCTCATCTGGGATAGAGTCATCATCCCCATGAGGTTCTCCCTCCCCTGTGTCACTATCTACATCTGTGTGAGGTGTGGATGGTCTTGGTGTATAAGGTGGAGGAGTAGTTGGCATAGTGTGAGGAATAGGAGAAGAGGGTGTGATTCTAGGTCGAGGAGAAGTAGGAGGAGTTGTATTTGTCCCCATTGTTCTCTTCTTAGAAGGAAGAGCTTTGTCCTCTAGCTGTTCATTCTTCCTCTTCTTCGTCACCACTTTGCCAGTCTGTGGATCGATAAACAAAATCTTTTGTTTCGGATCCGTTTGTTGCTCCTGTGTCGGTACCGAAGCTTTTGGTTCCGAAAGGTGCCTTTGCTTCCGATCGTCAATGTTCGGTGTCTTCGGCACCGAGGAATTGCTCGAGTCCGTTTTTTTCGGTGTCGAGTGAGTCTTCGACGGCGAAGCATGTTTTGGTTTCGACATGGAATGCTTCGATGCCGAGCTTTCCCTTGCATGAAGCTTCGGTGTCGATGTCGACCGTTTCTCGGATCCGACATGGTGGGAGATCGAGAGTTTCGGTTTCAGTTTCGGTTTCGTTGCCGGGCCCGAAGGCGGGGCGTCGGAAACTTTCTTCTGCGGTTTGACCGGGCTCGAAGGCGGGGTCGTTACCGCACGGGGTCGGTTTTGTGGTAAGGGGACGTCGTCACTCACGGTTTGTTGAACGTCGAATTCCTCGACCTCTGACTCGTCCCCTTCCGACCCCGACTGTTCTTCATGATCCTCTTCTTCTTCGAGGTTCTGGTATTCGAACAGCTCCGGGATCGCCTCTGACTGCATTCTGGAAACCTCGTGTCTTCGAGCTCGACGGTTTCTAATCGTCGACTTGGAAGAGAATGCTGCACAGGCTTCGCAGTCCCTGGATTCGTGTTCAGGCGACAGGCAGAGGTTGCACACCTCATGTAGGTCCTTGTGTGGGAACTTAGCACCACACGTTGGACATTTCTTAAATGGAGTCCTTTCCATGGACTCCGGGCTTGACCACTTCGAGAAAGGCCTCCTGTTCGTCGACGTAGATCAAAGTTTTTCTTTGATGTTGGAATCGAAACGCGTCAGAATGGAAATTAAATCGCGTTCGATAACAATACCGTCGAATTGGAAAGGGAATACGCGCCGAAAGTTCACTTCTTTCCGAAGTCAATCTGGAGCGCTTCGATCCTCATCCGAACCCGATGGCGGAAAAAAACAATCTAAGGATGGAGCCGATGCCCATGCGCACTAGCAACCAAAGGAGGAGTCACCAAGCTACAAAAGACTCTCCAAGAGAAAAACAAGTGCAATCATCCGAGCCCAACACCAGATGGCGATCTATTCATAATGTACCATCTGCAGCCCATATGCCTCGAACAGGTGGTAAGACGACTGTTCTTGTGCCCTTCATACCAAGCACTGGAACCGGAGCTCTGTAAGAGGGACCAAATTCTTTCTTGTTATCGATCTTCTCTCGCACCAGTTCTCCAACTTGGGGTAGCCAGCCAACTACCGGGATCTGCAACGCATCAGCCGAAGTGGAGGGCAAATGTTCCTTTCCAAGACTGTCTCTGGTCTTTTGTAGATCCTGTAAAACATTGCGTTGTTTATCTACGTCAAAGGCTGTGGCTTGGGCTACGCAGTCTAGACCGTCAAGGTCCGGGACATACATCTTGATACCAAAGAGCATTTCGTATGGGGTCCGCCCACCCAGAGACCTTCTAGGGAGATTATTAAGTGCACGCTGCATGCCATGCAAGTGGGCTAACCAGTTCCTACCAGTGCCTATAACTCGGGCCGTCAAAGAATGCTTTAAATCTTGGTTCATCCGCTCCACTACACTATTACCCTCAGGTCTGTATGGAGACGAAAACATGACTTGGACCCCCATCAAAACCATGGCATCCTTATACGCCTTAGAGGCGAAAGCCGGACCCTGGTCCAAATGGAAGGTACCACAGGCAAAAATCTCTACAAAGACACGCAAGTCTCTTATGACAGTCCGTGAATCAGCGCTGCGGTGTGGCCACACCCACACAAAGCGTGTGCATGAATCAACTGCTACTAAGATGTACTTATACGCAGTATCAGAAGAAAAAGGACCGCAGTGATCTAAATAAACACAACCAAATGGTTTATTAGAAACGTGCAACTGTGTCTGTGGCGGACGCTTAGCAATAGAAGGTTTAATCTGCTGACAAATGTCATATTGAAGGACATAGTCACGCGCCTGTGTGTACAGTCCCCGCCACCAGAAACGTTGTTGCAACTGAGCTACCGTAGCAGTAACGCCCACATGCGCGGACGCAACCCCTTCATGGGCTGCAGTAATCAGTGTGGGCCTGCGGTCCGCGTTGGGAATTAACCTCTCACCAACGTCAGGTATTTTCACAAAAGGAACTTTATCAGGACTTAAGTGGTAAGTATACTTCGAAGGGATCCTTTGGATAATCACCTCCCTTCTCAGTAGCAGCAATAGCTGCCAAGATCTCATCATCAATCTTAGTTCTGGAACGTGTAACTGCTGCAACCAAGTAAGACGATACTGCAGATCTCGCGGCCTCATCAGCCTGCGAATTACCAACAGCGTGAACCCCTACGCGCTGATGACCAAGAGTATGAATTACAAACACGAGCGGCAACTGTTATTTAAGTTCAGTCACCCGCACCCAGATCGTTTTATGTTTTATTGTGCTACCTTTGGAATCACGAAAATCATTCTGAATCCAAAACAACAAGTAAGACTGGTCACAGTAAAAATAATCACTCACAATTAGAGTAGACACACTAGGGTCAGCGTACTCCAACGCAAGCACCAGAGCTCGAAGCTCAGCCAATTGGGCAGTGCAGTCACCTAGAGTCTGCGTGTGTACGACCCGGGACTTGAACTCATCGTTCACCATGTCACCAACCACAATAGTGCAAGCGGAAACATACGCGTGTTTCGACCCATGCGTAACCTGCACAGACCCATCAGTGTAAATGATGCAATGGAAATCCTCCAAAGGCAGCATAGCCAGAGTAGCAGGGTGTACAAATTCATACTGCAAGAACTCTTGCGACTGTAAGGAGGCATCAAAGATAAAAGTGACATCCGAAGCTGTCAATGATGCTGCCCATTGTATCCACTGTGGGTGCAAGGCTTTAGAATTAGGTACAGTGGCTTTCGTAACTGCTTCCAAAGCAGGATACGGGGTGACCACCAACATGCGTTTTCCCTGTGACAGTGCGCGTTCTTTCAGAATCACCATTTGCACTGCTGTCAAGACTTTCTCCACAGTTGAAAACCGCATTTCAGCCGAAGTGTACAAGTGTGACTTGTAAGCAATAGGAACTGTGTCTCCTTCATTAAAAGTAAGGTACGTGAAACCAACCGCCCCAGGCATAATTCTTATCACCAGGTTGGTTTTGTTGTCACGATTCAGTACGAAATTTTATTCTAAGAGATCAGCTTGCAAAGAAAGCAAAACAGCTGTATGTTCCGGCAGCCAGCAAGATTTGGTAAAAGTAGGTTGTATCAATGCATACAGAGGCTTGATACGCTGGGCATATTCGGGAATATAAGTACCCCCGAAATTCAGAAAACCCAGAAGAGATTGTTATTTCTTCAGTGTCGTTGGAGCGCTCAGCCGAGCACATTTCTCCAGGAAGTGAGGAGCTAAACTCCTCCCCTCATTATTGAGCTCATAGCCCAAGAACAACACTGTGTACTCAGCAATGTGTGACTTCGCAAAATTGAACTTGTAACCAACTTCAGCAAAGCCACAAATGATGTGATGAACACGACACAGATGCGTCCAAAGCTCGTCATCCGTGAGATAAATGTCATCCACATACGAACACACATCCTTTTTTAATGTCTCCAATAAAGAGACAATGCGGGCAGCAAACACACCAGGACTATTCTTATAGCCCATAGCTAAACGCCTAAATTGCCGCTGTTTGCCGCCGCAGGTAAAACTTGTCCACTGGGAACTCAGTGGATCCAAATTATGGGCAAAAAAAACGTTGGATATATCAAGCATAGTTTTAAAACGTTTACGCACCAGACTATCCACAAGCGCGAAGCCATGCGTATTCTGTACTGCACAGGTTCGGCAATGCGAGTTCAAATGCCGGTAATCCAAAACCAAACGGTACGAGCCGTCAGGCTTGGTCACAGTAAAAAGAGGGTTATTCATCGGTGACACACATGTTTCAATCACACCTTAATATTCCAATTGTTCAAGGATTTCTGCGACGGAGGCCTTAGCCTCACGTCGGATGGGATATTGAGGTTGAGGCTGAGGCATTGACCGCAAAGGAATTTCGTGTTTCGGTGAGAACTCATCTCATCCACACTGTGTACGATACAAAGCCAGTGCTAACGCCTTAGCCCACTCTTCTGCAAAATGCTGCGCATGCTCAGTAGAGTTAGGAAAGATCTATAGCAAAGTGACGGACATTGATTAGATACTACAATTTGCGGTTTTTTGTAAATAAAAACCTAGAATGAAACAGTATATTAAGTCCACTTGTGTACAGAAACCAATGAGCAAAATAATTTCTGATAGAACTTTATTGTTTATTATTATTGACTATTTTTCTTTTGTTTTTTACTGTTTTTTGTATATATAGTTTTTATACGTGATTTTGTGTTTGGATTTTATATAGTCTTGAATTAAAAAATACAAAAGAGAAAGTACAAAATCAATAGACATGAAACATATATACAGTGATGAAGGCAAAGCGGTAGACACCACTACGCGCGTTTCGGCTCTTGAGCCTTCTTCAGGTGACCGTCTATTGTTAGAGTTTCAAAGAGTCCAGGACTCACAATTAGGTGTGGCGTGGATATAAAAGGTCAGTCGGTAAAGGCAGCTTCTAAAGATCTTGAAATGTAGAACGATGTAGTCCTATAGCTTGTCATATGATTTTATGACATCAGAGAAAAGGGGTTGGTAGAACAGTAATGTGGAGGTAGCTTAAATTCAGATCGTTATTTGTATTAACATTTGTAGAACCTCCACGAGGATAACTTCCAGTGAGTAGGTGGTAAGGTGATAGGATCAATAGTGAAGGAAGGGAGTATTTATCTCCACAAGTTGATAAAGTATCCGGAGGCGAGCAATAGTGATGTATAATTGTTAGCACGAATATTTTGTATCCACCTAGAGATAAAGTAGAAAGGGTGTCCCAGGAGCGGAAGATACTATGGAGGATGATCCGGTCATAGCATTGCCCGTGAGGTTTGATGAAGATAGTGACGCTCCTGGTGGAAAAGGACTGGTAGCAGTACTCGACCGCCAAAGAGACCGCACACCGGTATGCTAGAATGCATGCTCAGTAGAGACAGTGTGCGCGAAACTAGGGAGGATCACCTCCTCCCCTCTCGGGTGGGCCAGTGAGCCTCCGCTAACAGAATGTCATAATCAGTCGTAAGATTCGCCCAAAACACCCCATAAATTTTGCGTTGTATGTCACCTTCAATAAAAAGGACTATTTCAAAAAGATTATCAGGGGGAGCTACTCTAGTATCAGCTGTCTCCACAACTATACATCTGTCAGTCGCTGTCGCCTTCAGTAGTGGACGCAGGCTCTCTCGTAATATGGTAATCTCCGCCGCGCTGTCCAGCATGGTCAGAGCCCAGGTCTGATTCAGGAGCAGCGTTCTCACTATCTGTGGCATATCTGTGCGCCAATAAGGCCGCAACTTTTTTCTTCTGAAACTGGGTTTTTTTCGGTGTCGATTCGTCCTGCTTGCCTGTACCGTATTTCGGGCGGGGATGGTCGCGTCCTTGCTGGCCTCCCCGACCTTTGCCTCCTCCTCCACCACCGGACGATAAGGCCGATGATTCCTGAAAAGAACGAGGAGAGCTTTTTTCAGAAGCCTGAAAACGTTCAGGTGATTTTATCGTCGCGCGATCGCGCAAGTCATAAACACGTTCTGTGGTAACAAGCACTGGAGATGCAGGACGAGACTCCTGTTTCTATTGCTGTTGTTGTCCCTGTTTTTGTTTCTTAGGCCAATTCTGCTTTTTAGCCTTGGGCTGATCGTCAGTCTCTGACTTCTGCCCTTGTGGTTGCTTTTTGTCCTTAATGGAGTAAGGCTTGTTCCCCAAACTATTGCGACCCACGGTCTTATATGCCGCCACAATAATCTTAGGTAACTCTCACAGTTTGTCTGCATCGGGCACCGCCTGCAACGCATTAGCGACTTGAAAGCTTACCGCATCTCCCTTGACATTTGCAAGTATGAGATCAGAAACTATGTCAAAAGAGCCGCATAGGCGCATACCCAACTCAAGCGCAGCCTCCGGTCCGTGTTCATCCTGAACACGCTTAATGACCGCGGGAAGAACAGTCATGCCGGTGCCGTAGCACCGCGAATACACCGCAGCAAAAATCTTCCCCCAAGACTCACAGTCACCGATATCAGCGGTCAAGTCCTTAGGTAAGCTAATGGTCAGAATCCTGTGTTTCTCACCAGGAGTCGTGTTAGGAAATACTGCCTCCAGTTGGTCAAAGTCAAAGTCAAAAGCAAGCTTTATTCGATTACTTAAAATCATAAAAGCACAAGACAATACATGTTTAAAAAATTTGACGTATCATGTAATTCATGTAGATAAAATCATTAATAAGTCATACCCGGTAATAATATCTAGTGCATTCAAATGATTAAAAAGTTAGTACAAAACAGTTCTATCACAATGTAATAAAAAGGAAAATAGTTAACTTAAAAACATTAACAGAATCAGCACTATAGTGAGGTCACCCTTCCAAGTGCCTCGGGGATAGCTTCCTGGCCTTCGTACGCATGGCTGCGACCAGAAAGCTAGCAACGACGAAGACTATCCTGGAGCTACCTAGTAGCTGTAAATAAAGTAGTGCTGGGCGTACTTGTACAAAACCTGCTTCCCTTAAAATAGGGACTAAGAACTGCTTTCTGCTCTTCTTAAAGTGTTCACAGAACATTACAAAATGTATGAGGGACTGCTCTGAGAAGTTGTCGCAGCTGCATGGGATTGACTCATCTGGGACCCCCCATACGGGGAAGTCACCTAAGGAGTACTGTATAATGTTGAACCTAAATCTGATGAGCAAGTGTCGATGGTATGGGCGGCTTACAATTTTTAGATAAGGTTCAATTGAGGGCGTAGTCAGGAGGAGGAAGTTGGCTCTAGCTCTAGGTTTAGTCAGTTCCTCACTCTCCCGCGTTTGAGATGCCCTCCTCAAAAAGTTATCCTTGATCCATTTCACATCCCCCTTACAGATTGTGTTTGGGTGGCTGAAAAGGTTGGGCATGCCAAGACTTCCTAGAGCGCCTTTTACGTAAGCCAGCCACGGAATCTTTGAGGCGTTATCCAAAGCCATGCAGTCCCTGAGGATGGTGTGGTTAAGTGTAATGTCATTGTTCAACCAGGTTTTAGCCCAACACACCAATGGTGCCAGAAGAAGCAGGTCAGTAATGTAACCTAAACCTAACTCGGAGTGTAATGAAAAAACTGGTGTGGATTGTGGAACACTTAGTAGAGATCTCAAAAACTGGTTTTCCACGATCTGCAAATCACCAGTTGAATAGTAACCCCACAGTGGTGCACCATAAGTGGCTATGGATAGGCATTTAGTTTTATAGACTTTCAGTAATGCCTCCATTGGCCATGAGCCAAGTCGCTTAGCGAAACTCAGCAAAGCTGAGGTTGATCTAGTTACAGCTAGTGACTTTGCAGACACCTGTGGTTTCCACGAACCCTTCTCC
This sequence comes from Lissotriton helveticus, assembly GCF_964261635.1. NCBI lineage: Eukaryota > Metazoa > Chordata > Amphibia > Caudata > Salamandridae > Lissotriton > Lissotriton helveticus. The sequence goes on from NC_136067.1 coordinate 2,115,306,152, forward strand.
TCAAAAATTACCCCCAGGTAGGTAAAGACTTGCACCCTAGAAACCCCCTCTCCACAGCAGGTAAAAGATTTTAACTTTTTCGGCCTTAGCCGCCTCCCAGCCACCATAACATGTGACTTTTTGTTATTGATCAGCAGATCTAGCTTTGCCATAAAGTCACCAAATGCGTCCAGAAGCCTCTGTAGCCCCACACCCGTGCGGTCTAAGAGGACCGCATCGTCCGCATATAGCAGGACAGGCACTGCGGAACCCCCCACGTACGGGATGTCAGGTGTGGACCCCTCCAAAGCTTTATCCAGGGAGTTGATGTAGAGAGTAAACAGGAGCGGGGCTAAGATACAGCCCTGCCTCACACCTCTTCTGGAGTTAAAAGGTCTGGTGGTGTTTCCTTCTCGGGTGATTCTAATGGAGGCTGATAGATCTTCGTGGAGTGCGGCCAAGAAGTCTACGAGGGGGGGATCGAACCCAATGCCAGCCAGTATGGCCCATAACTTGGCCCTATTGACCAAGTCGAAGGCCGATAAGAGGTCCATAAAGGCAGGTATAGGTGGCCCTCCTTCGCCATTGTGTACTTGCTGATCAGCATATGAAGATTCAAACACTGATCAATTTTACCTCGTTTCTCACGGAAGCCATACTGGAGATCAGAGAGGACCCCCTTCTCTTTACTGATGTTACCCAATCTGCTTAAGATGACTCTGCCAAGAATCTTGACGGCAGAGTCAATTAGCGATATCGGCCTATAGCAGGCCGGATCGCTTCTTGAGCCCTTCTTATATACTGGAACGATGGTTGAGGTGGACCAGGATTTAGGGAACCCCGCTGTAACCGTTGCATTAAAAACATTGGTAAGTATTTTGGCCCACAGGGGTGATCTTGAGCTGTACAGGTCTGCCGGGACACCATCGGGTCCCGGGGCCTTATGTTTAGTCATCTCGTCAATAGCCTTGTTAACCTCTAATTCAGTAAAAACAAGAGGGGATGCTTCTGTCATAGGCTGTTGGGATCTACCGGGTGCTGGGATCATATCGCTGTTATAAATTTTACTGAAGTGATCAACCCATAGGTCTTCGGGAATCGCACAGTCCATAACGGTGTTAGTTGATGCAGCGAAATAAGAATGGTTTATAACCATTCAAAATTTCGAGCTGTCCTTCAAAACATTAGCCGTTGATAGGCTGTCCCAGGCATCAGTTTTTATTGACTTTTTACGAGTTTCGGTGGCCTGTCTATATTCTTTCCTAAGCCCGGCCACCAAAGCCCTGTTTCTTGGCTGCTGTTTCAGAGCTTGGAGTAAATCATTGTGTGTCTTTGAGCATTCCCTATCAAACCAGCTTGGTGTGGAGGGATCTACTTGCTTCTTTGTACTTGTTAAGTCCCTATTAATCTTAGAACATATGGTGGAAAAGGAGCTTATAATGGCGATACCTTCGGATGTACTATCCATACAGATTGTCATATTGTCTTGTGAATTCAGTACAAGGTTATCCATAAAGGTATCCGGCACAACCTTTGCCCAGTTCAGTCTGCGACCCTGCTCCTTAGGAACAAGGGTATCACCACAGCCCCCCAGACGCTCAACCTGGGTGACGATGTTGTGACCCACGTTCAGGAACAAGACCACTGGGTTATGGTCGCTACATGGGGAGGAACTTACTTCATAGGATACCACTGTGTCGATTATCCCCGGTGAAATGAAGATGTAGTCAATGACAGTGCTAGCATCCCTACCGACAAAGGTCGGCGTTCTCACATCCCCCCATGACCCTTGTGCCTCGTACATATTTTGGTTGGCTAGTAGGTTTTCCAATTCCGCCCCCTGTGATGTATGCTCAAAGTGAGTGCTAACAGCTCCCGGAGGTCCCAATTGCTACATGGGTGAACATTAAAATCTCCCAATAACAGGGTTTCGAATAAAGCAGATTGCTGTGACTTATATGTTATTAAAAAGGAGGATAGGGAACTCAAGTGTGAATAGTTTCTATCCCTATCAGTTGCATTACAGAAATTGATTATCAAAATTAATGGAGAATTTGGCCTAGCCCAGTCTATACCTAGAATGTTTTCAGATGTGTGCGCAATTTTCCGTGTAGTACCCATCAGCTTTATAGAGAAGAGTATATACAGACCGCCCTTGTGCCTGCCACCCTCCCCAGAAATAGCTTTAACTGAAAAGCTGCGGTACCCGTCTAAGAAGAAATCATCACTGGTATCCCATGTTTCCTGGAAACCCAGGATATCGTATTGTGTTACAAGATTTAGCCATCTAACATCAGTGACTTTCTTCCTTAGCCCAGCAATGTTCCAACTCACTGCCGTAACATAGCGATGGCTAGCCACAGCAGTGACATCCTGAGACGGTGAAACAATGGATGGTTGTCAATCATTGGTGTCTAGAGTAGAGGTATTCAGGAGAGGATGGAACCTATTGCTAAGTGTAATCCCCTGCCCCTGATTGAGAGTATGCTGTTCTTGGGGGCTGGTGCTGCTGCGATATTTGAACTTGCCCGTAATAAAGCCTGCTGAGTTTGATAGGATACATGGAGCTGCGCTCTTGTGCCCTCTACTCTTCCTGGGGGAACTGGGATATGCGGGTAGTATGTTTTGGGCTGAGGATAGGTGGGGGGGATAGAAATACCCTAGAGGGAGTGGTCTAATACCTACACCACCTAGATCGGATCCATCCCAGAGTAGGGTTTCTGCTATGTTAGGTGTATTAAAATTAACAATCACACAATCTCCAGTGATGCTTTTAGACCTCCTCCCCACCCAATCTACCCTTCGTGCAGCTATGATATGTTTACCCACATCCAGGCTTCCACTACTGAACTGTGTGCACCATCTCCTAGTTCTATTTAGTAGATCTAGCTCTGATTCCCTCTGATGTAATTTAAGGCACGGGATCCCAGTTAACATAACAACTAGACTTGCTGCGTCCGGAGGGAGATCCACTGGTCGGCTCAGTCTTTTTCTGGGCTTACTAGGGTGATGCTCCTGAGGTCTAGAGGTGGGTAACACGTTAGGGGGCCCTCTCCCCTCAACACCTGCTGTTTGTGTCCCCCGTAAAGAATCACTCTTATCGTCAAGTGTTGTGGGTGCGGGTAAATACTTAGTGCTGTATACTTGCATTGGTGAAATGAGTGGTGCATCAGTAGGTGTGTTAACCCTCCCCTGTTGCTCAGGTACTATATTACTCCTAATTTGAGTCTGGCAGTGTGGGTTAAGCTCCTTGAGGTATTTGTCGATTCTTTCACATTTTTTCATGATATTGTCTACACATAGTTTAAGAGTGTCCACAATGTCTTTAGCTATGTTGACCAATAGTGGTTCCAGCCGTGATTCGAAAAGTCCCTCCACCACATCGGCCAGGTTGGCATGAAAGCCCTCAAGTGTCAATTTATCCGCTCTGTCCGCTCTATCAGTGTGATCCTTACGGGCTTTCTTGCCTCATGTATTTTTTGCCTTAGGTGGCGTGTTCAAGGCGGGATCAAAATGTGCAGTGTCACTACCCAGTTCTTGTTGTGGCATAGTGGACCTAGGCACGGAGGAGGCGGTAGGAGCCGTAACAACTATAGTGGGTTCCAGTGGGATGTGTGGGGCAGACTCGGGGACCGCTACGTCTATTAAGTTCCTCGGCACTGTGTCCGGCTGATCGGGACCCAGTTCTTTTTCCGCATTAGCTATTTCATCGTTTAGTGCCCCTACTGCGGATGTCAGATATGAAATGATGGTCTCTGATTTCTTAGGGACTTTGGCCTTCTTACCTTCTCCGCCATTCCCAATCAGCTTGCGTTTCCCCATTGCGTGGAACAGGGTCTCTGGCCCTGCCCTGCCTCCTCCTGCCAACGACTGCCACAGACGGCCCGCCCTTGTCCCGGGCACGCCCGCGCGCGTCCCGCGGGACGAGGAGGTGAGGGGACCTTTTAGCGCCTCCAGGCGCTTCCTGATTACAAGCGCGGCGTCCTTGCCGCAATGAGGCTGCTGGGACTTGTAGTATTTGAGCACCAAACGGCCCCCGGTGGAGCCAAGCCCGGCCAGGAACACCGCAGCAAAGAACAGGGGTCGGCGGAGCCAAGCCCGGCCAGGAACACCGCAGCAAAGAACAGGGGTCGGCGGAGCCAAGCCCGGCCAGGAACACCACAGCGGAGCCGAGCCCGGCCGTGTGCAGCACCAATTGAAAGTAAATGCCTCCAGTTGGTCAAATTTATCGGCAAGCCAGAAAGGAAACTCGTCCCTACCCAGAGGACGCTTGCCCATGATCGCATTAACCATAACCGGACTGAGCTTAAAACTGCCCTGTCCACCTGGAGCCGCCGCAACACCTGGGGCCCCACCCAGGAAATTGCGAGTGATGTATTGCACTAACGACCTAAGTACAGAAATTGAGACTACATGAAGTCTTCTTATATCAGCATGGGCACATGCCCCGTGATTAGGATGAGGCGTAAATCCCGCCAAAACAGGCCAAGTTGCACCCTGGATTGACAAGGGACCTAACCTCGCATTTGTCAGAGTGTGGGGGAGGGAGCCATTAAACCAAACTCGATGCTGCAAAGCATTGATCGGAACCTCCTGAGTCCGATATGGAGCATAATCCGCAGGCACGGCGGTGGGAGTGTAAGTGTCGTACACATTAGTGTTTGCGTTCACAGCCGGGAAGGTCGCTCATGAATAAAAGATTTCATACGGGTAAGCCACCTCTGCACTGACCACCATAATTACAGCCATGCCATCAATAGGGACATTATATTGTTGCACCTGATTGCGTTCTGCAATGCGACTATGTTGCGCAATGTCCACTGCCGTCATATCGACAGAGAAAGAATAAGGTACAACAAAATACTTTGTAGCACAACTGGGTAGTAATTCAAGGAAACCGTTTCAGAAAGATTCAAGCTTGAATAGACCTATTCAGCTATAGGTAGGTTAATCCAACGCTGCCGTTTTCCGGAAACAACAGCGAAGGTGCCCTGGATCGACAGAAGTACTACTCAAATGTCATGAAATTAAGGCCCCACCATGGGGGCCATGTAGCAGGGATTCTGTACCTACACAGAACTGTGCATAGAGACTCAGAACCTCAGTGAATTAGGGTGTCCCAAAAACTCACCTCAGTATCCAAAATCCCCTACCACGCTAGCAATCAGTGTCTCATTGGATCTTTCTCATCCCCAATTGTTAGACAACCCAAAACATGAACTCAGAACACCTCAGGTAAAGTGGATTACATGAACACTCTTTCGTCATACCAAACTGCGCAATACAGAACTCGGAGTAAATGAGGACACGTGCAGTTTTGAAATGTTTATTTCTAACGCCGTGTTCTCAAAAGCAGTATCTTAGATAATACAAGCAAACATTATCAGAAACAAGGTTATCAGCATAGTTACTATTCCATAAAATACAAATGGAGAAAGCATGTTATAATGCTAAACGTTACAATTCTATCTAGAATCTATGTAACCCTCCCATGCCAGTATATTATATTATATCTAAATAAGGTCTCTTTTGGGTTTAGAAGGGCAGACCCATACCTCTTGGCTTTAGCAGGAAGAGATCACATCAGCTCCTGCACCAACACTCAGCATACGAATCTCCATCAAGTGTACTTCCCGCCCTCTGCGGTGCATTATTAAACCCGTTCAAACTCAAATCGGTTCCCAGCTGCCTATGTGTTACGTCTAGACCGTGCGCTGATCAACTCGAATAACAAGCACTGTGTTGAAAAACCTTGAAGGCCTCAGCACTCACTGTACAGACCTATATTATCAAGATTATCAAGCAAAGCAGAATATTCTTCTAGGCGTAAAGTTCCAATAACAAAATGTGCTGTGTGCAGAGGCAGCAGAAAAGGAACAAGCATTTACAATGCAATGGTCTCGCCTTTGCAAAAGTTAGAGCTATTGGCATTGTAAATGACAACATTTTTATTTATGTGTTGGTTTTGAAAACAGATAAATAAATGGCATTGTCATTTACAATGCCAATAGCTTAATCTCTCGCAAATGCCACACACACAGAGCCCCACACACACACATACACACAGAGCCCACACACACAGAGCCCCCCCACACACACAGACACACACACAGCCCCATACACACACAGAGCCCCACACACAGAGAGCCCCCCACACACACACAGAGCCCCACACACAGAGAGCCCCCCCACACACACAGAGCCCCACACATACACACACAAAGCCCCACACACACACACACACAGCCCCCCACACACACACACACAGCCCCACACACACACACAGCCCCACACACACACACACACAGTCCCACACACACACACACACAGAGCCCCACACACACACACACAGAGCCCCACACACAGAGCCCCACACACAGAGCCCCACACACACACAGAGCCCCCCTTGATTACACCAACTGACCTAACCTAAGAACACCTGTCTAATTGCAATCCAGGTGCATGATGTACCACTATGCATTGCACAACGCCTTGCACGGCAGCGGCAAATCTTTAAACAATACAAACTTTGCAAATGCCACCCAATAAGGGACAAAAGGACTAGAATGAGCCTAGTTTTAACCAATTCCAGGTTCAGAAAATCTCCTATTGCTGTGACCTCCAATTGCTGTGCAGGCAAACTGTAGAACTCACACCCAGATAAAATAATAAAATGAATGAATGAATGAATGATTACACATTTCTATAGCGCATGGTTACCCTAAGGCATCCCAGCGCTTATGTGGTCAAGTCATCTCCATTAACTTTAGCAGAATAGGAAGGTTTTCAGCAAAACCTGCCCACACTATTAAACTTCCAAAAGGAAGTGGAAACTTAAAGGTTTCCAAACTTTATTACTCAATAAGAACCACCCAACAACACAGCCCCTCCCCCATAAAGAAATTCAGAACAATTTAACTAAGGAAACCAAAGGTTAATAGAACATAGGTATGACGCAGTTCTGTGCTGCTCTTTCTAGCTTAAACAAATTTGCATCACTCTGTGCAAGCACAGTGACAAATCCACAGAAACTCAAATGGAGCAGCCCAGAGGTACGATGCCTAACATTTCCCATATAGCTCACACTAAAAACATATCCCTTAATATCCATGCCTAACACGCTGCATACTCTAACTGTACTGCAAAGACGCCAGTGATATGAAGCGCTATACAAACGCTAAACACAATCAACCAAGAGGAGGGTGCAGCACAGAAGCATAGCAACATAAAGAAAGATTAAATTATACTTAATACAAATGTTTTCAATGAGCTGCAAGAATATGCAGAATCAGAGCAAGAATACGCATTGGGGGATAAGAGGATGATGTATATCAGGTAGGTGGGGGGCGTGCAACACCAGAATTACAAGAGTAACAGCAACAGTGGGACGGCAGGCAGCAGAAAAAGGGTGACTGCGCAAACCAACCACAATAGGATATTAATTTGTATGCACTCCTTGCAGCATTTGAATTAATATCTGAGGCCGTGCATTGGGGTTCGGTGTATTGACTAAATTGGTTTGGGACTGTATCTGTACAAATGTTGGAGCCAGCAATGGGGGAATCGTAAAAGGAAGAGGCTACTCAGTTGCTGAGCGACGAGTTAATCAGCTGCTCTATCGCAGGGGTGGGTTAAGGGGCTGTCCCAGTAGTAGGGGGTGGGTCAAGTGACTGCTTAGTCTCAGCAGAGGCAGTGTTGAAGTCAAATGGAAAGGTTTTCATACAAGAGTCTAGAATTACTTAGGTAGGTGTACGTTCTTTATTTCATGTAAGGCCCTGTTGTGTTCTTACTTGAATGTATTGCTTAGCAATTGAAGATTCTCTGTTGGAATACTGTAATAGCGGTGAGAGAATGTACATGTCACTTGAAGAAGGCAGGCACTTAGGTGCAAGCCACACTAGGTAGGTTCTATCAGGGCTCCATTATCCCTCCAACTGCAACAGTCTCTTAGCTCCCACTCAATGCCAGACCTTTGCTCAGACAGTGCCCTGGGCAGGAAAATAATTTGTGTCTAACCTGCTGCTGGTAAATGGAAATTAGGCAGCAAGGAACCCTGTTTGTGGTCTATGGCCTCTAAAAACAAATAGCTCTCCAACTTGCCCAAATCACTCACTGCTGAGTTCCATTATGCTGGTGCCAATTCGTTTTTGGGGGGGATGGAGGCTGATATGTGATGGCTTGGGGGGGTAAGGGAGATGTGTAGGCATGGAAGGGGGCTTACTAAAAACAGCGCCTGCACCATGTTAAATAATGTTTGAAAGCATTTTGAACTGTATCACTGTAGGCAAGAAGCAGCTGTTTTCATGATCTTAACGTAGATTGCGCTATGCGCCACATTGAAGACTGGAGCCCTGTGCATATAAGCACTGCTCCCCCATACCAAAAGCCGACCCTTCACTCATTTCAGACCACATACAAACATTCTAATAAGTATTTCACACTGCATTCCAGACATTAGCTCCGACATTAAGGGAATGAGCACAGAGAATACTATATGCTGCTTCGTTACTGAGGAAGGAGGGCAAGTGGCTGCCAACAACTGCAAGGATAAATATCTAAATCGTAGTAGCGCAGTATGTGGGGCAAGTTACATCGCAGCCTTGGCCATAACGGGCCGCAATGTAGTAGGGACATGTCAATGCACAGCCATATGGGCTTGTATACAGCCTGTTGGAGGGGAGGAGTGGCACCACAGACAGGTGTGTTGGGGGGCGGGGTCAATGAATACACTGGCTTGGGATACAGCGGCTGCAGAAGCTACAGGGGGAAGAGTTCTGTGGACTTGCGGGAATATGTGACAGTCTCCACTCTGGCAGCGAGTGGCTCAAGAAGTGACTGTGGAGCAATAACGGACAGCAATGATTTGTGCAGTGGGTTGTGCCAAGTGTCTGCTTTGTTTCTGCGATATAGCGGTTGGAAGCAGCGAGTAGCACAGTGACTGTGCAGTAGCTGGGCAGCAAACGCAGAACAGTAACGGTGCCCTGGATGGGGTGCAGTACCAGGAGAAGGGGGTAGCGGCAGTCTCAGCTGTGGAGCTGTTGCAAAGCATACCTGTGTATTGCGGCATGGCGCTCCTTCTCCCGCAGTCGCCACTCAATGACGTAACGGGCTCCAGCTACCCAGGGATAGGTGTGTATCTGTGTACTAGGAATTTAGCATGTTAAAGAGCTAGTCTATCCTATAGCCACTCCCCCTCCTCCGCCCTCTTCCATACACCTGGCCGCCGGCTCTCTGCCCCTCTCGTCTCATACAACACTTACCACGGACGACCAGTGTTAAAACAATAAACACCGCCTGAAGACTCAAAGAAACAGGCCGGCTATCAAAGAATACGCTGCCAGTTTGGCGTGCCTCTTCTGCGCCACTGCAGGAATTACTCGCTGCTCCGCATTTTATTCAGGCGGCCTGCGAGCCATTTAAAATATCAACAAGCACTCACCCGAGGACGATTTCTGGACGATTTCTTTCGGCGGGTGGCGGTCGGGGGAAATGAGTAAACGCCTACCTCCGAATGACGGAGAGAAAAGGGGCGGGGCTTAGAAAAAGACCCAGAAACACCCACGAATCGCGTCATGACGGGGGAAAGAGTGATTGACAACCATATCTTCCAATGGCTAGCCTCCATTTATGGAGCTAGCCAATGGAAGAAGGGGCGGGTTCAAGTCCCCAATACTGTGCTAACATAAAATCTCGGCCTGTGCCAACACTGCTGCGCAGTGTACGCTAGGTCGAGACCTAAAAAGGAGGAGGAATACGAAGTGGCAGGGGGTAAGAGAGAGCAATAAGAGGCTGCCCGCGGCTCCCGCAGGGGCCCACCTCAGAGGGCGGCCACCATTAGTTCCTTTTAGGCGCCTCCCCATCCAAGTCCCGGGACTACGAGAGTAGTCCCCTTACAGGGCGCGCTGGACACATCATGTCCGGCGCGCCCGAGATGGGGAGGCGTATTTAGCCCTACCCCGCCATTGTTGTTGGGCCTCTTTGCCGCCCTACATGCCATCTTGAGAGATCGTCGTCCCATCCCCTCGCCCCGCCGGACCTCATGCGTGCCCAGGCAACATTAGTCACGGTGAGTGCATGGCAGCCACCCCCCCGTCCCTGGTGCAGTTCCAGGTTGCACAGGGACCATGGCAAGGGCTGTCATGGGGGGGTGCGAGCTCATGCGAAGCACTTTTTGGGGCACTATTACTAAAGTTCGGGCTTTCTCCTCGGGGACAATACGGGACTTAGCGGTAATGGGCACTGGGAGCGCGGGGGCCATGGGCTGGGCGGGGGCTTCCAGTCGGATTCCTTCTGCACGCTCCCCATGTTTTTAGCGGGTGGGGGAGACCTGGCCCGGATGATCGTAGCTCGGGGTGTTTCTATAGGCATGGCTCCGGGAAGCTTCATCTCCATTTGAAGCAGTCACCCTCCCCCGCAGATGACCTTAGCCCGCGGGCAGGCCGTGAGAGTTGCTGCTGCCCCCATGCCCCTCTGTGTCACGGGCTTGCACGCTTGGGGCCGGCACAATGGCTGTCGCTCGGGGGGGTCGGCTCCGGTCGCCTGGGGCCAGCATATGGTGCGGATGGGGTTCCCCGCATTGAGGGTGGCGTTGAAGGCTTGCAAGACGAACTGCAGGCAGAGGAACAGTGCCGCCTCCCACCCTCTTCGCCAGCACCGCCTGGATGTGATCTCACCGCCCGTGAGTCACGGGGAGCCAAGTATTAGGCCCCGGTCACCCCTTACAGCTGCCATGCCGCCCTCTGGACCAGGGAGCAATACGAATACCCGGGGCATATTTTAATTGCGGGGTAGGGAACGTGTGCCTTGTTGCCGAGTAGGTGGCAGATATTAGGGTCCCAAGGTGTCAGCTCATGCCGAGCCACGTGGGGCGGTCGAGTGAGCCAATAAGGTCGCTCCTGCACCCCGAGCTACAATTCAAGTTACTCGACAGTAAACCAAGGGTGAGCACCCCACATCCTTATCTGTGCTCGGACCCCCACCCGGGTCGCTAACACGCTAGGGGGAAAGAGAAGCGTAGCGTGGCATTGTGGCTGGTACTTCAGGTTTCCAGCATTGGTTGGGCTGCTGCCACCAATCCCCGCCACCCCCCGTTACAGGTTGCGAACAGCCGCTGCGGTGTCGGTCGCTCACATGGCAGGCACAGTGTTCCCACGGTCAGGGAAAACATGGGTGGTTTCTTTGCCAGCAGGCGCTGCCTTAAGAGCGCGCGCAGAGGGGTGTTATGCTGGGCCTTTGAAAGTTCTTACTCATGCCGCGCCTGAAATATGCCCTTGCCCTTAAATGATTTCTGTCTCTCCTTTTGCAAGTATTGAACGTCTGTAAGGTCTTCAGTGAGGTTTGTGTTCACTGCGTTTTGGCAGCGCAAAGTGGCCATAATAGCTCAGTTAGGAGGGCGCTCAATTGAAGATCTAAGAGCCCCTGGTTCGATCTCGGGTTCCGGCGGTAGATTATGATGATTTATAAGTCATCCATCATAGCTTAGAATCGTGGAAAATTAAACGTTGATTTCACAATGTTAATGACAGAAGCTTGTAGCCAGTACAGTTGTGTGCATTCCTTTGTGCATTTTTCAAATGCGACATTATCATTGTTTTCAGCCTTTCGTGTGACCTTTAGTTTGGCTCACACACGAATGAGATAGGCAAAGGATAGGCAAATCTGTGCAGCAGCTTGCAATGTCTGTGTGAGCTTGCGCAGGACGGCATGGACGTTTCCATTCAGGCAATACTATGCACACGTTGCTATAACATGGCACATTCTCGTGCTTAATACACAAGCATCTCTTATATTCTTCCTTAATCTGGCCACCAGATTTTACTGGAACCTTCTTTCTCATTAGAGGAAGAGAATAGTTCTTGCCTTTAAAAAAAAAAAACCTTCATATTTAAAGCAACGCACCACTGAGGAGACTTATACAACGGATTAATCAGCAATGTGGAACTCTAAATTAGAAATCAGGCTCTTTTAGGAGCATGCCTACCAGTGGACGGCATCTGTCCCTGGGATTTGTCCTTGACTGGGTTTGGCTGCGGCAGGAAACGGGTTAACAGAAGCCATAAAAACAAGCATTACGGGCAGAGCTCACTCTCCTGCGGGATACAGAGCAGGGGCTGAAATCACTCTCCACCGGGCGCCATCTTCAAAGAAATGCCCAAAACAAACCTTTAAAAAAAAACACACAAAAAAAACACCGCCCACCGCCGCAATGACGATCGCAAAGGGGCGGAGAGCGTAAAAAAATCGCCGGAACGCCCACGAATCTGCTCCGTGAAATGACGGACAGATCTCTCTTCCAATGGCTAGCCTCCATTTATGGAGCTAGCCAATGGAAGAGAGAGGAGGGATAAAGCCAGTACTGTTGCAACATAAGATTTTGCCTGCGCGAACGCTGCTGCGCAGCGGATCGCCAGGCGAAACCTAAATATGGCGTTTAAACTTTGTAAAAGCTAATGCTAACTTAACACAGTGTGTAGGCAATATAGCACCCACAAGACAAAGGGGGATATTACAAACATTCCTCATTTGGATTAATCTATAGAGCCCTAACTATGGCTGAGATGGCTATGAGGTCGGGGGTAACTGGCTCACTGGATGACTTTATATCTAGCGCAGAACGATTAGTGTGCCGTGAGATTGAATTTGCAAAACGACGACTTTCACTTGACCCCTCTAGTCTTCCAACATATGGTCAAACAATCAGTAAATCTACCGACCAAATATCGGTTACTGCCATACAGCAGAAAGAGGGCAACAGTCCACGCACAGTCCAGACATTACACCAAAGCCCAAATAATTCCACACTTTGGATTCAACATAAAGAGCCTGGAATAGCAGGGATCTTTACTATGCTACGGACACAGAAGACCGGTATAGATATAGGAACAAAACCAAAAGCACAGATGAAAGAGAAAAAACTGGTTGGGAAAAAAGGAAAGCCCAGCAAAGCTGTGGGTTGTAAGACTGTGGAAGATAATGTGCAAATGTATGACCAAGTTGAAGTCACATGTAGATCTTTGGGAACCCAAACCGATTTTGATTATGAGATGAATTCTGGTATTCTGGGTGGGAGGGAGGAAAAAGAAGAAAGTACAATGGTGGAAATTTTTGAAAATGCCTTAGATACAATACAGTCTCAGATAGCCGAATGTTTAAATTCCAGATTGATAGCCCTTGATGATAAAGTAGAACAATTAGATAAATTGTCCGTCAAATTATGTGCAACAATTGAAGAAGGCAAGGGGGTGATAAAAGATGGTACTTGCCTGCTGAGTAATTTAGAGTCCAGATGTATGGACAGTAATAAGGTGACTAATGTTACAGACCGTACAAACCGCGCAAGCCCTACTTTGACACTAGATGACAATATTGGGGTTAGCTCATTAGGACGAGTAGATGGTCCCTCCGTAATCCACAGTAATACTGCTCCTGTATTAGCAGTTAATAATATAGACCAAGCAAGGATTCGAGCAAGACGGGGGATTATTCATAGCCCAAAGGGGACCGACTTGGTACCAAATTAAGACATTTTGAGCTTACTGCCTGCTGCGTCTCCTATTGTATTGGTATTATCAGGTGTCCTAGTCTTAAAAAGAGACCAGAAAGAATCATGGGAAAACCTCAGGACTAAAGTTGTTAACTGGCTTTGTAAATATAAAAAGTTCCATTCACACCGGACTGGCGAAATACTGATGGTGAGAAGGGAAGGGTGGGTAGGTGTATCAACAAAGGATATCCAAGGGGACTGTATTATTGTGACTTTTAGGTACCCCCATACGGTCCGTAAGATACTAAATGTTCACAAGGAGTTTCCATCGCAAAACCCTGACTGCGAGGACCAGGAGACCAAGTACCAGCTAATCGGCCGCACCTGGGTTCTCTTCTCGCTCTGCCCCCACGCCCATATCAGCGCCTCGCGGCCCCCGCTCTGCGGGAGCCGCTCGAGGCTACAGACGCTGCTGCCTGCTTCTAGAGTCCAAGGACATCGCCGCTTTGTACGCGGATTTTGTGACCACAGAGCCAGGATCTTTTCACGGGCGTCTAGCGGGACTGCGAGGACCAGGGGGCCAAGTACCAGCTAATCGGCTGCACCTGGGTTCTCTTCTCGCTCCGCCCCTATGCTCCACCCTCTCCTGTGTCTCATCCATTATTAGGAGTAACCTTGACGCGCACGCGGGACGCGCGCGGGACCAAGCTCGGGGCTAAGCCCGGGCCAAGGGCGGGCCCGTTGTAGCCCGTTAGAGACCGTTAAAGACCGGACCGGTCCCCCCCCCCCCTAAATCCTTATTGTTAAGGTCCAGCCTCTAAACCGTATGTAATTTTGCACTACTTCCTGTCACTTCTTAGGCTCCTTTGTAACTCCAATTTTATGCTCCTATTGCATTTTTTAGTATAATTAATACTCTTTTTACTATGTCAACACGAGGAAGCAGAAGCAAAACCGCCGCTGGGAGGGCCAACTCATAGGCCCTCTAGATAGCTTTTTAATTAGGGCGAATTCATTAATAGATCAAAGTATCTCTATTATGGAACGTAGAGTGTCCCAAGATCTAGTCCTCGCTAAAAGATCCTCCATGGGTCACCTAGCTGATGCAAGAACACCTGAACAGCCCAGGAATACTGAACGGAGCGAACCCCAAGGCCAAAGGCATAGCTTACCAAATACAATAGATCTATCGGCCTCACAGCTCTCCGACTCACAACTAAGTCTAGATCTAGAAAAGACCCCAGACCTAGTGATTCAAACCACCCCAGAAGACTTAAGACAGTTGAGAGGGAGGAGGGAGGGTGCGGTAAGGAAAAAAAAAGCATCAGGATTAAAAACCCCTAAAATTAACAAAACCAAAAATTTCTGTAGCAAGGCAGGGGAGAAACGATCTGGCACCCCCACGAGAGGAGATCAGCATAGTCACACAGTGATCGTACATCAAGCACCACATGATAACCAGGGTCTTATCAGTCTAGAACTTCTGACAGATCCACCACCAACAAGTGACTTAACTGATAATAATAATAATAAGCAATTTTTAACAAAAATTGGGGACCTACTCAAATTATTCCTTACACCAATAGAAGCCAGACTGTCCCAAATAGAAAAACAACTGTCCGAATTGACAACCCTTGCAAAAGTTAAGCCAAGTCAAGGAGCACAAAAGACTGAGGGAAATAAACAGACCCCAAGTAACTCTACCGGCCAACCAAATAAAAAAACGGTACCCCCAGGACCTACAGCTAAACCAATTCAATCCACAGTGGTAAAAAGTAATATAAAAGAGAAACCATCAAACCCAACCCAAAACATCATCCCAAACAGAACATAAGAACACAGTTCCAAAAGCATCAGTCACGCTTTCCAATAGAGGGTGGGATAGAGGATCGCTTGACGGCAGATTCCCTGTAAATATGCCACCTGAAGCCAGTCCCTTCGTAGTAGTAATGACCGGCGTGCCGGAATTGGCAGACCACAATTTAGAACCTACTTGGTCCCTAAAAAACAAGGCCCAACATTGGCTTAATATGAATCGCCCACTTCCGCCCACCGGGTCAAGCAAGATCTTGATGGTACGAAGGGCCCCCTGGGTAGGGCATGGCAAGAAAACAAAATAGGGAGATTGTGTCCTTATTACTCTTGAAGACCCCAGAGTAGTTGATTATATCTGTTCATGGGAACACTCTAGTCCAAATGGCGGAATAGGAACAAAGCGCCTTTCTTTCTTTTACCCCACGAGATACCGTAATGGTCCTCATTACGAAGGATCCTGGTATACAGTAGGCCCCCGGCATCGGGGTGGAGACTGGGAAGAGTGGGGAGGACATCACCAGAGAGATTACCATAGAGAACCATCGGGTTGGGAAGGCTGGAGAGGTATTCAAACAATGAATAGATATAGCTGCCTAGAGACGGTTGATTGACCATCATTGGTCGAAGACCCCTCTAGGCTTCAGCTAGTGCAGTCAGAGCCCAAACCTCAAACAGTTGACATGGCCAAATGGACCTCCAAGCTCTAAGCGTTGTTTTTTGGAACATCGCCGGCCTTCACCTTAAGATCGAAGATGGGAGCGCCTTGAACTTCCTGGGGAGGGAAACAATTATTTGCCTCCAGGAGACATGGTCCGTGACGGACCTTCATCTCCTGGGTTTTAGGACGTACTTTTCTCCAGCTTTGGCAGGAACTATGGGTAGGCCTAAGGGAGGACTAACTATCTATATAGCAAATACCATCCAGAATGTAAGAGTAACTAAGGTAGAACTGGACGTAAATGTCCAGCTTCTCTCTCTCGCTCTTTCCAGCAAAGAGACTGTCCTACTTGTTAACTTTTACAACTCAGAGGAAGGACAATTCCTGAGGGTGGTATCGAATCTCTATGAGAAACTCTCCCATCTTAGACAGGCTAATGGAGGAAAAGGTACCGTGTACTTCCTATGGGAGGGGGGATTTCAATCTACATCCCTGCCCACATGATGGAAACAACTGTGGCGGGATGGTAAACAAACATGATATCCCCCTTACCCACTATAATAAGTTAGGCACAGTCATGAACGAGGTATTATCGGACCTAGACCTCCAAATAATAAACAATCCGATTTCCGACACCAACCAGCTACAACCAACATATCTGGGGAGGGGTCACCA
The DNA here is from genome assembly GCF_964261635.1 of Lissotriton helveticus. NCBI lineage: Eukaryota > Metazoa > Chordata > Amphibia > Caudata > Salamandridae > Lissotriton > Lissotriton helveticus. The sequence continues at coordinate 2,115,322,762 of NC_136067.1, forward strand.
ATCAACAGGTGATTACATTCTCTTATCGGATGGTCTGTCAAAAAGAGTTAAGCATTTTGAGGTTCTACCAAATATACTAAGCGACCATTCGGCCCTTAGGACAGAACTTTCTCTAACTCATCGACAATCCTTCACCCTAACCATAGCAAAAGCATTGAACCAGAATAAACTATATATAGCACAGACAAATGGGTATACTTTAAAATGGGGGAAGATAAACCCTTGGCAAATTACAGCAGATCTTATAAAAGCAGCCTACCCTCATATAATAAAATGTCTAGACCTAACAGCAACAGAGGAGGTAGTTCTAAGTAACTTCTCTATAATACTAGATACTATAAAGGAGCTTATGACAGCAAAGCCAAAACTAGAAACACCAACCAAGAAAGGCTGGTTTAATCATAGCTGCACTGTGGCACACTCCAAACTAAAAGTGGCACTGAACAACTATGTCAGAGATTCACAGCTAATTGCAACACTCAGAAAAGAGTATATGTCCGCACGAAAGCAGAGAAAGGCCGAGCTAAAACAGGCCTTGTGGGATGAACTCCACAAAAGTGCCTTAGAAAAAAACAGCGAGGCCTTCTGGAGGGTAGTCAAATCCCCATTTCTGGCTGACGACAATCTTCCAAAGATCGAAGTGGCCATTGAAGAAGAAGTCTGGGTGTCTCATTTCTCTAAAATATTTCAGAAAACTCTACATACAGCAGGGGCAGAGATTGTTCATCCAGCGGTTGTTTATCCCATTTCCTTAGAATTCGACATCTCTGAGGTCCTCCTGGCCTTAAAACTAAGTAAAAATGGTAAAGCACAGGGTCCTGACAGGGTCCCAGTGGATATCTTCAAATATAACCAGGATCTCTGTGCCCCCATACTTACTAGGGTCTGTAAGGCAGCCACAAAAAAGGGGTTGTTGGATTCTTGGACCAAGTCCATCATGGTCCCAATATTTAAAACGGGAGACCGCCAGGAGGTCTCATGTTATCGCCCTATCTCACTGCTGGACTCGCTGGGCAAAGTAGCTGGTAGGGTTGTCCTCGAGCGACTCCAGCAGTGGGCTGAAGAAGGGGGTATTCTGTCCGAATTACAATTTGTCTTCCGGGAAAGTTTCGGCACAATTGAACAGGCCTTAAACCTATCTATGATCCTAGGTAAATATACTCATGCAAAACAGGACATGCTCTACATGGTCTATGTGGACTTGTCCGCAGCTTTTGATTGTGTGTCCCATTCAAAGCTCTGGTCGGTCTTGAGACAAAAGGGAGTGGATCCCCCCCTCTTAGATTTCTTGAGGGAGTTATACTCCAAAGCTTTCGCGAGAGTTCGCTTTGGTGTGAAGGATGAGTTGTCTGGATCCTTCGGAGTGGAACGTGGAGTTAGGCAAGGATGCATCCTGGCCCCCTTTCTTTTCTCCCTGTATACAAATAGCTTGGAGGTAGGGCTACTGAAGGGGGGCCAGGATCTTCCGCAAGTAAAACAACGCCTGATTCCCGCTCTGCTCTATGCAGACGACGCCGTCATACTGGCGTGTACCCCGCGTGAACTGCAGAAGGCCTTGTCCAGGTATGCGGACTATATGGGCAGTCTTGATCTACATATGAACATCAAGAAGACTTTTGTTATGGCAGCAGGCACAGGAAGAAAACATTCCAAAGATATTTTCCTTAACAAGCAAAAACTTGAAGTGACGGCCAATTATCCCTACCTAGGCATCATAATAGATAAAAAAATTGAACTGGAAACCAGCGGTTGAAACTAGAAAACATCTTTTTAAGAGAGCCATAGCCGCCCCGATAAGCTTCTCACAAAAATTAGGCAAAAGGTCCCCGGTGGATTTACTAAAAATGTATCAAGCTAAATGTCAATCAATAGCATTGTATGGAGCTGGCGTCTGGGGACAAGCGGACGTTAGTGCTCTACAGGTGGCAGAAAATTCATTCTTAAGATTCCTCCTTGCAGCACCCAGACAAATCTCTACATATGCATGCCACATGGAACTAGGGATACCACATATAGAGGATCTGGCAAAAATTCAACCTCTGCTACTCTGGCGACGTATATGGACCTCTGAAAAAAACATGTTAACAAAGGCAATTGTGGTAGATACAATGGCATTAGATCATTCGGCGAAAATTAGGTGGCTCCTTTATATCAGAAATTTCCTCACTGATTTAGGCCTAGAGACTTACTACAACACACCTGCAAAGATCAGAGATATATCTAAGAAGGATCTGAAAGTAATGGCCCTGAGCCATCTAGAAGGACTAAGGCTTGCTAATGAGTCAGGCAAAGCCTCTGTCCTCCATGCAACTATGGTCCATCCACTGTCATGATTCAGCCTTATCTAACACTTGACATTAGTATCTTTGATCGATTTCTGCTAACCAGATTTAGATTAAATCTCTTCCATCGCCTAGTAGCCTTTCCAACGAGGAACACCTGGGAGCCAACCCTTGGACTTTATCCCTGTGACGACACATCAGCACAGACTACCATACACACTGTGTTGTTTTGCAATTTTTATCATGCTCACCGCAAATTTTGCCTGGTATCACTGTTAAAGTTGTGGGGTCTCAAACAGTGTCATCCAGCGATGTTGCGTCTTCAATTTTTAGAGTCCGAATGTATCTGCTATTATGTGGTCAACTTCCTGAAATGTATTTTTAGGCACAGGAAAAACCTCTGAAAAAATATGTTTAAATCTTAGAATAACGTTTTTAATGAAAAGTGCAGAGATTCTCTTCTAATTGTTTTTTATGGGAACATAATTTTATTGTGTAACAGACTCTCTAATTTGTATTGATGTGGATAATGTTGCTTTTATGGATTACTATTTTGAAATACAGAATAAAGAAATTATATATATATATCAATTCAAGTGACATCTGTATACTTCAAGAAACTTGGGCCACTAAACTTGTACATAGGGTAGGATATAAAACCTACCAAATAAATGCTGCCCCATCTGTGAGGGGCCGACGGTCAGGGGGCCTCATTATATGGGTGAGAGTGACTATTGACATAGTTGTTAGTAAATTAAATATTGACTCTTTAGATATACTTGGTGTAAAAATAGTTACTAAAGATAATAAGGTGTTACACCTCTACAATGTTTAGAATAGACCATGTCCATCATATAGGGAACCTCCTATAATTGAAACCCTGGATTCACTTTTAAATGCATTAGAACCAGGAATAAGTAAAATAATATGTGGAGACCTGAATTGTAATTTCGAACCCATTGTAGGGCTAGATAAATTGTTGGAGGATGAAGATAGTGCTAATAATATACCATCATTGTCCAGTAGTGGGACAGTTGCTGGGACTGTCCTAGCCCTCCAAATCACAAGGGTAATGGCTGGCCAAGGTATGAGGGCATGTAACGGGCGTCTACCTTCTGACAGCCCGAAAGCCCCAACCATTTTCAGATACAAGTGCCAGAGCAAAATAGATTACATTATCCTATCCTCGGACATATGGTCATTTGCTGTAGACATGGAAATCAGACCAAGAACAGATAGTGACCATCGCCCACTCGGAATTAGTCTTTTAAGGAGCTTATTTTTGGGGCAGAATGCTAATGAAATAACGTGGCTTGCTATCCCAGATAATACTGCAGTCAGTAATAATTGTCTGCAGTTAGCTGTGCCCCAAGGTTTTAAAATGTGTTTTTCTAATCGGGATGCCGACAGAAGGGGTGGCCCTCATCTTTAATGACCGGTAGAAGCTTACAACCTCGACACCGATTACGATCTCAGGGGTGGAAGGATTGCATTTCTGCCACCAAATTTCCCCTCAACAATCTTTGGCGGGTTTAGTTATTTACCGACCCCCGGATTGCTCAGATGAGAGCTCAACTGCGCTTATGGACATTATCGTCCAATGTTCTCTCCTCCATCCGCATTTTATAGTTGTGGGGGATTTTAATGTGCATGTTGATAGAGCTGATTGCCCCCTGGCGGAGCAGCTAATTTCTACTTTAAGTGCTGCTAATCTGACACTGACTACCACTGGACCCACGCATACAGCAGGTCACACGCTTGACCTGATATTTTCCAACATCAGGGATATGTCAGTGGAGGCACCTCAGCCATTGCTGTGGACAGATCATGCTCGAATTCCTTTCGCCATTACATTACTGGGGGAGAGGCTGGAGGGGGTAAACGCTCCATCCTGCAGAGACAGTGGAAATATTTGCGACCAGAAATTGTCGGTCCAGCCCTAGCCCTGAACCCCCCGGCCCTAACTTCCAATACTAAGACGGATGCCAAGGCTTTGAATCAATGGATTGGTGACATGGTGGAGGTTATTGCTCCGGTTAAATGAGCAATGTCACGGAGGGAATCCCCCTCGGCCCCTTGGTTTTCAGAGGAACTGAAGGCAGAAAAATCAGCTTGCAAAAGGCTGGAACGGTTGTGGAGGGCGAACTACTGTGAATTGGCAAGAGCCCGCTACCGGGCAGGCATCCGTAAGCTTCATAAATCAATAAAAAAGGCCAAAAAACATTTTATTGTCACCTCCATTCAGCAAGCAGATCACTCAAGTAAAGAAGTTTTTTAAATTGTAGTCTTTTTTCAAACCCAGATGTATTGAAACAGAGGTTGTCCCCTCGGTAACACTCTGTGATAGCATCTCTGAATTTTTTGATGTTAAAATTAAGAAAGTTTACGGCTCATTCTCCCTGCCAAGGCCCACGGAAATAGTGGATACGGCTGAGGCCAGCAGCCCTCTGGCGTGCCTATGTCAATTCCAGGCGATCTCGCTACCTGAGGCCCTGCAAGAAATAAAAAGATGAAAATCTGGGTCTCCTGATGACCCCTGCCTACCTAAGCTCTGGAGTCTGATGGCGGATTCAATTGCGCCCGCTCTCCGGCATGTGTGGAATACGTAGATCTCCTCGGGGGCTCTTGCCAGAAGGATACCGAAAAACGGTAATCCATGCCATGGTCACCTCAAGGCTGGATTATGCCAACGGCTTATATCTGGGCCTTCCGAAATATCTGATCCAACGGCTACAAACCGTTCAGAATGCGGCTGCTTGACTGATAAAGCATATTCCATTTAAGCAGCATGTCTCTCCGCATTTGTATAGACTACACTGGCTACCGGTAGCTAGTAGGATCAAATTTAAGGCCCTGACTCTGGCTTTTAGAGCCTTTCATGGACCTTGCCCTTAATACTTGAAAGCTCAACTCACTAGATATGTACAGACGAGACTCCTTCGTTCCAACTCCTTGCTTCAACTCCTCGTCCCACGAGTTAGACGGGCTCGGATGGGGGGCAGGACCTTCTCGGCCAGCACGGCGAAGCTCTGGAACACTCTACCGCCGGCTATGCAGTTGGCACCATCCGAAGCTATTTTTAGGAAGCTGCTGAAAACGTGGCTTTTCAATTGATGAGCCTCCTTCTCCATGTTTTTCACCACACTGTTTCGTTTGCGCTGCTTACTTAGCGCCGGGACACCTCTGGTTGAGGTAACTGTACGCGCTTTACAAAACTCGGTATTATTATTATTATTATTATATATATTGGAGAAAGAAGATCTTGTGGCAAACATTTATAACTCCTTTGCCACTACTTTCGGGACGTATGTCAATACTCAAAATGACCCTGGGACCTTTTTGAACCTACATAAGAAGTTTTTCAAGGAACTCTTACTACTAATGACTAAAAGACCAAAAAAGATGGGAGGAGTAACCAACTCCCAGGCTGTAGGCAAACCTTGGTTTAATAAAGAGTGCTGTGTTGCAAAGTCAACTTTAGTTCAGGCAATAAAAAATAACAATGCACTAGCCGTTAAAGAGGCCAGGAAAAAATACAGGGGAACCCTGGCTGAAGCCAAATCATCTTGGGACCAAGAAATTTGGTCAAGTATGCTATCAGCTGCTAAAATGAAGGACCAAAAATTATTCTGGAAAATAGTGGCAAAAGGTAAACAAAAAAGAAAAAGGTTCACGAGAGGTTTTCCTCGATGAGGCCACTTGGATCAATCATTTCTCCAAATGATATGATGCCCCAGAGGGGACCGAGGTTATGCAGGTTGTACATACACCACCAATTGTCTTAATAGAGAATACGCCCATAGTCTTTGATCAAGTGGAAACTCAAGTAGCTATTGCCTTGGTCAAAAACGGGAAGACCCCGGGCTTGACAAAATACCAGGTGATCTATTTAAACATGAGACCAATATTTGGGTACCATATATAAATCACTTATGTAATGTTATTGCTAATGGTGCAGAAATCCCGAACACTTGGAAGGGTGCACAAATTATCACTATTTTTAAAAAGGGCGATAGGAATGACCCTGCAAACTATCGCCCGATTAGTTTAATTGACATATTACAAAAAATGTATTCTAGGCATGTTTTAAATCGTATTAATATGTGGATGGAAGAGGAGTTAGTGCTCACAAAATACCAAGCAGGGTTTAGAGCGAAAATAAGTACCATTGACCAGGTACTAAGATTTTGTTATGTGTGCTGGAAATATATTACCCTGAGAAAAGGTCATCTGTACGTAGCATTCGTCGACCTGCGGGCGGCGTTTGATTTAATCCCCCGAGAACTGTTATGGGAAACCCTTACATGCCAGGGGCTACCAGCTGACTTACTAAAGCAGATTATAAAATTACACGAGAACAACTATGCTAAAGTTCGGTGGGGCCCAAATGGGGAGTTATCCCAACCAATTCCAATAAAGAGAGGGGTCCGCCAGGGATGTGTGTTAGCCCCGACACTTTTTTCCTTGTTTGTCAATTACATCCCGTCTTGCATGGAGGACTGTAACAATGATTCTCCAAAATTAGGGGGCGAACGAGTTTCGTCCCTCCTTTTTGCGGATGATACAATTCTTATTTCTCAAACACCTCGGGGTCTACAGAATCTTCTAAATAGGTTCCAGGTATATTGCAGCACAAAAGGCTTAGAGATTAATATAAAGAAAACGAAATACATGGCCCTAATCGTCCACAAAAATTTTAGGGGAAACTTGACGTTAAATGGACACAAATTAGAATGTGTCCATAATTTTAGCTATCTAGGTGTTTCCCTGGATTCGAATTTAACATGGAGAAGCCAGATAGAAAAAAGTAAAATAGTGTTCAAACAAAATTCATTACCTATAATAAAAAGACATGGTAATCGCCTGAATAAAGCAATCACCCCGGCCTTGGAGATTTTTAAATTTAAAGTACAATCAGTGGTATTATACGAGGCAGAATTGTGGGGACCCATGTGTAAAAACTCCTTTACAACTGGAGAAAATAAGTTCTACAGGGCTTTGTTAAAACTACCAGTCAGCACTCCGTTGATTCCTCTCCTTTTAGACCTGAATATGAAACGCATAGACCATCATGCTATTTTGAGACCGTTGATGCTCTGGGTCAGATTATGGACGACCCCAGAGCTGATAGACTATAAAAATGGTCTAAAAGAGGTAATGGATCTAGATTGCTGTAATAAAGTCGAATGGCTCAATCATGTAAGATCCTGGCTGGTAAAACTAGGTCTATCACATTTTTGGAATGAACCAGTATTACTGAATTCGTCCTCAAAGAAAATTTTAAAGTTATCCTTCTGGTCATATACGAGTCATGAGGTGGTGAACCTAAATACACCTGGATCTCTGACAAATAATTTTCTATTGTTCAAAGACGTGGCATCTTTTGAATGCTTCTTAGATGAGATTCATCCCCCGTTAGCCAAGACACTCTACATGAAATTCAGATATGGCACTCTTAGGACAAATGTCTGTGAATTTAGGTGGTCGAACAGTAGTAGTAACCTTTGTACTTTATGTACGAACCAGACAAAGGAAGATGAGGCACACATTTTGTTTTTTTGCACAACTTATGTGGCATTGAGAAAAAGGTGGATTTTACCCCTTTGTCGGAACATAGGTTCCAGATCCCACAAAGAGGCTGAAAGAATTTTAAAAACTGACACTAGTCAGGCCATAGTTTTTGGTATCAGCAAATTCCTCCTGGCTGTTAATTTTACGAGAATGAAATTGTGCTTGAAACTTTGAAATTACAGAACCAATATTTATGTGCAATTTTCTCGGTGATGCTGTTTTATACCAGTCAGAATAATTAAATATCAATATATGTCGCACTAATAGTGCTACTTTTGGGAATACAGATTTTTATTTTTATTTTAAGAAATTTTTATTAAGTTTTAGCAAAAACATAAACAAAGCCGTACAATAATGAAGTAAATACAATAAGGTAAAACAGGAGGCACTAGAGTTAATGAAAAAAGAAAGAGAAGTAAAGAAAAGAAGAAGAGAGAAAAGAGGAAGGGTGAAAAGACAGAGAAGGAAGGAGGAAGGGGAATGAAGGAAGCTAGGTGAAATATGGGAATATGCGAGGATAAGAACAGGATATGAACTTCACATGGAATGGGTAGAAGAGAGGTAAGAAACAAAGGGGAGCCATAGGAGACCAGATTTGATTTTTAGAGGGACAGAAGAAGAAGCAGCAATAGAAATCCTATGCTCATCACATATGAAATTCCACCAAGTTACAACAGAAATTTTGGAATTATCTTTCCAACAAGATAAAATCACTCTAAAAGCAATAGCAATGAACAAATCAAGTAATCTAGCATTAGAGGAGATCATATCTGTATCATCTAACAGAGAACCTAAAAAAACATTAGTTAACGAGAATGGAGTAGAACATTGAAACATACGCATGCATATACCCAAGATAGATTTCCAAAAAGAGAGGACAGAGGGGCATTCAAATAGTTGATGTTTAAGTGTAATCTGGTTCGGAAGAACAAGACCAGCAGACAGAGGGTGAAGCAGGGGAAAACTTGGAAATACTTACAGGCGTAAAAACAACTATATGATAAATGAAAAAAAGGGATTGAGTAATGCGTGCAGCAATAGAAACCTTAAATAATTTGGACCATAAACGATCCCAAACATCAACTGGTAACAAAATATTCAAATCAGCTTCCCAGGCATTCTCAACAGAGGTCTTAGGGCGGTCTGTAACATTGGAAACCAGCAATCTATATACAAGGGCAGCTTTTGGTTGTTGTAGGGAGAACAAAGAGTAGAGAGGAGACGTGGGGGGAAAAGGAGGGTAAAACATCAGGTGGTGAAAGGAAAGTTAGGTGAGAGCGAATAGCATCAGTTATGATGGTATACTCCTGTAAACACGAAGCAGGAAGTTGATACATATTTTGCAACTAATGGAAAGGGAGAATAGAATTATTGAAAAGGAATTGATGTACAAAAGAAATCCCCTTTTCCTTCCAGTATTTGTAATAGAAAGACTTGCCCTTATATTTGAGGAACTTATTATACAACACAGTGGACGATAAGAAGCATTGAAGGGGAGATAGGTCCTTGGAAAAAGTGTCAAGCAGCAGTGTCTTTGAGTATTTCAGAACTGGGTGTTTGGATAAAAAGGAACAATTGGACATGAAGACAGCATGCTGAAACGAAAAGTCTTTCAACAAGGAGCGTTCTAACATCACCCATCTGGGAACAGGTGAAGTCAAAAAATCATACGCTAAGGAGAAGGATTGTTTTATAGTAAAAGCAGAGTGATATAATTTAAAATTGGGGAAACGGACACCACCTTCATTTTTAGGACGGATGAGTGTTTGCAAAGCAATACGGGGGTGCTTGTCACTCCACAAAAATTTGGAACATATAGAATTCAAACAAGCAAAATATGAGCATGGGATTTTTATGGGGAGCATAGATATAGTATAAAGAATATGCGGCGTAATCATCAATTTAATAGTATCCAGTCTACCCCAAATGGAAGAAAAATAAGGGAGACCAACTTTGGAGAAGGGACTGGAGTTTTTTGACAAGGGAATCAAAGGTGAACTTAAGCGTGTCAGCGAGAGAAGTGGAAAACCAAATACCAAGGTATTTTATTTTGAAAGGGCACCATGCAAAGTCTGTGGAGTGAAACATGTATTGGTAGCAAATGGAATTTAGAGGTAAGACTTCTGTTTTGGAGAGATTGAGTTTGTAGCCAGAGATGGAAGAGTATAAACGAACTTCATTCATGAAATGTGGTAAAGACGAAATTGGGTCTGCCATATATACAAGGATATCATCTGCGTATGCAGATAATTTTGTTTCAGTAGAAGCTAGCTTGAAACCATGGACATTGGGGTTAGTTTGGATACGCTCCAAAAAAGGTTCGAGACATAAGATAAACAGTAAGGGGGAAAGAGGACAACCCTGTCTCGTGCCTCTGGACAAAGAAAAAAATCTAGAAAACTGGTTGTTGACAAATATACTAGCACGAGGACAGGAGTAAAGGAGTTTAACTAAGGAAATAAAGAAGGGACCAAAACCAAACCATTGCAAGGACCGAAACATAAATTGCCAGTTGATCCGATCGAAGGCTTTCTCTGCATCCAAGGACAGAGCAGCAAGGGGAAATTTAAAAGAGTTACTGTGGGAGATAATGTTAGCGAACAGACATGCATTATCAGAGGCCAATCTACCTTTTACAAAGCCAACCTGATCAGTTTTAATCAAAAGAGGGATGAGGACATCCAGGCGAGAAGCAAGAATTTTAGCAAATATTTTACAAATCATAATTAATCAGGGAAATTGGGCGAACATTTTTACATTGGGAGTGATCTTTGTCTGGTTTGGGAATTATGATAATGAGGGCCTCTAGGAAAGATCCAGAGGCCTTGGCAGAGGAAATAAATGAATTAAAAATTTGATGTAAGTGGGGCACAAATATGGTGTGAAATGCAGAATAAAATTCAATCGGTAATCCATTAGGACCCGGAGCTTTGGATTTTTTAAGGGAAGAGATGGCCTGGAGGATTTCTTGAAGAGAAATATCTTTCTCTAATTGGGCAAATTTGTCTGGGAGTGAAGGTGGAGATGGGAGACCCTCAAAGAATGATGTCAGGTTAGAATCCGAAGGATGAGTATCATCAGTATAAAGATTGTGGTAATAATTATGGAAAACTTCTGCAATATCCTCATCCGAGGAGACTAAAGTATTAGTTTGGTCATTAAGAATAGGCCGAATCGTTTTACGTTCAGATTTGATTTTGAGATAGTTTGCCAGCATTTTACCCGCTTTGTTTTGGCCCCCGTGGTATTTGGATTTAATTTTCAAGAGGGTATTACAAGCTTCTACCGTAGCAATCTTATTTAGCTCAGACTTAGCTTTGATTAGACTTTGAAGAGCATCCTTGGATTTTGAGGAAAAGTACGAGTGTTCAAGATTTTTAATATTCCTGAGTTGGTCCTCATATTTAAGTCTATTAGTGTTCTTCTTTTTTGCAACATATGAAATGGTAAATGCTCGAAAAGCAGCTTTGAAAGCGTCCCAATTATTGGGAATAGAGGTGTCAGCAGGGTCATTAAGGAGAAAAAACTCATTAATAAAGAGCGTAGTTTCCTTAACAAAAGCAACATCAGACAACAGAAAAGTATTGAATTTCCATCGACTAAATTTGGAGGAAGTTAAGGTAAGATCATTGGATGCATGGACAGGGGCATAGTCAGACAGAAAAATAGATCCAATATCAGATTTTTGGAGAGAGGGAAGGAGTGACTTACTAACCAAAATATAGTCTATCCTAGAACGTGTATGATGGACATTGGAAAAAAAAGTATATTCAAGGGTGTCAGGATTACATGTTTTCCAAACATCATAAAGGGGACGCGAGGCAATGGCAGATTGGAAACATTTATGAGTCTTATCAGGTTGAAATTTGTGAGAGGAAAGCCTGTCTGCGAATGGGTCTAGCCATTGATTAAAGTCACCAGCAATTACAATATTTGGACAGTCCATAGTAGAAATAAGGAGTTTGATATCGTTCCAAAATTTGGGATCTGGTCGATCTGGACCATAAATGTTTAAGAGAACCAAAGTCGTATTTTGGATCACAACCTTTGCTATTACCCAGCGTCCTTCGTCATCATTTTGAGAAGATAAAATTTGGGCCGACAACCCTTTATGGAGCAAAATCGCAACACCCCCTTTCTTGTTAACCGCAGGAGAAAATACCACTTGACCCACCCAATGACGTTTTAACTTAGAAGATTCAACATCTGTACAATGAGTCTCTTGCAGGAAAACTACTTGAGAATTAATTTTAGACAAATGAGACAATACCTTCTGACGCTTGACAGGGTGACCAAGACCTCGAACATTCCACGTCACAAAATTACACAGGATGTAAGGTAAGGATGGGGCAGTACACGAGGGGTGGATACACTGCAGGAAACACATCTACAGGAGAGAACATAATAAAAAACACGTTACATCGGAATAAAATACCCAATACATGTATAGAATGAAGATACAGGAAGACCAAGAGCACTGTGTGTGACAACAAGAACCAAAGAAGCCATAACGCAAAAAACAGAGACTGTCCACGGAAAGAGAAGAGGGGGAATGCCCAGGTCGAAGGGAAAGCGTAGGAAAGGAGACAGTAAGAAAGAAAGGAAAGAAGAAAGAAAAGAACAACAAGAAAAAGACAAGAAGACAGATCAAGGCAGAAAAGCCAGATCTGAGAAGAAAGAAATAACCAAGACATCGGGGACAAGGAAAACGCCACTGAGGACACGGATCCCAAAGAGCAGCAGAAGAGCAAGAACGGGCATAAAAAAGGTAGAAACCACAAAACCTCAAGAAAGAGGATGAGATATGCAAGGAGTTAAGGCGGCAACAGCGCAACCAGGTAGCCACAACAAAGGTAGGCCTACAAAGATAAATCAAACATTAGTTATTATTAAACATTAGTGTCCATGGTAGAGGAGGAAACAGTCTGCAGATAAGCATGGAGCTTCTGAGGATCAACGAAGGAGTGAGTACGTCCATTATGCATGATCTTGCATAGACAAGGATGCAGAATACCATACTGGATATTCAGCTGACGCATTTGAGGACGAAGATTCAAAAATTGTTTTCGACGGGCATTGGTTGCATTGGAAAGGTCTTGTGAAATAAAAATATTGTGACCCGACCATATAAGACGACGTTTAGGTCTGGCAGATTTGAGTATAGTCATTAGTTCAGTAAACTCGAGAAACAGAACAATAATACCACGAGGCTTGGACGCATTGGAATTGAGGCGACCCAGGCGGTGAGCTCGCTGTATATTAAGAGGATGGGACGCTGGATGGAGGTCCAGAAGATCATGCAAGAACTTTCGAACAAACGACACCATGTCAGATCCCTCAACATTCTCCGGGACACCATATAAGAGCAGGTTAGTCCTTCGATTGCGATTTTCAAGGTCCTCGGTGTGGAGTTTGAGCATCTGGATCTCTTTTTCCAGTTGGGGAATTTTAGAAGAAGCATCCTGCACATCACTGACGCGCTGTTCTAGGTTCAGGACTTTACCCTCCATAACGACCCATCTCTCCTCTATTTGCTTAAGCTTTTCATTTGTAGCAAACATAAAAGGTTGTAGACCCCTTAATTCCTCCAAAATGGAATCCAAAATTGGGTTAGGAGACGTATGAATAGGGGAGGGGGGGTCATTTTTGAGCCTCTTAGGTTTTGGGCCTGTGTGGTTTGCTTTAATATTGCTTAAATCATGAGACATCACGACGACTGATTGGCGCCGTAAGAATAATGTGATGCAGGAAAAACAAATAAGGTAAAAAGCCTCAAAAACTCAGATAGAAAATCACAAAATCATAGAGTAGAAGGTCACCTCCTCATAAAAGTAGTATAGGGATGGCAGGCGTAACTCACGTCGAAATAAAAGCCCAGAGTCCAAATTAAGGTTTATAAATAACTCACGAATGGCAAAATGCTCCAAATCAGCAAAAGCATCACTTTGTATGGTAAAAAATTAAAGAATTGAAAACAGGTGGGCAGCAGATAGGAAAGTAAGAACAGTCATAACCATGAATTGCGCAGAAAATAATGATTTGCAAATCCAGCACTTAAAATGGCCGCCATAGCTTGGAAGGTAAAAGTTCTGAGGAGAAAAAAACGCTGAAAACGGTGCTTGGAGAATATGCTGTGAGTCATACCTTGTATCGGAAAGTAGAAAGCAAAAAAACACATTCCAGGCACTTTGAGGGAGGCTTCGATGACAGCAGGAGAAAGCTGAGGAGCAGGATAAAGGATGCGGGCTCAGCGGCTCAAAATGGCGGCCGGCCGCGTCCCGACGAAGGAAAGGAACATCGAAGTGCGTTGTGGAAGAAAAACGGCATAGAAATCGCCGAGTTCAGGTGAGGTCAGGCATATTCCGCTGTAGAAACCTTGTAAAATCAGGAATCCGTCGGAGGTATGGAGTTGGAAATTGTAATAAGAAGCCCGCAGCTCAACGGAGCTCACGGGAGAGCTGTCTGCACTCAGCGGTGCGTAAGCCACGCCCCCGGGAATACAGATTTTAATCATGATTTTATATTCATGCCTTTTTAGCTTTTTTAATTATTTAAATATTTTAAAGTATTGTTTTCTGCTATCCGGAATTGTTGTCCAGGATCAAATTGAACTGCTTACAAACCATAATATTTCACGTTTGTGACCTTGCAATTTATTCAACTACCGTGACCTGCTGGGGGAACCACCGTGACCTGCTTCTGAGGCCAACTCCTTGCCATCCTTGCATCTTTTGGCCATAACTCATCCCTGCTAGCCCCCGCCGCCGCTGACCATTCGCGGCCGCCGAGAGGGGCAGGGCAGGAGGAGAGGAGAAACTACAACCCCCAGCGTCCCCTGTTTCGCGGGGACGCCGCCTGTCAGCTGGGCTTCCGCTTCCGCCGGGAGGCGTACTTCAGCGAGCCCTTCCATCGGCGGAGCGGGAACCACTGTGACCTGCTTCTGAGGCCAACTCCTTGCCATCCTTGCATCTTTTGGCCATAACTCATCCCTGCTAGCCCCCGCCGCCGCTGACCATTCGCGGCCGCCGAGAGGGGCAGGGCAGGAGGAGAGGAGAAACTACAACCCCCAGCGTCCCCTGTTTCACGGGGACGCCGCCTGTCAGCTGGGCTTCCGCTTCCGCCGGGAGGCGTACTTCAGCGAGCCCTTCCTCCCGCCTCGCGGGACGCGCGCGGGCGGAGCCCGGGCAGAGGGCGGGCCGTCTGTGGCCGTCCAGGGACGAGACGGGCCACCTCCCTTGGCCCCAGTGGACACCCAACAACTGACCCAGGTATTGCACATTGAGTTTAACGGCTGCAAGAAGAGGGGTGCTAGAGAACCGAATTGGCTTGTTATCTGTTAATGTGGGACTTCCAATTAATGCAGGATAACTAAACCTGTTACTGTGGCCACTAGAGTGACTAAGTTGGAGACCCAAAAGGAAATATGTCCAATCATCCCAACACACGTTCGGCTGCGAGTAAAACTAACAAGAGAGAGACCCCTAAGCAAATACGAGCAGCAACGAAGGAGTGTGCCCTCCCAAATGGGAACAAACCCACAGCAATTGACTTAATGTTAAAAAAGGTCACGGGGGAAATAGAACATATGGAACGGAGTTTATCCTCCTCACCCAACCTTAACGTAATCACCCTAACACCCCCTAGAGACCCACCAACTGCAGATAGCCCAAATATGCATGGAAACGAGACCCACTCAAATAATGACACTGATGATCTCCCCTGTGCACAAACCCCGGGCCAAGAAATCTCTGGGTGTAATGAAACGATCCACCAGACAAAAATGACGCGACAGGGGAGGACTAAGGGGCTACAGAGACAAAGGAAAGCACCAGTAAGAGGCAATCGCTCAACAAGCAGACAAGAATATATACTAGTAGAAAATAACTCCCAAGCAGAAATAATTCCACCAGGATGGGTTGAGACATTATTAGTAGATCTTAAAAAACAGCTAGAATCCTTTATTGCTGCACAACTAAAACCAATTATAAGTAAGGTGGACAAGATAATGTGTGAGCTCTCCAAACAAAGTAAGGCAATAGAACACACACTTACAAAACCTCCTACTGATTTAACTCATTCAAATGAGGTGGTTACTAATGGTAATGTAAACAAAAATAGAGTGCAAAACAACAATTGTGTTAGTCACACTCAACACACAATTGCCCAGATACACGAGGCTCCAAAAACTTCCCAAAACCAAAGAGGGGGCTCTAATGACAAACCAAAAGGGGGACACAATCAAAGCATGAACCCCAAAAATATGGAAAAACCCCCTTTACAGCCACTAATGCAATGGAGACAGGAAGACCGCCCCCAGAGGGGCGGGGATCACGATCCTTGTCACACAGACTCCGACCCCTTCTACACTACTAACACCCCCGCACCACACATTGATCTCCCTCCAGAGGCCAGCCCATTTGTAATAGTTTTTGCAGGGGTGCCAGAAATTAGGCCTACAGAGAGAGAATCACATTATCAATTACTCGCTAAAATCTCCAAGTGGTTGAATATACACAGACCCTTAAATAATGGGGACAGAGGAGAGATAGTGCACGTAAGACGAGTAAACTGGCTTGGTGGGAGAAAAAAGACATAAGAGGGGACTGTATAGTCGCAAATTTTAGGGACACCAGATTGGTTGATTACATCTTGAAGAATCCTAATAGGAATCAAACCAGCACAATTTGCGCACTCCCACTTGGGTACTTTTACCCAAGGAGTCGGAACATTATTCGTGCTGATGATGAGGGCGGGTGGATCCTTGGAAGACCACAACGCACACATAGACCAAGACCTGCAAGCCATCCCGACCAGTTCTTTCCCCCACGAGACTACTCCCAGTGGAGAAACAGATTTGCCCCTTTTCAATCGCTTGAGGACATTGATTGACTCATTCTGCAAGAAAACAATTCTAGACCAAGCTTAGTGACCAGTGAAAGCTCATGCCCAGAAATAGGGGGTAAATGTGGGAGTGCGGGGAATGTACAAACCTGGAGGTCAGAACCACACGTGAGCCAGGGGGACAAAAATACAAACATCATAGATGCACCAATAGTGGGTAAGGTCAGAACAAATGAATCTATCACAGCAAGTGGAAAAGAGAATAGGGTTGGATTGACCGTGTTATCCTGGAATATTGCAGGACTGGAAGCCAAACTAAAAAGTAAGGAGTGGAAAGAATACATTAGGCGCTTCCATGTTATAGCTCTCCAAGAAACATGGGCGCGTGATTCGGACCTCTGTCAATTGGAGGGCTATAAGTGTTTTTTCAGACCTGCCCAAGGGACGAATTCTGGGAGAGCAAAAGGAGGCCTAGCAATATATGTAGATTTAGACCTGAAGGGCACCTGGTCACACCCAGACTGGATGTCAGACACTATACAAGTAGTTTCACTACAATACCAGGGTGAGAGACTACTTTTTCTAAATTTTTATAACTCTATGCCGGTTGATGGGAATTTTCCCATACTAGCAGAGCTGGAGAGAAGATTAAATGAGGAATTGGATTCAGGGCTGAAGGGGCCAGAACCAACTGTCCTGTTGATGGGGGACTTTAATTGCCACCTATGCCCTAAGCTAGTTCCTATTTCTGACGACTGGTCAGCCTGCCCACTAGAAAAGGGTCCCCATGTTGTACACAACAAAGAGGGCACAGCCCTGATGAAGCTCTTAGATAACTTCGCGCTCACCCATGTTATGGATTTAGCTGCACTTAAAGCAGGGGAATCTCCTATACCCACATTTAAAGGGAGAGGTGGTGGGTCCATAATAGATTATATAATGATCTCTGCCTGCTCTAGAGAGCAGATTCTAAAAACAAGAACAGAGTGGAGCCCTTTCAGTGATCACAATCCCCTTTTAATAGAAATCAATTATAAAAACTTACCGAGAAAAAACTCAGGGGTGGCCAATGAAACCCAAATTCAAGTAACAGATCAAGGGAGACGCATAAGGTGGTCAATGATCAACCCGCAAGATTTTTACTCTAAACTAGTGGGTGTAGGGAAAGATCATATAGAGACCTGCTTAGACCTCTCAATAGAGGGCAGATGAGTGGTTGTGGCTTTCGGATCTTTAACTAAAATTGTAGAAGGGTTATTGAAAACTAAGAAGCCTGCTAAACAGTCATCTTTCCCAAGATGGTTCGATACCAACTGCTCAAGGGCTCTAAGAGAACTAAAGCAGAGTTTAAAAAAGGCCCCGAGGGACATGATTGAAATTGCCCGTTGCAGACAGAACTATAAAACCCAGGTAAAGAGAAGAAAGAGTGCTCTTCAAAAAGAAGTTTGGGCAGACCTGAGGGAGGCAGGTGAAAATAGGGACTATGCACAGTTCTGGAGAATCATATCAGACCATGCTTCCATGATTCAAGCTCCCCGGTCATTAGTTCTAACATATTACCAGAACAATGGATCAACCATTTTAAATCCTTATACAACCAGCAGGAGGTAGACATTGGAGATGGAATATGGGTGGGGCCCTGGGCAGAACAACTAGAATTATCTTTGGAGGAAGTACTAAAAGCAATCCTAGGGCTGACACGAAACAAAGCCCCAGGCCCGGATGGTACCCCACCAGATTTATTTCTTAGTAACACTGATTTATGGGCACCAGTAGTAACAAGAGTACTTAATGCAGCAATCAAATCGGGCCTTCCGAGATCGTGGTCCACTGCGGTGATTGTCCCTATATATAAGAAAGGCTGTAGGGACAGCCCGCAGTGTTATAGACCTATCTCGTTGATTGATGTCTCTGCTAAAGTACTCGGGAGGGCACTGCTCAACCGCTTAATAGAGTGGACTGACACTCATAACATCCGGGTGGATACCCAGTACGGGTTTCGAACAGGCAGGTCAACTAGTGACCAATGCCTCAACCAATACCTCCTTACGGCTAAATACACCAAGATGACTGATGGGACCATGTACATGGGATTCATGGACTTAGCAGCGGCTTTTGATAACGTTAATAGAGCCAAACTTTGGACACTTATGCATAACTTGGGAATTGACCCAGACCTCATTAATATTCTTAGGGAGCTGCACTGGAACACCACTGCCAAAGTCCGCTACAGCGCGGGGGGGGTGAGCACCGATCCCTTCCCGTGCTCTGGCGGGGTGAGGCAGGGGTGCATCCTGGCGCCGTTCTTGTTCTCCCTCTACATAAACGGCCTGGAGAGTGTCCTGATAGCACTGGGGACTGACTGTCCAAAGGTAGGTTTGCGTCATTTGCCGGTACTTTTGTACGATGATGACGCGGTCCTCCTTGCGCGAACAGCAGTCGGTCTCCAGCTCCTAATTAGAGGTTTCTCTGATTTTATGAGGAATCTGGACCTCTCCGTCAACCTGACAAAATCTTTCATTATGGTAACTGGGAAGAAACCACATAAGAAATTCGTGTTTAAACTAGGGGATCATGTCTTGGACACTGTCACTACATTTCCGTATTTGGGTCTTCTATTTGACGAAAAGATCAACTTTGCCCCTCTGATAGAGGAGAGGTCTAGGAGACTAGTCTCAGCAAATGGGGCCATATTAAACTTTGCCCGACGAATGGGACGCTGGTCCCCTGAGCAGGTGATGACATTGTACAGATCGGTTAGTATCTCGAAGGCTATCTATGGAGCTGAAGTGTGGGGTTTTAGGGATGCACAACAGATACAAGGAGAGGAAGATAAATTCTTTAAAAACTGTTAAAGCTTCCTTTGAGCATCCCAGCAGCAATAACACACGAAGAGCTGGGTACCCCATACATATCCGACCTGATCAGACTGAGACCAATACTGTCCTGGCTTAAAATTTGGTCAAACCCCAATGCGGATTTAACCAGACAGATCATACAGGATTGCCTACGGAAAGATAGATGGCTTCAAATCCCCTGGCTGAAATACATAAAAGTAACATTAGGGGATATTGGCCAGCAAAGGTTATTCCTGGACCCCTCAACTGTGGACATATATAGCAGACATTTTGTACAAAAGCAACTACTGGAAAAATATGACTGCAGGAGGAGGGAGTTTGATTCTATTAAACCCTTGGTAGCTGCTCATTCGCTTGTTTCTAATGAAGTGGGCATGGAACCGTATCTTTTTTTAATGTACAGCCAACACGAGAGGTTTTTAATGACTTGTTTTAGGCTCAATTTGTTGCACAATATTTTAGCTTATCCCTCTGGATTTACGCAAACAATTGAGCAGAAGGGTGCCTGCGGCTGCGACAATAGGTCTCCGCAGGACACCCTTCATTTTGTATTACTGTGTCCTTTTTATAAAATACCGCATCAAAGATTCTTGGTGGACATCTTAAAAGGACTCAAACATTATCCATGCCAAATCTGCCTTATTATTCCTGCAGAGAGCAACGGAAATGCGTACTTTGTTTGCTATCATGAGTTTTCTAAAAATTGTGTTTAAATTAAGAAACACAAGGGGTTGATAAAGTCGGATGAAAGGAGATGAAACTAAAAGGACATGTGGTGCCCCCTGTTACACCTACACTCTGTTTATATTATCTACAAAAACTCTTTTTAACTTGTCACTTTTTACAAAACTATGATGTTCAGTATGTTTTTATGTGATCATGTATTAATATGTATTTTTATGATGGTTTTTAACCTTCGAAACAAATAAAGAACTGAACTGAACTGAACAATGTATATTGTACAATTGTAAAGTAATTATAATGTATTTTATGTATCTTTTATGGCACTTTATGCACGAAAATAAAGATTAGAATTGATTGAGAGGAGGGGAATCATGAGAAACAACTGCAACTCCTTGAATTCCATTACATTATTGAACTCATTACAAAATTCCCATATGGCCACAACAGAGACGAGGAGTTAGCAGTACACAATTGTGACTGAGACTCACTACATGTCCAAGAAAGTGCAACACAAGTGCTCTTTTTCAGTGAAACCACACAGTTGCCCAACTCGATGCAGTAATCCGTTATCGAAAAGCAGGTGGAGCCGAAGTCTATCTCTCAAGAGTACTCTGAAGCTTGTTTTCTGTTGATCACACAAGATTTAGTGACAGCTGCGCTGTCAAACGACACCTGATAAAGTGAAGAGCTTAGGGGTTACTCATAGCATAATAACTGCATTCAGAAGTGGGAAGCATACCACGGTCGACTTTCGAAAACATGTTTAGAATGCCAAAGCCTACACCAGAGGGTCAGGGACACGGACAACACCAAAGGCAACAGAGGCACAGAAATGGGTCGGTGCAACATAGACATACAACTACAAGGGCAGCGATACAGCTAAACTAGCAACATTAAGACAGACACTCTGTATCAGCACCATAGACATGGAATAGACCGCAACAAGAGCGCAAGGATTCGCAAACAAAGACACAGTGCTGACGATGCAGGCTGAAAAACAAGACAGCAAATCAACCCATGCGATGTGATATAAACACAGACGCAAAGCCTTTTCCTTTAACACAAAGGCATAGAGCTATGGTTCTTAATCTGGGGCCTTAAACACCAATGCATAGGATCCTTGACAGTTGAGAAATGAAATAATATTAGAAACATTGTAAAACTGAAAAACATACAACTCTGTACAAATGGGAGGGAACATGAAATGGGAGAGTAAAATGGAAGTTGGTCTCCTTAGCCTGATGAGTGGGAGCAGCACAAGGACAGCAAGCAAAATCTTGCTCCTATGGGTGGTCTCAACTGAAGCATTGGTAGTGTCAACTTAAGGACAACATGCATTATGAGCAAGAAAACAAAGTGGTATGATAGTCTAGCATACAGCTTTGCCTTTTGGAAATAAAAACAGATTTTGAAAAGTTCCAACCTCCCCATTAAAATGTGTTTTCTATATATTTTTGGTGTGTTTATCAAGTCAAACATTTCATAATTTTGCATTGTTTTTTTTTGTATATTTCTTTCTGTATTTTGCACATAGTTTTGAGGTTCAAAGCATAGAAATTGCTTCGGTTGGGGCCCCCGGTTTTCAGTGGGGTCCACAGAGGTCACAAGGTTAAGAATTGAGCCCTGAGAATAAGACTGAAACAAAAGGACAAAGTGTGTGGCACTGGCAGTGCCAGGAAGGATTGCAATGCAGGAAGTGGGCAGCCACAGATATACCCCCAAATGTGGCGGTTCACTAAGTGAGAGACACAAGGATTGAACGAATGCCCACACACAGGAACAAAGGTGAGGGACAAAGTGCCAAGGGGAGCCCCAGAGGTGGAAAGAGAATGGAGGCAAGAGAGCATGGAAATAAGAAAAAGGGTGACCCTCCTAATCTCCCTGGGACGCTGTGACCCTGCGAGGACATTGTGGACGCCTCTCCTCCAACTGCACCTGTTGAGACGTTACCTCTTGCAGCTCCCGCTTTGCGGGAGCCGCTGCGTGTGAGGTCTGCCCAGCGACGCTGTTTTCGCGTGCACCAGGTCCACCGAGGCGCTGAGAGGCTGCAGGGGAGTTGCGCGGCAGGGACTCACTCTTCCAGGAGTCCCTGCGTGACCAACCAACATCCGCTTGACGCTTCACTAAATTGTTAGAATAGAGACAACACAAAAATGATGGTGAACAGTGTTTTTATTATCACTGCACCAAAAAATTTATTGATTATGCAATTGCTAGTATAGTATATACAGTTCAAGTGCGCCCACAGGGGAAGGGGGAAAGAGTGCAAGGGAAGGGGTATATTTCAATTAGTTAACATCACTAATCAAAAAATCCATTAGGCACCAATCCACAACTGAAAACATCATTAACAATGATCCATAGATTGAAGATCAAGAAAAAACACATGTTAGGTAGAACATATCACATAAAACAGAAACTCCCGTGGTGATTATTATTATCAATCTTGGGTTGAGGAGTTCGTGTAGGTAGATGGTAGTCTACGTTTCGACCCATAGATGTAGGATAATGGATCCTTACTGGCGGGTCTTCATCAGGACGGTGGGGGGGTGAAGGAGTGGGGCTGTGTCCTGAGTGTAAAAGGAAAAATATACCAATTACTTGAAACGGTCTCAAAAGAGTCCCGACATGATTTAAATACAAAGGGCCCGAAGGGCAGTGGAAAGCAGGATAATTCAAAATACAATTACAAGAGATGAATTGAGAAGTTAAAGGAGTTAAAAAAGGAGGTTGAATGAATTGAGGACAAGAACATTACCTGGTTGGTTAGCCCAAAAAAATAAGTAAAAAGGCAAACGCCCTGGTGGGCGTGTTTGCGTCTGTACTAGGGGGCCAGTCCCAGTAATTAGGGTTATGTCTGATTAGGTGGGGTTGGAATTCGAAAAATTCGAAAAATTGGGACCGTAGCATCCAAATAGCAAAACATAAAGTAAACCTCTCAAGCCCGCTTGTGGGCTGATGTAGGTTGACATGGAGGGGTAACCTTAGTAATAGTAGGGTAAAAATCACCTGGTCTTAGGGCCAGGACAGGACCTGTGGTTTACGTCCGTAATTCACAGAGCATTCATCTGGAAAACACTAATAGAAAGACACGGTTTCAGAAAGGGGGCTGGGTGTGGTCATATAAATTATCTCACACGCATTGTCAGAATACAAAAACTCACCCGAGGGGGATTGTGCAACAATCGCGTGGAAGGAGTGGTCACGGCACGTCTCCTCCACGGTGGGTTAAAGACTTCGTAACCAGTGCGTCCCGAAAGTGGATCGCGCACTGCAGAACGCCGTCTGGGGGAAACAGAATTCCAAAGATTAGGGGCATAGAGGGCGGTTAGATTGTGAAGTTTTTTCGCGGCTCCTACCGAAACACTCACCGGTGGACGGTCAAAAAGCGGAGCCCGTGTCAGCGCTTGTCAGCCTGGAAAACAGGAAGTGTTACCGAGGTAACCATGCTTGGTTAAATAACCTCGTAGAAGAAAGACTCAGACCTGTTGCTAAGTTACCGGGTATACAACCTTGTGACGGAAAAAATGGAAAAAATTGGAGGGTATTATTCTAAATGTGGAAATAGCTGCAGATTATATCATTGAAACTAAAAGAGGGCGGGGGGGGCAATGTTACGAATCGCATCTGTATTCGGAAAAAATGGACGGTGCTCGTTGACATGGAGGGGTAACCTTAGTAATAGTAGGGTAAAAATCACCTGGTCTTAGGGCCAGGACAGGACCTGTGGTTTACGTCCGTAATTCACAGAGCATTCATCTGGAAAACACTAATAGAAAGACACGGTTTCAGAAAGGGGGCTGGGTGTGGTCATATATATATCCTAACCTAATACCCAGGTCCCATTGACCACATGGGTCGAACCCCTCTATTTATAATATACAACCAACATCCGGTCAGCGCCCCCTGCGAGCCCCGCCCCAGCCGGCAAAACAGGTGAAAAGGATCCTGGACAAGCCCACCTGCGTGACCCTCCTAATCTCCCTGGGACGCTGTGACCCTGCGAGGACATTGTGGACGCCTCTCCTCCAACTGCACCTGTTGAGACGTTACCTCTTGCCGCTCCCGCTTTGCGGGAGCCGCTGCGTGTGAGGTCTGCCCAGCGACGCAGTTTTCGCGTGCACCAGGTCCCTCTACGGCCCTCATCGGCAGGAAGAGACAGGGACAGGGCCCGGAACTCTGCTCAGAATATCTTTTGTAAGTTACTTATACCATCATTGACGCTGCATTTGCAAGAAAGCCATCCTGTGCACTAGTATTGTACGCAATACAGGAACCCAAAGTGAAGGGTTCAGAGACCTGGTTGGTGTTTTCTGGTTACTGCTTGCTAAGTCAGTGTGTACCAAAAATGTGAGAAAGAAAAATTTCCCCTCACTCACCGGGGTTGCCCCACGGTGACATGCTTCATCATCGGGGCCATCCCAGTTCTCTACGAAAAGAAGGGGTAACACTGTATTCCAACTTTTAATTGAGCTAGATAAGTCTAACACTTATCTAGCTCAATTAAAAGTTGGAATACAGTGTTACCCCTTTTTAATTTTATACCACACTAGGAGCAAAATAAATTGTTGAGGCCCACTAGCACGGTATTTTTAATTACACACCCACTCCACCATCACCACACTTACACCACACATAGTCATCTCACAAAACAAGTGCTCCTGCGTAGTCGTCTTGTCGCAGCACGCCCCTTTTCGTAGAGAAAACACCAACCAGGTCTCTGAACCCTTCACTTTGGGTTCCTGTATTGCGTATACTGACTGGAGGCCGACCTGGTCTGGTTTAACCTCCCTCTCCCTCCATTTTTTGTTTCTTGCACTAGTATTGTACGCCATTACTTGGGGGTCATCTACGCAGTCTTTTCAATATGTCGAAGGCAAAATCGACTCTAGCTGTCAATACTATTGACAATTATATGGTCCAGGTGGTCGCAAAAATAAACAATGACAGGAGATCTTCACTGGGGTAGAGCCTTTCCCCTGTATTGCCACCTGATAACACGCCTCTGGGTACAGCTGCTTTTGACATTAGCAATGAGGTATTTCAGACACCTGAGAATAACCCATTAACTCAGTTATTAGTAGCTATAGTAGACTCAGCCTCTGAGAGTATACCTGATGAAGAAATAGTCCTGCTAGAAGAGGAGCCTCCAGCACCGATACCAGCTCCAAGAGCTGTTAAGGGGGGGGAGAAGAGTCTGTCAAAACGGGGCGGACTCCGCTCAAGTAAAAAACGCCCAGATGCATCCCCATCAAAAAGCAATGGAGAAGATACAAGGGGAAGCTCTGGAGGGAAGCTACTCTTGGACGAAGACCAATTTAAGAAATTGTTAAACGCCCTAGATAGTAAAATTAAGACCATAACCAAACCTCTCCTATGTAAAATAGACCACCTCACTGAAGAGGTGAATAGGCTGGGGGGTCTTCCGCAAAAATCATTAGAGGGAGCAGCAAACATTGCTAAGCAGGAGACACTTAGAGTCGAATCAAAAAATACACAGACAGCCCCTAGGCCAGAATACTTGGAAAATACTCCCCTTATTCCGATGCTGTCTAACGATACAGGGGGGGGGGGTCCCGGGGAATGGGTATCAACATCGGTGATTCTGAAGGGCCAAGTCAAAGGGACAGACTGGTAGATTCTAACATAGAGAAGGGACCTGTAGAATTAATTGTTGAGGCATCCCCCCTGGTGCTGGTCCTGGCAAATGTTCCCCTCCTAGAATCTGGGCATGTAGAGAACACATCTTCCCTAATAAATAAATCACTCCACTGGTTATCAAGGAACATGGCCTTTTTCCCGGGAGGTATGGACCAGCTGGCACAAGAAGTTGTGAAAGCTAGAAGAGTAGAATGGATTGGGGATGGTAACAAAAAATTTAGAGGGGATATATATCCACCCCAGCGCAGATCCACAGAGATAGTCCCACTACCTCACTGAAGAGGTGAATAGGCTGGGGGGTCTTCCGCAAAAATCATTAGAGGGAGCAGCAAACATTGCTAAGCAGGAGACACTTAGAGTCGAATCAAAAAATACACAGACAGCCCCTAGGCCAGAATACTTGGAAAATACTCCCCTTATTCCGATGCTGTCTAACGATACAGGGGGGGGGGGTCCCGGGGAATGGGTATCAACATCGGTGATTCTGAAGGGCCAAGTCAAAGGGACAGACTGGTAGATTCTAACATAGAGAAGGGACCTGTAGAATTAATTGTTGAGGCATCCCCCCTGGTGCTGGTCCTGGCAAATGTTCCCCTCCTAGAATCTGGGCATGTAGAGAACACATCTTCCCTAATAAATAAATCACTCCACTGGTTATCAAGGAACATGGCCTTTTTCCCGGGAGGTATGGACCAGCTGGCACAAGAAGTTGTGAAAGCTAGAAGAGTAGAATGGATTGGGGATGGTAACAAAAAATTTAGAGGGGATATATATCCACCCCAGCGCAGATCCACAGAGATAGTCCCACTAACGCTAGATTTCTTCTATGCAAAGAAAGGGAATATTCTAAATCCCACAGTACTTAGAACAAAGTGGAACCCTGTGTTAAGAAAAGGCAAACCCCTTGGTACAAGAAGTAATTGGGGCATACCGATGGAGAATAGATTCTCTGCCCTTTCTGGCCTTAGCGAGTGCGACTGACTGAATGGGCGGACGAATATAGTCATGGGTAACACAGTAGGGACTCAAGAGAGGCGAACAGGCATTGCTACGAAGCTTACTGACACTAACCTTAGTAATGGTAGGATACCCTGCTCTAGTGGGGTTCTTTCTTGTACTGCGGGGCACTTGGCTCCCACTCCCCGCATCATTGCATTCAGCAGGGCAACCAGCCCCCCACCTACTTCGATCCAACCCCTGCTAGTAACACCATTGTATGGGAGGGCCAGTCAGCCGAAGATAGGTCTTAAACTCCTTTCTTGGAATCTGGCGGGAATTCTCCACAAACTAGAGTCCCCTGAATGGTGCAAATTTGTTGATAGCCACGATGTAATTATGTTCCAGGAAACCTGGGCAGCGATTCCTGTTTATCGCCAGGGTTTCTTAAATTTTTTTGTCCCTGCGAAAAAGAACCCAAAAGGGCGGCCCTCAGGGGGATTAATCACATGGGTACGCCAATCACTACAATGTACTATTAGAGCGAGGCCCGTTAACAACTGTGACTTACTCCCAATTGTGATAACATGGGCTGACGGTCAAGAGATGGCCCTCTACAACATCTATGCCAGGGGAACACAAGGGGGTAAAGCCGCTGAGGTGGTAGTAGTATTAGATAATGATCTAGAGAATCTTCCATCACATATTACCATCCTAGTGGGGGGGAGATATGAACACCACATTCGAACCACTAGGCCAAGAGGATAATGAAATGGCCCTAGAGGAAGATGCTAAATGGGGAGTCCCTCAATTGGATTTACCAGCCGTAAAGAAATGGACTGAGGTGGCAATACAAGTGAAGAGTTTGTGCTTGGCTAGGGGGTTGAGGGCAGCAAATGGCCGCACCCCCTCAGACCTTCAGGGTGCTCACACCTTTGACAATACAAGGTCAAGTAGTCGGATAGACTACATCCTTGTAGATGTCAGAGACTGGCACAAGATAATAGACATGAAAGTGTCATCTAGATTGGAGAGCGACCACAATCCGTTGTGCTTGATCCTCAAGCTGGACCATGGAGTTATTTCGCCTAACCAGGAAAGGGGCGTTATGCCACTAGATATCATTTCAACTAACAACCTTCGCCACATCAAATGGGCAACTCTGATGGACAAGACAGGGGATATGCAGGACTTACTGGAGGTTCTCGCAAAAGAGGTTAGGAGATTGCAGGTTCATTGTAATGAACCCAATTTTAATAAATTAATTGAAGAGTCACATCCTAAGTTTTTTGTTAATTTACAGGGGTTTTTCCTAAAAAAAGCTCACCAGGGAAAGGATGCTTGCCCCCAGAGAAATCGAGGATGGTATGATCATTCTTGAAGAAAGGCACGGCAGAACCTCAGCATAGCGTTGAGGACTAAAGAAGGAGTGTTGAAGACCAGGGATGATTATAGAAAAGCTCAAGCCAGGGCAAAAAGGCTGTGGGATGAAAATCAATGGCTAGATCTCAAAAAAGCCTGTGCAGCTAAACAGCAGAAAGAGTTTTGGGCTATCTTAAAATGGGGCAGGGGGGGATTGCAGAGTGTCCAAAAAATCATGTGGCAAAGGAAGCATGGGTGGATTTTTTTAAACCGCAATATGCTGATAATTTGACTCCGACATTCCACCCGTGCCCCAAAATGGTCTTTTATAGTTATGAAATATTCACACTGAGAGATGTAAATGTAGCATTGGATGGGGTGACTAGAGGTAGGGCTCCAGGAATTGATGGAATACCGGCAGATGTATTTCTATCTGACCGGGCTAACTGGTGCCAATATTTCGTATGGCTTGCAAATTCCATCGCACAAGGAGCCATGATACCACCCTCATGGAAGGGTGCGGAGATCATTCCAGTTTTCAAAAAAGGGGACAAGGCTTTACCAAGTAATTATAGGCCCATCAGCCTTATCGACTCTGCACAAAAACTGATGGGTAGAATGATACAAAACAAAATACAAACCTGGATAGATGATAAGGATATCCTCTCCCCGTACCAAGCTGGCTTTCGACCCCTAACTAGCTCCGTCGACCAGGTATTCCATTTTTTAACTCTTTATTGGAAAAACGTAACCTTGATAAATGGCCCATTATACGCTGTTTTTGTTGACTTAAAGTCAGCATTTGACCTAGTACCACGTCAAAAACTTTGGATTGTTCTTAGCGACCTTGGAATTAGCCCCGAATTATTGACTTTGCTTGTGTGTATGCACGAAAACAACTACGCAAGGATTAGGTGGGGTGCACAGGGGGATGTCACAGATTCTTTCCCTTTGGAGCGCGGGGTAAGACAGGGATGCGTCCTGGCCCCCGCCTTATTCTCCCTTTACATTAACGGTGTAGTAGACTTTCTAAAGAAATCGCCAACTGATGCCCCTACGCTAGATGGGGAGCGGGTCCCAGTATTAATGTTTGCTGATGACACTTTACTGGTCTCACCGACCCCTAGCGGATTACAAAAGACAATTGATGCATTTGGAGATTTCTGTTGGATTCGGGGCCTGGAGTTAAATACTACAAAGACCAAGTTTATGAATTTGAATCCCGCCAAGCAATTCAAGGGAAAAATACATTTTAATGGGTCTTTTTTGGAAGAAGTGAACGCTTTCACTTACCTTGGCATCTCCTTGCAGGGTAGTATGAACTGGAAATCTCATATTGATTCCGTGGTTTTAAAGTTCCATCAGTTGGCTGGGGCCATAGCACAAAAATATAAATCCTCATTAACAAAACCCATCCAGCCTATAATGGAGATTTATAGTATGAAAGTGCTGGGCGCCTGTCTTTATGGATCAGAGCTATGGGGCTTCACCAATCTGAGCGTCTTGGCTATTGCAGAGAACAAATTCCTTCGCTGGTTGGTTGGAGTCCCGCAGAGCACTCCATCGATCCCGCTCCTATATGACCTTGGGAGAAAAAAGATCGAGGATATGGCTCGATTGCGCCCACTCTTATATTGGAGGCGCATAAAGACTACTCCTGAACTGGGTCATTAAGCATCTGCTGTCTTGGACATCATTAGCTCTGACCGGTTCCATAAAATAACCTGGCTCAAGGAAATTAGGAACCTGCTTCAAAAACTGCATTTAGACCACTTATGGACTACTACTACCCCTCCGCTTTTCCATCTAAGGCGTTGCTGAAAAAATTGTATTGGGACATGGTATATCAATCTGTTTTAATTTCCAATCAACCCTCTATGTTGACATCCCAGTACTTGGAGTCTAAATTATCCCCAAAATGTGAACAGTACTGGGATCTGATCACAAAACCCTTGGACAGAAAGCTGTATTTCCAGTTCAGAGATGGTTCCTTACCTCTAAATGCTTTTACTTTCAAATGGTCTCCAAGCAATGTTAATACATGTTGTTACTGTAAGATACACGTTGAGGACATCCCACATTTTTTGTTTGCTTGCCCCTTGTATGCTGCCCCAAGAAGTAGATGGCTAAAACCAGCTTGCAAGAATTTGGGTGTAAGAAAATATCTAGAAGCACTATGAATCCTAAGATCAAATTGTGCCCCCAATCTTGCAATCGCCCTAGCCAAATATCTGGGCTGGGCCTGGATTATCCGCACTCGCACTTTAACTGCGATTGATCATGCATGACGAAAAAATATTTCGTTTTAAGACTAACCTCATTCTTTATGAGCTAGGCACTGTGACTCTGATTTTTGAAAAAATGTTTAAATTCTTTTAAGTCAAAAGATTTCACCAGCATTTCTGTATCTAATTGTATTTAATGTGTATCTTAACCTGATCTTAAATTTAGCATAGTGTTTATATATGTTTAGAATAGGGATAAAATGCTTTTATGACAATGCTGTCGAATAAAGTATTGAAACTTGACTTGGAAATAAGACTCAACATTAACAAATGGAGCACAATTGTGCCAAAGACACAAGAGCAGCAAATAATGTGTGTGTGCGAGGATGCAAGACTTGGAACAAGTTCCCACAGTGAAGCCCCATCCTCAGCACAGCGATCAGACTAGAAGCCCGAAATCTGCAGAGACCCTGGTTTGTAAAGCCTGCTGGGGGCGCCCCTCACACTACCTGTGTGTTAGTGGGGACACTCCAAGTGTGAGCGCCCCTCACACTCCTTGTGTGCTAGTGGGGGCACTCTAAGTGTGAGCGCCCCTCACACTCCTTGTGTGTTAGTGGGGACACTCCAAGTGTGAGCGCCCCTCACACTCCTTGTGTGCTAGTGGGGGCACTCTAAGTGTGAGCGCCCCTCACACTACCTGTGTGTTAGTGGGGACACTCCAAGTGTGAGCGCCCCTCACACTCCTTGTGTGCTAGTGGGGGCACTCTAAGTGTGAGCGCCCCTCACACTCCTTGTGTGCTAGTGGGGGCACTCCAAGTGTGAGCGCCCCTCACACTCCTTGTGTGTAAGTGGGGGTACTCTAAGTGTGAGCGCCCCTCACACTCCTTGTGTGCTAGTGGGGGCACTCTAAGTGTGAGCGCCCCTCACACTACCTGTGTGTTAGTGGGGGCACTCTAAGTGTGAGCGCCCCTCACACTCCTTGTGTGTTAGTGGGGGCACTCTAAGTGTGAGCGCCCCTCACACTCCTTGTGTGTTAGTGGGGGCACTCTAAGTGTGAGCGCCCCTCACACTCCTTGTGTGCTAGTGGGGGCACTCCAAGTGTGAGCGCCCCTCACACTCCTTGTGTGTAAGTGGGGGTACTCTAAGTGTGAGCGCCCCTCACACTCCTTGTGTGTTAGTGGGGACACTCTAAGTGTGAGCGCCCCTCACACTCCTTGTGTGTTAGTGGGGGCACTCTAAGTGTGAGCGCCCCTCACACTCCTTGTGTGTTAGTGGGGGCACTCTAAGTGTGAGCGCCCCTCACACTCCTTGTGTGCTAGTGGGGGCACTCCAAGTGTGAGCGCCCCTCACACTCCTTGTGTGTAAGTGGGGGTACTCTAAGTGTGAGCGCCCCTCACACTCCTTGTGTGTTAGTGGGGGCACTCTAAGTGTGAGCGCCCCTCACACTCCTTGTGTGTTAGTGGGGGCACTCCAAGTGTGAGCGCCCCTCACACTCCTTGTGTGTTAGTGGGGGCACTCTAAGTGTGAGCGCCCCTCACACTACCTGTGTGTTAGTGGGGACACTCCAAGTGTGAGCGCCCCTCACACTCCTTGTGTGCTAGTGGGGGCACTCTAAGTGTGAGCGCCCCTCACACTACCTGTGTGTTAGTGGGGGCACTCCAAGTGTGAGCGCCCCTCACACTACCTGTGTGTTAGTGGGGGCACTCCAAGTGTGAGCGCCCCTCACACTACCT
This sequence comes from Lissotriton helveticus, assembly GCF_964261635.1. Classification (NCBI taxonomy): domain Eukaryota; kingdom Metazoa; phylum Chordata; class Amphibia; order Caudata; family Salamandridae; genus Lissotriton; species Lissotriton helveticus. The sequence continues at coordinate 2,115,354,915 of NC_136067.1, forward strand.
GTGTGTTAGTGGGGGCACTCCAAGTGTGAGCGCCCCTCACACTACCTGTGTGTTAGTGGGGGCACTCCAAGTGTGAGCGCCCCTCACACTACCTGTGTGTTAGTGGGGGCACTCCAAGTGTGAGCGCCCCTCACACTACCTGTGTGTTAGTGGGGGCACTCCAAGTGTGAGCGCCCCTCACACTCCTTGTGTGTTAGTGGGGGCACTCCAAGTGTGAGCGCCCCTCACACTCCTTGTGTGTTAGTGGGGGCACTCTAAGTGTGAGCGCCCCTCACACTCCTTGTGTGTTAGTGGGGGCACTCTAAGTGTGAGCGCCCCTCACACTCCTTGTGTGTTAGTGGGGGCACTCTAAGTGTGAGCGCCCCTCACACTCCTTGTGTGTTAGTGGGGGCACTCTAAGTGTGAGCGCCCCTCACACTCCTTGTGTGTTAGTGGGGGCACTCTAAGTGTGAGCGCCCCTCACACTCCTTGTGTGTTAGTGGGGGCACTCCAAGTGTGAGCGCCCCTCACACTCCTTGTGTGTTAGTGGGGGTACTCTAAGTGTGAGCGCCCCTCACACTCCTTGTGTGTTAGTGGGGGCACTCTAAGTGTGAGCGCCCCTCACACTCCTTGTGTGTTAGTGGGGGCACTCCAAGTGTGAGCGCCCCTCACACTCCTTGTGTGTTAGTGGGGGCACTCTAAGTGTGAGCGCCCCTCACACTACCTGTGTGTTAGTGGGGACACTCCAAGTGTGAGCGCCCCTCACACTCCTTGTGTGCTAGTGGGGGCACTCTAAGTGTGAGCGCCCCTCACACTACCTGTGTGTTAGTGGGGGCACTCCAAGTGTGAGCGCCCCTCACACTACCTGTGTGTTAGTGGGGGCACTCCAAGTGTGAGCGCCCCTCACACTACCTGTGTGTTAGTGGGGGCACTCCAAGTGTGAGCGCCCCTCACACTACCTGTGTGTTAGTGGGGGCACTCCAAGTGTGAGCGCCCCTCACACTACCTGTGTGTTAGTTAGGGCACTCCAAGTGTGAGCGCCCCTCACACTACCTGTGTGTTAGTGGGGGCACTCCAAGTGTGAGCGCCCCTCACACTCCTTGTGTGTTAGTGGGGGCACTCCAAGTGTGAGCGCCCCTCACACTCCTTGTGTGTTAGTGGGGGCACTCTAAGTGTGAGCGCCCCTCACACTCCTTGTGTGTTAGTGGGGGCACTCTAAGTGTGAGCGCCCCTCACACTCCTTGTGTGCTAGTGGGGGCACTCCAAGTGTGAGCGCCCCTCACACTCCTTGTGTGTAAGTGGGGGTACTCTAAGTGTGAGCGCCCCTCACACTCCTTGTGTGTTAGTGGGGGCACTCTAAGTGTGAGCGCCCCTCACACTCCTTGTGTGTTAGTGGGGGCACTCCAAGTGTGAGCGCCCCTCACACTCCTTGTGTGTTAGTGGGGGCACTCTAAGTGTGAGCGCCCCTCACACTCCTTGTGTGTTAGTGGGGGCACTCCAAGTGTGAGCGCCCCTCACACTCCTTGTGTGTTAGTGGGGGCACTCTAAGTGTGAGCGCCCCTCACACTACCTGTGTGTTAGTGGGGACACTCCAAGTGTGAGCGCCCCTCACACTCCTTGTGTGCTAGTGGGGGCACTCTAAGTGTGAGCGCCCCTCACACTACCTGTGTGTTAGTGGGGGCACTCCAAGTGTGAGCGCCCCTCACACTACCTGTGTGTTAGTGGGGGCACTCCAAGTGTGAGCGCCCCTCACACTACCTGTGTGTTAGTGGGGGCACTCCAAGTGTGAGCGCCCCTCACACTACCTGTGTGTTAGTGGGGGCACTCCAAGTGTGAGCGCCCCTCACACTACCTGTGTGTTAGTGGGGGCACTCCAAGTGTGAGCGCCCCTCACACTACCTGTGTGTTAGTGGGGGCACTCCAAGTGTGAGCGCCCCTCACACTACCTGTGTGTTAGTGGGGGCACTCCAAGTGTGAGCGCCCCTCACACTACCTGTGTGTTAGTGGGGGCACTCCAAGTGTGAGCGCCCCTCACACTCCTTGTGTGTTAGTGGGGGCACTCTAAGTGTGAGCGCCCCTCACACTCCTTGTGTGTTAGTGGGGGCACTCTAAGTGTGAGCGCCCCTCACACTCCTTGTGTGTTAGTGGGGGCACTCTAAGTGTGAGCGCCCCTCACACTCCTTGTGTGTTAGTGGGGGCACTCCAAGTGTGAGCGCCCCTCACACTCCTTGTGTGTTAGTGGGGGCACTCTAAGTGTGAGCGCCCCTCACACTACCTGTGTGTTAGTGGGGACACTCCAAGTGTGAGCGCCCCTCACACTCCTTGTGTGCTAGTGGGGGCACTCTAAGTGTGAGCGCCCCTCACACTCCTTGTGTGTTAGTGGGGACACTCTAAGTGTGAGCGCCCCTCACACTTCTTGTGTGTTAGTGGGGGCACTCCAAGTGTGAGCGCCCCTCACACTCCTTGTGTGCTAGTGGGGGCACTCCAAGTGTGAGCGCCCCTCACACTCCTTGTGTGTTAGTGGGGACACTCTAAGTGTGAGCGCCCCTCACACTTCCTGTGTGTTAGTGGGGGCACTCCAAGTGTGAGCGCCCCTCACACTCCTTGTGTGTTAGTGGGGACACTCTAAGTGTGAGCGCCCCTCACACTTCTTGTGTGTTAGTGGGGGCACTCTAAGTGTGAGCGCCCCTCACACTCCTTGTGTGCTAGTGGGGGCACTCTAAGTGTGAGCGCCCCTCACACTCCTTGTGTGCTAGTGGGGGCACTCTAAGTGTGAGTGCCCCTCACACTCCTTGTGTGCTAGTGGGGGCACTCTAAGTGTGAGCGCCCCTCACACTTCCTGTGTGTTAGTGGGGGCACTCTAAGTGTGAGCGCCCCTCACACTTCTTGTGTGTTAGTGGGGGCACTCTAAGTGTGAGCGCCCCTCACACTTCCTGTGTGTTAGTGGGGGCACTCTAAGTGTGAGCGCCCCTCACACTTCCTGTGTGTTAGTGGGGGCACTCTAAGTGTGAGCGCCCCTCACACTTCCTGTGTGTAAGTGGGGGCACTCTACGTGTGAGCGCCCCTCACACTCCCGGTGTGTTAGTGGGGGCACTCTAAGTGTGAGCGCCCCTCACACTTCCTGTGTGTAAGTGGGGGCACTCTAAGTGTGAGCGCCCCTTACACTTCCTGTGTGTAAGTGGGGGCACTCTAAGTGTGAGCGCCCCTCACACTCCTTGTGTGCTAGTGGGGGCACTCTAAGTGTGAGCGCCCCTCACACTTCCTGTGTGTAAGTGGGGGCACTCTAAGTGTGAGCGCCCCTCACACTTCTTGTGTGTTAGTGTGGGCACTCTAAGTGTGAGCGCCCCTCACACTTCCTGTGTGTAAGTGGGGACACTCTAAGTGTGAGCGCCCCTCACACTCCTTGTGTGTTAGTGTGGGCACTCTAAGTGTGAGCGCCCCTCACACTTCCTGTGTGTAAGTGGGGACACTCTAAGTGTGAGCGCCCCTCACACTTCTTGTGTGTTAGTGTGGGCACTCTAAGTGTGAGCGCCCCTCACACTTCCTGTGTGTAAGTGGGGGCACTCTACGTGTGAGCGCCCCTCACACTCCCGGTGTGTTAGTGGGGGCACTCTACGTGTGAGCGCCCCTCACACTCCTGGTGTGTTAGTGGGGGCACTCTAAGTGTGAGCGCCCCTCACACTCCTTGTGTGTTAGTGGGGGCACTCTAAGTGTGAGCGCCCCTCACACTCCTTGTGTGTTAGTGGGGGCACTCTAAGTGTGAGCGCCCCTCACACTACCTGTGTGTTAGTGGGGACACTCCAAGTGTGAGCGCCCCTCACACTCCTTGTGTGCTAGTGGGGGCACTCTAAGTGTGAGCGCCCCTCACACTACCTGTGTGTTAGTGGGGGCACTCCAAGTGTGAGCGCCCCTCACACTACCTGTGTGTTAGTGGGGGCACTCCAAGTGTGAGCGCCCCTCACACTACCTGTGTGTTAGTGGGGGCACTCCAAGTGTGAGCGCCCCTCACACTTCTTGTGTGTTAGTGGGGGCACTCTAAGTGTGAGCGCCCCTCACACTCCTTGTGTGCTAGTGGGGGCACTCTAAGTGTGAGCGCCCCTCACACTCCTTGTGTGCTAGTGGGGGCACTCTAAGTGTGAGTGCCCCTCACACTCCTTGTGTGCTAGTGGGGGCACTCTAAGTGTGAGCGCCCCTCACACTTCCTGTGTGTTAGTGGGGGCACTCTAAGTGTGAGCGCCCCTCACACTTCTTGTGTGTTAGTGGGGGCACTCTAAGTGTGAGCGCCCCTCACACTTCCTGTGTGTTAGTGGGGGCACTCTAAGTGTGAGCGCCCCTCACACTTCCTGTGTGTTAGTGGGGGCACTCTAAGTGTGAGCGCCCCTCACACTTCCTGTGTGTAAGTGGGGGCACTCTACGTGTGAGCGCCCCTCACACTCCCGGTGTGTTAGTGGGGGCACTCTAAGTGTGAGCGCCCCTCACACTTCCTGTGTGTAAGTGGGGGCACTCTAAGTGTGAGCGCCCCTTACACTTCCTGTGTGTAAGTGGGGGCACTCTAAGTGTGAGCGCCCCTCACACTCCTTGTGTGCTAGTGGGGGCACTCTAAGTGTGAGCGCCCCTCACACTTCCTGTGTGTTAGTGGGGGCACTCTAAGTGTGAGCGCCCCTCACACTTCTTGTGTGTTAGTGTGGGCACTCTAAGTGTGAGCGCCCCTCACACTTCCTGTGTGTAAGTGGGGACACTCTAAGTGTGAGCGCCCCTCACACTCCTTGTGTGTTAGTGGGGGCACTGTAAGTGTGAGCGCCCCTCACACTTCCTGTGTGTAAGTGGGGACACTCTAAGTGTGAGCGCCCCTCACACTTCTTGTGTGTTAGTGTGGGCACTCTAAGTGTGAGCGCCCCTCACACTTCCTGTGTGTAAGTGGGGGCACTCCAAGTGTGAGCGCCCCTCACACTCCTGGTGTGTTAGTGGGGGCACTCTAAGTGTGAGCGCCCCTCACACTCCTTGTGTGTTAGTGGGGGCACTCTAAGTGTGAGCGCCCCTCACACTCCTTGTGTGTTAGTGGGGGCACTCTAAGTGTGAGCGCCCCTCACACTACCTGTGTGTTAGTGGGGACACTCCAAGTGTGAGCGCCCCTCACACTCCTTGTGTGCTAGTGGGGGCACTCTAAGTGTGAGCGCCCCTCACACTACCTGTGTGTTAGTGGGGGCACTCCAAGTGTGAGCGCCCCTCACACTACCTGTGTGTTAGTGGGGGCACTCCAAGTGTGAGCGCCCCTCACACTACCTGTGTGTTAGTGGGGGCACTCCAAGTGTGAGCGCCCCTCACACTACCTGTGTGTTAGTGGGGGCACTCCAAGTGTGAGCGCCCCTCACACTACCTGTGTGTTAGTGGGGGCACTCCAAGTGTGAGCGCCCCTCACACTACCTGTGTGTTAGTGGGGGCACTCCAAGTGTGAGCGCCCCTCACACTACCTGTGTGTTAGTGGGGGCACTCCAAGTGTGAGCGCCCCTCACACTACCTGTGTGTTAGTGGGGGCACTCCAAGTGTGAGCGCCCCTCACACTCCTTGTGTGTTAGTGGGGGCACTCTAAGTGTGAGCGCCCCTCACACTCCTTGTGTGTTAGTGGGGGCACTCTAAGTGTGAGCGCCCCTCACACTCCTTGTGTGTTAGTGGGGGCACTCTAAGTGTGAGCGCCCCTCACACTCCTTGTGTGTTAGTGGGGGCACTCCAAGTGTGAGCGCCCCTCACACTCCTTGTGTGTTAGTGGGGGCACTCTAAGTGTGAGCGCCCCTCACACTACCTGTGTGTTAGTGGGGACACTCCAAGTGTGAGCGCCCCTCACACTCCTTGTGTGCTAGTGGGGGCACTCTAAGTGTGAGCGCCCCTCACACTCCTTGTGTGTTAGTGGGGACACTCTAAGTGTGAGCGCCCCTCACACTTCTTGTGTGTTAGTGGGGGCACTCCAAGTGTGAGCGCCCCTCACACTCCTTGTGTGCTAGTGGGGGCACTCCAAGTGTGAGCGCCCCTCACACTCCTTGTGTGTTAGTGGGGACACTCTAAGTGTGAGCGCCCCTCACACTTCCTGTGTGTTAGTGGGGGCACTCCAAGTGTGAGCGCCCCTCACACTCCTTGTGTGTTAGTGGGGACACTCTAAGTGTGAGCGCCCCTCACACTTCTTGTGTGTTAGTGGGGGCACTCTAAGTGTGAGCGCCCCTCACACTCCTTGTGTGCTAGTGGGGGCACTCTAAGTGTGAGTGCCCCTCACACTCCTTGTGTGCTAGTGGGGGCACTCTAAGTGTGAGCGCCCCTCACACTTCCTGTGTGTTAGTGGGGGCACTCTAAGTGTGAGCGCCCCTCACACTTCTTGTGTGTTAGTGGGGGCACTCTAAGTGTGAGCGCCCCTCACACTTCCTGTGTGTTAGTGGGGGCACTCTAAGTGTGAGCGCCCCTCACACTTCCTGTGTGTTAGTGGGGGCACTCTAAGTGTGAGCGCCCCTCACACTTCCTGTGTGTAAGTGGGGGCACTCTACGTGTGAGCGCCCCTCACACTCCCGGTGTGTTAGTGGGGGCACTCTAAGTGTGAGCGCCCCTCACACTTCCTGTGTGTAAGTGGGGGCACTCTAAGTGTGAGCGCCCCTTACACTTCCTGTGTGTAAGTGGGGGCACTCTAAGTGTGAGCGCCCCTCACACTCCTTGTGTGCTAGTGGGGGCACTCTAAGTGTGAGCGCCCCTCACACTTCCTGTGTGTTAGTGGGGGCACTCTAAGTGTGAGCGCCCCTCACACTTCTTGTGTGTTAGTGTGGGCACTCTAAGTGTGAGCGCCCCTCACACTTCCTGTGTGTAAGTGGGGACACTCTAAGTGTGAGCGCCCCTCACACTCCTTGTGTGTTAGTGGGGGCACTGTAAGTGTGAGCGCCCCTCACACTTCCTGTGTGTAAGTGGGGACACTCTAAGTGTGAGCGCCCCTCACACTTCTTGTGTGTTAGTGTGGGCACTCTAAGTGTGAGCGCCCCTCACACTTCCTGTGTGTAAGTGGGGGCACTCTACGTGTGAGCGCCCCTCACACTCCCGGTGTGTTAGTGGGGGCACTCTACGTGTGAGCGCCCCTCACACTCCTGGTGTGTTAGTGGGGGCACTCTAAGTGTGAGCGCCCCTCACACTTCCTGTGTGTAAGTGGGGGCACTCCAAGTGTGAGCGCCCCTCACACTCCTTGTGTGTTAGTGGGGGCACTCTACGTGTGAGCGCCCCTCACACTCCCGGTGTGTTAGTGGGGGCACTCTACGTGTGAGCGCCCCTCACACTCCTGGTGTGTTAGTGGGGGCACTCTAAGTGTGAGCGCCCCTCACACTTCCTGTGTGTTAGTGGGGGCACTCTAAGTGTGAGCGCCCCTCACACTTCCTGTGTGTAAGTGGGGGCACTCCAAGTGTGAGCGCCCCTCACACTCCTGGTGTGTTAGTGGGGGCACTCTAAGTGTGAGCGCCCCTCACACTCCTTGTGTGTTAGTGGGGGCAATCTAAGTGTGAGCGCCCCTCACACTCCTTGTGTGTTAGTGGGGGCACTCTAAGTGTGAGCGCCCCTCACACTCCTTGTGTGTTAGTGGGGGCACTCTAAGTGTGAGCGCCCCTCACACTCCTTGTGTGTTAGTGGGGGCACTCTAAGTGTGAGCGCCCCTCACACTCCTTGTGTGTTAGTGGGGGCACTCTAAGTGTGAGCGCCCCTCACACTCCTTGTGTGCTAGTGGGGGCACTCTAAGTGTGAGCGCCCCTCACACTCCTTGTGTGTAAGTGGGGGTACTCTAAGTGTGAGCGCCCCTCACACTTCCTGTGTGTTAGTGGGGGCACTCTAAGTGTGAGCGCCCCTCACACTTCCTGTGTGTTAGTGGGGGCACTCTAAGTGTGAGCGCCCCTCACACTTCTTGTGTGTAAGTGGGGGTACTCTAAGTGTGAGCGCCCCTCACACTCCTTGTGTGTAAGTGGGGGCACTCTAAGTGTGAGCGCCCCTCACACTTCCTGTGTGTTAGTGGGGGCACTCTAAGTGTGAGCGCCCCTCACACTCCTGGTGTGTTAGTGGGGGCACTCTAAGTGTGAGCGCCCCTCACACTCCTTGTGTGCTAGTGGGGGCACTCTAAGTGTGAGCGCCCCTCACACTCCTTGTGTGTTAGTGTGGGCACTCTAAGTGTGAGCGCCCCTCACACTCCTTGTGTGTTAGTGGGGGCACTCTAAGTGTGAGCGCCCCTCACACTCCTTGTGTGTTAGTGGGGGCACTCTAAGTGTGAGCGCCCCTCACACTCCTTGTGTGTTAGTGGGGGCACTCTAAGTGTGAGCGCCCCTCACACTACCTGTGTGTTAGTGGGGGCACTCTAAGTGTGAGCGCCCCTCACACTCCTTGTGTGCTAGTGGGGGCACTCTAAGTGTGAGCGCCCCTCACACTCCTGGTGTGTTAGTGGGGGCACTCTAAGTGTGAGCGCCCCTCACACTTCCTGTGTGTTAGTGGGGGCACTCCAAGTGTGAGCGCCCCTCACACTCCTTGTGTGTTAGTGGGGGCACTCTAAGTGTGAGCGCCCCTCACACTCCTTGTGTGCTAGTGGGGGCACTCCAAGTGTGAGCGCCCCTCACACTCCTTGTGTGTTAGTGGGGGCACTCTAAGTGTGAGCGCCCCTCACACTCCTTGTGTGTTAGTGGGGGTACACTAAGTGTGAGCGCCCCTCACACTCCTTGTGTGTTAGTGGGGGCACTCTAAGTGTGAGCGCCCCTCACACTCCTGGTGTGTTAGTGGGGGCACTCCAAGTGTGAGCGCCCCTCACACTCTATGTGTGTTAGTGGGGGCACTCTAAGTGTGAGCGCCCCTCACACTCCTTGTGTGCTAGTGGGGGCACTCCAAGTGTGAGCGCCCCTCACACTACCTGTGTGTTAGTGGGGGCACTCCAAGTGTGAGCGCCCCTCACACTACCTGTGTGTTAGTGGGGGCACTCCAAGTGTGAGCGCCCCTCACACTACCTGTGTGTTAGTGGGGGCACTCCAAGTGTGAGCGCCCCTCACACTACCTGTGTGTTAGTGGGGGCACTCCAAGTGTGAGCGCCCCTCACACTCCTGGTGTGTTAGTGGGGGCACTCTAAGTGTGAGCGCCCCTCACACTCCTTGTGTGCTAGTGGGGGCACTCTAAGTGTGAGCGCCCCTCACACTCCTTGTGTGTTAGTGTGGGCACTCTAAGTGTGAGCGCCCCTCACACTCCTTGTGTGTTAGTGGGGGCACTCTAAGTGTGAGCGCCCCTCACACTCCTTGTGTGTTAGTGGGGGCACTCTAAGTGTGAGCGCCCCTCACACTACCTGTGTGTTAGTGGGGGCACTCTAAGTGTGAGCGCCCCTCACACTCCTTGTGTGTAAGTGGGGGCACTCTAAGTGTGAGCGCCCCTCACACTCCTTGTGTGCTAGTGGGGGCACTCCAAGTGTGAGCGCCCCTCACACTCCTTGTGTGCTAGTGGGGGCACTCTAAGTGTGAGCGCCCCTCACACTCCTTGTGTGTTAGTGGGGGCACTCTAAGTGTGAGCGCCCCTCACACTCCTTGTGTGCTAGTGGGGGCACTCCAAGTGTGAGCGCCCCTCACACTCCTTGTGTGTTAGTGGGGGCACTCTAAGTGTGAGCGCCCCTCACACTCCTTGTGTGTTAGTGGGGGTACTCTAAGTGTGAGCGCCCCTCACACTCCTTGTGTGTTAGTGGGGGTACTCTAAGTGTGAGCGCCCCTCACACTCCTTGTGTGTTAGTGGGGGCACTCTAAGTGTGAGCGCCCCTCACACTTCCTGTGTGTTAGTGGGGGCACTCTAAGTGTGAGTGCCCCTCACACTCCCGGTGTGTTAGTGTGGGCACTCTAAGTGTGAGCGCCCCTCACACTCCTGGTGTGTTAGTGGGGGCACTCCAAGTGTGAGCGCCCCTCACACTCCTTGTGTGTTAGTGGGGGCACTCTAAGTGTGAGCGCCCCTCACACTCCTTGTGTGCTAGTGGGGGCACTCCAAGTGTGAGCGCCCCTCACACTCCTTGTGTGCTAGTGGGGGCACTCTAAGTGTGAGCGCCCCTCACACTCCTTGTGTGCTAGTGGGGGCACTCTAAGTGTGAGCGCCCCTCACACTCCTTGTGTGCTAGTGGGGGCACTCTAAGTGTGAGCGCCCCTCACACTCCTTGTGTGTTAGTGGGGGTACTCTAAGTGTGAGCGCCCCTCACACTCCTTGTGTGTTAGTGGGGGCACTCTAAGTGTGAGCGCCCCTCACACTCCTGGTGTGTTAGTGGGGGCACTCCAAGTGTGAGCGCCCCTCACACTCCTTGTGTGTTAGTGGGGGCACTCTAAGTGTGAGCGCCCCTCACACTCCTTGTGTGCTAGTGGGGGCACTCCAAGTGTGAGCGCCCCTCACACTCCTTGTGTGTTAGTGGGGGCACTCCAAGTGTGAGCGCCCCTCACACTACCTGTGTGTTAGTGGGGGCACTCCAAGTGTGAGCGCCCCTCACACTACCTGTGTGTTAGTGGGGGCACTCTAAGTGTGAGCGCCCCTCACACTCCTGGTGTGTTAGTGGGGGCACTCCAAGTGTGAGCGCCCCTCACACTCCTTGTGTGTTAGTGGGGGCACTCCAAGTGTGAGCGCCCCTCACACTTCCTGTGTGTTAGTGGGGGCACTCTAAGTGTGAGCGCCCCTCACACTCCTTGTGTGTTAGTGGGGGCACTCTAAGTGTGAGCGCCCCTCACACTTCCTGTGTGTTAGTGGGGACACTCTAAGTGTGAGCGCCCCTCACACTCCTTGTGTGTTAGTGGGGGCACTCTAAGTGTGAGCGCCCCTCACACTTCCTGTGTGTTAGTGGGGGCACTCTCTAATTGTGAAAGAGTCCCTCTTACATTGAAATGCCAGTACTGCTTGAGGGGGGTGGGAGAGTGATAGAAGGGGTGGCACTGCCAGGCTCGGGGCACACAGCTGGGATACTTCATCCACTCAGTGCCCATGGATGCACACGTCACTTGTGCTCTCATGCCAGACCAATGAAGAGGGGGGGCGGGGGGCGTGCTCTCATGCCAGACCATTGAAGAGGGGGGGGGGCGTGAATAGGACGTGATGCCGCTCACCGGAAGGACAGGGAGCCCTCTGACACCAGGACGTATGGAGGGCAGAATCCCCAGATGTGGCGCAGGGGCATCAGCTGCGAGCACAGGTCAGCAGCAGGGGTCACACGGGCAGAGTGAATGCAAGAGAGAGTCCGAAGAGTGGACTGAGCCCACGACCCTGGCGCGCCTGAGAGAGGAGGGGGGGCCCGGGGGGGGGCGTGGTAACCCCGGGCCCACAGCTATTACTTAAAGCATCACACTTCGGCTGGAACACGCATCTGAAAACTGCACGAAGTACAAGCACAGCACCTCCGGGTGAAAATAACTCGAGTGTGTGTCGTGTCCGCCACCCCCACAACTCACCTGCAGCAGATCACACGGCGCGCTCACACAACTCACCTGCAGCAGATCACACAGCTCACTTCACACAACTCACCTGCAGCAGATCACACGGCCGCTCACACAACTCACCTGCAGCAGATCACACAGCTCACTTCACACAACTCACCTGCAGCAGATCACACGGCGCGCTCACACAACTCACCTGCAGCAGATCACACGGCGCGCTCACACAACTCACCTGCAGCAGATCACACAGCTCACTTCACACAACTCACCTGCAGCAGATCACACGGCGCGCTCACTTCACACAACTCACCTGCCGCAGATCACACGGCGCTCACTTCACACAACTCACCTGCCGCAGATCACACGGCCGCTCACTTCACACAACTCACCTGCCGCAGATCACACGGCGCTCACTTCACACAACTCACCCGCCGCAGATCACACGGCCGCTCACTTCACACAACTCACCTGCCGCAGATCACACGGCCGCTCACTTCACACAACTCACCTGCCGCAGATCACACGGCCGCTCACTTCACACAACTCACCTGCCGCAGATCACACGGCGCTCACTTCACACGGCGCCTCTGGGGTGAAGATAACTCGCCTGCCGAGTCTGGCATTCAGGACTTTTGTGGTCGCTCCGCCATTGCCAGTGACGTTAGAAGTGCGTCATCCAGGGGGAGTGGTCAGACGGGTGGGGGGGCAGTCCCAAAACACCCTCTGGTCCCCCCCACCCGACGTATGTTGATGACTGTCTGTTATGCCCCTTGGTTCGGCGACCCTCCCATAAGGGAGGCGGATGTACCTCTTCTACAGGTGGGGGGGAGGGCGGAGATGGAGGGCTATGGATGGAGAAGGTGCTGGGATCGGGAGGTATGAAAGGAGATTCCACCCCCCCCCCCCGTGGGCAGCGATGCATCAGCACTTGGACTGTGCCAACTCGAGGACTGGTGCCCCCCACCAGAGAAGGCCTGTGGGTGGGTGACCAGATCTTGAGAACCAAAGACCGGGACCTTTTGCAATAATAGAAGAAGGATTACAATTTTACATCAGCAATGCTGCTCAGAATGACAACTCTGTCAACACTGGAACTTTATTTTTTTATTTTTTTATGCGATTTTTTATAGCGCGACCTTTACCCAGAAGAAGCACTAACAAAATAAATAAAATGTAATTATTTTTTTTTTTTTTATATTTCAGTAATTTTTATTGAAAAAAAAAGCATATATACATGGTGCAGAGTGAAAACACATGGGGGGGATGGGAAAAGACAGGGAAGAAAAAAGGCGCGGGGGGGGCAAGCATTGTCCTGTTGCTTGTGCCTGTTCTGTTGTCCATGTCCTCATGCTTCCTCTTCTTCTTCTCACCAGTGTTCCAGGCTTCCCCCCTGACCCCTTACAAGCTGCCTGATGGTCTTTTGCACCCCTGGTGGCGTGAAAAGAAAAGAGAGGTGTAGAGATATGAAGAGTAAAGAGAGAGAGGAGGCGAGTTGTGTCGCATAGTAGGTGATGCGTGTGGTTTATGCCGTGTTACCTTGTTTGACCGTTCAGGGTGGCTTATGGGAGGACAGGTAGTTGTCTAGCGACAGCCACATCTCGCTTTTTTCCCTGAGTTCGGTAGGCTGTTGGTTGTTATGGTGTCAGCTCCTCTTAGGAATATGACCCAGTTGAACCAGGCTTTAAAGGTGGCCTTTGCTGTGTCTTTCCAATTGTTCAACACCGTCTTGACCGCCGCTGTGAGCAGGAGGTCAATCAGGTCCCTGTCATTATCTGTTGTTATGGAGGTGTCGGTGTACCCAAGTGCTAGATGGTGAAAGTCCAGTGTTAGTGTGGCTCCTGTAACGTCATTAATTAGAGTATTTATTGAGTCCCAGAATCTCCTGATCTTGGTGCAGTGGAAGAGGAGGTGTGCCAGGTCCCCCTTCTGCTTATTGCAGTCCCAGCAGGAGTCATCCTCTCTGATACCCATGGCGGCTAGGCGTGCCGGGGTCCAGTAGGCCCTGTGTAGGAGCCAGAATTGTGTCTGATCTAGAGTTGTTGTCACCTTTCTTCTCGATGAGGAAGACCAGAGGTCTGCCCTTTCCTTCTCGTTGAGTTCTCTCCCCGCCGCCTCTTCCCAGTGGGTTATAATTTTGTTATTTAGTTTAGTGGTTTGGGGGCACAGGGCTCTGTATATGTGCGCAACTTGGTGTCCTATTGTGTTCAGGCAGGTGGCGTATTGTATTATTGATGGGGTGTGACTGTTTATGCCTGCTTTGCAATTGCCACCCTTATTTTGAGGAAGTTATAGAGCTCTACTCTATCGAGCTTGTATTGCTCTTTGAGTGTGTCGAAGGTTGTTTGATATCCTTTGTTCTGTAATTGGCCCACCGTTGTTATGCCGTGTCGGTACCATGTCTGCATGTCTAGCGTGTTGTTCCTATACTTTATTCTAGGATTGAACCAGAGGGACTCTAGCTGGGTTAGTCCGACGCTTGTGTCTAGAAGTTTATCTATTCTTAGTAGGGCCATTCTTGTGTTCCTTAGTATTGCGTTTTGTTTTATTGCGGGGTGTTTCGTCGCCGTGAGTAGTGCAACGGGCTCCATCCCCCCTAGCAGGCTCCGCTCTAAAGAGAGCCATGCCGGGGTGTAGTCACTCTGTGGGCTTCTCCAGTACAGGCCTTGTTTTGCAATGCAGGCTGTTTGAAAGGTTTTGAAATTTGTAATGTTAAGACCTCCTAGTGCTTTGGGGAGTCTAAGTTTTTGAAGGCTGATTCTTGGTTTCTTCCCTCTCCATAGCAATGTGTTCAGTAATTTATCCAATTTTTTGTGGAAGTCAGATGTGTTAGTTAGTGGTAGCATGTTGAGCATGTAGTTAACCATGGGGGTGACCATCATCTTTATAGTTTCTATCCTCCCCCACCACGTAGTGAATTTGGGTGACCATCCCTCGAGTTTCTCCTTGATTTTGTTTAAGATTGCTTGTTCATTCTGGTCTAGTGTGGTACGCAGGTCTCTTTCGAAAAGGAGGCCTAGGTATTTAATGGCTTTTCTCTGCCAGGTCAGCCCCGAGGACCCCAGTGCCGTCTTGTTGGTGTGGATATTCAGTGGCTTACACTCCGATTTCTCTCTGTTGAGTTTGTACCCTGACACATGGGCATATTGATCTATAGTGTCCATCAGGGCGTTTATCGACCTTTCTGGGTCTTCTGTTACAATGAGGACATCGTCCGCGTATGCTGCTAATTTGAAAGATTCTCCCTCTACTGGTATACCCCTAATGTTGGGATTGCTCGTATCATGTTGAGTAAGGGTTCTATTGCCAGTAGGAAGAGGGCCGGAGATAGCGGGCAGCCCTGTCTCGTTCCTCGTTTTAGGTCTAGCAGATCTGACGTGCCACCGTTCACTACCACCCGTGCTTTAGGTTCATTGTATAGGGCCATAACCATTTTCCTGCTTTTTCTGCATCAAGGGCGATCATGACCGCTGCATTGTTGCTTTTGGTTGCGTGGTTGATTACGTGGCATATTAGTCTTGTGTTGTCGTGGGACATCCTGTTCTTCAGGTATCCCACTTGTGCCCAGTGTATGAGGGAGGGTAAGTACGTGTTGAGCCTGGTGTTGAGCCTGGTGGCTAGGATCTTGGCATAGATTTTGCAATCTACATTAATGAGTGAGATTGGTCTGTAGTTTTTCGGGTGTTGTGTATCTTTGCCTTCCTTTGGGATCACTATGGAGAAGTGTGGCTCAGGGGTTAGAGGCGGCAGACCCGGAAGCTGAGATCGGTCCTGGACCAGGGTTCAATTCCCCGCCTCGGCGGGTCTTGGGCTAAAAATTCCATGGACTCGATAATTCTCGATCCGGTGCCTCCTCGACTCACGGGTTCACACTCTGCGACTCTGGGCAATAGCTTGCTTAATCTCCACAACGGCCCCTCGCGGCGGGATGCCTGACTTTCACCCTGTGGACACCCTGCCGGGGCTTCTCACAGGGGAATACCAGGACGGGTTCCCTAAGCAAGCACCAGGATGCCCTTTGGGTGACAGGTTGCGCTATATAAGTACACCTACATTTACATTTACATTTACTATAATGTTGGCTTCAGCCATCGAATGTGTCATACGACTGTTGTGTACACAGCTTGTGAACACTGACGTCATCGTTGACCGAAGTGTGGTGATGTAATGTTTGTAGACCTTGGCTGTGAAGCCGTCTGGTCCTGGTGCTTTTTTATCTTTCAGGCTTTTGACGGCTCTTTCTATTTCTTCGCAGGTAATGTCTGAGTCTAGCCTTTCCCGCTGATCGTTCGTCAGCTCTGGTGTAGTGATGTTTTTCAGGAGTTCTTTTCCCCCGTCTGCACTTAGTGTCTCGTATTTCTGTAGAGTTGCGCGTAAAAGTCTCTGAAGGTGTCGAGTATTGCCTTGTTTGTCGTATGTGATTTGTTTGTGCTATCCCTTACGGCTGCTATTGTGTGCTGTCTCTGTTTGCCTTTAAGGTACAATGCGAGTGCTTTACCTGCCCTGTTGGCCGTGCATAGGTTAATTGCTTTGTATTTGTTAATCCAGGTCCCCGCCCTTTCGCTAAGGATCTTGTTCAATTCGTATTTTTTCTTTGTAAGGGTCGTGAGGGTGTTTCTGTCTTCTAGGTTGGCTATGTGTCCTGATTCCAGTATTTTGATTTCGCTCTCTAGGACAGTTATCTTTTTGCTTCTCTCTCTGTTCTGTCTTCCCTTGATACTGATTATGGTTCCTCGTACCGTGGCTTTCAGTGCATCCCATAGTGTCTCTCTTCCAATGTCTGGGCTGTCGTTATTGTTGAGGTAGTCTTTTATGGCTAGCTCAATTTCAGCATCGCTGTTTGTGTTTTTGAGTAAATCATCATCAAACCTCCATCTACGTGTCGGGCGTTCGTTGTGTTTGCCCGTTAGTGTTAGGCAGATGTGTGAGTGGTCTGAGATCGTTCTTGGGCCAATCTCTGTGTGTTCTATGAGGTGTGTGTCTGATATTAGTGTATAGTCAATCCTGCTGTAGGAGTTATGTGGGTTTGAGTAGAAGGTATACTCTCTTCCGTCTGGGTTTTGTAGTCTCCATGGGTCAACTAGTCTTAGTTATGTGCAGAGGTTCCGTAGCGGGTTGCCCCTCTGTGTATTCTGGCTCTGTCTTTGTGGGTGCCTGTCTATGGCTGGGTCCAGTACTTGGTTCATGTCTCCAGCTACTATTTGGAGCTCCCCCAGAGGTAGTGCCTCCAGATCCTTGCCTATCTGTTCCCAAAATGCCTTGTCTTCGGTGTTGGGGCCGTAGATGTTTGCCACATGTATGGGTTCCTCCCCCCTTAGTAGGCTGGTGATTAGAAATCTGCCTTCTTTGTCTGTATTTGACTTGGCTGGTGTGAGTTTTGACTTTTTACTAAGTATTGTGATGACCCCGTTTTTTTTGCTCTTTGCTGGTGATCCTATGACGTGCCCTATCCAGCTGGCCTTTAAGCGGTCTATGTCATCAACCCCATGCCTTGTTTCCTGCAGGACATAGATATCAACTTTTAGCTTGGCCAGGTGTTCTAGAATTTTTCTCCTTTTAACTGGGTGGTTGAGACCCTTAACGTTCATTGACACTACCTTGATGTCCGTTGTGAGACTGTGATGCGTGTTGTGTGTCATTTTCCGTTCTTACTGAGCTGGCTGTCTGTTTGGCTCCCTTGCCTACTTGTCTTAGTTCTGTGTGTTCGTTCCTTGTCTGCTCTCTCTAGGGATAGAAAAGTGGTGTAGAAAGATAGGAAAAGAGAAGAAAATAGTATCGACCCATGTGTATGTCCCCCGCACCCCCCTCCCCCCCCCCTTCCCCCCTCCCCCCCTTACTTGCATAGTGGGTGTGCGACAACAAAGTTCCTTTGCACCGCATCCCCTGAGGTAGGTTGGTTGCTGATTCCGTAATCTCTCATCGATCCTCGAATTGTCTGTTCCCAAGTCTCTGAGTCTTGTGCGCGCTCTTTGGGTTAGCGTCCCTTCTCTCACAGTAGCTAAAATTTGTTGTTCTCGCCTTGTCTTTCCCGGTTCCTGGTTTTTTCCTTCCCGGTTGCTTGTTCGGGTTATGAGGTAGATGTCCGTTAAGTGTTGTTTCTCTTGGTCTCCTGGGGTTTATGCCGGGAGTCTTGTGGTGTATCCGAGTTCCTTGTTTAGAGGTACAATCTTTTAGTGTCTATTTTCCAATTGTAGTGTTTCATTCCTACTTCCTTTCATCGCTTGGTGAGGCGCTTCTTTTTGGGGCGCTTTGGCCCTTCGCTTCCATATCCTCGGTCGGTGGTCCTCTCAAATATCGTCTCAGTTCCTCTGGGTCCTCAAAGACCATTGACCTCCAGTTGTCCGTGATCTTAAAACGGGCAGGTCCAGTGAAGGAGTAGTTCAGGTTCCTCTTCTGCAGAGCTTCTCTCATGGCTAGGAAGCCCTTCCTGGCCTCTACCGTGGTTTTCGAGTAGTCTTGTGTGAGCACGATCTTGCTGCTCGCCCATGTAAGGCTTTGTTTTTTCCTGGCAAAGGCAAAGATTGCGTCGGTGTGATCTGCTCTTAGTGGGGAGCAGATTATTGCTCTTGGGGGCTTCCCTGTGGCTGGTTTCTTCGCTGGTACTCTGTATGCTTTGTTAACTTCAAACTGCCTCTCGAAGTTCAGACCAGTGAGTTTGGGCAGCATGTCTTCCAGCATTGCTGCGCATGATTTCTCCTTTTCCTCCAGGCCTTCCGGGACCCCCAGGATTCTGATGTTGCCCCTTCTTGCTCTGTCGTCCTGCTCCGCCAGCTGTTTCTATATTGTCTTGGCAATCTTTGCGTGCTCTTCTGTGGTCTTGATGTTCTTACTTGTTGCGTCTTCAACTTCCCTCATCCTACCTTCCACCGTCTCCAGTCTGGTGTTTGTGCTGTGTTGGTCAGCCCGGATTGCAGCCAGTTCTAGTTGCATGGTATCTATTGTCTTTTTGGTTTCCTTTGCAACATCTTTAACCTCGTTTATTCTTTTCAGCATTGTTTCTAGTGTTGCAGTCTCTGTTTTGGGCTTTGCCGGGGACTCCATAGTATCTTTTTTTTTGCTTTTTCTGGTCATTTGGGTTTTTCCCTCCTTCAGCCATTTTCTGTAGCTGTGTATTGTCCGATCTGCTTGGTCTGATCTGTGATGCGCCCACTGTCCTTGTGCCAGCACGCTGTCTAGCCTGTGTTTGTTCTGTGGTTTGTGTTGCAAAATTGAGGCGGAAACGGCTCGGTACTTTGATGTGCCGGGTCTTTGTTTTTGACCTTATACCCTCCAGCGTTTGACTTGTCTCGTTCACCAGTGTTGGCTCCGGTCGCCTGATGCCCTCCCTTCTCTGCCAGGGCTAGGTCTCCTTGGCTTGCCTCAGTGCCCTTTGCCTTGATGTTAGTTAGGTAGTTAGGGTGTTGAGGTGTTTAGCATTCCTCGCTGCCATCTGGCGCCGCCCCTCTTGTTGCTGTCGGTCGCTTTGTGGAGTTTGTGCTCCTTATGCGCCTTATGTGCGGGTCGAGATCGTCTGTTCCATCCTCTCCATTGCTGGGTGTTCCCAATTGCTTAGAGCGCAGACCTCAGCTCTGGTCGTGCGTTGCCTTATTCGTGCGTTTTGTCCCGTGCACGCTTGGAGACCGTTGTAGCTTGGTTGGCTGTGCGGCAGTACTTGGAGCGCAGGGGGGGGGTGGGGCTGTATCGCTCCTCTCCGCTTACTGTGCAATCGCGCTGCGGCTAGCAGACACCGGCGCTGGTTTGGGGCGCTGCGGTCCCTCCTCCTTCCTCCCGGTTGCAGGTATGTAGCCCGCGGGGGGGCAGTTGTAGGGACCGGCTCCTTTCGTTGTCCGCTCGGGGTAGTCTCTTTTTGCGCCTCACCTTGCACGTAAGTTCCTCTTCCTGCCTCTACGGCCACTCCCTTCCGATTCCGCCCTTACAATTCTGACTTCAGTAATGGCTGCCTCCAGTAGCTGCTTTCAGTTTCGTTCCGTTTCGCTCAAAGTTCCTAGCTTCCCTCCGGTAAGTGTTCCGGGCGTGCTACTCGGTGTCTTCCTCGCAGGTCAGGCTCCGGTTTTGACTTCCCTTTCTTTCACCTCCCGCGCTCTTGTTTCCAAGCTCCTCGGCTTCTCGGGGTATCTTTTTCCTTTTTTTTTTCTTTTTTGTCTCGTTCTGCTTCTCCTCCTCTGCTACTGCGCCCTCGGCTGCTCGGTGCTAGCGGTACAAGGCTCTCTGACTCTCTGACTCCTTACTCGTCGCTTGGTATCATTCGGGTCTTCCTGCTACCATCCGAATCGCCATCTTGCTTCTTTGTCCGTCACTCTGCAGTGGCTCCTCCAGTTTCTTTATTGTTTGTTTGAGACCAGGTTCGGACCTCCAGCTTTTTCCAACTTGTAGCCACAGCCTTCACAACCCGCTAGTTCTTTTTCCGAGGTTAATACCTCGCGTCTGGCTGGTTAAAATCGCCTTAGTTTCCCCAGGGTTGCGGAGCTCTCGGACCTAGACGACCATCTCCTTTGTCGTCCAAGCCACCAATAAAATGTAATTTCTAAAACCAGCAGCATACCTGTTCATTAAATTGCTTCCTTTTAGCAGCTGCTAACTAGCACAGCTTTAGGACACCCAATCTCACTTCTCACTGGTTTCAGTCGACCCCCCATAAAACTGACATGAGCCAAAATCGCAAAAATCTGCCAGGACAACTGGTGAAAACCCGGTACTGTCCGGGCAAATCCGGGACGCCTGGTCACCCCATCTGTGTGGCTGACTCTCCGGGGCTCCTGGTCACCCTACCTGTGGGGCTGACTCTCCGGGGCTCCTGGTCACCCCACCTGTGGGGCTGAATCTCCGGTGCTCCTGGTCACCCCACCTGTGGGGCTGAATCTCCGGGGCTCCTGGTCACCCCACCTGTGGGGCTGAATCTACGGGGCTCCTGGTCACCCCATCTGTGGGGCTGACTCTCCAGAACATGTGGTCACCCCACCTGTGGGGCTGACTCTCCGGGGCTCCTGGTCACCCCACCTGTGGGGCGGACTCTCCTGGGCGCCTGGTCACCCCACCTGTGGGGCTGACTCTCCTGGGCGCCTGGTCACCCCACCTGTGGGGCTGACTCTCCGGGACGCCTGGTCACCCCACCTGCGCGCAGCTTTAAGCAAATGTGAAGGTCTATTTGTGGTAACAAAACCACCCAACCTTTCCAGCTCCCAGAGAAAACTCCTGATACCAGGTCCGGCCAGCCTGGCCTTGCTACCACCCTCCAATGGCGCCCCTCATCTTCACATAGACCCTCTCTCATGTGCATATAATTTCTTCTCATCCCAAGTATGTGGGGCAGATTCTTGGATTGTGTTACAACACACACATATTATATGGAGACAATCACTAATATAAATGTGAAAGTTAATGTATAGGAAATGTTGCTTAAGATAATGGGGCTTACAATGTGTAATCATACTTTCATCCATCATTCAGTCTTTCACCATTCATTCTGTCCTTCCATCTGTGTGCCCATCCATGTCCATATTCAACCATTTACAAACCTATCCATCACGTACCCTTCCATCCATCATTTCACTCATCTATCCATCCATCCACCCGTTCACCCTATCCATCTGTACACTCATTATTATTATTGTTGCATTTATTACGCGCGACAGCTACCCACAAGGGTTTCCCGGCGTGAATTCGTAAAGAAATCATGATTCTGATGGTAAAGAGGACTAGATGTTAAATAGCCAGGTTTTTAGGCTTTTGCGAAATCTGCCGTAATTGTCTTCCCTACGGACTGCAATGGGCATTGAATTCCACAGCATGGGGCCTTGATACCGAAAGAACTTGCCTCCCACACGGGATAGTTTAACCTTAGGGATAACAAATTTCCTTTGTGTTGCGGAACGCAATGAGCGAGCTCATCCACCCACTCTTCCATCCATCCATCCATCCATTCACTCATCCATCCATTTACCTATCCAGCCATCCTTACACTTACTCATTCATCCACCCAGTCACTCATCCTTCCACCCATCCACCCGTTCAGTCATCCATTTACCCATCCTCCCTTTCTCTCTCAATTCCCCTTTCACTTAGCCGTCCATTCATCCTTTCATCCACCCACCCATCTACTCATCCACTCATTAATCCATCCATTGAACCTATCACTCATCCATCCATCCTTTTTCTCATCCATCCACCCTTTTACTCGTTCACTCATCTATCCATCCTTTCGTCCACCTACCCGCTCTTTCACTCACTCATCCAGCCTTACATCCACCCTTTCACTCATCCGTCCATCCATTCACCCTTTCACTTATCAATTCATCAATTCACCCTTTCACTTATCAATTCATCAATCCATCCATCATTTCACTCATCCATCCTCCCATTCACTCGCCCATCGTCCACCCTTTCACTCATCCATCCATCATTTCACTCATCTATCCAGCCATCCATCCATCCACCCATCCCTTCACTTACTTACTCACTCACCTTTTCACATTAATTATGAGCTGAGCCTTTGTCTGCTGAGTTGCAGACAGAAGAGACCCATCAAGATCTCCACTGTCGCTGTAGTTCCTAAAGCAAGTGGTGGGGTGGGAAGGGTTCACTATGCCCCTGCACATAGGTAATCTGAAAAAGTGGAAGGCATGACTCATGCATGATGCACAGTGCTCGGGGGTGAGGCGACTGTGACATGGTGTTGTTTCCAGAGCTTTAAGTGGGATGAAAAAACTGGGGGGGTCTCTCCAAAAGGGTGTTCGATGTAATTAAGGGTGTGGCTTAAAACACATAAGCTTAAAATCTGTGCTTGGTATAATGTGCCACCTGACTTGTATTTGTGTTGCTTCTGTCATTGCATCCAGATATATAATACAACAAGTAATGTTACACCTAGAACAAGTGACGTTACACCTACAACAAGCCATAACAATTGGCTTTGTCAATGGTTGTTAGTTGCATAAAATAAAAAAAAGCAGCAACCATGGCTACCGTGAATATATTATTGAAAATGCGTCAGTTCAAAAATGATGAGACTCTGAGAGAACTAGAATTCTTTCCTTTGAACTTTCACAGACTTCCTTTGGTTAACAGGATTCTCACCTAGGAGCAGCATGGGCGTTTTGGCACTTGCATGTGACAGAATGCCCTGCTATGGACGGAGGCTGGAGGAGGCCACCACATGCTGTGCCAGCCCAGACTGACCAATTGTCATTCTGTATGTGGCAATCAGTCAAACACAGAACAACAATGGGCGGGTGAGGCTGCTCTTGTGCTCAGAGGAGTGTGAGGCGGGCCCATCACGGAGATGAGGCCTTTCACAGGGGAACAGATATGTTCCCTGAAAGGCCCAAAATTACAGACAAAAGGCATCCGTAAAAGGGATCCTCACGGACAACGGACATGAGGTCCAATTTACGGACGGTCCGTGAAACTTACGGACGGTTGGTCACCTTAGTGGATACAGGCTCAATGTAGTGCTGAAGGTGGGGTTTGTAGCGCTCAGAGGTGCAGGCTGCGGCACTGAGCGCTTGGTGGAGTGGGGTTGAGATGCACGGCTCATGGCCAGGGGTGAGACGCGTCAACGCCTTTGAAGAACCGGGATAACCTACTCATGTTAATACCTCGCGTCTGGCTGGTTAAAATCGCCTTAGTTTCCCCAGGGTTGCGGAGCTCTCGGACCTAGACGACCATCTCCTTTGTCGTCCAAGCCACCAATAAAATGTAATTTCTAAAACCAGCAGCATACCTGTTCATTAAATTGCTTCCTTTTAGCAGCTGCTAACTAGCACAGCTTTAGGACACCCAATCTCACTTCTCACTGGTTTCAGTCGACCCCCCATAAAACTGACATGAGCCAAAATCGCAAAAATCTGCCAGGACAACTGGTGAAAACCCGGTACTGTCCGGGCAAATCCGGGACGCCTGGTCACCCCATCTGTGTGGCTGACTCTCCGGGGCTCCTGGTCACCCTACCTGTGGGGCTGACTCTCCGAGGCTCCTGGTCACCCCACCTGTGGGGCTGAATCTCCGGTGCTCCTGGACAGCATGGGGCCTTGATACCGAAAGAACTTGCCTCCCACACGGGATAGTTTAACCTTAGGGATAACAAATTTCCTTTGTGTTGCGGAACGCAATGAGCGAGCTCATCCACCCACTCTTCCATCCATCCATCCATCCATTCACTCATCCATCCATTTACCTATCCAGCCATCCTTACACTTACTCATTCATCCACCCAGTCACTCATCCTTCCACCCATCCACCCGTTCAGTCATCCATTTACCCATCCTCCCTTTCTCTCTCAATTCCCCTTTCACTTAGCCGTCCATTCATCCTTTCATCCACCCACCCATCTACTCATCCACTCATTAATCCATCCATTGAACCTATCACTCATCCATCCATCCTTTTTCTCATCCATCCACCCTTTTACTCGTTCACTCATCTATCCATCCTTTCGTCCACCTACCCGCTCTTTCACTCACTCATCCAGCCTTACATCCACCCTTTCACTCATCCGTCCATCCATTCACCCTTTCACTTATCAATTCATCAATTCACCCTTTCACTTATCAATTCATCAATCCATCCATCATTTCACTCATCCATCCTCCCATTCACTCGCCCATCGTCCACCCTTTCACTCATCCATCCATCATTTCACTCATCTATCCAGCCATCCATCCATCCACCCATCCCTTCACTTACTTACTCACTCACCTTTTCACATTAATTATGAGCTGAGCCTTTGTCTGCTGAGTTGCAGACAGAAGAGACCCATCAAGATCTCCACTGTCGCTGTAGTTCCTAAAGCAAGTGGTGGGGTGGGAAGGGTTCACTATGCCCCTGCACATAGGTAATCTGAAAAAGTGGAAGGCATGACTCATGCATGATGCACAGTGCTCGGGGGTGAGGCGACTGTGACATGGTGTTGTTTCCAGAGCTTTAAGTGGGATGAAAAAACTGGGGGGGTCTCTCCAAAAGGGTGTTCGATGTAATTAAGGGTGTGGCTTAAAACACATAAGCTTAAAATCTGTGCTTGGTATAATGTGCCACCTGACTTGTATTTGTGTTGCTTCTGTCATTGCATTCAGATATATAATACAACAAGTAATGTTACACCTAGAACAAGTGACGTTACACCTACAACAAGCCATAACCATTGGCTTTGTCAATGGTTGTTAGTTGCATAAAATAAAAAAAAGCAGCAACCATGGCTACCGTGAATATATTATTGAAAATGCGTCAGTTCAAAAATGATGAGACTCTGAGAGAACTAGAATTCTTTCCTTTGAACTTTCACAGACTTCCTTTGGTTAACAGGATTCTCACCTAGGAGCAGCATTGGCGTTTTGGCACTTGCATGTGACAGAATGCCCTGCTATGGACGGAGGCTGGAGGAGGCCACCACATGCTGTGCCAGCCCAGACTGACCAATTGTCATTCTGTATGTGGCAATCAGTCAAACACAGAACAACAATGGGCGGGTGAGGCTGCTCTTGTGCTCAGAGGAGTGTGAGGCGGGCCCATCACGGAGATGAGGCCTTTCACAGGGGAACAGATATGTTCCCTGAAAGGCCCAAAATTACAGACAAAAGGCATCCGTAAAAGGGATCCTCACGGACAACGGACATGAGGTCCAATTTACGGACGGTCCGTGAAACTTACGGACGGTTGGTCACCTTAGTGGATACAGGCTCAATGTAGTGCTGAAGGTGGGGTTTGTAGCGCTCAGAGGTGCAGGCTGCGGCACTGAGCGCTTGGTGGAGTGGGGTTGAGATGCACGGCTCATGGCCAGGGGTGAGACGCGTCAACGCCTTTGAAGAACCGGGATAACCTACTCATGTTAATACCTCGCGTCTGGCTGGTTAAAATCGCCTTAGTTTCCCCAGGGTTGCGGAGCTCTCGGACCTAGACGACCATCTCCTTTGTCGTCCAAGCCACCAATAAAATGTAATTTCTAAAACCAGCAGCATACCTGTTCATTAAATTGCTTCCTTTTAGCAGCTGCTAACTAGCACAGCTTTAGGACACCCAATCTCACTTCTCACTGGTTTCAGTCGACCCCCCATAAAACTGACATGAGCCAAAATCGCAAAAATCTGCCAGGACAACTGGTGAAAACCCGGTACTGTCCGGGCAAATCCGGGACGCCTGGTCACCCCATCTGTGTGGCTGACTCTCCGGGGCTCCTGGTCACCCTACCTGTGGGGCTGACTCTCCGGGGCTCCTGGTCACCCCACCTGTGGGGCTGAATCTCCGGTGCTCCTGGACAGCATGGGGCCTTGATACCGAAAGAACTTGCCTCCCACACGGGATAGTTTAACCTTAGGGATAACAAATTTCCTTTGTGTTGCGGAACGCAATGAGCGAGCTCATCCACCCACTCTTCCATCCATCCATCCATCCATTCACTCATCCATCCATTTACCTATCCAGCCATCCTTACACTTACTCATTCATCCACCCAGTCACTCATCCTTCCACCCATCCACCCGTTCAGTCATCCATTTACCCATCCTCCCTTTCTCTCTCAATTCCCCTTTCACTTAGCCGTCCATTCATCCTTTCATCCACCCACCCATCTACTCATCCACTCATTAATCCATCCATTGAACCTATCACTCATCCATCCATCCTTTTTCTCATCCATCCACCCTTTTACTCGTTCACTCATCTATCCATCCTTTCGTCCACCTACCCGCTCTTTCACTCACTCATCCAGCCTTACATCCACCCTTTCACTCATCCGTCCATCCATTCACCCTTTCACTTATCAATTCATCAATTCACCCTTTCACTTATCAATTCATCAATCCATCCATCATTTCACTCATCCATCCTCCCATTCACTCGCCCATCGTCCACCCTTTCACTCATCCATCCATCATTTCACTCATCTATCCAGCCATCCATCCATCCACCCATCCCTTCACTTACTTACTCACTCACCTTTTCACATTAATTATGAGCTGAGCCTTTGTCTGCTGAGTTGCAGACAGAAGAGACCCATCAAGATCTCCACTGTCGCTGTAGTTCCTAAAGCAAGTGGTGGGGTGGGAAGGGTTCACTATGCCCCTGCACATAGGTAATCTGAAAAAGTGGAAGGCATGACTCATGCATGATGCACAGTGCTCGGGGGTGAGGCGACTGTGACATGGTGTTGTTTCCAGAGCTTTAAGTGGGATGAAAAAACTGGGGGGGTCTCTCCAAAAGGGTGTTCGATGTAATTAAGGGTGTGGCTTAAAACACATAAGCTTAAAATCTGTGCTTGGTATAATGTGCCACCTGACTTGTATTTGTGTTGCTTCTGTCATTGCATTCAGATATATAATACAACAAGTAATGTTACACCTAGAACAAGTGACGTTACACCTACAACAAGCCATAACCATTGGCTTTGTCAATGGTTGTTAGTTGCATAAAATAAAAAAAAGCAGCAACCATGGCTACCGTGAATATATTATTGAAAATGCGTCAGTTCAAAAATGATGAGACTCTGAGAGAACTAGAATTCTTTCCTTTGAACTTTCACAGACTTCCTTTGGTTAACAGGATTCTCACCTAGGAGCAGCATGGGCGTTTTGGCACTTGCATGTGACAGAATGCCCTGCTATGGACGGAGGCTGGAGGAGGCCACCACATGCTGTGCCAGCCCAGACTGACCAATTGTCATTCTGTATGTGGCAATCAGTCAAACACAGAACAACAATGGGCGGGTGAGGCTGCTCTTGTGCTCAGAGGAGTGTGAGGCGGGCCCATCACGGAGATGAGGCCTTTCACAGGGGAACAGATATGTTCCCTGAAAGGCCCAAAATTACAGACAAAAGGCATCCGTAAAAGGGATCCTCACGGACAACGGACATGAGGTCCAATTTACGGACGGTCCGTGAAACTTACGGACGGTTGGTCACCTTAGTGGATACAGGCTCAATGTAGTGCTGAAGGTGGGGTTTGTAGCGCTCAGAGGTGCAGGCTGCGGCACTGAGCACTTGGTGGAGTGGGGTTGAGATGCACGGCTCATGGCCAGGGGTGAGACGCGTCAACGCCTTTGAAGAACCGGGATAACCTACTCACGGGGTCTCGGCGACGGGGGAACCGCCCTAGTCTTCCATACCTTGCATACTTAATAAAAAGGAGACACAGGAGCCTTCGTCTGCAGGAGGAACCCAGATTTATTTCAATGGCCTGGGCTATGGAACAGAGTCCCAAGCGAGTCAAAGGACAATGCAAAGGAGGCTGCTACTTCACTCTGTAGCTTACAAGCCTTTTATACATTTTCATCCTACATTCATTTGGCTGTGAGTCCATTGTTCAATCAGGGCAGTGGTTGTTGTTGATTAGCTGGATCCAGGTGGTGTTTATAGTTAGCGACTTGGACAAGGCAGGGTACAAAGTCAAATGTTAGTTCAGCTTTGATCGGGGCTTAGTTTCCTCAGGTTTCTTTGTCCAGTTGCCCTGATCAAAGCCTCGGCTTTACGAGCCATTCTCCGATTGTCAGGATGGAAGTTCAGCAGTCAGACCATTGTCCTGATAACCTAATCATGGTGTCAAGGGTGTTTTATCAGGCTGGGAGCAGAAGAGGAGAAATTAATCATCCACTTGGGGTGAGGGCCATGTGGCTTTCTGATGAACTGCAGAGAACAGGGGATTGGGCGGGTGACGGTTCCTGGGAGGGAATGCAGGCCTGCAAAATGGATTTTTGTCGTGCCAATAGAATTCTCCTCGTACATCAGTAGAAACGACCAGGTGGGTCGTGTGAAGAGTGTTTGCCACGAGATGGCAATGCAAAAACCAATGGAGTCCTGGAAAAAATAATTGTCGATCGAAAAATACTTTTTCTCACCTTAGTTCCGTGGAGTGTTTGCGTCAACTTAAAAAAAAAAATGGTAGAGTTTTTTTTAATGCTTTTTTTTTAATATAGCTCGAACTCGACAGGGAGATATCAGGTGTCATCGCGCTTTACATGAGCACCAGTTGAGATGGACTCATTTATTTGTTTTAGGCACAGGGAGATTAAGTGATTTGCCCAGAATCATAGGATGTTGAACGTTGTTGCAGAGACTCGAAGCTGGTTCCCCAGCTTCGAGGTCGACTGCTCTAGCTGTAAGGTCACATCCTGACTTGAGCAGAAGGCATTAGAGGGCTTCATAGAATTGGCATAGAATCCATGACGTGAGCAGTATTAGGTGTAGATAAAGATACATAGTGACAATACATAAAGGGCGTGCACAGTAGACATGATGACACTCCTTGGAGATAAGTAAGGTATATATATGTAAATCGCTAGACAGAATTAAACCAGGAGCGAAAACAAAGGTTACATGAGGAGTAGACAAGAGTCCATAATAACAATAAATAGAGAAATTTAATCTCCCTTGTAGAGGATGAGCAGTAGGGTAGATGACCAATGTAAGGCTTGAGGTAACTACGGTATGGTGTAGTGAAGGTGGGGAGAGCGGGGCTTTGTGAGACATTGGCCTGGTATATGCTGCCCACTAATTAAAGTGGGCACCTTGCACCAGTCCAAACAACCCTTATTGATGATAGGTTAAAGACAACCTTTATTGAAAGCTATCCTAGTGGTAGCTGTGGAGAGCAGCCTTCAGGCTAAGTCTTGAAGGAATGTAAAGCAGCTTGTTTTACCAGAGACAATCTTATAGTGTTGCTGGACTGAAAAGGGAAACACACAGTCGTTATAAAAATATGTATTTATTAATAACACTCTCTAGTACCCTCAACACGAGATAGAACACAATTCAAATAATACAGATGCAAAGAATCAAACGTAACTAGCACAATACACAGTGGGCTTCAGGGGGAGACCAAACCATATAGTAAGAAAGTGGTAAAAGAACCCCAACTCCGACTCAGACCTAGTCTGAGAGATGTAGAATTGCTAGGACCCCAAAGAACCACCCAAGGTAAGTAGTTAGGGACCCCACGGAGAACAGGTGCACTGTGATTACACAGCCACGGACTATGTGCAATTCAATAGGGAAAGTCGCGGTTGCAATTTTAAAGAAAAAGGACACTTCTAGCAGGACTTTGAGGAATTTCCTTGGAAGGTAGGAGGTTGTAGAGCCAACCCACCCGTGAATACAGAAGCACCCACATTACCTAAACCGGAGGCCTGGGTGCATAGGGGTCAAATGGTGTCTGAAACCCTTGTTGTTATTCTATGGGGCGCCATGAAGAACTGCTGCCTTGAAGGTGAAGAGTGTCCGGAAGAACCCGAGCCTGGATTCGTGATGTGTGGAACCTGAAAGCAGAGGGGACAGAGTCTAGGTCACTTCAGGAGTGACCAGGGGCTCGGAAGACGAATGTCCACCGATGTCGGGTGCTTCAGGATGGTTGACAGTGATCTTGTCTCTTCAGCTGTGAGGACCAAGAGACATCTTGGATGACCAGGAGCCAGGGGCGAGCTGTCCCACATCGGATGTTGAGTGCTGAGGGGTCAGTGCCTGGTTGAAGCACCAAACAAGCCTTGGCAGCGGCAAATAACAGGAAGATGCAGATCTGTGTCAGTTTGGCCCAGCATGGACCAGGAGGCTCACCAAAGCAAGGATAGTCAGGGCAAGCCTGGAGCAACCAGGGGAGCTCACGGAAATCAAGATTTACCCTCAAGTGGATCCACAGGCCGGAGGTACACGAGTCGTGAGGGGACCACAGGTGGATTCACAGGAGAGCAGCTGGCAGGACACAGAATGCAAGGATTCTGGAATTCTTTGAGGAACAAATGCACTGGGGTAAAGGCTACACTTAGCCCGAAGCACAAGGTTGTTGCTCATAAACAAGCCTTGGCTGCTGCAATAACACACGGTGCACTGAGGTGCAGGTTACGTGGTCCCCTTGACAGTTGGCGCCCCAAACTTCGTGAGAGGGCAGGCACAACCTCATTACCTTCAGTGACCCAACTCTGGTGCTGCTGACGTCATCAGAGTCCACAGTAGCTCAGGGTCAGCAACCAGAGAAATGCATTGCTGTGCCTGCTTCTGCAGGGGAGTAACTCCTTTACTCCAAGGGAGATGCTGAGGAGGTCTATGAAGCCCCACGGGGTCCTGCATGGAGCCTGAGTGGATTTCGGACTTGAAGCAGTTGAGGAAGGCGAGGAAAGACGAAGTCGAGCCCACGGGAGGTCCAGCGAGGTACAGCAATGTCCAGACGGTCAGCTTACTGGTTTCCTCAGAATCTTCAGTTTCAGAATCTTGCCCAGGTAATATCCAAAGTCCTGTAGCCAAGTATCCCATTTTATATCCACGGGAGAGGAAAGAACAGATTCTAGGGACCCTCCTCTGGGAGGGTTAAGACAGAAGGGTAGCTACACCCATGTCCTTTGTCCAGTTTCGCACCAGAGCGGGAGCAGGGTGCTCCCAGAACTGGTTTGAACTGGACTATGCACGAGAACACCAAATGTGGCCTACGTGCAGTCTCTTTGGCAGGACGAGTGCCCCCACCCAGCCCCAATACACAAACTCCTGTCTGGGAGGTGGTAACACCTCCCTGTGACAGGATACCTTTTGATGGGCCTCCTCCTCTGCGAGTTTTGGTCAGCAGCAGGAGGGCAGCCCGGTGTCTGTGGCTGGCTGCATCCATTTTGAGATGTAAGGCTATAGAGAGTTGGTACTGATAGACTTAGGTACCCCCAGAACCTCTGCTACTGGGGTGGAGGTATGATTCCAATGTGTTTGACACCAAACACAACATGTTTCTAAACCATGGGTACTCACAAACTTACTCTCGGGGAACACATTTACAGTGTGGTTTGTGGCCGAGGGCCGCACCAGTGGGGGCGAGGGCGGGGCTAGAGTAAAAAAAAATACTGTGACCATGAGGTTGAACACAGGCCCCTGCAAGCGGATGCCTTTGTCCACTGAGCCACCAGACTCGGCATACACACATCTTTCTCTCTCTCTCTCTCTGTCTCCCTCCCTCTCTCTATCTCTCTCTCTATCTCTCTCTGTCTCCCTCTCTCTATCTCTCTCTCCTTCATTCTCTCTATCTCTGTCTGTCTCCCTCTGTCTGTCTACCGCCCTCTGTCTCCCTCTATCTGTCTCCCTCCCTCTGTCTACCTCCCTCTGTCTACCTCCCTCTGTCTACCTCCCTCTGTCTCCCTCTCTGTCACCCTCCCTCTGTCTCCTTCCCACGGTCTCCCTCCCACTATCTCCCTCTGACTATCTCCCTCTGTCTGTCTCCCTCTGTCTATCTCCGTCTCTCTGTCTCCCTCTCCCTCCCTCAGTCTCCATCCCTCTGTCTCCGTCTCTCTGTCTCCCTCCCTCCCTCTCTCTCTCCCTCTATCTCCCTTTGTCTGTCTCCCTCTCTGTCTCCCTCCCTCTGTCTCCCTCTCTCTCTGTCTCCCTCTCTCTCTGTCTCCCTCTGTTTGTCTCTGTCTCCCTCAGTCTGTCTCCCTCCCTATGTCTCCCTCCCTGTCTTCCTCCCTCTGGAAGCACTGTGCAGGTTTTGTCAAGATGGCCGTCTCCAAGTTGCTCGTCGCACCCACGGGTCCCAGCTGTGCTGTGGATGTAGGTTGAGGTCAGAGGAGTCTGGAGGTCCAGATCTCGTCGAGCTGGGTCGTCAGATTCCGGGATGGAAGGACTTGCAGCAAACCGCACAGGAGCTTGATGGTGCCCACAAAGCAGGATGGTCACTCCCTGACCATAGGGGAGATTCTTCAGTCTTCTGATGTTCAGGAGGTAGAAGGTCAAGAGTTCTTCGTGGAAGTTGTCAAGATTAATCTAATGGGGAATGGGACCAGCTCCTACCTTTATTCAGCTAAAGGGGGCTTCACTACGACTAGGTCCCCCCTCTGGGTGGGACCAGGAAGGGGGGTGTTACACTGGTTCTGACCGGTGTATGCACAGGACACCTTGTGTGCCCCAGGCATGTCTTATTCCTTTCAGCCCTGGCCTACCTAATACACAAAATCCTGTGTGGGGTGGTGCTAGCACCTCCCAAGGCAGGAAACCCTTTGTCCAAGCCTCCCTCGCTGGAAGGACTCCCAGCAGCAGGAGGTCAGACTTGTGTCTGTGGTGGCAGCATCCATTTGTGATGCTGAGGCTCGAGTTAACTTTAACCGGGGTTCACAGTTACATACATGTCGTGTCCCTCTTGAAGGGTGGAATGCTACCCCCGTCGCCAAAATTGGCGAGGGGGTAGTATCCCAATTCGTATGACACCTTACTCGACATGTTTTGATAAAGCTATGCCAAAGTTAGCATTTGACCGCGAGGTTCATAATGCACTTAAGAGTATATGGTATAGCGTTATCATGGAACAGCTATTAGGACTTGGTTCCGCAAGCTGCAAACAGGCTCAGCTCATGCCAGAGCACCATCTCACATAATTCCAAGCACTCTGCCTTCAGGATTGATAAGGCCTGCCATAGGAGTGACTGATAGGAATATATGTGTCCATTTTAGGTTTAGATATAGGGAGCTATATCTAAAGCAAAGGGTGATTACACCACCTTGCCCCAGCTGTCGTGCAGCCAGTTGTGTCTGTTTAGATGGCCAGCCAGGGGTGGCATAATACATGCTTTAGCCCCTTGTAGGCCCTGGGTACACCTATGCCCTGGATACCTAAGGTATGCTGTACAGGGACTGATAAGGTGGCCCAGTACCAATTGTTAAATGCACCTAAGGTACATGGTTGCCAATTTAGAGAGAGAACAGCTAGGCTGTGGGTCTGATTGGCGGGCCCACAGCCAGGGAAAGTCGTAAACTAGTGAAGCAAAAAGCAAAAATCGGGGGTGACCATAGGATTGCAGACCCTACTCTCCTACATGGGCTTCAGAGAAAGATAACGTGTCTTCCTCAGACATTATCTGAAAGGCTTGTGGTCGCCTGTTCATCATAGTTTGTGCTGCTCGCAAAAAAAGCTTTTGAAATGCTACACCCTTGCGGGAGTTCCCGCTCTAATGAACCAGGAAAAAGAGGGGTCTTGTCCGTAAGGTACCAGGTAGGATAATCAAAATTATTAAGAAAGAAAGAAGATCACCTGGTTACCACTTTAGAATGCTGCTATTTATTTAAGCAGACTTACAGCCTGATTCATGTACGGGCCGTTTTGCGTGTCCCTAATAGCGAGTAATAGCGACTCGCTATTGAGGAAACGCAAAACGGCATTCATGTACTTTTCGGGGAAAAAATAGCGACTCGCACGCGGGCGCTAAATCCGTTAGCGACCAACAAAACACGCAGAAAAATCGCTATTCCCGGCTACCTGCGTCGGGATAGCGACTCGCATTCCCGTGCGATCGGGATAGCGACTCGCAATCCCGTGCGATCGGGAATGCGACTCGCATTCTCGCGCGATCGGGAAAACGGGAAGTCACTTTCCGAGCACAGTGATGACATCACAACCAGGAAGCAGGCAGTTCCCACCCCCAAACACCACAGCGAGGCAAACCTCCGAGGGAGCAAGTCGGAAATCAGACGCTAAACCAGCGATAGCGACTTCTCTACCGACTGAAATAGCGACATATCTGCTGCCATGTCCGAGGAACCTGTCCCTGGCCCCAGCAACAGCGCAAGACGAAAGCGAAAGCTCAAGTTCTCAGAGCAGGAGCTCGAGAACCTCATTGAAGGGGTGGTGGCCAACCATGACCGGCTCTTTGGGACCAACTCCAGAAAGGTCCCAGAGCAAGACAAGCGGAGGATCTGGCTGGGTATAGCCGCCAGCGTGAACTCGGTGGGTGTGGCCGATAGGTCATTGGAGGAGCTAAAGAAGCGCTGGTATGACCTCCGAGGTCGTGCCAAGGAGAGGGTGGCGGAGCGCCTTGGAGAGGCATCGGGCACTGGAGGTGGCGGACCGACAGTCCCACCCAACACACCCTTGGAGGACCAGGTCGAGGACACCCTTGAGAGGGAGGCGTGCGTTGGCGTGACCCCTCTGGACTCCTCCCGCCCCACCCAAGACACCCAAGGTAAGTGGCATGCGACTGCGACCCTGTCCCCTATGACCGTCCCTGACCAAATAGGCTCACTTATTGGCCCTTAGTCATGCCTTTGTTGCGCATCAGGGAATGCCCTGAAGCATTGTGGGAGATGTAGTATGTCCACAATGTAGTAGTACCCCAATGCAGCCAGACAGGTCCCAAAGTACGCAAATCCACAGCCATCCAGGGAATGTCACCCAGCATGCATGTCACATCAGCACGTCTGACAGTCACATGCAACTAATGAGTATCCACTTACCCTCACAGGTGGCGCAGACAGCAGTGACAGCGAGAGGCTGCTGATAGATGAGGAGGCGGAGGAGGAGGTATCACAACCAGAAACCCAGGCACCAGCCCCTGCCGCTGCAACAACACCAGCAGCCAGGCCCCCCACCGTTGTGGCCCCTGCATCTAGCATCCCACCCGCAGCCAAGGCCAGGCCCCCCACCGTTGCTGCATCTGG
The DNA here is from genome assembly GCF_964261635.1 of Lissotriton helveticus. Taxonomy (NCBI): domain Eukaryota; kingdom Metazoa; phylum Chordata; class Amphibia; order Caudata; family Salamandridae; genus Lissotriton; species Lissotriton helveticus. Next base: position 2,115,389,692 of record NC_136067.1, read on the forward strand.
ATCTGCCGCCCCACCCGCAGCCAAGGCCAGGCCCCCCACCGTTGCTGCATCTGGATCTGCCGCCCCACCCGCAGCCAAGGCCAGGCCCCCCACCGTTGCTGCATCTGGATCTGCCGCCCCACCCGCAGCCAGAGCCAGGCACCCCACCAATGTGCCCCCAGTCCCTGCCGCACCAGCAACGCCTGCTGCAACACCACCTGCAGCTGGTGCAACGAGATCTGGGGCTGCGACAGCGGCAACACAGCGGCCGAACAGCAGGAGGGGCAATGGGCATCGCCATGCCTGTATGAGCGTGGAGAGGCGCATGCTCAGGATCCACCAGCGCCAGTCCCAGCAGCAAGGAGCCATCCAGCTCCAGCTGCACAAAATTGGCCGCAATGTGGCGGGAGTTGGAGACCGGATGGACCGCATGACGGCGGCCATGGGCCGCATGACTGCAGCCATGGAGGAGAACACTGCTGCGCTCATCAAGCACCGCAGTGTAGCGAGCCGGCGCCACCACCAGCTTATGAGCCGGCTGTCCTCCTATAGTAGGTAAAATTATGTGGCTGCAAATGCCACCACCCAGTTGTCGCGGCGCTCCCTCACCCAGCAGCACCAACTGGTCCAGTGCTGTGAGGACATCACCAGGGTCCTGGAGCACCTAACCACCGCGGTAACGGCACTACACACACCTGCGCTACCGGCCACTGTAGGGGGTGACGATGCCAGTGAGGGTGCCTCCAGCGTGAGCAGCCAATCTGCCACACAGGTCCCGCCACCTAGGCGCAGCACCAGGGCAACGCCTGGTACAGGTGCCCAGGATGAGGATGAGCCTCAGAGGCGCTTGGGCATCACGCGCAGGAGGCGCCTTTGACACTGTCTGAAGTACACTGGCACAGGCTGACGCTAAGCCTGCCAGGGACCTTCACACTGCAGTATGAAGGAATACTGTAATTTGTAAATAGTTGAACTCATGACCTTTTTCTTGTGAATGAAACAAATACATTTATTTTGCTGCACACATTAGCCTTGTGTAATCATTACATTATGCATGCAATTGTGACATGTGGGGTGGGGGAAGTGGGTGGGCTAGAAATTGTTCGCTGTGATGTGGTTGCGACGTCTGTGGCCTTCAGCTGGGTTCTCCCCGCGGGCATGGTGCGCATGTGCTGGTGGCCGGTCGTCCCCTTCAGATTCACTGCCTGAGATGTCAACAGGTATCCGGCGCTTGGTTGCAATGTTATGAAGCATTGCACAGACAGCCACAATGCGGCAGCACGCAGCAGGACTGTAATACATGGCCCCACCTGTCTTGTGCAGTATACGGAACCTGCTCTTGAGCAGGCCAAATGTCCTTTCTATACAGTTCCTTGTCCGGATGTGCGCAACATTGTAGCGCCGTTGCTGAGGTGTGGCAGGGTTGAGGTAAGGGGTCAGGAGGTATTCCCGTAGGGCGTAGCCACTGTCACCTGAATGAGAGGAGCAGATGTTGATTGCCTGTGCAGCGCAGTTACTTCATAGCAATGTGACATTGTCGACAAAGTGTACTTACCAAGTAGGTGTCCTTCCCCAAACTCTCCCCTGAGCAGTCGTGTGTGGAGTCCGCTGTGCCTGAAGATAAAGGAGTCATGGGTACTCCCTGGGTACTGGGCCACAATGTCAGTGATGATGGTCTTGGCATTGCAGACCATCTGTATGTTGAGGGAGTGGTAGGACTTCCTGTTGCGGTACATATACTCCGTGGCAGCTGGTGGGCAGATGGCGACGTGGGTACAGTCTATGCAGCCGAGGACATGGGGAAAATGGGCTACATTATAAAATTGTAGTTTTGTCAGGTCCAATTCCTGTTGGCTCGTGGGAAATGTGATGTGGCGGTGGAGCTGGGTGAGCATGGCGTCAACAAAAGTGTGGAGGCAGCGTGACATGGTGGGCTGGGATATCCCCCCAGCAGCCGCTACTATGCCCTGGAAACTGCCGGAGGCCAGGAGGTGCAGGCTGCACAATACCTGCACATGTGTAGGCACAGAATTGTTTCGCCTGGTTGGGTGCTGCATGATGGGGTCGAGTTCTTGTATCAGCCAGGTGATCATTTCCCCATTCAGCCTGTATTTGGCATAAATCTGTTCTCTGGTTTGGCCCAGCAAGGTGACCCGCTGCCGGTAAATCCTTTCCTGCCTCATGCGTCTCCTCCGTGCTGCTCGCTGTAGCCTTCGCCGCCTCACCACCATGTACATTCCTGGCATTGTGGAACGCCTAATGCTGCTGCTGAATGTCCTTATGTGTGATTGGTCAGGCCTGGACCTGTTGGTGATTGGCCAACTGTTTTTCAAATTTTACTTAATCATGGCTTTTATGGTTACCACCTGCTTTGAGTTGTCCTTAATTTGCGCCACGCAAAATTGCGATTTTGGGGTTTTCCACTATTGTATATTTTTCATGAATGCCGATTGGGAATAAATTGCGTTTCGCTATTCATTTCGCAGAATCCGTGGTTGGTCGCTATTTCCGTATCGCTAATGCGCGACTACCGGGACTCTGCGACTATTATAGTGTAATCGCTATTTTAATCGCTATTCTGTGTTAGCGAATTCGCTATTTTGTACTTGAATGCTGATTCCGTGATTTGCACCCGCAATTGCATTTTCGCAGCCATTGCGGGCGCAATTTCGCTTCATGAATCAGGCTGTTAGTGCCTTGACCACACTGTTCATAGGCAAAATGTGACTTTTAGCACATATATTTTTTATGTACTTAAATTCTTTTTTACTATTACATATGTCTGAGCGTGATACACAATCAGTTTACATCCAATATTTTTAAACAATTAACAGTTGAAGAATAGTGAACAAGAGACATGAGTTCTTCAAGCTACAACAAATAATGTTACAAAAATTATATAACAACATGTAATAATTACACCAGCATAATCAGTTACAACAAGCAATCCTGAAGCCTGCTACTTAACGCCTTAGTTTTTCTATGGGGCTAAATCTTTAGGTGATGGCCTCCTCAGAAAACTAGCTAGACATTGACTAGTGAATCGCCCTTTGTGAATGAAAAGCAAAAGCCGACATGTTTCCAATCCCGTTGTTATGTCACAGGATTTTCATCAGGGCTGGGCACGGTGTAACCTGTTGGTTTAATAGAATGGACAAATAAATATGGACTCTTTCTCTGTATTTTTGAGACTATTAACTATTGTAGTGGGTGAAGTACCTTTATCAGTAAAGAGACTCAGGGCCATATGTATCAACAAACCCTTTTGCGATTCCTAAATAGCGATTTTTAAGGAATCGCTATTTAGGAATCGCAAAATGGTATGTATGAAGACATTCGCTTCTTTTTAGCGATGCCTTAATCTTCCTTATTTGAGCATTCGCATTTTCCGAATTCGCAATTAAGGAATAATTTCAAAATGCATTCCTATGGGCCAGGAGGCCCATAGGAATGATTGCAAAATAATTCTCAATTTGGAAATTCGCAATTTGCTAATCGCAATTTGAGAATTATTTCAAGGCTGCAGGGGTGTTTCTCAAAGACACCCTGCTGCACCCCTGAAATGTACATGAGTGTGCATATGGCGCACATACATGCCCTATGGGCATGTGTGGGCGTCACATGCCACCTTCGAAAATGCCAAATTGTGCATTTTTTGAAGAATTCGCAAGTTACCATCAACTACATGTTGGTGGTAATTTGCGAATTCTTAACCATAATTCTCAGCCCAAAAATGCTACATACATAGCATTTAAGGAATCGCAAAATTGCGTTTCCTTAAATAATATGGCAAAATAAGGAATTGCAAATCTTTGCTATTCCTTATTTTGCGAATATTTCATACATACCAAAACATGCAAAAAGGCCTTTTGCGATTCGCAAAGGCTGAAATTCTGTGAATTTCGGCCTCTGCGATTCGCAAAAGGCTTGATACATATAGCCCTATGTCAGTGTGTTTGAAAATGCCACTTTTAGAAAGTAGACATTTTCTTGTTTAACCATTCTGTGTGCCTCTGCCTGTTTGTATATTGACTGTCTTTTTTGGAGTGACAGGGGCTGGGGAGGTGCATTCTCTGAGACAGCCACCGGGGGTGGGTTAATGTGTGTCCTGCCTTTCCTGAATGAGCCAGGCTGGGCTGAATAGACCTGGGCTGCATTCAGTGTAGGGGTAGGAGTTCTCGCTAGCACCTGAGTAGGCCCGGTCTGCATTTAGAGTGGTGGGAGAAGATTTCCCTTGCACCGGAATAAGGCCTGTCTGCCTTACACAATGCTATCTCCACCTCCTGCCGGGCAGCTGCACCAGAGAGGACAGAACTGGCTTGGACTGGGCTCAGAGACCCTTGCACAAAGAGAACAAATACATTTTGGGGTATGATTATTAGACCTAAAACCCCTGAACTTTAGACTACTTCTGAAATTAAGAGGAACTTTTGCCAAGGAGAAGAGCTGGAGAAACTGAGGGGAAAGTACTGCCCTTGCTGTGTGTCTGGTGTTGGCCTGCAACTGCTGTTTTCTGCCAATGAAAGGAGAAAGACTTTGCTGTCTGCTGTGTCCCCAGCTTGAGGAAAGTCTCCAAGGACTTAAGTAGAGCTTGCCTCCTGTTTTGAAGTCTCAGGAACACAAAGACTTCACCCCCAGCTCCCCTGAACTTCCTTGCTGGGAGTTCTGACCTGCCAAGAGGTGCCTGTGACTGTTTTGGGCCTCTGGAGGTTGACGCATCGCTATTTTGTTCAACAGTTTTTCCAACACAACGCCATGGTGTGAGCAGAATCTTCCGCATGGCTGTGCCGTTGCCGAAACCAACGCAGCGCTTGTCAACACGGCAAGAATCAACGCAACAAGAGATCGCGGCTAAAAAGGTCGATGCAGCGCCTTGCTGCCGGCGCATCGTTCGCCGATGCATCCCGGATTTCCATGCATCATCCCTGTGTGGCAAGTTTTCCCCGATACATCACCTGCGGATCGTAGTCTCCTCAGAATCGCTTCATCGCTTCCCCCTACAGACCGGACCATACGCATCGCTCCTCTGTGTACAGCGGAACTGTTGCATTACATCCACGAAGGTCTCAGGAATGACGCATCTCTTTGTTTTTCTACGCTTCTCATCGCTGCGGCTGTTTAGCTTGGTGAATTTTGTCGCAAACAACAGCTACTTTACAAGAAAGCACACATCCTTAGTTTTCTATAGACTCAGTTGCTGAAACCTTTTGAAAGTCCTTTTTCTTAATTCATTTATGTTGGATTTTTGTCATTTTGGTTCTGTTTAGATAAAGATACTTTATTTTTCTAAACCAGTGTGGTGTCCATTTGTGGTGTTATCACTGTGTTACTGTGAGTGTTGGTGCAAATACTTCAAACATTGCCTTTGGGATAAGCCTATCTGCTCATGCCAAGCTACCAAGGGGGTGGCCAGGGGTTATCTGAAGTGTATATCCGCTGACTGGAAGCAAGGGTCCCTATTTTGGTTAAATGTACCTTCATCTGCCAACTAGAGACCCCCATTTCTAACAAGGGCCATTCTGAATTCCGGAATAATAATAATAAATGTAGCTTGTGGAGCGCACAGCTACTTCAACAGAGGTGTCCCTGTGCTTAATTGCAGATTTGTGGTGAGGGTAACAAGTGGGTCAATCTAAGACGGATTAAAGAGCCAGGTTTTTAGTGCCTTCCTAAAGGCCTGCTCTGACTCCATCTTGAAGAGGTGAAGGGGCGTTTCGTTCTAGAGTTAGAGGCTCTGAGGTGTGACAGAGACATTGCACCTCAACTTTGGAAGGCACAGACGAGGCTCTGAGGTGTGACTGAGGCATCGCACCTCAACTTTGGAAGGCACATACGAGGCGCTGAGGTGTGACAGAGACATCGCACTTCAACTTTGGGAGGCACAGACGAGTCTCTGAGGTGTGGCGGAGACATTGCACCTTAACTTTGAGAGGCACAGACGAGGCTCTGAGGTGTGACGGAGGCATCGCACCTCAACTTCGGGAGGCACAGACGAGGTGTGTAAACTAGGTAGCCGTGAGATTAGAGGCTTGTCTCCTCCAACACACTGTCGCTGCGATCCTTCATTGGGGCCTGGGTCCCATAGGTTCCTTTGACAATACACAAGCCTTAGCAGCTGCTTCCTTATGCAGCTATAAACCATTTACATAGTCAGTCCTGACTTGTGGGAATGAGTCTAGCGGTGTTATGCCCACTAGGGGGCACCGCCGCATCCTGGGACACCCAGCACACGCTCTCCATTCAGTTCCACAGTCGGTAGCTTATCCATAGTGTTTGGGCGGCAGTCACGACAAAGGTAGAGCTGCTCAATTTCAGTGTCAACGGGAACATAGAACATTGACACGATTCGTGGCAGCTGAATTACACTGCCTTCCGCCCCTTGTCGCTGCGCATTACTGTACCTGCGTCAGTGCCAGAACTTTTGTCCTGCCGCCAGCTGTTCATAGGCAAGTTCCTTAGGCCAGTCACAGCGAAAGGTCCCCTTCCCTGTGACGGCGGCACAATCAGCGGGATAGTTAGGGCAGCATATCACTGAGACATACTAGGCACCACTTAGGCCGCGGTTTGATCTCCAGTGGAGCGCCTACTTGCAGCGATGGCTATCCCCGTATGGTACAGGGGGATGAGTTGTGAAGATGTGTTTCCACACCCCAGCTTCCGAACCCCTTGGTTGGCGCTTGCGTTACACAGCAAATTCAGAAGTGCTGTCTGGTGTGTGTGGCTTGGTAGTTGCAAGCACCCACGGGCAGTCTCCATCGTGCAAGGGGGGGGCGAGGTATCGGGACAGCGCTCAAGGCCTGGAGGGGTAGCGCTCATTCCGGCAATAAGGGAGCGCGGACCAGGGCGTTGATCGGTAGGCCTCCACTCCGCATTGTAACGGGACCAGTGCAGTGCGCTTAGTCACCTCATGGCAACAGGACCCACCACAGCATCAATCTGTGCAACCATTCAACAACAACTGATTAAAATATGTTCTCTCAATGTTTCAAACTTTATTACAAATGTCACTAAAAAATGTTAATATTTCACTTCTGTTCTTGGATTTTCATCACAATAAAATACACTAAACATAATCTTCCAAAAAGTTATTTGCAAAAGTTTAAGCTATTGCCCTTATAAATTACAATAACTTTTATTTAAGTATTAAATATTGAAAAAAATACAACCCATTGTTATTTTTAATATTAATACATCTAAGTCATGTAAATACAACACATATTGCATTACAAATGCTATAGGTGTCACGTTTGCAAAAGTTAACACTATTGGCATTGTAAATGACAAAGTTATTAATTTCGCCATTTTTAAAACAAATACATAAATAAAAAATGTGTCATTTACAATACTAATACCTCTAACTTTACTAATGCGAGCCCTATTGCATTGCAAATGCTTGTTTTGTAGGTGGCTCTATGTGTGGGTGTCTCTGTGTGTGGGTGGCTCTGTGTGTGGGTGGCTCTGTGTGTGTGTGGGTGGCTCTATGTGAATGACTCTGTGTGGGTGGCTCTGTGTGGGTGGCTCTGTATGTGTGTGTGGGTGGCTTTCTGTGTGTGGCTCTGTGTGGGTGGCTCTGTATGTGTGTCTGGGTGGCTCTTTGTGTGTGTGGGTGGCTCTATGTGAATGACTCTGTGTGGGTGGCTCTGTATGTGTGTGTGGGTGGCTTTGTGTGGGTGCAAATGCAATAGGTCTCGCATTTGCGAGCAATTAAGCTATTGCCATTGTAAATGACAATGCCATTTATTTATGTTTTAATAACAAAAAACATAAATACAAATAATGTCATGAGCAATGCCAATAGCTCTAACTTTAACAATGCCGAGACCATTGCATTGTTACCACTTCGGGAGACTGTCCCTCAAACGAGCCTACATGTTTATTTTCTGTAAACTCGTAGTAGAGCAGTCGGGTGATGTGCGGCAACACTTCTGCGAACCAGGCAGTGCATTGCTTTATTTATTATGGATTGCTTGAAATAGACATAGGAACTCCGTGGAGATCGTAAGGTAACATGGCGCTGTAGAAAAACTGCCTAAATATCAGGAGGTGGTTCTTGAAGATGCTTTCTTTATGTTGCTGTGACTTATTAATTCATTCTTCCTGGGATTGGGGTGTCCGGTCACTGCACAGTGCTATGGAAGGCCAATGTCTGCTTAGCTACACAATACATTGTTTTGCTAATCCAATGTAAGGCTGCGGAAATGCAGAGCTTGTTTGGTCTACCGGCAGCTAGATCCGAGGTCCCGTTCAAGTGCTTCCGCATAAGTATTCATGCGTTTCTCACTAGAGAGGACCCCTCCCCCTGCCAGTAATGCTCAGTCACGCACTGGAGACTCAGAGCACCTCTTTCAGAGAGCAGCACTGCCCTTAATGCCTTAGCGCAGCCATGCTAATTAGAAACAGATGCCGCCCCCCCACCCCTAAAAATAAGAAATTCTGCAGGCACTAACCTGCACACTGAGGTCTCCTTGCTTCAACGTGTCCCCCCCCCCACCTCCTCGGAGCACACGTCGCTCAGGGAGCCTCTCTTCGCTTTAGCCCCCTCACCCCCTCGGAGCACAAGTAACTTGTTTTGGGAAGCCCCCTTGATGTGCACTTTCTCTGATCCCCAGTGTTAGGATGTGTATATATGTCAGCCATCGAGTCTCAGAGATTAGCAAAACCAGCTTTTAGCCCATGCCGCGAACATCAAGGTTTTATTTGGTTTCTTATGTATCCTGCGCCTGTATCGGGTTAAGCATTCTCACTATCTGCCTTTTTTTCCACCTGAATCTTTGTCATGTAAAAAGTTTTCAATCTCCACTGACTGTTGTGGCTGAGACTTTCACTATACAATCCTATAAGCAAAAAACAAATATCTCGAAATAATCTTAAAAAACACACACACAACGCAAGTTATAAGCATCCATGGCACTCGGGCTCTCATTGGGCTCCCCTTTGTAATTGCACAAAAGGGCCTGGAATCCATCATCTCCAGGACACTAAACCCCTCAGCGCCCCCTGCAGTCCTCTGCACCCCCTCTCTCACACGTAGGCCATGCACCTGCCTGTCGGCACCTCATCAGAATGCTCTGGCACAGAGAGGAGACAGGGTTGAATGTGTGTGGGGTTCTGTCTGTGTGTGTGGGGTTCTGTCTGTGTGTGTGTGTGGGGTTCTGTCTTTGTGTGTGTGGTTCTGTGTGTGTGTGGTTCTGTGTGTGTGTGGTTCTGTCTGTGTGTGTGTGGTTCTGTCTGTGTGTGTGGTTCTGTCTGTGTGTGGGGGGTTCTGTCTGTGTGTGTGGGGGGTTCTGTCTGTGTGTGTGGGGGGTTCTGTCTGTGTGTGGGGGGTTCTGTCTGTGTGTGTGGGGGGTTCTGTCTGTGTGTGTGTGGGGTTCTGTCTGTGTGTGTGTGGGGTTCTGTCTGTGTGTGTGGGGTTCTGTCTGTGTGTGTGGGGAGTTCTGTCTGTGTGTGTGTGGGGTTCTGTCTGTGCTACGTTATTGGCATTGTAAATGACAATGCCATTTATTTATCTATTTTCAAAATCAACACATAAATAAAAATGTTGTCAATTACAATGCCAATAGCTCTAACTTTTGCAAAGGCGAGACCGTTGCATTGTAAATGCTTGTTTCGGTATGTTTACTCCGTTACTTGTACGCAGACGAGCCGCTGTGAGCGTTGTAATGAAGCTTCCCTACATCTCTCGTGAGTTGTGAACCTGTATATTATCACCTCCCCATGTGGGGTGGATTAGTACCTAGGTACGCGGTTAGTTTGTGCCATGGCATGTTTAAATCTAGTTACCTGGGCCAGTGACGGATATAGTTCTCGTTAAATGCAATCTTTGCTTTATTTTAGATCCTACGTGTGAGAGAAGGGTCTTCCACTTCTCATGCGTATGCGGGTATTCCATTGCCGAGAGGTCCTGTATAAATCAGTGTGGACTTTGGTGCTGTGAGCAGGGGCGGCCTTAGGCCTGTGCAAGCTGTGCACCTGCACAGGGCCGCCAAACCCCAGGGGTCATCTTGCCAATATATATCCTTAATATAATAATCCTCTGAGGATGGATACATATTTGCGTGGCGGCCCCTGGCAGGGATTTGGTGGCTTATCCTCCCCCCCGCCCCCCACTTCACTGGCCTCCACGCCTGCGTTCCTCCGGGGCCCCCTACCTAAGCTACCTGCCAGGGCCGCCATAAGCCTAGAGCCGCCCCTGCTGTGAGTTTTTATCCCTTTCTGGTGGTGAAGGCAGCGTCTTGGGACATTACCTAAGCTTGGGTGGGAAGCTTAGCTATGCTCAGGGCAGTCCTCCCTGGATTATTATCTCTGTTCCCTCTAGATCTGGTCATTCATGGGAGCACGTGCCCCCCTGTTTTTAATATAACTTTATAAACCAACAAGAGCTGGAGTGCTTGATATTTCTCCAGAGTGCTCACAGTGTAAGTAATGTAGTTTTAATGAATGTTTACCATTAGGGTCACTATTTAAGGCGACTCAAATGTTTTCCGTTGTTTGTTATTTTTGAGCTTCTGTGAGATGGTGGATACACTAAGTGCATCAGATTCGTGTTCACCATGGCATATCCACCAAGTGAACCTCATATTTCTTGGATATCCTACTCGGGTTCGGTCCCGTAGGGCAGGACTTATAGGGTGATGTGATTTTATCTTGGAATGAATTTAGAATAAACCTGTGGGCCTCAGTTTGGAGCCGGATGTGACATCTGGGTACAGGTCTGGTTCGACCATCTTGATGAAGCTTTCTGCTGTAGCATTTTACAACCACCCTCTGATTTTCTGCAGCTATTCCAGCGTTGCAGCGTCTCAGACCTGCCCAGGCTCCCTGCCTATAAAGACGCTTTCTGTGAAGTGCATCCTTTAGAAAGTCTATAGATTCCTACATTTTATCTTCTATTCACTTATTTTCCTCCTGACTCTGCCTCTGCGTTGTCTACACTTCACGATTCTTTTGTTTATCACTGATAGCATTGGGTCTATGGTATCTCTCTCACATGTGGTTGTGAGATGGTGTGTATATATCTTTGGTGACGTTTCTCCTCCAGACATGTAAACTCTTGGGTCCATGGCTGTGATACTTTGCTCCATTACGCTTATATATTATGTTTCATCAATACGTTTTGGAACATTGAATGTATGTTTGTCCCCACAGACCTCTTTTTATTATACACGAGCCCTGTTCAAAGACACCAATTGGAAGATAACCATATAATTCAGATGGGCCACGTGACTATTATGCAAATGCTGAATATTGCGCCCTGAGGAAGGATCACTCGAAGTTTATGATACACTCCTAAACCCACTGTCTGTCATTTTGTATGTTTGTATTTGTATGTATGTTCTGTTTTATTTTGTATATTTTGTGTATTTTTGTTATCTTTCACGTGATGGTTGTTCTTGTGGTGGTGAGTCTGGAGACATGTACAGCCAATGACTAGCTTCTCATCATGTATAGATAGGGCTTCTATTTGTATGTATGTGTTATGGGCTTAATGTTTTGATTTATATATTTAACTGAAAATTATGTAAAAAATGTATACAAAAGAATATAGAGTTTGATAAATAAATGAATTAAATGTTATGTCGTGTGGGGTATACTTACTTGGACATATTGCTATTTCATTCTATGTTGTGAGGCCAGTTCTAATGTTTCTTGTTGTTGTTTTTACCCTGGCCACTTCCCCACCGAAGTAGAACTTTCAGGGACCCTCTTATGTTTATTATTAATCATGGCTTCCCTACTTGACAAGTTTGTGTGATCCTGGGCCATTGTCTGATTATGGCTTGCACCTTCATAAGACCTGGGGGCACCTTGAAAAACATGCGACAAGATATCGGCTGTTTGAAACTCTCCCATGTTTGAATGGTAAAACCATCCGGTTATCAGTCTATCCTAACACCTAACACCCCAGAGGGTTCCTGTGTTAACTGACTCCAGGGGGAACGCTTGTTAATAAAGACCCTTTTTAAGAAGAGACTGTGTATTAGGAGGTTCTTTTGGACACCGGTGATGCCCTCACCAGGAGAGCTCTGTATGTATCGCTGCTGATCCTGTTTCAACCCCAGCTTTGCATCACAACAAACCGTGTTTTACCTGCTGCATCAGCCCATGGTCAGTCATCTCAGCGCCGGGACTGCCAGACCCAACTATCTGTGTGCGCTGCTGTCCTCAACCACAGTGGGGAGTGATGGCCAATCAGGGGAGCTGTTGACGAGCCTATAGCTATTGCTGCTGGTGTGCTAATTATAAGGTGTGCTTATGAGCACGATCACCTGGAGGGTGTCCTGGCACCGAGAACCGATGTTCCTTGAAAAAAACTCAAGAGTACTTATTTTATCGACCTCGGAAGGAAGAAAAGCTGAGCAGACCTGCCAGTATGTGAGCAGGCTGCATAGAATGTCCCCTCCGATCTCTGTTTTAAGCCAATATTGAGGCTTACACTTAAGAAGCATTTGCCGAAAGAAACCTCCAGATATAAACCAGGGAGCCGCACGGTGCCTTTATGAGAACCTGGGAAGAGCAGCAGACAGGGCTCACGGTGCGCTCGACTACGTCTTTAGTAACTTATGTCTTGTGAGTTTGGGACCTTTGGTATTAGAGATTGATAAGCATCTGCAACCAGCCCTTCCACCTCCTAATCACAAGTCATAACCCCAACTGAGAGGAAGGTTCATCCCTTCTCGCCGGGCCCTCCTGACTCCAGCAGATTCAAGCTTTAGGAAGGTTCATCCATTCTCGCCGCGCCCTCCTGACTCCAGCAGATTCAAGCTTTAGGAAGGTTCATCCCTTCTCGCCGCGCCCGCCTGACTCCAGCAGATTCAAGCTTTAGGAAGGTTCATCCCTTCTCGCCGCGGCCTCCTGTCTCCAGCAGATTCAAGCTTTAGGAAGGTTCATCCCTTCTCGCCGCGCCCTCCTGACTCCAGCAGATTCAAGCTTTAGGAAGGTTCATCCCTTCTCGCCGGGCCCTCCTGACTCCAGCAGATTCAAGCTTTAGGAAGGTTCATCCCTTCTCGCCGGGCCCTCCTGACTCCAGCAGATTCAAGCTTTAGGAAGGTTCATCCCTCGTCGCCGCGCCCTCCTGACTCCAGCAGATTCAAGCTTTAGGAAGGTTCATCCCTTCTCGCCGGGCCCTCCTGACTCCAGCAGATTCAAGCTTTAGGAAGGTTCATCCCTTCTCGCCGGGCCCTCCTGACTCCAGCAGATTCAAGCTTTAGGAAGGTTCATCCCTTCTCGCCGCGCCCTCCTGACTCCAGCAGATTCAAGCTTTAGGAAGGTTCATCCCTTCTCGCCGCGCCCTCCTGACTCCAGCAGATTCAAGCTTTAGGAAGGTTCATCCCTTCTCGCCGCGCCCTCCTGACTCCAGCAGATTCAAGCTTTAGGAAGGTTCATCCCTTCTCGCCGCGCCCTCCTGAGTCCTGCAGATTCAAGCTTTAGGAAGGTTCATCCCTTCTCGCCGGGCCCTCCTGACTCCAGCAGATTCAAGCTTTAGGAAGGTTCATCCCTTCTCGCCGCGCCCGCCTGACTCCAGCAGATTCAAGCTTTAGGAAGGTTCATCCCTTCTCGCCCCGCTCTCCTGACTCCAGCAGATTCAAGCTTTAGGAAGGTTCATCCCTTCTCGCCACGCCCTCCTGACTCCAGCAGATTCAAGCTTTAGGAAGGTTCATCCCTTCTCGCCACGCCCTCCTGACTCCAGCAGATTCAAGCTTTAGGAAGGTTCATCCCTTCTCGCCGGGCCCTCCTGACTCCTGCAGATTCAAGCTTTAGGAAGGTTCATCCCTTCTCGCCGGGCCCTCCTGACTCCAGCAGATTCAAGCTTTAGGAAGGTTCATCCCTTCTCGCCGCGCCCTCCTGACTCCAGCAGATTCAAGCTTTAGGAAGGTTCATCCCGTCTCACCGGGCCCTCCTGACTCCAGCAGATTCAAGCTTTAGGAAGGTTCATCCCTTCTCGCCGCGCCCTCCTGACTCCAGCAGATTCAAGCTTTAGGAAGGTTCATCCCTTCTCGCCGCGCCCTCCTGACTCCAGCAGATTCAAGCTTTAGGAAGGTTCATCCCTTCTCGCCGCGCCCTCCTGACTCCAGCAGATTCAAGCTTTAGGAAGGTTCATCCCTTCTCGCCGGGCCCTCCTGACTCTTGCAAATTCAAGCTTTAGGAAGGTTCATCCCTTCTCGCCGGGCCCTCCTGACTCCAGCAGATTCAAGCTTTAGGAAGGTTCATCCCTTCTCGCCGCGCCCTCCTGACTCCAGCAGATTCAAGCTTTAGGAAGGTTCATACCTTCTCGCCACGCCCTCCTGACTCCAGCAGATTCAAGCTTTAGGAAGGTTCATACCTTCTCGCCGGGCCCTCCTGACTCCAGCAGATTCAAGCTTTAGGAAGGTTCATCCCTTCTCCCCGGGCCCTCCTGACTCCAGCAGATTCAAGCTTTAGGAAGGTTCATCCCTTCTCGCCGCGCCCTCCTGACTCCAGCAGATTCAAGCTTTAGGAAGGTTCATTCATTCTCGCCGGGCCCTCCTGACTCCAGCAGATTCAAGCTTTAGGAAGGTTCATCCCTTCTCGTCGGGCCCTCCTGACTCCAGCAGTTTCAAGCTTTAGGAAGGTTCATCCCTTCAAGCCGCGCCCTCCTGACTCCAGCAGATTCAAGCTTTAGGAAGGTTCATCCCTTCTCGCCGGGCCCTCCTGACTCCTGCAGATTCAAGCTTTAGGAAGGTTCATCCCTTCTCGCCGCGCCCTCCTGACTCCAGCAGATTCAAGCTTTAGGAAGGTTCATCCCTTCTCGCCGCGCCCTCCTGACTCCAGCAGATTCAAGCTTTAGGAAGGTTCATCCCTTCTCGCCGGGCCCTCCTGTCTCCAGCAGATTCAAGCTTTAGGAAGGTTCATCCCTTCTCGCCGGGCCCTCCTGACTCCAGCAGATTCAAGCTTTAGGAAGGTTCATCCCTTCTCGCCGGGCCCTCCTGACTCCAGCAGATTCAAGCTTTAGGAAGGTTCATCCCTTCTCGCCGCGCCCTCCTGACTCCAGCAGATTCAAGCTTTAGGAAGGTTCATCCCTTCTCGCCGCGCCCTCCTGACTCCAGCAGATTCAAGCTTTAGGAAGGTTCATCCCTTCTCGCCGGGCCCTCCTGACTCCAGCAGATTCAAGCTTTAGGAAGGTTCATCCCTTCTCGCCGGGCCCTCCTGACTCCAGCAGATTCAAGCTTTAGGAAGGTTCATCCCTTCTCGCCGCGCCCTCCTGACTCCAGCAGATTCAAGCTTTAGGAAGGTTCATCCCTTCTCGCCGGGCCCTCCTGACTCCAGCAGATTCAAGCTTTAGGAAGGTTCATCCCTTCTCGCCGGGCCCTCCTGACTCCAGCAGATTCAAGCTTTAGGAAGGTTCATCCCTTCTCGCCGGGCCCTCCTGACTCCTGCAGATTCAAGCTTTAGGAAGGTTCATCCCTTCTCGCCGCGCCCTCCTGACTCCAGCAGATTCAAGCTTTAGGAAGGTTCATCCCTTCTCGCCGCGCCCTCCTGACTCCAGCAGATTCAAGCTTTAGGAAGGTTCATCCCTTCTCGCCGCGCCCTCCTGACTCCAGCAGATTCAAGCTTTAGGAAGGTTCATCCCTTCTCGCCGCGCCCGCCTGACTCCAGCAGATTCAAGCTTTAGGAAGGTTCATCCCTTCTCGCCGCGCCCTCCTGACTCCAGCAGATTCAAGCTTTAGGAAGGTTCATCCCTTCTTGCCACGCCCTCCTGACTCCTGCAGATTCAAGCTTTAGGAAGGTTCATCCCTTCTCGCCGGGCCCTCCTGACTCCGGCAGATTCAAGCTTTAGGAAGGTTCATCCCTTCTCGCCGCGCCCTCCTGACTCCAGCAGATTCAAGCTTTAGGAAGGTTCATCCCTCGTCGCCGCGCCCGCCTGACTCCGGCAGATTCAAGCTTTAGGAAGGTTCATTCCTTCTCGCCGCGCCCTCCTGACTCCAGCAGATTCAAGCTTTAGGAAGGTTCATCCCTCGTCGCCGCGCCCTCCTGACTCCAGCAGATTCAAGCTTTAGGAAGGTTCATACCTTCTCGCCGGGCCCTCCTGACTCCAGCAGATTCAAGCTTTAGGAAGGTTCATCCCTTCTCGCCGCGCCCTCCTGACTCCAGCAGATTCAAGCTTTAGGAAGGTTCATCCCTTCTTGCCGCGCCCTCCTGACTCCAGCAGATTCAAGCTTTAGGAAGGTTCATCCCTTCTCGCGGCGCCCTCCTGACTCCAGCAGATTCAAGCTTTAGGAAGGTTCATCCCTTCTCGCCGCGCCCTCCTGACTCCAGCAGATTCAAGCTTTAGGAAGGTTCATCCCTTCTCGCCGCGCCCTCCTGACTCCAGCAGATTCAAGCTTTAGGAAGGTTCATCCCTTCTCGCGGCGCCCGCCTGACTCCAGCAGGTTCAAGCTTTAGGAAGGTTCATCCCTTCTCGCCGGGCCCTCCTGACTCCAGCAGATTCAAGCTTTAGGAAAGTTCATTCCTTCTCGCCGGGCCCTCCTGAATCCAGCAGATTCAAGCTTTAGGAAGGTTCATCCCTTCTCGCCACGCCCTCCTGACTCCAGCAGATTCAAGCTTTAGGAAGGTTCATCCCTTCTCGCCGGGCCCTCCTGACTCCAGCAGATTCAAGCTTTAGGAAGGTTCATACCTTCTCGCCGGGCCCTCCTGACTCCAGCAGATTCAAGCTTTAGGAAGGTTCATCCCTCGTCGCCGCGCCCTCCTGACTCCAGCAGATTCAAGCTTTAGGAAGGTTCATACCTTCTCGCCGCGCCCTCCTGACTCCAGCAGATTCAAGCTTTAGGAAGGTTCATCCCTTCTCGCCGCGCCCTCCTGACTCCAGCAGATTCAAGCTTTAGGAAGGTTCATCCCTTCTCGCCGCGCCCTCCTGACTCCAGCAGATTCAAGCTTTAGGAAGGTTCATCCCTTCTCGCCGCGCCCTCCTGACTCCAGCAGATTCAAGCTTTAGGAAGGTTCATCCCTTCTCGCCGGGCCCTCCTGACTCCAGCAGATTCAAGCTTTAGGAAGGTTCATACCTTCTCGCCGAGCCCTCCTGACTCCAGCAGATTCAAGCTTTAGGAAGGTTCATCCCTTCTCGCCGCGACCTCCTGACTCCTGCAGATTCAAGCTTTAGGAAGGTTCATACCTTCTCGCCGCGCCCTCCTGACTCCAGCAGATTCAAGCTTTAGGAATTTTCATCCCTTCTCGCCGCGCCCTCCTGACTCCAGCAGATTCAAGCTTTAGGAAGGTTCTTCCCTTCTCGCCGGGCCCTCCTGACTCCAGCAGATTCAAGCTTTAGGAAGGTTCATACCTTCTCGCCGCGCCCTCCTGACTCCAGCAGATTCAAGCTTTAGGAAGGTTCATCCCTTCTCGCCGCGCCCTCCTGACTCCAGCAGATTCAAGCTTTAGGAAGGTTCATACCTTCTCGCCGCGCCCTTCTGACTCCAGCAGATTCAAGCTTTAGGAAGGTTCATCCCTTCTCGCCACGCCCTCCTGACTCCTGCAGATTCAAGCTTTAGGAAGGTTCATACCTTCTCGCCGCGCCCTTCTGACTCCAGCAGATTCAAGCTTTAGGAAGGTTCATCCCTTCTCGCCGCGCCCTCCTGACTCCAGCAGATTCAAGCTTTAGGAAGGTTCATCCCTCGTCGCCGCGCCCGCCTGACTCCAGCAGATTCAAGCTTTAGGAAGGTTCATCCCTCGTCGCCGCGCCCTCCTGACTCCTGCAGATTCAAGCTTTAGGAAGGTTCATCCCTTCTCGCCGCGCCCTCCTGACTCCAGCAGATTCAAGCTTTAGGAAGGTTCATCCCTTCTCGCCGCGCCCTCCTGACTCCAGCAGATTCAAGCTTTAGGAAGGTTCATCCCTTCTCACCACGCCCTCCTGACTCCAGCAGATTCAAGCTTTAGGAAGGTTCATCCCTTCTCGCCGGGCCCTCCTGTCTCCAGCAGATTCAAGCTTTAGGAAGGTTCATCCCTTCTCGCCGGGCCCTCCTGACTCCAGCAGATTCAAGCTTTAGGAAGGTTCATCCCTTCTCGCCGGGCCCTCCTGACTCCAGCAGATTCAAGCTTTAGGAAGGTTCATCCCTTCTCGCCAAGCCCTCCTGACTCCAGCAGATTCAAGCTTTAGGAAGGTTCATCCCTTCTCGCCCCGCTCTCCTGACTCCAGCAGATTCAAGCTTTAGGAAGGTTCATCCCTTCTCGCCGGGCCCTCCTGACTCCAGCAGATTCAAGCTTTAGGAAGGTTCATCCCTTCTCGCCGCGCCCTCCTGACTCCAGCAGATTCAAGCTTTAGGAAGGTTCATCCCTCGTCGCCGCGCCCGCCTGACTCCGGCAGATTCAAGCTTTAGGAAGGTTCATTCCTTCTCGCCGCGCCCTCCTGACTCCAGCAGATTCAAGCTTTAGGAAGGTTCATCCCTCGTCGCCGCGCCCTCCTGACTCCAGCAGATTCAAGCTTTAGGAAGGTTCATACCTTCTCGCCAAGCCCTCCTGACTCCAGCAGATTCAAGCTTTAGGAAGGTTCATCCCTTCTCGCCCCGCTCTCCTGACTCCAGCAGATTCAAGCTTTAGGAAGGTTCATCCCTTCTCGCCGCGCCCTCCTGACTCCAGCAGATTCAAGCTTTAGGAAGGTTCATCCCTTCTCGCCGGGCCCTCCTGACTCCTGCAGATTCAAGCTTTAGGAAGGTTCATCCCTTCTCGCCGGGCCCTCCTGACTCCAGCAGATTCAAGCTTTAGGAAGGTTCATCCCTTCTCGCCGCGCCCTCCTGACTCCAGCAGATTCAAGCTTTAGGAAGGTTCATCCCTTCTCGCCGAGCCCTCCTGACTCCAGCAGATTCAAGCTTTAGGAAGGTTCATCCCTTCTCGCCGGGCCCTCCTGTCTCCAGCAGATTCAAGCTTTAGGAAGGTTCATCCCTTCTCGCCGGGCCCTCCTGACTCCAGCAGATTCAAGCTTTAGGAAGGTTCATCCCTTCTCGCCGGGCCCTCCTGACTCCAGCAGATTCAAGCTTTAGGAAGGTTCATCCCTTCTCGCCGCGCCCTCCTGACTCCAGCAGATTCAAGCTTTAGGAAGGTTCATCCCTTCTCGCCGGGCCCTCCTGACTCCAGCAGATTCAAGCTTTAGGAAGGTTCATACCTTCTCGCCGAGCCCTCCTGACTCCAGCAGATTCAAGCTTTAGGAAGGTTCATCCCTTCTCGCCGCGCCCTCCTGACTCCAGCAGATTCAAGCTTTAGGAAGGTTCATCCCTTCTCGCCGCGCCCTCCTGACTCCAGCAGATTCAAGCTTTAGGAAGGTTCATCCCTTCTCGCCGCGCCCTCCTGACTCCAGCAGATTCAAGCTTTAGGAAGGTTCATCCCTTCTCGCCGCGCCCTCCTGACTCCAGCAGATTCAAGCTTTAGGAAGGTTCATCCCTTCTCGCCGGGCCCTCCTGACTCCAGCAGATTCAAGCTTTAGGAAGGTTCATCCCTTCTCGCCGCGCCCGCCTGACTCCAGCAGATTCAAGCTTTAGGAAGGTTCATCCCTTCTCGCCGCGCCCTCCTGACTCCAGCAGATTCAAGCTTTAGGAAGGTTCATCCCTTCTCGCCGGGCCCTCCTGACTCCAGCAGATTCAAGCTTTAGGAAGGTTCATACCTTCTCGCCGAGCCCTCCTGACTCCAGCAGATTCAAGCTTTAGGAAGGTTCATCCCTTCTCGCCGCGCCCTCCTGACTCCAGCAGATTCAAGCTTTAGGAAGGTTCATCCCTTCTCGCCGCGCCCTCCTGACTCCAGCAGATTCAAGCTTTAGGAAGGTTCATCCCTTCTCGCCGGGCCCTCCTGACTCCAGCAGATTCAAGCTTTAGGAAGGTTCAGCCCTTCTCGCCGGGCCCTCCTGACTCCAGCAGATTCAAGCTTTAGGAAGGTTCATCCCTTCTCGCGGCGCCCTCCTGACTCCAGCAGATTCAAGCTTTAGGAAGGTTCATACCTTCTCGCCGAGCCCTCCTGACTCCAGCAGATTCAAGCTTTAGGAAGGTTCATCCCTTCTCGCCGCGCCCTCCTGACTCCAGCAGATTCAAGCTTTAGGAAGGTTCATCCCTTCTCGCCGGGCCCTCCTGACTCCAGCAGATTCAAGCTTTAGGAAGGTTCATACCTTCTCGCCGCGCCCTCCTGACTCCAGCAGATTCAAGCTTTAGGAAGGTTCATCCCTTCTCGCCGCGCCCTCCTGACTCCAGCAGATTCAAGCTTTAGGAAGGTTCATCCCTTCTCGCCGCGCCCTTCTGACTCCAGCAGATTCAAGCTTTAGGAAGGTTCATCCCTTCTCGCCACGCCCTCCTGACTCCAGCAGATTCAAGCTTTAGGAAGGTTCATCCCTCGTCGCCGCGCCCGCCTGACTCCAGCAGATTCAAGCTTTAGGAAGGTTCATCCCTTCTCGCCGGGCCCTCCTGACTCCAGCAGATTCAAGCTTTAGGAAGGTTCATCCCTTCTCACCACGCCCTCCTGACTCCAGCAGATTCAAGCTTTAGGAAGGTTCATCCCTTCTCGCCGGGCCCTCCTGTCTCCAGCAGATTCAAGCTTTAGGAAGGTTCATCCCTTCTCGCCGGGCCCTCCTGACTCCAGCAGATTCAAGCTTTAGGAAGGTTCATCCCTTCTCGCCGGGCCCTCCTGACTCCAGCAGATTCAAGCTTTAGGAAGGTTCATCCCTTCTCGCCAAGCCCTCCTGACTCCAGCAGATTCAAGCTTTAGGAAGGTTCATCCCTTCTCGCCCCGCTCTCCTGACTCCAGCAGATTCAAGCTTTAGGAAGGTTCATCCCTCGTCGCCGCGCCCGCCTGACTCCGGCAGATTCAAGCTTTAGGAAGGTTCATTCCTTCTCGCCGCGCCCTCCTGACTCCAGCAGATTCAAGCTTTAGGAAGGTTCATCCCTCGTCGCCGCGCCCTCCTGACTCCAGCAGATTCAAGCTTTAGGAAGGTTCATACCTTCTCGCCGCGCCCTCCTGACTCCAGCAGATTCAAGCTTTAGGAAGGTTCATCCCTTCTCGCCAAGCCCTCCTGACTCCAGCAGATTCAAGCTTTAGGAAGGTTCATCCCTTCTCGCCCCGCTCTCCTGACTCCAGCAGATTCAAGCTTTAGGAAGGTTCATCCCTCGTCGCCGCGCCCGCCTGACTCCGGCAGATTCAAGCTTTAGGAAGGTTCATTCCTTCTCGCCGCGCCCTCCTGACTCCAGCAGATTCAAGCTTTAGGAAGGTTCATCCCTCGTCGCCGCGCCCTCCTGACTCCAGCAGATTCAAGCTTTAGGAAGGTTCATACCTTCTCGCCGCGCCCTCCTGACTCCAGCAGATTCAAGCTTTAGGAAGGTTCATCCCTTCTCGCCCCGCTCTCCTGACTCCACCAGATTCAAGCTTTAGGAAGGTTCATCCCTTCTCGCCGCGCCCTCCTGACTCCAGCAGATTCAAGCTTTAGGAAGGTTCATCCCTTCTCGCCGGGCCCTCCTGACTCCAGCAGATTCAAGCTTTAGGAAGGTTCATCCCTTCTCGCCGGGCCCTCCTGACTCCTGCAGATTCAAGCTTTAGGAAGGTTCATACCTTCTCGCCGAGCCCTCCTGACTCCAGCAGATTCAAGCTTTAGGAAGGTTCATCCCTTCTCGCCGGGCCCTCCTGACTCCTGCAGATTCAAGCTTTAGGAAGGTTCATACCTTCTCGCCGGGCCCTCCTGACTCCAGCAGATTCAAGCTTTAGGAAGGTTCATCCCTCGTCGCCGCGCCCGCCTGACTCCAGCAGATTCAAGCTTTAGGAAGGTTCATACCTTCTCGCCGCGCCCTCCTGACTCCAGCAGATTCAAGCTTTAGGAAGGTTCATCCCTTCTCGCCGCGCCCTCCTGACTCCAGCAGATTCAAGCTTTAGGAAGGTTCATCCCTTCTCGCCGCGCCCTCCTGACTCCAGCAGATTCAAGCTTTAGGAAGGTTCATCCCTTCTCGCCGCGCCCTCCTGACTCCAGCAGATTCAAGCTTTAGGAAGGTTCATCCCTTCTCGCCGGGCCCTCCTGACTCCAGCAGATTCAAGCTTTAGGAAGGTTCATACCTCCTCGCCGAGCCCTCCTGACTCCAGCAGATTCAAGCTTTAGGAAGGTTCATCCCTTCTCGCCGCGCCCTCCTGACTCCAGCAGATTCAAGCTTTAGGAAGGTTCATCCCTTCTCGCCGCGCCCTCCTGACTCCAGCAGATTCAAGCTTTAGGAAGGTTCATCCCTTCTCGCCGCGCCCTCCTGACTCCAGCAGATTCAAGCTTTAGGAAGGTTCATCCCGGGCCCTCCTGACTCCAGCAGATTCAAGCTTTAGGAAGGTTCATACCTTCTCGCCGCGCCCTCCTGACTCCAGCAGATTCAAGCTTTAGGAAGGTTCATCCCTTCTCGCCGCGCCCTCCTGACTCCAGCAGATTCAAGCTTTAGGAAGGTTCATACCTTCTCGCCGCGCCCTTCTGACTCCAGCAGATTCAAGCTTTAGGAAGGTTCATCCCTTCTCGCCGCGCCCTCCTGACTCCAGCAGATTCAAGCTTTAGGAAGGTTCATACCTTCTCGCCGAGCCCTCCTGACTCCAGCAGATTCAAGCTTTAGGAAGGTTCATCCCTTCTCGCCGCGCCCTCCTGACTCCAGCAGATTCAAGCTTTAGGAAGGTTCATCCCTCGTCGCCGCGCCCTCCTGACTCCAGCAGATTCAAGCTTTAGGAAGGTTCATCCCTTCTCGCCGGGCCCTCCTGACTCCAGCAGATTCAAGCTTTAGGAAGGTTCATCCCTTCTCGCCACGCCCTCCTGACTCCAGCAGATTCAAGCTTTAGGAAGGTTCATACCTTCTCGCCGCGCCCTCCTGACTCCAGCAGATTCAAGCTTTAGGAAGGTTCATCCCTTCTCGCCGCGGCCTCCTGACTCCAGCAGATTCAAGCTTTAGGAAGGTTCATCCCTTCTCGCCACGCCCTCCTGACTCCAGCAGATTCAAGCTTTAGGAAGGTTCATACCTTCTCGCCGCGCCCTCCTGACTCCAGCAGATTCAAGCTTTAGGAAGGTTCATCCCTTCTCGCCGCGCCCTCCTGACTCCTGCAGATTCAAGCTTTAGGAAGGTTCATACCTTCTCGCCGCGCCCTCCTGACTCCAGCAGATTCAAGCTTTAGGAAGGTTCATCCCTTCTCGCCGGGCCCGCCTGACTCCAGCAGATTCAAGCTTTAGGAAGGTTCATCCCTTCTCGCCGGGCCCGCCTGACTCCAGCAGATTCAAGCTTTAGGAAGGTTCATCCCTTCTCGCCGCGCCCTCCTGACTCCAGCAGATTCAAGCTTTAGGAAGGTTCATCCCTCGTCGCCGCGCCCTCCTGTCTCCAGCAGATTCAAGCTTTAGGAAGGTTCATCCCTTCTCGCCGGGCCCTCCTGTCTCCAGCAGATTCAAGCTTTAGGAAGGTTCATCCCTTCTCGCCGCGCCCTCCTGACTCCAGCAGATTCAAGCTTTAGGAAGGTTCATCCCTTCTCGCCGCGCCCTCCTGACTCCAGCAGATTCAAGCTTTAGGAAGGTTCATACCTTCTCGCCACGCCCTCCTGACTCCAGCAGATTCAAGCTTTAGGAAGGTTCATCCCTTCTCGCCGGGCCCTCCTGACTCCTGCAGATTCAAGCTTTAGGAAGGTTCATCCCTTCTCCCCGGGCCCTCCTGACTCCTGCAGATTCAAGCTTTAGGAAGGTTCATCCCTTCTCCCCGGGCCCTCCTGACTCCAGCAGATTCAAGCTTTAGGAAGGTTCATCCCTTCTCGCCGCGCCCTCCTGACTCCAGCAGATTCAAGCTTTAGGAAGGTTCATCCCTTCTCGCCGCGCCCTCCTGACTCCAGCAGATTCAAGCTTTAGGAAGGTTCATACCTTCTCGCCGGGCCCTCCTGACTCCTGCAGATTCAAGCTTTAGGAAGGTTCATCCCTTCTCGCCGCGCCCTCCTGACTCCAGCAGATTCAAGCTTTAGGAAGGTTCATCCCTTCTCGCCGCGACCGGCTGACTCCAGCAGATTCAAGCTTTAGGAAGGTTCATCCCTTCTCGCCGCGCCCGGCTGACTCCAGCAGATTCAAGCTTTAGGAAGGTTCATCCCTTCTCGCCGCGCCCGGCTGACTCCAGCAGATTCAAGCTTTAGGAAGGTTCATCCCTTCTCGCCGCGCCCGGCTGACTCCAGCAGATTCAAGCTTTAGGAAGGTTCATCCCTTCTCGCCGCGCCCGCCTGACTCCAGCAGATTCAAGCTTTAGGAAGGTTCATCCCTTCTCGCCGCGCCCTCCTGACTCCAGCAGATTCAAGCTTTAGGAAGGTTCATCCCTTCTCACCGAGCCCTCCTGACTCCAGCAGATTCAAGCTTTAGGAAGGTTCATCCCTTCTCGCCGCGCCCGCCTGACTCCAGCAGATTCAAGCTTTAGGAAGGTTCATCCCTTCTCGCCGCGCCCTCCTGACTCCAGCAGATTCAAGCTTTAGGAAGGTTCATCCCTTCTCGCCGCGCCCTCCTGACTCCAGCAGATTCAAGCTTTAGGAAGGTTCATCCCTTCTCGCCGCGCCCTCCTGACTCCAGCAGATTCAAGCTTTAGGAAGGTTCATCCCTTCTCGCCGCGCCCTCCTGACTCCAGCAGATTCAAGCTGTGCTCCATCTGTGCAGTGGCAGCATTCCTTCCAGGAGTAAAGGAAGATAAAGTGTGATCACCCGTGTTGGCACAAGCACTTACACGGCCAAGCAGCAAAGTATCAGATCAACAGCATTAAACGCACTGCCCTCCACCCATCACGATGCCCTCGTGGCACGCGGCATGACGAGTTTGTGCCTGAGCATTCGTCTGCCCCAGGTTTAATTCAGATCAAAGGGATGCCGCTGCAGTTTGCCTCTGGACATAACTGTCCCTCGGCTGTGAGTCACACCCATTGATGCCTCAACCCACCCCACAGGGCCCACCCTCCAGACAATGCTATGTCAGGGTCACTCTCAGGTCACCCACCCAGTCAGCGTACGGCGTGAGTTACAGCCTCCGTCACACCTCAGAGCCTCGTCTGTGCCTCCTGAAGCTGAGGTACGATGCCTCCGTCACACCTCAGAGCCTCGTCTGTGCCTCCCAAAGTTGAGGTGCGATGCCTCCGTCACACCTCAGAGCCTCGTCTGTGCCTCCCAAAGTTGCGGTGCGATGCCTCCGTCATACCTCAGAGCCTCGTCTGTGCCTCCAAAGTGTAGATGCGATGCTTCCGTCACACCTTAGAGCCCCGTCTGTGTCTCCCAAAGTTGAGGTGCGATGCCTGTGTCACTCCTCACAGCCTCGTCTGTGCCTCCCAAAGTTGAGGTGCAATGCCTCCGTCACACCTTAGAGCCCCGTCTGTGCCTCCCAAAGTTGAGGTGTGATGCCTCTGTCACACCTCAGAGCCTCGTCTGTGCCTCCCAAAGTTGAGGTGCGATGCCTCCGCCACACCTCAGAGCCTCGTCTGTGCCTCCCAAAGTTGAGGTGCGATGCCTCGGTCACACCTCAGAGCCTCGTCTGTGCCTCCCAAAGTTGAGGTGTGATGCCTCCGTCATGCCTCAGAGCCTCGTCTGTGCTTCCCAAAGTTGAGGTGCGATACCTCAGTCACACCTCAGAGCCTCATCTTTGCCTCCCAAAGTTGAGGTGCCTTTCCTCCGCCACACCTCAGAGCCTCGTCTGTGCCTCCCAAAGTTGAGGTGGGATGCCTCCGTCACACCTCAGAGCCTCGTCTGTGCCTCCCAAAGTTGAGATGCAATGCCTCGGTCACACCTCAGAGCCTCGTCTGTGCCTCCCAAAGTTGAGGTGCGATGCCTCCGCCTCACCTCAGAGCCTCGTCTGTGCCTCCCAAAGTTGAGGTGCGATGCCTCCGTCACACCTCAGAGCCTCGTCTGTGCCTCCCAAAGTTGAGGAGCGATGCCTCCGTCACACCTCAGAGCCTCATCTGTGCCTCCCAAAGTTGAGGTGCGATGCCTCCGTCACACCTCAGAGCCTCGTCTGTGCCTCCCAAAGTTGAGGTGCGATGCCTCCGTCACACCTTAGAGCCCCGTCTGTGCCTCCCAAAGTTGAGGTGCGATGCCTCCGTCATACCTTAGAGCCTCGTCGCGCCTCCGAAAGTTGAGGTGCGATGCCTCGGTCGCACCTCAGAGCCTCGTCTGTGCCTCCCAAAGTTGAGGTGCGATGCCTCCGTCACACCTTAGAGCCCCGTCTGTGCCTCCCAAAGTTGAAGTGCGATGACTCCGTCACACCTCAGAGCCCCGTCTGTGCCTCCCAAAGTTGAGGTGGGATGCCTCGGTCACACCTCAGAGCCTCGTCTGTCCCTCCCAAAGTTGAGGTGCGATGCCTCCGTCACACCTTAGAGCCCCGTCTGTGCCTCCCAAAGTTGAGGTGCGATGCCTCCTTCACACCTTACAGCCTCGTCTGTGCCTCCCAAAGTTGAGGTGCAATGCCTTCGCCACACCTCGTTCGGGCATCCAGGCCTTTGACGGTTGTTTGGCGGCCTTCTCTTCCACCCCTAAACCATTTCTCTACTGATGAGGGAAGTTATCCCGAAACCCGAGCCATGTCTCAGGCGACATCCAAAAACCCGGGACATGGATCGGGTCTAGAGATCATCAGTCCAACAAGTACTTACTTTCACCCACTTGGGTGAACCACTCTTCAACTCCAAGTACCAGAATCCCAAGGGGCGACCCGGAGGAGGGGCTAGCGGAGTGCGGTCCATTGCTTTTGAATCTACAAATTGGCTCCCCTGAGCTTCGAGCTGACGAGCTCCTGGACGACGCACCTGCGTGCCGGTTCGGGCATCCAGGCCTTTGACGGTTGTTTGGCGGCCTTCTCTTCCACCCCTAAACCATTTCTCTACTGATGAGGGAAGTTATCCCGAAACCGGAGCCATGTCTCGGGCGACATCCAAAAACCCGGGACATGGATCGGGTCTAGAGATCATCAGTCCAACAAGTACTTACTTGCACCCACTTGGGTGAACCACTCTTCAACTCCAAGTACCAGAATCCCAAGGGGCGACCCGGAGGAGGGGCTAGCGGAGTACGGTCCATTGCTTTTGAATCTACAAATTGGCTCCCTTGAGCTTCGAGCTGACGAGCTCCTGGACGACGCACCTGCGTGCGGGTTCGGGCATCCAGGCCTTTGACGGTTGTTTGGCGGCCTTCTCTTCCACCCCTAAACCATTTCTCTACTGATGAGGGAAGTTATCCCGAAACCCGAGCCATGTCTCGGGCGACATTCAAAAACCCGGGACATGGATC
This sequence comes from Lissotriton helveticus, assembly GCF_964261635.1. NCBI lineage: Eukaryota > Metazoa > Chordata > Amphibia > Caudata > Salamandridae > Lissotriton > Lissotriton helveticus. The sequence goes on from NC_136067.1 coordinate 2,115,416,879, forward strand.
GGGTCTAGACATCATCAGTCCAACAAGTACTTACTTGCACCCACTTGGGTGAACCACTCTTCAACTCCAAGTACCAGAATCCCAAGGGGCGACCCGGAGGAGGGGCTAGCGGAGTGCGGTCCATTGCTTTTGAATCTACAAAATAATATGCTTCAGGCAAACATTCCTTATTTTACAGTAGACCATTCACATATTTTCACTACAAAGAAAAAGCAGAGTCATGATGACAAGCCCACATTTCAGTTTGTCCAGTCCGCAATCAATTACCCGGCAAGGCCCAGAAATTTCATCAGATATTGACGGACCCCCAATAAAAACGGGCACCTCCTCCTCGTAAAGCAGGTCATAAAGGAGAAACAGGGACAGGTGTGTGTAAGATTAGGCATGGTTTGTGTGCGATGAAGGGTTTATGACATGTTGTGCTTTGATACTAATCTCATTCGGTCACTGGGAAAGGAACTGGCCGAACAGGTTTGGCTTCAGGCAGTGGAGTCAGCTTGCCCGGGTCACAGGGGAGTCATCAAAAGGTGTACGTGTCCTTCAGATCGAATTTTGGCCTTAGTCATTTGGCTATGTGAGGGCAATCACAAAATGGCTGCCGTTCACAAAATGGAACCTGAGGGTTCAGGACGAAAACTCCGATATCAGGGTGATTTCGTCACGCGAACATGACGAAAATGCTTATGCATAGTATTCAAACCATTACCGGTCTGCCGATACTAAAATCGTCATGATACGACGATGTTTATAACACGGCTCCAGAATTTTCAGTACCACACTTACTCGCGCCATTCGCTGATGTCATGAGTACGCGCGGGGTGGCTACCAGCCTAAGGACAGCGTGACTCCCCTACCCGCGCCCCTTTGAAGCACCAGTTATACCTGCCCCTGAAGTTCTAGGAGGGGCCAGTGACACCTCCCCCTGGGCGGACACCTCCAAAGGATGATGCCGCCCCCTCAGACCTTAAAATACCTGCTCACCGGTCATGACCTTACCGCATGTCCATACCCTAATAAATACGACGACCTGTGGAAAAAAAATCTAAAGGACAACTACACTATCTAAATCAACATGTCATGACATAACAACGTCAGGCTACTGGGGGAAAAAAAGGCCTAAACAAAATTGCAACCGACATTTATATTTCAACATCACTTTCCAAACGGGAACTAAATAATTATTGCATGTCAATACACACAATAAAACAGGTATATGATATGCACAAAACACCGCAAAGTTCCAGGGATGGTGGGCGGGGAAAATTAGGAAGCCTCGAGCGTGGGGCACGACCAGTGTGGGGGAGCGTCCAGGCAACAAGGGGCCACCTGAGCGCTCCCCCCTCCTTTATTCCCGGAATCGCGGGAAGGGGGTGGCCCGCCCCCTCCCCCCACCCCCCAGCCGCCCGCCCCCCCATCCCGGAAGTCTGCCCAACGCCTTCTGGTTCAGAAAAGGGGGTGGTGATGAACAGAGTGTCTGAACTAAGCAGACCACTCTTACCCAGTCCAAAGATCAGGGCTTGATCCATCACCGTTATTTAGCTCAATGCACCATCCCAGCTCACAACCTGGCTATATGCAAATCAGTCTGTCCCTGGCCCAGTGCATCATGGGAACAGGGCAGACTAAACTACCAAGCCAATTCTTCACCAGAAAGGAGACAAGCTTCCGGGGACCGGTTTCTGGCATTTCAGCCGTCGTCGGCCCGGCTTGCTTGAATCCTGATGGTGCAGTGAGCAAGGGACTCATGTCTGAGTATACCCTGCCACACCTATAGTGGCCAAAAACGATTAAGAAAAGGGGGTGGTGATGAACAGAGTGTCTGAACTAAGCAGACCACTCTTACCCAGTCCAAAGATCAGGGCTTGATCCATCACCGTTATTTAGCTCACTGCACCATCCCAGCTCAGAACCTGGCTATATGCAAATCAGTCTGTCCCTGGCCCAGTGCATCATGGGAACAGGGCAGACTAAACTACCAAGCCAATTCTTCATCAGAAAGGAGACAAGCTTCCGGGGACCGGTTTCTGGCATTTCAGCCGTCGTCGGCCCGGCTTGCTTGAATCCTGATGGTGCAGTGAGCAAGGGACTCATGTCTGAGTATACCCTGCCACACCTATAGTGGCCAAAAACGATTCAGAAAAGGGGGTGGTGATGAACAGAGTGTCTGAACTAAGCAGACCACTCTTACCCTGTCCAAAGATCAGGGCTTGATCCATCACCGTTATTTAGCTCACTGCACCATCCCAGCTCAGAACATGGCTATATGCAAATCAGTCTGTCCCTGGCCCAGTGCATCATGGGAACAGGACAGACTAAACTACCAAGCCAATTCTTCACCAGAAAGGAGACAAGCATCCGGGGACCGGTTTCTGGCATTTCAGCCATCGTCGGCCCGGTATGCTTGAATCCTGATGGTGCAGTGAGCAAGGGCCCCCCCTTTTCACATGGTCAGTGACAGCTACCGCCCCCTCCCTGTGGACCCACATCAACCCAGAACACATTGACACAAAACATAATTGTCTTTGGAAGGCGCGGGATCACAAGACCCCCCCGCCGTATTTATTAAGATACAAAATAATAAAACTATTAAACAAAAGATACAAATTTATGCAAAAAACATTCAGCGATATTAGATACAATCATATCAACAAGTATGATAGGCTAACCTTAACAAGATTCTAATACAGCTTGTTTCCTAACCGAATCTAACATCCTCCTCTGAAATTTTGCAAACTAACATTTCTGGCCATATGGCGAGGTCGCTAACCGGTGTCAGGTCCTACTAGCTGCGCCCTTACCGCAGGTGCGCATGCGCAGCCGAGCCCGTTTAATTACTCGGTCCACGCCGTGAACTCCATTTACCCACTAAAGGAGGGCCCTTACTCGCGCCATTCGCTGACGTCATGAGTACGCGCGGGGTGGCTACCAGCCTAAGGACAGCGTGACTCTCCTACCTGCGCCCCTTTGAAGCACCAGTTATACCTGCCCCTGAAGTTCTAGGAGGGGCCAGTGACACCTCCCCCTGGGCGGACACCTCCAAAGGATGATGCCGCCCCCTCAGACCTTAAAATAACTGCTCACTGGTCATGACCTTACCGCATGTCCATACCCTAATAAATACGACGACCTGTGGAAAAAAGATCTAAAGGACAACTACACTATCTGAATCAACATGTCATGACATAACAACGTCAGGCTACTAGGGGAAAAAAAGGCATAAACAAAATTGCAACCGACATTTATATTTCAACATCACTTTCCAAACGGGAACTAAACAATTATTGCACGTCAATACACACAATAAAACAGTTATACGATATGCACAAAACTCCGCAAAGTTCCAGGGATGGTGGGTGGGGAAAATTAGGAAGCCCCGAGCGCGGGGCACGACCAGTGTGGGGAGCGTCCAGGCAACAAGGGGCAACCTGAGCGCTCCCCCCTCATTTATTCCCGGGATCGCGGGGAGGGGCGGCCCGCCCCCTCCCCCCGCCCCCCAGCCACCCGCCCCCCCATCCCGGAAGTCTGCCCAACGCCTTCCGGGTCAGGGATTGATTGATTGATTGATTGATTGGGGCGGGCGCCAGCCAACCAGTGGTGCGGCGTGCACCCCCCGCGTCATCACTGGACGCCGGGAGGTCACGCCCCACCACCGGGAGGCAAGGGGAGAGGGGGTCGCCGCACCGCCATGCGGGCGGAGGGGCCGAGGGCCCCCCCTTTTCACATGGTCAGTGACAGCTACCGCCCCCTCCCTGTGGACCAACATCAACCCAGAACACATTGACACGAAACATAATTGTCTTTGGAAGGCGCGGGATCACAAGACCCCCCCGCCGTATTTATTAAGATACAAAATAATAAAACTGTTAAACAAAAGATACAAATTTATGCAAAAAACATTCAGTGATATTAGATACAATCATATCAACAAGTATGATAGGCTAACCTTAACAAGATTCTAATACAGCTTGTTTCCTAACCGAATCTAACATCCTCCTCTGAAATTTTGCATACTAACATTCCTGGCCATATGGCGAGGTCGCTAACCGGTGTCAGGTCCTACTAGCTGCGCCCTTACCGCAGGTGCGCATGCGCAGCCGAGCCCGTTTAATTACTCGGTCCACGCCGTGAACTCCATTTACCCACTAAAGGAGGGCCCTTACTCGCGCCATTCGCTGACGTCATGAGTACGCGCGGGGTGGCTACCAGCCTAAGGACAGCGTGACTCCCCTACTCGCGCCCCTTTGAAGCACCAGTTATACCTGCCCCTGAAGTTCTAGGAGGGGCCAGTGACCCCTCCCCCTGGGCGGACACCTCCAAAGGATGATGCCGCCCCCTCAGACCTTAAAATAACTGCTCACCGGTCATGACCTTACCGCCACAGGCCAGCATTGTTAACCGACGATCTGGCCTCCCCCTTCCTAGTCCTAAAAAAGGTCATAATCCCCTCGCAAATCCCTCTAGCCATGCCAATATGTTATTAGACCACAGGACGTTCCCTGCCTCAGTCAAGTGTACCCCGTCCCGTAGGTAGAAATGTTCCCCCCAAATACACCCATGAGGGATCGTCTGCAACCGGGGGGCTCGAAATAATTTGTCCAATTGTATGTTGATCCTCTTTACCGAGTGATTCAACGCCTTCACCGAGTCCCCCCCTCGCCACTGCCACCGAGGTATAAGTTGCGACCAAACTACCGTGCAACCCGGGCATGTCCTGGCCACCCACCCCGCAGTGGAGATGATTTCCTCAATAAGGATGCGCCTACCTAGTTTGGCCAAATCATTCTCCCCCAGGTGAAGTATCACCACTGACGGGGGGACGGGTTGCTGTGATAAGAGTTCCTGAAAATAATTTCTGAACTGGCTGAGGCATAAGCCCCCCTCCCAAAGAAGGAAACAGAAAACCCCTTTTGCTCCGCCCTTTTCCTACTTTCACTTGAAAGAAAAACATGTTTAGCGCGCCTCACATAAGAGTGGCCCACAATCCAAGTCACCGATGTCCGTTGATCTTCTTGTCACTTGTGTTGAGCTGCTGTAGTTCCTTGACACACCGCGGCGAGTTCCTCCCCCGCGTGACAGGTTTGAGAAACTGCAAAAACAGAAAATACCAGGCGTGAGTCACTTCGCTATGTTATAACATGTCAATCCGTACATATCGCTTGTAACATTCAGACGACCATCTTCCAATTCTCTTAACCTTCTCTACTGGGAGTCCCCTTACCACTGCTTCAGTTGCTGCCCCAATTCTAAAGGAGTGGGTACCAAATTCTTTAGGATCCAAGCCTGCTTAACGACCGTCAACCCCAAGACTCTTCTAAACTGATACCGGGTCAATGGTGTACCATCGGCGTGACACAATAGTGCCCCCCCGCCGTACCCTCCCGCTGCCTTCTAAAGACCTCTACGTGAGAGACCGGGCAGCAAGGATTGGTCCTAGCCCGATGGAGCACTATGGTATCCCCCCGTGCCTCCTGGTCAGTTTTTGATCTTTGAATTGTCACCCACATCGTATCCTCTCTGATCCTCATGCAGGCAAATTGGAGGCCACCCAGTTTATCTCCTTTTGACGCCGCCACCAACTCGCCTATCCTCAGAGCCCCATAAAACGCCAGTGCGAATGCAGTGTTGAACAGCAGCACCTCCCATGTTGAGCTACAGACGCCATGAAGTGCCGATAATAAGGCTGTCAGCCGCACTAGCCCTATCGGCTTTCTTGTATCCGTCGAGTGTCCCTGTATGCGGCGCCAACCCCTCAAAGCCTTGCGCACCACAAAATTGTTAGTGGGATCCCTCATGCCCTTGGCCTGTGCGAAGAAGGAGACAGCCGCCCTATGCCTGTTCGCAGCTGCCACTGAGCGCCCTTCCCTGTGCATCAATTCTAGATAAGCTACAAAACTGTCCTCTTGCGCCCAGCTAACCTCCCATTCGTGCTCCAAGAAAGTACGGTAAGACAAGAACGCCCCTTCGTATGCTGTCTTGGTCCTGGGGGCTAAGCTAGCTGCCACGAGGTGCGGTAGTCTGGGGCACCAATCTGCCAGAGAGCAGCCGGGAAATGTGCTGGCGAGGGGTCTGCTGCAGGAAGCTGTTTCCAGAATACCTGCATTTTAAAGCGAGAAAGGGCATCAGCTGCATTATTGAGGACGCCTGGCACATGTTTGGCTCTGAAAACCACATTCCATTTCAAGCACTGCAGCACAATCTCCTTTACCAGGCGCAGTATGAATGGACACCGTGCCGCTTGTTGGTTTAAGCATTCCACCACGTTCATGTTATCCGACCAGAACACCACAGATTGATTGCATATGTGTTCTGGCCAGACCATCAATGCTACCCATATTGGGAACAGTTCCAGGAAGCCGATGTAGTCAAACCCCAGGACCTCCACTCCTCGGGCCACCTCTGGACGACCCATTTGGTCCCTAGGATAGCGCCAAAGCCCACACTGCCAGCAGCGTCTGTCCATAAACCCAACTCTGCTGATGTGGTGGGGGAGCCGGGCCACACTATCCTGCCATTAAAGTCCTCCAGGAATGCCATCCATATCCCCATATCCTGGCGAACCTCACATGACAACCTAGTGTGGTGATGTTTCTCCCGTAATCCTTTCATGGCTTGGGCAATAGAGCGTGAGAAGGGGCGTGCCATTGGGATGACCCGCAATGCAAAGTTCAGTTGCCCCACCGTCTCCTGCAGCTGTTGTAAGGAGACCTTGTCTTTGAGTAGGCATTGACGCAGCGCTGCCCTAAACCTAGATACTTTGTCCCTGGGCAACCTGAAGCACCCCTCCACTGAGTCTATTTCAATGCCAAGGAATTCCAAACAGGTGGACGGGCCAACCGTCTTCCCTGGCGCCAGCGGGACCCCGAAAGCCCGCATGAGCATGAAAAATTCCTGCAATGCCCAAGCACACTCCCGAGTGCCCGCCGCTCCTAGGAAAAGTAAATCGTCTAAATAATGCATGACCTGCTTGTGGCCCGTCGACTGCCTCAAGACCCATTCTAGAAACGAGCTAAAAGTCTCAAAATATGCACATGATATGGAACAACCGATAGGCATGCACTTACCCATGTAAAATTTGCCTTCAAAAGCGAAACCCAGGAGGTGGTGGTCCAAAGGATGGACTGGGAGGAGACGGAAAGCAGATTCAATGTCCGATTTTGCCATCAGTGCGCCCGGCCCTAGTCCCCGCAATAATTCCACGGCCTGGTCAAATGAAGCGTACTTCACACTACAAATACCATCATCAATCGCATCATTCAAAGACGCCCCTTTTGGTGCCGATAAGTTGTGAATCAGTCTAAACTCGCCCTTCTCCTTCTTGGGTACTACACCCAGTGAAGAACACACAAAGTTGGGAACAGGCACCTTCTGGAACGGCCCAGCTATCCTGCCAAGGGACAGCTCCTTCTTAATCTTAGCAGCCACTACTGCAGGATTATGCTTTACCGACAACTGATTCCTGTAATGTGCGCTGCCTGTGTACCCGCCTGCCGGGATCCTGAAACCTTGGGAGAAACCTTCCTGCAGTAGGGTAGCCGCTGTGTGGTCTGGGTATCTGTTCAACCATGGGATCATTGCCAAGACGTCTATTGGAGTGGGGTGAACCATGCTTTCTACCCTAATCTGGTTTCCTCCCCCCTCTCTGACCTTGGCTACCATTTTTGGACCTGCAAGTTGTCTCGGGATGTGAGGTGTGACCGCAAATTGCGCAGGCGTGTCAAAATCTACATGTGCAAGCCGGCCTCGTACAGGAGCGCTTATTAAAGTCCCAGCACACCCCCCTCCTTTCCCCCCACCCCACCTATTCTTCCCCGGGAAGTCATTCCCCTGCGCCGACCGAAAGGGCTGCTGGGGTCTGGCAGAGAACACCTTGACTGCACTGGCGGACTGGGCCGGCGCTGTGTTCCCTGAGAACTGCTTATGCCAAGACATTGAGTCAACCTTGTCCCATGACAATGATATGTCAAATTCCTTGGATTTCCTGGAATTCACATCGTACTCTTTCCACGCCTCCCCAGGGTACTGCTCGCTCCACCCTACAATCCTGCTCTGGTAGCAAGCCATTGCTGCCTGTACATTAGGAGGGCGTTCGACCGTGATAGCCGTAAAGATCGAGAAGGCCCTGATCCAATTAAGCAATGTTTCCTCTACCCTGAATTTAGAACACTGTGCTCTCCATTCGCTAGGGTGCATCCATTCCTTTAGTACCTTGGCATTCTCCATTTCCCTATTACCCAGCAACAGAGAAAAAATGTAAATATACTTTCCCCCCCAAATAATTTCTTTCACAGCCCGGGAAACATGTTGTGCTAAATCCTCACTCCTGGATGGCATTGCACCGTCACCCAAGAGAGGCAGAGCCACCTCCTTACCATTTCTGGACACTTGGGCCGGTCCTCCTTCATTTCCGTTCGGTTGGGCGGCATTGGAACCTGTAAGTGAAGAAGAAGAGGGGCCCGCAGCACTACCAGCAGCCGTTGCTGCTCTAATTTTTTCCACCATCTTAGCCGCCTCAGCGGAATGATCCGACGTTGGGGGCAACACACCCCCCTTTTGTAGCCAATGCAATAAAGCCGCTATCTGGGCTGCCAGCTCGGGAGGGACTGGAGCTTCTGAATCTGGCACTACTGCCGGCACCACTGGCCCCCCTGGGGGCACGCCCAGCGGCACTGGTGGGCTAGGTAAGGGTGCGGCCGGCGGCGGCGCAACCGGGGCTGGTATTGGTACCACAAGCAGGGGGGCACAGTAGGTGCTGGCACGGGGACCATAGGAAGAGGTCCCACGGGGGCAGATGGAGCCGACCCCACAGGAGGGGTCCCTGGTGGCAAGGCAGGAGCCGGTGCCGTGGGCGCCGGGACTAATGGCGCGGGTGTAGGGGGGACAGCCAGAGGTGCAGGAGCGGGTGCGCTGCGTCTAGATTTCTTGGCCTTGCTCCTCTTCGGTGGGGTGGCGAAATCCCACCTTGGCAAAGGCGCCGTAATCTGCTGCTTGGGCCTAACCTGTGGGCCCGAAGGGCCATCAAACCTCCCATTCATGCGAGCCTCCAATTCATCAACCTTTCCCAACTTTTTATCAATGGCGGTCATCGTAAGCATCATGGCCTGCATCATCACCTCCATTTTGGACCCCTTACCCCCCATAGCTCCTTGCATTTTGCTTCCCACTGTACTACCCTCCTAATGTCCGAACTCAAGTGCCCGTGCACACTGTACCTTCAACAGATGGAGGATACGCAGGGGGCTTTGAGCACCATGCAACTGCGACCGCAACACACCGGCTTGTCCGATTGTCAGGGGGGAGTAAACTCTAGTGTAGACCTACCCGGCGGCCACTAGAAGCAATGAAATGCGAGCCCCCCCGCCCTCCTCTTACCACCGACGTCCTGCGTGTTCCACGGCCGGTAACAGTTCTAAGTCCGTCCCTGGTCCCGCACTCGCACTCCACCGACTTAGCGTCCACTGTACCCGAATTGCCTGGTGAGTGCTCCGCAACGTACGGTCCACGCTCAGACTGTCCACTTCCAATGTCACGCTCCCACACACCCCACCAGCAGTCCTCACTTCGGCGCCGACCTGCAGTAACAGAGTAAAAAATATTACGACTTTTGAGTCCAGGTGCCGCCGCGTTCCTCGCGTTCTCTTTCCGACGCTGTCCTCCTAAGACTCGGCACCTCCCTCCGCCGCTTCACCGCCGACAACAACCTCAAAAATATAAGAAAGAAAATTAGGAAGCCCCGAGCGCGGAGCACGACCAGTGTGGGGGAGCGTCTAGGCAACAAGGGGCCACCTGAGCGCTCCCCCCTCCTTTATTCCCGGGATCGCGGGGAGGGGCGGCCCGCCCCCTCCCCCCGCCCCCCCGTCCCGGAAGTCTGCCCAACGCCTTCCGGGCCAGGGGGCGGGCACCAGCCAACCAGTGGTGCGGCGCGCACCCCCCGCGTCATCACTGAACGCCGAGAGGTCACGCCCCACCACCGGGAGGCAAGGGGAGAGGGGGTCGCCGCACCGCCATGCGGGCGGAGGGGCCGAGGCCCCCCCTTTTCATGTCATGTGGGGTATACTTACTTGGACATATTGCTATTTCATTATATGTTGTGAGGCCAGTTCTAATGTTTCTTATTGTTGTTTTTACCCTGGTCACTTCCCCACCGAAGTAGAACTTTCAGGGACCCTCTTATGTTTATTATTAATCATGGCTTCCCGACTTCACCAATTTGTGTGATCCTGTGCAATTGTCTGATTATGGCTTGCACCTTCATAAGACCTGGGGGCACCTTGAAAAACATGCGACAAGATATCGGCTGTTTGAAACTCTCCCATGTTTGAATTGTAAAACCATACGGTTATCAGTCTATCCTAACACCTAACACCCCAGAGGGTTCCTGTGTTAACTGACTCCAGGGGGAACGCTTGTTAATAAAGACCCTTTTTAAGAAGAGACTGTATATTAGGAGGTTCAAGGACGCCGGTGATGCCCTCACCAGGAGAGCTCTGTATGTATCGCTGCTGATCCTGTTTCAACCCCAGCTTTGCATCACAACAAACCGTGTTTTACCTGCTGCATCAGCCCATGGTCAGTCATCTCAGCACCGGGACTGCCAGACCCAACTATCTGTGTGCGCTGCTGTCCTCAACCACAGTGGGGAGTGATGGCCAATCAGGGGAGCTGTTGACGAGCCTATAGCTATTGCTGCTGGTGTTCTAATTATAAGGTGTGCTTATGAGCACGATCACCTGGAGGGTGTCCTGGCACCGAGAACCGATGTTCCTTGAAAAAAACTCAAGAGTACTTATTTTATCGACCTCGGAAGGAAGAAAAGCTGAGCAGACCTGCCAGTATGTGAGCAGGCTGCATAGAATGTCCCCTCCGATCTCTGTTTTAAGCCAATATTGAGGCTTACACTTAAGAAGCATTTGCCGAAAGAAACCTCCAGATATAAACCAGGGAGCCGCACGGTGCCTTTATGAGAACCTGGGAAGAGCAGCAGACAGGGCTCACGGTGCGCTCGACTACGTCTTTAGTAACTTATGTCTTGTGAGTTTGGGACCTTTGGTATTAGAGATTGATAAGCATCGCAACCAGCCCTTCCACCTCCTAATCACAAGTCATAACCCCAACTGAGAGGAAGGTTCATTCATTCTCGCCGGGCCCTCCTGACTCCTGCAGATTCAAGCTTTAGGAAGGTTCATCCCTTCTCGCCGCGCCCTCCTGACTCCAGCAGATTCAAGCTTTAGGAAGGTTCATCCCTCGTCGCCGGGCCCTCCTGACTCCAGCAGATTCAAGCTTTAGGAAGGTTCATCCCTTCTCGCCGCGCCCTCCTGACTCCAGCAGATTCAAGCTTTAGGAAGGTTCATCCCTTCTCGCCGTGCCCGCCTGACTTCAGCAGATTCAAGCTTTAGGAAGGTTCATCCCTTCTCGCCGTGCCCGCCTGACTTCAGCAGATTCAAGCTTTAGGAAGGTTCATCCTTTCTCGCCCCGCTCTCCTGACTCCAGCAGATTCAAGCTTTAGGAAGGTTCATCCCTTCTCGCCGGGCCCTCCTGACTCCAGCAGATTCAAGCTTTAGGAAGGTTCATCCCTTCTCGCCGGGCCCTCCTGACTCCAGCAGATTCAAGCTTTAGGAAAGTTCATCCCTTCTCGCCGCGCCCTCCTGACTCCAGCAGATTCAAGCTTTAGGAAGGTTCATCCTTTCTCGCCGGGCCCTCCTGTCTCCAGCAGATTCAAGCTTTAGGAAGGTTCATCTCTTCTTGCCGCGCCCTCCTGACTCCAGCAGATTCAAGCTTTAGGAAGGTTCATCCCTTCTCGCCGGGCCCTCCTGTCTCCAGCAGATTCAAGCTTTAGGAAGGTTCATCCATTCTCGCCGCGCCCTCCTGACTCCTGCAGATTCAAGCTTTAGGAAGGTTCATCCCTTCTCGCCGGGCCCTCCTGACTCCAGCAGATTCAAGCTTTAGGAAGGTTCATCCCTCGTCGCCGCGCCCTCCTGACTCCTGCAGATTCAAGCTTTAGGAAGGTTCATCCCTTCTCGCCGGGCCCTCCTGACTCCTGCAGATTCAAGCTTTAGGAAGGTTCATCCCTTCTCGCCGCGCCCTCCTGACTCCAGCAGATTCAAGCTTTAGGAAGGTTCATCCCTTCTCGCCGCGCCCTCCTGACTCCAGCAGATTCAAGCTTTAGGAAGGTTCATCCCTTCTCGCCGCGCCCTCCTGACTCCAGCAGATTCAAGCTTTAGGAAGGTTCATCCCTTCTCGCCGCGCCCTCCTGACTCCAGCAGATTCAAGCTTTAGGAAGGTTCATCCCTTCTCGCCGCGCCCGCCTGACTCCAGCAGATTCAAGCTTTAGGAAGGTTCATCCCTTCTCGCCGGGCCCTCCTGACTCCAGCAGATTCAAGCTTTAGGAAGGTTCATCCCTTCTCGCCGGGCCCTCCTGACTCCAGCAGATTCAAGCTTTAGGAAGGTTCATCCCTTCTCGCCGCGCCCTCCTGACTCCAGCAGATTCAAGCTTTAGGAAGGTTCATCCCTTCTCGCCGCGCCCTCCTGACTCCTGCAGATTCAAGCTTTAGGAAGGTTCATACCTTCTCGCCGCGCCCTCCTGACTCCAGCAGATTCAAGCTTTAGGAAGGTTCATCCCTTCTCGCCGCGCCCTCCTGACTCCTGCAGATTCAAGCTTTAGGAAGGTTCATCCCTTCTCGCCGCGCCCGCCTGACTCCAGCAGATTCAAGCTTTAGGAAGGTTCATCCCTTCTCGCCGGGCCCGCCTGACTCCAGCAGATTCAAGCTTTAGGAAGGTTCATCCCTTCTCGCCGGGCCCGCCTGACTCCAGCAGATTCAAGCTTTAGGAAGGTTCATCCCTTCTCGCCGGGCCCTCCTGTCTCCAGCAGATTCAAGCTTTAGGAAGGTTCATCCCTTCTCGCCGCTCCCTCCTGACTCCTGCAGATTCAAGCTTTAGGAAGGTTCATCCCTTCTCGCCGCTCCCTCCTGTCTCCAGCAGATTCAAGCTTTAGGAAGGTTCATCCCTTCTCGCCGGGCCCTCCTGACTCCAGCAGATTCAAGCTTTAGGAAGGTTCATCCCTTCTCGCCGGGCCCTCCTGACTCCAGCAGATTCAAGCTTTAGGAAGGTTCATCCCTCGTCGCCGCGCCCTCCTGACTCCAGCAGATTCAAGCTTTAGGAAGGTTCATCCCTTCTCGCCGGGCCCTCCTGACTCCAGCAGATTCAAGCTTTAGGAAGGTTCATCCCTTCTCGCCGGGCCCTCCTGACTCCAGCAGATTCAAGCTTTAGGAAGGTTCATCCCTTCTCGCCGCGCCCTCCTGACTCCAGCAGATTCAAGCTTTAGGAAGGTTCATCCCTTCTCGCCGCGCCCTCCTGACTCCAGCAGATTCAAGCTTTAGGAAGGTTCATCCCTTCTCGCCGCGCCCTCCTGACTCCAGCAGATTCAAGCTTTAGGAAGGTTCATCCCTTCTCGCCGCGCCCTCCTGAGTCCTGCAGATTCAAGCTTTAGGAAGGTTCATCCCTTCTCGCCGGGCCCTCCTGACTCCAGCAGATTCAAGCTTTAGGAAGGTTCATCCCTTCTCGCCGCGCCCGCCTGACTCCAGCAGATTCAAGCTTTAGGAAGGTTCATCCCTTCTCGCCCCGCTCTCCTGACTCCAGCAGATTCAAGCTTTAGGAAGGTTCATCCCTTCTCGCCACGCCCTCCTGACTCCAGCAGATTCAAGCTTTAGGAAGGTTCATCCCTTCTCGCCACGCCCTCCTGACTCCAGCAGATTCAAGCTTTAGGAAGGTTCATCCCTTCTCGCCGGGCCCTCCTGACTCCTGCAGATTCAAGCTTTAGGAAGGTTCATCCCTTCTCGCCGGGCCCTCCTGACTCCAGCAGATTCAAGCTTTAGGAAGGTTCATCCCTTCTCGCCGCGCCCTCCTGACTCCAGCAGATTCAAGCTTTAGGAAGGTTCATCCCGTCTCACCGGGCCCTCCTGACTCCAGCAGATTCAAGCTTTAGGAAGGTTCATCCCTTCTCGCCGCGCCCTCCTGACTCCAGCAGATTCAAGCTTTAGGAAGGTTCATCCCTTCTCGCCGCGCCCTCCTGACTCCAGCAGATTCAAGCTTTAGGAAGGTTCATCCCTTCTCGCCGCGCCCTCCTGACTCCAGCAGATTCAAGCTTTAGGAAGGTTCATCCCTTCTCGCCGGGCCCTCCTGACTCTTGCAAATTCAAGCTTTAGGAAGGTTCATCCCTTCTCGCCGGGCCCTCCTGACTCCAGCAGATTCAAGCTTTAGGAAGGTTCATCCCTTCTCGCCGCGCCCTCCTGACTCCAGCAGATTCAAGCTTTAGGAAGGTTCATACCTTCTCGCCACGCCCTCCTGACTCCAGCAGATTCAAGCTTTAGGAAGGTTCATACCTTCTCGCCGGGCCCTCCTGACTCCAGCAGATTCAAGCTTTAGGAAGGTTCATCCCTTCTCCCCGGGCCCTCCTGACTCCAGCAGATTCAAGCTTTAGGAAGGTTCATCCCTTCTCGCCGCGCCCTCCTGACTCCAGCAGATTCAAGCTTTAGGAAGGTTCATCCCTTCTCGCCGCGCCCTCCTGACTCCAGCAGATTCAAGCTTTAGGAAGGTTCATCCCTTCTCGCCGCGCCCTCCTGACTCCAGCAGATTCAAGCTTTAGGAAGGTTCATCCCTTCTCGCCGGGCCCTCCTGAATCCAGCAGATTCAAGCTTTAGGAAGGTTCATCCCTTCTCGCGGCGCCCGCCTGACTCCAGCAGGTTCAAGCTTTAGAAAGGTTCATACTTTCTCGCCGGGCCCTCCTGACTCCAGCAGATTCAAGCTTTAGGAAGGTTCATCCCTTCTCCCCGGGCCCTCCTGACTCCTGCAGATTCAAGCTTTAGGAAGGTTCATCCCTTCTCGCCGGGCCCTCCTGACTCCAGCAGATTCAAGCTTTAGGAAGGTTCATCCCTTCTCGCCGGGCCCTCCTGACTCCAGCAGATTCAAGCTTTAGGAAGGTTCATCCCTTCTCGCCGCGCCCGCCTGACTCCAGCAGATTCAAGCTTTAGGAAGGTTCATCCCTTCTCCCCGGGCCCTCCTGACTCCTGCAGATTCAAGCTTTAGGAAGGTTCATCCCTTCTCACCGGGCCCTCCTGACTCCAGCAGATTCAAGCTTTAGGAAGGTTCATCCCTTCTCGCCGGGCCCTCCTGACTCCAGCAGATTCAAGCTTTAGGAAGGTTCATCCCTTCTCGCCGGGCCCTCCTGACTCCAGCAGATTCAAGCTTTAGGAAGGTTCATCCCTTCTCGCCGCGCCCGCCTGACTCCAGCAGATTCAAGCTTTAGGAAGGTTCATCCCTTCTCGCCGGGCCCTTCTGACTCCAGCAGATTCAAGCTTTAGGAAGGTTCATCCCTTCTCGCCGGGCCCTCCTGACTCCAGCAGATTCAAGCTTTAGGAAGGTTCATCCCTTCTCGCCGGGCCCTCCTGACTCCAGCAGATTCAAGCTGTGCTCCATCTGTGCAGTGGCAGCATTCCTTCCATGAGTAAATGAAGACAAAGTGTGATCACCCGTGGTGGCACAAGCACTTACACGGCCAAGCAGCGAAGTATCCGATCAACAGCATCAAATAAACAGCACTCCCCTTCACCCATCACGATGCCTTCATGGCACGCGGCATGAAGAGGGTGCCTGAGCATTCGTCTGCCCTAGATTGAATTTAGGTCAAAGGGATGACATAACTGTCCATCGGCTGTGAGTCACACCCATTAATGCCTCAGCCACCCCACAGGGCCCACCCTCCAGACAATGCCATGTCACGGCCACTCTCAGGTCACCTACCCAGGCACCGCACCGCGTGAGTTAAAGACGTGCATGGACCCAGGTGGAAGAAATGCGACAAACCTCCCGATGAAGGCCCGCCCACATACCCTCCCCACTCCCCAAAACTCCAGCTACTACCATGAAACCGCTGCTCTCCTGATGGTGCCATATTCAATCCGCCTTTACGCATGCGGCGTCCCTATTACAATAAAGGAGCAATAAGCATGCCAGGGGAGCTGGGATCTGTGCTTAGCATAGTGTGCCGCCTCTATTGAGGAGGACACCGAACTCCCACGCCACTCAAGACATCTGGGCATCAAGCCCGGTCCCTGCGCCACATCTGCTGGCCCTTGGAATCCTCACAGCCACAGATGATCAAACTCTGTTAGACTGTGTTTTTAAAGACAACAGATTTTGTAAGTATATACCCTTTGGATCCACCACCTCAGCTGGAACTACGCCACTTTACCGTAAGGACCTACGGATTTATGCTTAGGTCGGGGTCATTCACCCTTAGTCTCATCATCAAATAAGACTATTCAACGTTTCCTGTTCATAGGAGCCTCATTTACTCTACATTCAGTTTAAGCTCCTGTTTTCCGTCTATGCAGGAACTTGTGGCACGGTTTCCTGACGAAGGCGTCCTCACGCCGAAACGCGTGTCGAATTTCAGAATTTCACATTGTTTTGCCACTTTCTGACTCATTGAAGTACACCTTTTAAACAAATTAATTGTCACATTGATACATTGTATGTCTTTTTACATTATGAAATCTTTTCCTCTTTTTCAATAACAGTGACAGATGAAATTGTATTGTGTTTTTATTTTTGCATTTTAAGCACCTAATAAAACCAATTTAATGTATTGCCTTTGTTTGCTTGACAATCACTATATATAACATATGTAACACACATTCTATATTTGTTAATATTGATCTATTACGGTCTAAGAAGTTGCCCACATTGTGTTTTACCCTTCCCTAGAAGTTTTGAAATGTCAGGAGGTCTCTGTTATTACATATAGTGTAATAACAGAGTCCTGCCTTGTAGGAGAGTAGGGTCTGCTTCCGTATGGTCACCCCCACTTTTTGCTGTGTTTCACTGGTTTTCCAACTCTAGACTGGCTGTGGCCCTGCTAATCAGGACCACAGCCTAGCTGTTCTGTCTCTAAAGTGTAACCATGTACTTTAGGTACATACCAGATTGGGTATTGGGTCACCTTTGTAAGTCCCTGTATAGTGTACCATAGGTACCCAGGGCATAGGTGCATCCAAGGCCTACCAGGGGCTGCAGCATGTATTATGCCATCCCTGGCTGTCCATCCAAACTGACACCACAGGCTGATCAGTCAGCCTGGGTATGGTGGTGTAATCACCCCTTACAAGGATATAGTGTACCTATATCCACCTTTACAGATAGACACATATACACCTATAAGTCACTCCTGTGGCAGGCCTCAACGATCCTGGAGGCAGAGTGCTTGGTTTTATGTAATACGGTGCTCTGGCATGCGCTGAGCCCCTCTGCAGCTTTCGGAACCATCTCATTATAGCTGTTCTATGATATAGACATAATATATACTCTGAAGTGCATTGTAATCCTCGCAGTTAAATGCTAACTTGTGTTTGGCTTTATCAAAACATGTTGTGTAAGGTGTCAAACACTTTGGAATACTACCCCCCCCACCAGTCCTGGCGGCAGGGGTAGCATTCCACCCTTCTAGAGGGAAAGACACGTAGCTACTGGTTTACCCAGTTAGAATCCAAACGAGCCCTGGCATCACAAAATGGATGCTGCTGCCATAGACACGAGTTTGCCCTCCTGCTGCTGGACGAAACTCCGTCAAGGGAGGCCTGGACAATAGGTTTCCTGTCAGGGAAGGTGCTAGCACCTCTCCAAACAGGGTTAGTGTATTGGGGCAGGGAGGGTTGCATTCAGGGAATGCTTTTTGCAGACACTGCCTGGGGCACACAAGGTGCTCCATGCATAGCCCAGTTCACACCGGTTGCTGGGGCGCAAGCCCCAGCTCTGGTGCGAAACTGGACAAAGGGAAAGGGGTGTAACCACCCCCTTCCCTGGTCCACCCATAGGAGGGACCTAGCAGGTAATCCACCCCTTTTCTTAGTATAAGTATAGGAGCTGTGTCCCTAGGACTTTAGATTCACCTGGACGACATCTTGAAGCTGAAATCCCGGAACTTCAACATTCCATTCTGACTGGAAGACTGAGGACATCTCTCTTGTGGTCAGGGAGTGACCACCCTGTTCAAACAGGCACCACCAAGCAACTTGCTGATCAGCAACCTCGAGGCTCCTGCCTGATCCCGAAGTGGCTGCGACACAGGACTTGGACTTCCAGACATCTAGGACCAAGACCGACATCCACAGCAAAGCTGAGACACGTGGCTGCCACGAGAGACGTGAGACCAGAACTCCTGAAGATCCTGGTTTTTGCTTACTGCATTGACTCCCGAGGTAACTCGCATTTGTGCATTGGGGTACTTGAAGCACCTGACCCGAGAACGATTTGCACCAAAGCTGAAGTCCGCACACTCCGCGAGTGGCCCGTGGGCCCCGCCTTTGCATTTCCTCTTGACGTGTCTTACCGGTTCCGAGTCCGTTGGCTAGTGAGCCCCTGGGAGACTTTCTTTGAAATCTAACTTTCTCATCTGGTTGCTCCAGACTTGCCCCAGCTTCCCTGAAAAGGAGAAGCGCCTCAAACCTTGCTGGTCTGCAACAGAGCCAATCTTGACATCCTGCGTGGGTTGCAGCTACCAAGGCTTGTTGGGTCCAATCCGGATACCGACACCGCAGTCAACTAGATCCTTCATGGAACAGCTAGAATCCAGTGCCTGGTCATCGTCGATGCCTCCTGGACCACATGGCTGAAGAGACAAGCTCACCATCTTCACAACGAAAGCACCCGACATAGCCTGGTTCCTTCCTGGTACCTTCCTGGTCACTGGCTAGTGACCCAGACTCTGTCCCTTCTGCTTTCAGGTTCTTCAGATCTTCGATCCACCCGGACACTTCTCTGGTCGCCTGCAGCACTTCTTTACAGGTCTCCATAGAAAATCATGACGAAACCCGACATGAAAAAACACCTATGCACCCGGCTACCCTGGGTAAGGTAACACGAGTACCCCGGTGCTCCCATGGGTCTTGACTCTCGAAGTGTCCTAGTCTAAAGGGGTTTTACCGTAGTCCACCTCGAAGTGTCCTAAAACAGTAACTTTGTAACTTCTTCGTTCTCCATTATAAGTCAATGGTAACCCGCGGCTGTGTTTAGACACTGCACGTGTCTCCCGTGGTCCCCCTACTTCTTAACCTTGGATTGTTTAGTGTAGGCCCAGCGATTCCTTAGGCCCTAGGCCTACTTTCCATTTCAGACGTGGTTCTTATACCACTATTTTTATATATGGTTTGTGAGGCCCCTAGTGCATAACTGTATTTGTGCAACTTATCGTATGACAATTGAGAATCTTGTAATGTACTTCGACCTCCGACCTCATAAAGATTGCAGCGGGGTTGTGTTTAGAATAAATACATATATATTTGATATATACCTTGTGTGGTGTACTTTCATTTGGTACTCAAGAGATTATATATGGTAAAACAACTAGCTTAACTCGCCTCTAAGTCTTAGCCGGATGACTGCTGGCCATTCTACCACCAGGTTATCTTTCTATAAGGTTGCCTTTACAACCACCATCAATAAGGGTCGATTGGACTGGTGCAAGGTGTCTCACTAGAATAGTGGACATCATATACCAGGCCAACTTCTCACATTGGTGTGCAGCGGTTGGGATAAGAGCTTGCATTTGTTTTACCAAAATAATCTTGAGAATATCATTTGAAAAATCACCAAGGTACCTGTAGGTACATATAAACCAAGTTCTTGTAATACATAAGTTCATCTGAACATAGCAGTTGTAGGTGGTAAGGGCCTAGCACACCCTGACTACAACTCCTAGAGAGGTTCTAGTAGGAAACAAATAGTGTAGGAAGGTGCCCACACCACACCTCACTAGAAATGTCCTTGGAGGCAGGGCCTAGTGTGCCTCTGTCAGAAGAGAACCTCAGGGTTCCTTCTAAATATGACACATTTACTTTTCAAGAACTGAGAAGTTTGTGTTCAGTCAGAAGACTGAGACAAGGACAGAGTCCAACCATTAACCACCTGGTAGAAATCTTAGTGGCTTATGGTGTAGAGAATGCATCTGACCCAAGTAGCCAAGGGAGTGCAGAGGGGGGCCACCCTTCTGCTGAAGAGGACCATACTGGGCCAGTCCCACAGGAATATGAAGCAGAAGAAGGTGAAGATGATGACAACCTGGAAAACTTAGGACTACTTGGGACTGGAAGTGGAAGGATCCACCCAGACCCCAAGTAGGCCTAGTGGTGGGCACAGACGAAACAGATCTTATTCGGAAGACTCTATACATTCTGACTCATCAGTAGGGTTCAATGCCTCAGCTCTGAGGAGGATGTCTTCCCCTCAGAGAAGAGAGCATAAAGCTAGGATGAGGGAATCCAAGCTTAGAATCAAGAGGCAAGAAATTGCCCTTGGTAAAGAGACCCTGGCTCTTGAAAGAGAGAGAAAGTTGTGTGGGCTAGAGCCCACTGGTGGCAGCAACATCCCTAGGAATAGGGATAGGTCTTTTGACAATAGAAACCTAAGTAAGATTGTCCCTCCCAACAAGAGTGGGGATGACATCCACAAATGGATAGCTGCTTTGGAGAGGGCCTGCAAAGTACAGCAGGTACCCAGAGTCAGCGGGCAGCAATCTTATGGCTCTCCTTTGCAGACAAAGGTAGAGACAAGCTCCTCACAGTTAGTGATGAGGATGCTGACAACTATGTAGTCCTGAAGAGTGCTCTAATAGATGGGCTTGGCCTAACCACTGAACAGTATAGGTTGCTGTTCAGAGACACCCAAAAGACACAGACTCAGGACTGGACTGACTTTGTACATTGTGCAGCCAAGGCTCTGGAGGGTTGGTTACTGGGCAGTAAAGTACGTGACTATACAGGATTGTATAACCTTATGAAGAGAGAACAGATTCTTAATAACTGTCAGAACCAGCTGTTGCATCAGCACCTGATTGACTCTGATCTGACCTCTCCCCAAGAATTGGGAAAGAAGGCAGACAAATGGGTCAGAACCAGGGTGAAGCAGAAGGTACAGAACCCGGGTGCTGATGAGAAGAAGCAAGACCAAAAGGGTGGGAAGAAAGCAAAAGACCAGTAGTCTTCTCAAGGTCCCCAAAAAGCTTCTACTGGTGGGGGTCCCCAACAAACCAAAAAGAAAGAAGGTCCTAAGAAACCATGGTGCAAAGTTTGTACGGTAAATTCTCACTGGACAAGTGATTGCACCAAGAAGGAGACAGCTCCAGCCACCATAGCCCCTAAGGCAACTGTTCCCCCAAATTCAGCTCCAAGTGGTGATTCTCAACAGAAGGGTGTCGTAGGGTTAACCCTGGGAACTGAGATGAATTCTGGCCTAGTCAGGATACCAACTCAAGCTGTCCTGATTTGTGATGGGGACCTGATTTTGTCCTCTACTGAGAGCCCCAATAACTTGGGCAAGTACAGACAGACACCTTTAATAAATAACAGAATGGCTCAGGCCTACAGGGACACAGGTACTAGTATCACAATGGGGACACCTGACTTTGTGGACCCTGGACAGATCATACTAGATGAGAATTACCTAGTGACCAATGCTAGCAATGCTACTACCACACACAGTATAACAGTTGTTAATTTCTCCTGGGGAGGGGTAACTGGCCTGAAGAAGGTTGTTGTTAGTTCAGACCTCCCTGTAGAAAATTTGCTTGGCAATGACCTGGAATCTTCAGCCTGGTCTGAAGTGGAGTATCGGACCCATGCATAAATGTTAGGAATCTCAGCACATGTCCTTGCTGTGACTAGATCACAGGTCAGAAATTGCAACACTGAAGAGGCACTGGATTCTGGAATAATGGACCAGTTGCCTTCCAAGAGGAGAAGCAGTAGGGTTAAGGCAGTGCCTTCCCCCTGCCTCAGAATGAGGACCAGCCTTCTGAGGAAGCTGATTATGAGACCCAAGAAGGAACTGTCCTAGAAGAGCTTGAACCTGATCAGGTTGTGTTTCTTGGGACAGGGGGGCCTTCCAGGGCAGATCTGAGGCAGGCACAGTTGGACTGTCCTTCTCTTGAACCCCTCAGACAGCAAGCTGCTGCTGAGGCTGCAGGGAATGCTAGTGGCACCCATGTAAATAAAAAAATTGTAAATTGATACTTGTATAGCGCACTACTCACCCGCAAGGGTCTCAAGGCGCTTGTACGACGAATACTGCTGTGGAACCCATCCTGGCTTTCCCTGTGAGGCGTCCACTCCTGGGCACCCCCAAGGTGGAGGCCAGGCATCCTTAGCGTTGTGGGGGCCGTTGTGGAGATTAAGCAAGCTATTGCCCAGAGTTGCAGAGTGGGACTCCATGATTGGAATAGGCACTGAGGCGAGAATTATCAGGTCCGTGGAATTTTGAGCCCAAGACCCACCGAGGTGGGAATTGAACCCTGGTCCCGGGCTAGACCTCTGCATCAGGGTCTGCTGCTCTAACCATTGAGCCACACTTCTCCACTGAAGTTTACTGGGAAGAAGGTCTCCTGTATTCAGAGGATAGAGACCCCAGGCCTGGTGCTTCCAGGAGGTTGGTCATACCTCTGGCATTCAGGGGCTTCCTTTTGACACTAGCCCATGATATTCCCCTTGCAGGACATCTTCGCCAGAACAAGACTTGGGACAGGCTTGTCCCTCACTTTCACTGGCCCCACATGTCTGAAGACACCAAGGAGTTTTGTCGCTCCTGTCTCACCTGCCAAGCCAGTCGCAAATCAGGTGGCACCACAAAGGCCCGCCTTACACCACTACCTGTGGTGGGGGTTCCCTTTGAGAGAGTTGGGATTGACATTGTTGGACCAATGGATCCCCAAACAGCATCTGGGCACATGTTTATTCTGGTGGTGGTGGATCATGCCACCAGATACCCAGATCATATTCGCTTTAGGACCACTACATCACCTGTGGTGGCAAGAGCCCTTTTGGGAGTGTTCTCAAGAGTGGGTTTCCCTGAGGAGGTAATCTCAGACAGAGGTACCAACTTCATGTCTAGTTATCTGACTGCAATTTGGAAGGAGTGTGGAGTGAACTACAAGTTCACCACACATTATCACCCACAATGCAACGGTCTAGTTGAAAGATTCAACAAGACATTAAAGGGTATGATTAAGTGTCTCCCTGAAAAGCTCAGGTGGAGATGGGACATCCGATTGCCCTGCCTTTTATTTGCATACAGAGAGGTCCCACAGAAGCGGGTTGGCTACAGCCCTTTTGAACTTTTGTTTGGGCATCCTGTAAGAGGACCCCTTTGTCTGGTAAAGGAAGGATGGGAGTTACCACTCAAACTTCCTAAACAAGACATTGTGGACTATGTACTTGGTCTCCGCTCCAGGATGGCTTAGTACATGAAAAAGACATCTAAACACCTTGAGGCCAGTCAGGAATTACAAAAGACCTGGCATGACCAAAAGGCTGCCCTGACTCTTTACCATCCAGGACAGAAAGTGTGGGTGTTGAAGCCTGTGTCCCCAGCAGCTCTCCATGACAAGTGGAGTTGACCCCACACTATTGTTGAGCAGAAGGGAGAAGTCACCTACTTGCTTGACCTTGGAACTCCCAGGAGCTCCCTTAGGGTGCTTCATGTCAACAGATTGAAACCATATGTTGACAGGGCATACATGGGCTTGCTCATGGCTACTGATGAAGGACAGGAAGTAGAGAGTGACTAGCTCCCAGACATGCTCTCTCAGAACCCTGATGATGGTTCAGTTGATGGTGTTGCCTTGGCATGCAGCCTCACTGAACAGCAGCAGAGTGCCTGCAGACAAGTTCTGCAGTCATACAGACATATGTTTTCACTAACACCAAGTCAGACCACCTGGTGCACTCATGAAGTGGACACTGGGGACAGCCTGCCTGTTAAAAGTAAGATTTACAGGGAACCTGATCATGTCAGGGACTGTATCAGGACAGAAGTCCAGAAAATGTTGGATCTGAAAGTTATTGAGCCCTCAGAGAGCCCTTGGGCCAGTCCAGTAGTCCTTGTGCCAAAACCTCACACCCAGGGTGGTAAGAGAAAGATGAGATTTTGTGTGGATTACAGAGGTCTCAATGCTGTCACTAGGACAGATGACAATCCAATCCCTAGGGCAGATGAACTCAAAGACAAATTGGCATCTGCCAAGTTCTTGAGCACATTTGACCTAACAGCTGGCTACTGGCAGATCAGACTAACTGACTCTGCAAAGTCAAAGACAGCATTCTCAACCCCTAGTGGGCATTATCAATTTGTGGTAATGCCCTTTGGTCTGAAGAATGCACCTGCCACACTTCAAAGGTTGGTGAACCAAGTCCTCACAGGCCTGGGTGACTACTGTGCAGCTTATCTAGATGATATTGCTGTCTTTAGCTCCACCTGGGAAGATCACCTGATCCACCTGAAGAATGTTTTGGAGGCCCTGCAGAAGGCAGGCCTAACAATCAAGGATTCCAAGTGCCAGATAGGGCAGAGTCAGGTTGTATACCTGGGTCACCTTGTAGGTGGAGGTCAGGTTCAACCATTGCAGAGCAAGATCCAGACCGTAATGCACTGGACTGCTCCTATCACCCTGACTCAGGTCAGAGCTTTCTTGGGCCTGACTGGGTATTACAGAGAGTTTGTCAAGGGGTATGGGTCCATTGTGACACCCCTCAATGACTTAACTTCAAAGAAAATGCCTAAGAAGGTTCAGTGGACAGTAAGCTGTCAAAGGGCATTTAATGACCTGAAGCAGGCCATGTGCATTGCACCAATTCTGCAAAGTCCAGACTACTCCAAGGAATTCATTATTCAAACAGATGCTTCTGAGTTGGGGGTAGGTGCTGTTCTTTTACAACTGAATAAAGATGGTCAAGGCCAGTCTATAGCTTTTATTAGCAGGAGGCTAACCCCTAGAGAGGAACGTTGGTCAGCTACTGAAAGGGAGGCCTTTGCTGTGGTTTGGGCCCTGAAGAAGCTGAGGTCATACTTGTTTGGCACTCACTTCAAGGTTCAGACAGACCATAAGCCCCTCTTATGGCAAAATCAGATGAAGGGTGAAAATCCCAAACTGCTCAGGTGGTCCATTTCGCTACAGGGGATGAACTTTACAGTGGAACATAGACCTGGGAGTGACCATGCCAATGCAGATGGGCTCTCCAGATATTTCCACTTAGAACATTTAGACTCAACTGGTCACAGTTAGTTTAATGACCCTGCATTTGGGGGGGGGGGTTGTGTGGAAGAGTAGGGTCTGCTTCCTATGGTCACCCCCACTTTTTGCTGTGTTTCAATGGTTTTTCGACTTTAGACTGGCTGTGGCCTTGCTAACCAGGACCCAGTCTAGCTGTACTCTCTCTAAATTGTTACTATGTACTTTAGGTACATACCAAATTGGAAATTGGGTCACCTCTGTGAGCCCCTGTATAGTGTACCCTAGGTACCCAGGGCATAGGTGCATCCAAGGCCTACCAGGGGCTGCAGCATGAACTATGCCACCCCTGGCTGGCCCTCCAAACTGACACCACAGGTCTGATCAGTCAGCCTGGGTAAGGTGGTGTAATCACCCCTTACTATGATATAGTATACCTATATCCACCTTTACAGATAGACACATATACACCTATAAGTCACTCCTATGGCAGGCCTCGACAATCCTGGAGGCAGAGTACTTGGTTTTATGTGAGAGGGTGCTCTAGCATGAGCTGAGCCCCTCTGCAGCTTTCGGAACCATCTCCTTTTAGCTGTTCTATGATATAGCCATACCATATACACTTAGGTGCTTTATAATCCTCGTGGTTAAATGCTAACTTTGGTTTGGCTTTATCAAAACATGTAGTGTAAGGTGTCAAACACTTTGGAATACTACCCCCCACCAGTCCTGGCGGCGGGGGTAGCATTCCACCCTTCTAGAGGGAGAAGACATGCAGCTACTGGTTTACCCGGTTAAAATCCAAACGAGCCCTGGCATCACAAAATGGATGCTGCTGCCACAGACACAAGTTTGCCCTCCTGCTGCTGGACGAAACTCCGGCAGGGGAGGCCTGGACAATAGGTTTCCTGTCAGGGAAGGTGCTAGCACCTCTCCAGACAGGGTTAGTGTATTGGGGCAGGGAGGGTTGCATTCAGGGAATGCTTTTTCAGACACTGCCTGGGGCACAAAAGGTGCTCCATGCATAGTCCAGTTCTAACCGGTTGCTGGGGCGCAAGCCCCAGCTCTGGTGCGAAACTGGACAAAGGGAAAGGGGTGTAACCACCCCCTTCCCTGGTCCACCAATAGGAGGGACCTAGCAGGTAATCCAGCCCCTTTTCTTAGTATAAGTATAGGAGCTGTGTCCCTAGGACTTTAGATTCACCTGGACGACATCTTGAAGCTGAAATCCCGGAACTTCAACATTCCATTCTGACTGGAAGACTGAGGACATCTCTCTTGTGGTCAGGGAGTGACCACCCTGTTCAAACAGGCACCACCAAGCAACTTGCTGATCAGCAACCTCGAGGCTCCCGCCTGATCCCGAAGTGGCTGCGACACAGGACTTGGACTTCCAGACATCTCGGACCAAGACCCACATCCACAGCAAAGCTGAGACACGTGGCGGCCACGAGAGACGTGGGACCAGAACTCCTGAAGATCCTGCTTTTTGCTTACTGCATTGACTCCTGAGGCAACTCGCAGTTGTGCATTGGGGTTCTTGAAGCCCCTGACCCGAGGATGATTTGCACCGAAGCTGAAGCCCCCACACTTCACGAATGGCCCGTGGGCCCCACCTTTGCATTTCCTCTCGACGCGTCTTCCTGGTTCCTAGTCCGTTGGCTAGTGAGCCCCTGGGAGACTTTCTTTGAAATCTAACTTGCTCGTCTGGTTGCTCCAGACTTGCCCCAGCTTCCCTGAAAAGGAGAAGCGCCTCAGACCTTGCTGGTCTGCAACAGAGCCAATCTCGACATCCTGCGTGGGTTGCGGCTGCCAAGGCTTGTTGGCCAATCTGGATACCGATACTGCAGTCAACTAGATCCTTCGTGCGACAGCTCGAATCCAGCGCCTGGTCATTGTCGATGCCTCCTGGACCACGTGGCTGAAAGAGGCAATCTCACCATCTTCACGACAAAAGCACTCGACATTTCCTGGTTCCTTCCTGGTACCTTCCTGGTCACTGGCTAGTGACCCAGACTCTGTGCCCTCTGCTTTCAGGTTCTTCAGATCTTCGATCAACCCTTGGATCCACCCGGACACTTCTACTCTGGTCGCCTGTAGCACTTCTTTACAGGTCTCCATAGAAAACGACGACGAAACCCAACATGAAAGAACACCTATGCACCCGGCTACCCTGGGTAAGGTAACACGAGTACCCCGGTGCTCCCATGGGTCTTGACTCTCGAAGTGTCCTAGTCTAAAGGGGTTTTACCGTAGTCCACCTCGAAGTGTCCTGAAACAGTAACTTTGTAACTTCTTCGTTCTCCATTATAAGTCAATGGTAACCCGCGGCTGTGTTTAGACACTGCACGCGTCTCCCGTGGTCCCCCTACTTCTTAACCTTGGGTTGTTTAGTGTAGCCCCAGCGATTCCTTAGGCCCCAGGCCTACTTTCCATTTCAGACGTGGTTCTTATACCACTATTTTTATATATGGTTTGTGAGGCCCCTAGGGCATAACTGTATTTGTGTAACTTATCGTATGAGATTTGGGAATCGTGTAATGTACTTCGACCTCTGACCTCATAAAGAGTGCAGAGGGATTGTGTTTATAATAAATACATATATATTTGATATATAACTTATGTGGTGTACTTTCATTTGGTACTCAAGAGATTATATATGGTAAAACAACTAGCTTAACTCGCCTACAGAAGTCTTAGCCTGATGACTGCTGGTCCATGCTACCACTAGGAAAGCTTGTCTATCCTGGAGTGGTGTGGCTCACTGGTTAGAGGCGGCAGACCTGGAAGCAGAGAACGGCCCGGGACCAGGGTTCAATTCCCAACGCGGCAGGGTCGTGGACCAGGGTCAACGGACTCGATAATTCTCGCCTCGGTGCCTACTCTAAGCAGGGAGCACACTCGGCAACTCTGGGCATTAGCTTGCCTCATCTCTACAACGGCCCCCCACAGACGCCGGGGATGCCTGGCTTCACCTTGGAGATACCCAGAAGGGACCATCTCACAGGGAAAGCCAGGACGGGTTCCCCAGCGGTCTTCAGCGCCAGGACGCCCCGGGGCAACAGTGCGCTTTACAAATCCCAACACATTTACATTTACATTTATAAGGTTGACTTTACAACCACCTTCAATGAGGGTCGATTAGACTGGTGCAAGGTGTCCACTAGAATAGTGAACATCATATACCAGGCCAACTTCTCACACTCCCTCACACCGCAGAGCCTCGTCTGTGCCTCCCAAAGTTGAGGTGCGGTGCCTCCGTCACACCTCAGAGCCTCGTCTGGGCCTTCTAAAAGCCTGTGTAGGTAAAGTCAACCCACCAGTGGTCCGTAACGAGGGAAGAGAGGGGCCCCAGACCCTTTCCACCGCTGCCAGATAAAGGCAGAGCTAAAGCATGTGTCAGCAGCGGCTCGATGGGTCCCCTCATCAGCAGGCACTCGACTCAGGGACCCCGAGGGTTACCCTCTGCCTGGGGGGCCACAGCAGCGGCTCGATGGCACCCCCATCAGCAGGCACTCGACTCAAGGCACCCGAGGGTTACCCTCTGCCTGGGGGGCCACAGCAGCAGTTCGATGGCACCCCCCCATCAGCAGACACTCAACTCAGGGACCCCGAGTGTTACCCTCTGCCTGGGGGGCCTCAGCAGCGGCTCGATGGGTCCCCTCATCAGCAGGCACTCGACTCAGGGACCCCGAGGGTTACCCACTGCCTGGGGGGCCACAGCAGCGGCTCGATGGGACCCCTCATCAGCAGACACTCAACTCAGGGACCCCGAGTGTTACCCTCTGCCTGGGGGGGCCACAGCAGCAGTTCGATGGCACCCCCCATCAGCAGACACTCAACTCAGGGACCCCGAGTGTTACCCTCTGCCTGGGGGGGCCACAGCAGCGGCTCGATGGGACCCCTCATCAGCAGGCACTCGACTCAAGGACCCCGAGGGTTACCCTCTGCCTGGGGGGCCACAGCAGCGGCTCGATGGCTCCCCCATCAGCAGACACTGGACTCAGGGACCCCGAGTGTTACCCTCTGCCTGGGGGGGCCACAGCAGCGGCTCGATGGCACCCCCCTTCAGCAGACACTCAACTCAGGGACCCCGAGGGTTACCCTCTGCCTGGGGAGCCACAGCAGCGGCTCGATGGCACCCCCATCAGCAGGCACTCGACTCAGGAACCCCAAGGGTTACCCTCTGCCTGGGGGGCCTCAGCAGCGGCTCGATGGCACCCCCCATCAGCAGGCACTCGACTCAGGGACCCCGAGGGTTACCCTCTGCCTGGGGGGCCACAGCAGCGGCTCGATGGCACCCCCCATCAGCAGGCACTCGACTCAGGGACCCCGAGGGTTACCCTCTGCCTGGGGAGCCACAGCAGCGGCTCGATGGCACCCCCATCAGCAGGCACTCGACTCAGGGACCCCAAGGGTTACCCTCTGCCTGGGGGGGCCTCAGCAGCGGCTCGATGGCACCCCCCA
This sequence comes from Lissotriton helveticus, assembly GCF_964261635.1. NCBI lineage: Eukaryota > Metazoa > Chordata > Amphibia > Caudata > Salamandridae > Lissotriton > Lissotriton helveticus. The sequence goes on from NC_136067.1 coordinate 2,115,446,391, forward strand.
TCAGCAGGCACTCGACTCAGGGACCCCGAGGGTTACCCTCTGCCTGGGGGGCCACAGCAGCGGCTCGATGGCACCCCCCTTCAGCAGACACTCAACTCAGGGACCCCGAGGGTTACCCTCTGCCTGGGGAGCCACAGCAGCGGCTCGATGGCACCCCCATCAGCAGGCACTCGACTCAGGGACCCCAAGGGTTACCCTCTGCCTGGGGGGCCTCAGCAGCGGCTCGATGGCACCCCCCATCAGCAGACACTCAACTCAGGGACCCCGAGGGTTACCCCCTGCCTGGGGGGCCTCAGCAGCAGTTCGATGGCTCCCCCCATCAGCAGGCAGTCGACTCAGGGACCCCAAGGGTTACCCTCTGCCTGGGGGGCCACAGCAGCGGCTCGATGGCTCCCCCCATCAGCAGACACTGGACTCAGGGACCCCGAGGGTTACCCCCTGCCTGGGGGGCCTCAGCAGCGGCTCGATGGCACCCCCCATCAGCAGGCACTCGACTCAAGGACCCCGAGGGTTACCCTCTGCCTGGGGGGCCTCAGCAGCGGCTCGATGGCACCCCCCCATCAGCAGACACTCAACTCAGGGACCCCGAGGGTTACCCCCTGCCTGGGGGGCCACAGCAGCGGCTCGATGGCACCCCCATCAGCAGGCACTCGACTCAGGGACCCCGAGGGTTACCCTCTGCCTGGGGGTTCACAGCAGCAGTTCGATGGCACCCCCCATCAGCAGACACTCGACTCAGGGACCCCGAGGGTTACCCTCTGCCTGGGAAGCCACAGCAGCGGCTCGATGGCACCCCCATCAGCAGACACTGGACTCAGGGACCCCAAGGGTTACCCTCTGCCTGGGGGGCCACAGCAGCGGCTCGATGGCACCCCCCATCAGCAGGCGCTCGACTCAGGGGCCCGAGGGTTACCCTCTGCCTGGGGGGCCACAGCAGCAGCTCGATGGCACCCCCATCAGCAGGCACTCGACTCAGGGACCCTGAGGGTTACCCTCTGCCTGGGGGGCCTCAGCAGCGGCTCGATGGCTCCCCCCATCAGCAGGCACTCAACTCAGGGACCCCGAGTGTTACCCTCTGCCTGGGGGGCCACAGCAGCAGCTCGATGGCACCCCCATCAGCAGGCACTCGACTCAGGGACCCCAAGGGTTACCCTCTGCCTGGGAAGCCACAGCAGCGGCTCGATGGCACCCCCCATCAGCAGACACTGGACTCAGGGACCCCGAGGGTTACCCTCTGCCTGGGGGGCCACAGCAGCAGCTCGATGGCACCCCCATCAGCAGGCACTCGACTCAGCGACCCCGATTGTTACCCTCTGCCTGGGGGGCCTCAGCAGCGGCTCGATGGCACCCCCATCAGCAGGCACTCGACTCAGGGACCCCGAGGGTTACCCTCTGCCTGGGGGAGCCACAGCAGTGGCTCTATGGCTCCCCCATCAGCAGGCGCTCGACTCGGCGACCCCGAGGGTTACCCTCTGCCTGGGGGAGCCACAGCAGCGGCTCGATGGCACCCCCATCAGCAGGCACTCGACTCAGGGACCCCGAGGGTTACCCTCTGCCTGGGGGGGCCACAGCAGCGGCTCGATGGCACCCCCATCAGCAGGCACTCGACTCAGGGACCCCGAGGGTTACCCTCTGCCTGGGGGGCCACAGCAGCGGCTCGATGGCACCCCCATCAGCAGGCACTCGACTCAGGGACCCCGAGGGTTACCCTCTGCCTGGGGGGCCACAGCAGCGGCTCGATGGCACCCCCATCAGCAGGCACTCGACTCAGGGACCCCGAGGGTTACCCTCTGCCTGGGGGGCCACAGCAGCGGCTCGATGGCACCCCCATCAGCAGGCACTCGACTCAAGGACCCCGAGGGTTACCCTCTGCCTGGGGGGCCACAGCAGCAGTTCGATGGCACCCCCCATCAGCAGACACTCAACTCAGCGACCCCGAGTGTTACCCTCTGCCTGGGGGGCCACAGCAGCGGCTCGATGGCACCCCCATCAGCAGGCACTCGACTCAGGGACCCCGAGGGTTACCCTCTGCCTGGGGGTTCACAGCAGCGGCTCGATGGCACCCCCATCAGCAGGCACTCGACTCAAGGACCCCGAGGGTTACCCTCTGCCTGGGGGTTCACAGCAGCGGCTCGATGGCACCCCCATCAGCAGGCACTCGACTCAAGGACCCCGAGGGTTACCCTCTGCCTGGGGGTTCACAGCAGCGGCTCGATGGCACCCCCATCAGCAGGCACTCGACTCAGGGACCCCGAGGGTTACCCTCTGCCTGGGGGTTCACAGCAGCGGCTCGATGGCACCCCCATCAGCAGGCACTCGACTCAAGGACCCCGAGGGTTACCCTCTGCCTGGGGGGCCACAGCAGCGGCTCGATGGCACCCCCATCAGCAGGCACTCGACTCAAGGACCCCGAGGGTTACCCTCTGCCTGGGGGGCCACAGAAGCGGCTGAAGGCACCCCCATCAGCAGGCACTCGACTCAGGGACCCCGAGGGATACCCTCCGCCTGGGGGGCCACAGCAGCGGCTCGATGGCACCCCCATCAGCAGGCACTCGACTCAGGGACCCCGAGGGTTACCCTCTGCCTGGGGGGCCACAGCAGCGGCTCGATGGCACCCCCCATCAGCAGGCACTCGACTCAAGGACCCCGAGGGTTACCCTCTGCCGGGGGGGCCACAGCAGCGGCTCGATGGCTCGATTCACTCTCATTATGTGCTCTTGTCTGCTCCTCATGTAACCTTTGTTTTCGCCGCTGCTCTAATCCTGTCTCATATATATATATATATACCATACTTATCTCCGAGGAGTGTCATCAACATACAACCCCCGCCTTCTGTGGCTGCGTTAAGCCTGTGCTGTCCAAAGGGCACTGCCTGTGCACACACTGCCTGTGGTTAAACATCAACTCTCTGTCCTTCAGCTGGGGGTGACTGGAGGGTGTTCAGGAACTGCCCCCCACCCCCTCATGACACTGCTGATGTCACTGGTAATAGCGGAGGTAGATGGCAGACACAGATACTCCCATTATTTTCACTCGGAATTGCTGTGTGAGGTGAGAGCCCGTGTGATCTGCGACAGGTGAGCGCGCCGTGTGATCTGCGACAGGTGAGCGCGCCGTGTGATCTGCTGCAGGTGAGCGCGCCGTGTGATCTGCTGCAGGTGAGCGCGCCGTGTGATCTGCTGCAGGTGAGCGCGCCGTGTGATCTGCTGCAGGTGAGCGCGCCGTGTGATCTGCTGCAAGTGAGTGCGCCGTGTGATCTGCTGCAGGTGAGCGCGCCGTGTGATCTGCTGCAGGTGAGCGCGCCGTGTGATCTGCTGCAGGTTGGGGGGGGGGAGGGGGGCAGACACAGACACTCGAGTTCTTTTCTTTTTTGATTTCAAATGTTTTTATTAAAATATAAAATGTGCATATCAGAGGTTGATACTCGAGTTCTTTTCACCCGGGGGGGCTGTGCTTGGTGCAGTTTTCAGCTGCGTGTTCCAGCCGAAGTGTGATGTTTTTAGTAATATCCGCGGTCGCTGGGTCCATAAAGCCTGTTCTAATTGTAGTTAAAGAGACAGTCTGTACTAGAGCGAGACTTGCTTTGTTTGTTGTTAACCCTCGTCCTGGCCTTTTCTCTGGTCCGGTGCTTGTAGCGCCTCGAGCCCTGTGAGTTCAGTCCCAGTGTGTCATTAAACAGTGACATTCACTCCCGATCTTACAGAGGGGTCTCGGCGTCACCGCTCAGACTGACACCCCCTGGGGGCTCGGGCTGAAATGGAAAAGTGGCCTCAGGGCCCCCAAAGAGTGTGGCCCCTGGTGTACCACGTGACGTGTCCCTGGATTACAAGCAGTGGTAGAAGTGGGCGGGGACGGAAGGGCACGGCGTGCCCCTACTTCTAAAAATAATTCCAGTCCGTTCCCCTACTTCTTGCTTTCAACAAGCATTTGCAATGCAATAGGTCTTGCATTATTTAAGTTTAAGCTACTAGTACTGTAAATGGCAATGTTTTTATTTTTATTTATGCGCCATTTTAATTTTCTTTGCATAAAAAGGCGAATGCGCAGCATAAGAATATTCATTCTATGTTAAGCCAAGTGATGGAACACACATGGCTATAACCCGATCTATGCAAACCGAGACCTCGATGCTCATAGATTAGACATTCAGGATTCTAGGCGCAATGTTTTACTTGCGGTTACTTTCACTTTAAACCCTTGATTTGTTTCTTGGATATTTGATTGATATTACATAATTCTAGCGACATTCCAAAGTCCACCAATAAAAGCAGTTGTCGACTAATAGATAAACATTACAAAGAGCAGCTTTTTAAAATTCCCAATCTTGCAGATGAGCGCATTTTTAAAAAGGCTATTTGAAGACAAAAAAACGTTGGCACAAAATAATGCGCACTTACCCACAGAGATTTGTCACTCGTTTCCATTCAATTTACTGAAGGCGACATTCTACCGAACACTTTACTGCACCGTTCTGCATAATCTTTTCAACAACCATATCCAACTAAGTACATTTTCATTGATTGATGAGGTGTGCATAGAGGGCGTAGCTACAGCCGGGTATATGCCCCTTGGTTCGGCCCCCCACTCCCCAGGGGGAGGGGGACAGTGGCTGGACCGGGGGTCTCAGTGGAGGCCGCCCCCGGGAGGCAGAGCCCGGGCACCAATGATTGGCGGGAGATAAGGGGTGCAAAGGCAGGGAAAGAGAAAGAGCAGGCCCACCAAGCATTAGGGCTGGGTCAGCTCAGCCATAAATTTAAGGTAGGAATGTGGTAGGGATGATAAGGGCTATTTAAGGATGGACACCGGGCACAAAGCCCTCTTTCTCCGGGGAATTTGGCAGGAGAAGAGGTGCGGCGTCGACAAAGTGCGAGGTGAGGTGGGGGAGGGGTGGGCTGGGGGGGTGATGCAGCATGGTGGGCATAGGAGAGAATGGGTGGTTGAAGGGCACGGGGCAGCAGGGGCGGTGAGTGGCTGGGGGCTGGGAGTGCGGAGGAGAGGGGAAAGATGGTGCAATGCAAGGAAAGGCTAAGAGTGGGTGGGATAACGAGTATTTATGGCGGAAGGAAGGGCACAACGGTTAGACTGCCCGCAAATTAGCTGACCATTGACGGCGCATGGGGGCGGCAGAGGATGGGGGGGAACAGCAGCAGGGGTTATGGGTTTGCTGACTTTACTGGCTCGGGTCGGAGGGGGCAGGCTTGGGCTATTATGGGGATTGGTTTCTGGGCGGCTAAAGACATTCGTTCCTGGCGGCTGGAATACGGTGCTGTCTGAGGGGCTCTGGCCGCGCGCGGGCAAGGGCATCGCAGAGTTTCCAAGTAATGGTGACAAAGGCATCGCGCATAGAGAAGGTCGAATAGGCGTCTTGCGGGACAGTGGCGTGCGTCGGAATGGGGCAGGGTTGCCATGGTGCGCAGGCGACAAAAAGGACAGCAGAAGGGGTGAGGCCGAGCACATGTGGGTAGGTGTGAAGTCGGGGATAGGCGAGTCCTCGGGACTTGTGCCAGGGAGGAGCGCTCGGGAAAGGGTGCCTGCATGTAAAGTGTAGGGGCGCAGGGGCGGGTCGTGGGTGCGTGGTGGGGGTCGGGAGCAGGAGGTGGCTTGGCCGAACAGTGGGCAAGGGTGTTCGGTGGGGGGTGAGGGGCGGGCGAGGGCTTGTGGGCGGAACTGCCGACACGGGGTGAGGTCGCGGGGTGCCGCGCAGACAGTGGCCTCAACAATAAGAAATAATTTTTACTACCTCATGTATTTTGTTTGATCACAAATGTCACTATTACCTTTTGTAACGTAACGTACGCTTTGGTAAGGTTTCTCATTATGTTTCATTTCTGTTCCTTTTGTGAAGCGCTCTGACACCTTCGGGTAAAGTCCGCGCTATATAAAAATGCATAAATAAATTAGATAAATAAATAAGGGGAAGGAAATAATTAACGGCGCGGAGGGTTGGTGGTCAGGGGGGGTCAGGATTAGGGGTGTGCTCTGCCACGGGGCGGTTGCTTACGGTTGCGCCCGGGCTCAAGGGCAAGAAGGGGGTGTATGGAGATGCAGGCCAGGTGGGGAAATGTAAATGCCGGTGGGGTATGCGAGACACGGAGGGTGTCAGGTTTGCAGGAGGTGTGATGAGAAGTACGCAGTCGGGGGGGGGGGGGGGGGGGGGAGCTCTCGAAGCAGTGGGGGCTCTGTTTCGAAGGGAGGTCTCGGGGGGAGACAAAAGGTGGATGGGCGCAGGCCGGGCGGCGGCAGGGACGGGACTGCGGGGGGTCAAAGGAAAGATATGCTGGAGGGCTGATTGGAATGACGGAGCGGTGGGCGAAAGTCAGGGGTGGGGGGGAAGGCTCTACGGCTAGACGGTGAGTGCAGTCTCAAGGGATGGGTATGCAAGCGCTGCTGAAGGGATGGGTATGCAAGCACTGCTGGCAGAGGGCTTAGTTGCGGCTACACGGAGAGGTAGCTCATTCGAGTAAGAGGGCGACGTCGCCTCTCAAACATAATAATAGGAAGGTAGAGAAGGAAGGTGCGGAGTGAGTATGGGATGAGCAGGAACGTGCAGTCAAGGATAGCGGAAAAAAGCGCCAACGAGATAGCCATGGAAGAGGCATAAGGGGGTCGGAGTACAGGGTAAAGGAGGGAGGCATGGGGTGGATGGGAGGGGGCCGACCAGGAGAAGGAACGCGGGGAATAGGGTTATGGGCGAGGGTTAGGGAGGCACAGTTTAGTGCCATTCGGAAAATAAACTCCTCCGATGCAAAGGGAACAGAAATAAGAAGGGATTTGTAGATGCGTAACAGGAGCATATAGTTTGGATGGCACTCGTGGTGAATAAGCACTAAAGGGATGCTGCAAGAAGTAGGCGTGCATAGAGGGCGTAGCTACAGCCGGGTATATGGGTTAGCGTGTGCCCTGTGCAAAAACTCACCGCCGCAGCCCGGCTCGAACAGGAAGCCAGGCAACCTGTGTTGGGACGGGGGTGGGGCCGCAAAAAGACAGGAAGCAGACGGGAGCCTACCCCGCGCTCCTGTGCCCGTCAGCCGGAAGATTGCCGGAAGATTTGCGTGTCAGCTAGCGGGGCTCCCGTGCTCGTGGAGAGCCCCGCCTGCTGCTGAGGATGACCCGCTGCCTGCCGAAGGAGAGAGGGAAGGAGAGAGGGACACACGAAAAGAACTCGGTGAGTGGCGTGTGAGGGGGGGAGGGGACATGTGCGCGCGCGCGCGTGTGTGTCTGTGTGTGTGCCTGTGTGTGCGTGTGTGTCTGTGCGTGCGCGTGTGTCTGTGTGTGTGTATGTATGCATGCATGCGTGCGTGTGTAAAAAAATCCGATGACTGGTGGGGGGGTTGCAAAGTGAAAGTAAGCATCGCGTGTGTATGTGCGCATGCGTGAGTGCTGTGTATGCGTGTGCCTGTGATGTGCGCATGCGTGAATGTTGGTGCGCGTGCAAGCAGCTGAATCCAGCCGGGGAGAAGCGCGTGACAGTTTTTTGTCCGTCATTCCCCCGTGTCAGCTCGCTATAAGTCTCCGACCCTGGACGCATCCTTCGGATGCGAATTCCAGGGCGAGACCTAAAAAAGCATCCCGGGACGCAAGAATAGTCCTACTTAATAAAAAAACGATAACTTTTTTCTTTCAGCTTTCAGGGGCTGCTCGCACTTCTCTGTTGAACTCCAGAGGCTGCAGTGAGCTCGCACAGGCTGAGGGCGGGCCCAGTGTCATTCCGATTGAGGCTGATTAACCCCTTTCGAATGACAATGCGCCCCCCTCTGCCTTTAGCATGTCATGTGCCAGTGCGATTGGAGTTAGTGATTACAGAGGAGCTGTCCCAGAAAGAGCGCTTCGACACCTCGTTGGGGGTAGTGAGCACTATATAAATGCAATTACAATGCAATGATTGTGTCCTGTTACGCGAGAAAGCCTGAAAAAAATGCCTTTTCGGTGTATAGGGTTACTCAAGGAGACATTTTTTTTTCCCTGCACTGAAATTTTTAGCACTGTTTCTCAGGAAGGCAACCAAGTACAATCAAAAGAGACTGAGAAAAACTATTTTTCTCAATTCCCTCTATGCTGACTTTGTTTGTCTGAGACTGCAATGGCTGCAGATCTGATTGAAATCGTTAAGCAGCGCAGATCAGTATAGCTTTGTATCTCCTCGTAAAGGGCCTGTGTGATGGGGAATCTCTCGTTGTGACGCTACAGTGGCTCTGACAATATGATCCCCCTTGACACCCATACGACCAACTTTTCATGACCTTCCATCACTCACAGCACAATTGGGGCAGGGCTTTAAGTGGGAGGAAAAAACTGGGGGGCTCTCAAAGGGACGTGGCTGATATAATTAAGGATGTGGCTTAAAACATTTATGCTAAAAATATGTGCCCAGCGTAATGTGCTGCCCGACTTGTATTTTGCTGCTTCTGTTATTGCCTCCACATATATAATACAAGTAACATTACACCTACAACAAGCCAGGACTATTGGCTTTGTCAAAGGTTGTTGGTTGGAAGTGACGGGGCAGAAGCAGTGATTAGGCATGAGCAGGAGCAGTGACCGGACAGGAGTGGTGAACGGACAGGAGTGGTGAACGGACAGGAGCGGTGAACGGGGCAGGAGCGGTGAACGGGGCAGGAGTGGTGAGCGGGGCAGGAGCGGTGAACGGGGCAGGAGCGGTGAACGGGGCAGGAGCGGTGAACGGGGCAGGAGCGGTGAACGGGGCAGGAGCGGTGAACGGGGCAGGAGAGGTGAACGGGGCAGGAGCGGTGACCAGGGCAGGAGCGGTGACCTGGGCAGGAGCGGTGACCGGGGCAGGTGCATTGAACGGGGCAGAAGCATTGAACGGGGCAGGAGCATTGAACGGGGCAAGAGCATTGAACGGGGCAGGAGCAGTGATGGGACAGGAGCATTGATGGGGTAGGAGAAGTGACGGGCAGGAGAGGTGACATGGCAGGAGAGGTGACGTGGCAGAAGCAGTGATTGGGCATGAGCAGGAGCAGTGACCGGACAGGAGTGGTGAACGGACAGGAGTGGTGAACGGACAGGAGCAGTGACCGGGGCAGGAGCGGTGAACGGGGCAGGAGTGGTGAACGGGGCAGGAGCGGTGAACGGGGCAGGAGCGGTGAACGGGGCAGGAGAGGTGAACGGGGCAGGAGCGGTGACCAGGGCAGGAGCGGTGACCTGGGCAGGAGCGGTGACCGGGGCAGGAGCGGTGAACGGGGCAGGAGCATTGAACGGGGCAGGAGCATTGAACGGGGCAGGAGCAGTAAACAGGGCAGGAGAAGTGACGGGCCAGGAGAAGTGACGGGGCAGGAGAAGGGAGGGGGCAGGGGAATTGACGAAGCAGGAGTGTTGATCGAGCAGGAGTACTGACTGGAGTGAAAGGGCAGGAGCAGGCGTTTACCAGGGTGACTGGAAGGGTAGGGGGCCAGTTTAGTTTGAGGGGGGACCGTTTTTGTACAAGTGCAGTGTGAGAAGTTGGCCTGGTATATGATGTTCACTATTCTAGTGAACACCTTGCACCAGTCCAAACAACCCCTATGCTGATGGTTGTAAAGTCAACCTTATAGACCAGCTATCTTAGAGGTAGCGTGGACAGAACAGTCTTAGGCTAAAAGACTCTTGAGGGCGTGTAAAGCCAGCTGTTTTACCATATGTAACCCCTTGAATATCAAATGAAAGGACACCACACATGATATATATAAAATATATATGTATTTATTTACTAGCACACTCCTCTGAACTCTTTATGAGATCAGAGGCAAAAGCCCATAACAAGTTATACTTAGAAATACTTTAAATAGCACAATTTACAGTTAGGCCCTAGGGGCACGTAACACCATATACTAAGTAAGTGGTATAAGAACCACGATTCGGGAAAGGAGAAGGCCTAGGGCCTAGAGGATCGCTGGGGCTACACTATCTGACCCTTAGGTTAGGAGTAGGAGGCCCACAGGCGGCGCGTGCAGAGTCAGTACTCTCACGCGAGAGTCAATAGGAACGTAAAAGGTAAGTAAATGAAGATTTAGGACACTTCCGGTCTAGCTAGACTTATACAACTAAAAACCTAGACACTTGGATAGTCAATACCCTTGAGAGCACCGAAGTACTCGCGTTACCTCACCCACAGGAAGCGGGTGCATAGGTGTGAAGATGTGTCGGGTTTCGCCGTTGAAGTCTATGGAGCCTGTGAAGAAAGATGCTGCAGGCGACCAGGAGGAAGATGTCCGGGTGGATCCAAGGGTGGATCGAGATGAAGAGGACATGCAAGCAGAGGGGACAGAGTCTAGGTCACTAGCCAGTGACCGGGTGGAACCAGGAAGGAACCAGATGTCGTCGAGGAGCAAGCAGGTGCTGGGGTGAATCTTGAAGTCGCAGCCACGCGGACCAGGAGGCGTCGAGGACCACCAGGTGCTGGAGAGGAGCTGTCCCACGAAGGTTCTCGCAGATGGAGGGGTCGGCTTCAAGATTGGAGCCAACAAGCCTAAGCAAAGGCAACCCACGCAGGATACACAAAAGGCTTCTGGCGCAGACCAGGAGGGTCTGAGGTACTTCACCTTTGCAGGGAAGCAAGGGCCAGTCTGGAGCAACCAGACCAGCGATGGAGTTTCAAAGAAGATCGTCGCCAGGGGCTACTAGCCAACGGGCCAGCAACCGGACAACGCGTCGAGCAGAACACAAGCAGAAGGGCACCACGCAGATCTCGTGGAGTGTGGAGGGCTGGTCTTCTGTGCAGGTGGAGCTCGGTGTTGGGGTATCTCAGTCCCCAGGGCACAGCTTCGAGGAGGCCTCAGGAGCTGCGAGGTTAGCAAGTTGTCGACTTTCCAGGATACCTGCTTCCACGGGTCCCGACGCCTTCCACGGAGCTCAGCTGTGCTGGAGTCGTGCAGTGGGGTCAGAGGGATCCAGGAGTTGGTGTGTTGTCAGGCTCTGCGCTCGGGTTCCCGCGAGAACGGGGACAAAGCAAGCCGTCGAGTTGCTGGATGGTGCCCGGTTTCCTAGGGTGGTCACTCCTTGGCCACAAGGGAGATTCTTCAGTCTTCAGCTTGGATGAATGTTGAAGGGTCCAGAGTTTCGTCTTCAGTCGATTCCAGGATTAATCTAATCTCTCCTGGGTCAGCTCCTACCTTTATCCTGCTAAAGGGGGCTGGGTCTCTCACTAGGTCCCTCCTATGATCTCCTTCGATCTGCCCCTCATATGCTTTTTATGTTTTTTACTTTTGATGTTTCGAACTAGCAGCAGTTATTATATGTCTTATATGTTTCTTACCCCTATAGTTATCTTCCACTGCCAATCTTCCTATGAGCTCCTTTTGTGTATCTGTGCTATGATTGTCTGATTCGCGGAACTGTTTTTAACAATGCATCCAACTTGAGAATATGTGCAACTTGATGACCCAATACTTTTGGTCCTGAACCTAGCGATCCTCACCTTACGTAGCTTTGCGGGGATTGATTTTTGCTTTGCTGGGGATATTTCAACATAGCTTTAATACTGCTCCCCCCATATGTAGCGGTGATGTGATTGTTTGTTTCGCTGGACTTTAATCTGCTCACTTCCTTCATACTTTACCTAACTCATATTCTCTTGACTCTGGCCCCTTTCTCTCATATCATCTCACATTCCCTTTCATTGTTCTTTTCCTCTGCCGAATCCTCCCCTTACCCTTTCCCAACATCGCATCCTTCCTCTCCTCCCTTTCCAAGTTCTCTTCCCTCCATAGCCTCTACCCACGGCCCTCCCTTGACTACTCACGTGACTATCTGACTCTCCTCTCTCCTACATTCTCCTTTGCCTAACATGCCTCCTCTCAATATCCCTCCCAGGACCTTTCTCTATCTAAACATGGTCCCAACTCCTGGTGCATTCCGTACCCCCCAATCTTTCTAAACACGCTAGAAAAAAACCTCAAACACAACTTCCTCACTCGAAATCCTGAAACACTTATTGTTGACAACTACTACAGCCCTACCGGCAAAAGCTGAGAGTTGTGCTCCTGAGGCGGAAGCCGGGAGCGAGGCACTATTTTTTAAAATTGTTATCACAGATTACTTGTGTTTTTAAGAATTTGACTGTCACAGAATACTTGTGTTTTTAAATTCACTTACTTGGGGAAACTAGTTGTCAGACGCAGCGGAGCCAGCGTTGACGCAGCACGCTGGTCGCCAATACCCCTTCGCGCCCTCTCACCACGAGCAGAGGCCACGCCCCTTTCTAGGCCACGCCCCCTCGACCCACAACCCCGGAGCAGTATAAATCATGTGCATATTTCGATCGCGCAGCGGACGAGCGCAGCGGGGGCGACGTTTGCGCGCCAAAGGCGCGCCTAAGGCAAGCCCGTCTGCGCCCGTCCGCGACCGACCGACCCCTGCTCATCCAACATGCCAGCCCATCACCTACCACCCACAGCTCCTACACCAATTAAACCAGACAGTTAGTTCACCCTGCCTACACACGTGGGACCCGGCTATCCAGCACCCCGCTCGTAATCAGTGTGGATTTCATTTTACCCACAGTACAAAGAAACCCACATCAATTCTGATGTTACTGCTCAACTGCCGCTCACTCCCCAAACACTCCACGGAAATCGCTTTATTGTTGGAGGAGAAGAGCCCAGATGTTCTTTTCGCCACAGAAACGTGGCTTCAGGAACACTCTGAACCTGATCTGGTTCAAGCGCTCCCACCCGGTTATCAACTACTTTGCCTAGACCGTAAAAAGGGTATTGGCGGTGGCCTGGCAGTAATCCATAAATCAGATTACGTTGTTACTAGCACCCCTATAAACTTTCCGGACTGTGAATGCCTTCCGTTTTTTATAAAATTCAGCGCCACACATACCTTCTCGGGTATACTTATATATCGTCCGCCAGGACCACAAGGACAGTTTCTTTCGGATCTCGCCTCAATAGCGGCAAATCTTGCAGTCAGCTCTGCCAACTTTACAATCTTAGGCGATCTCAACATCCACCTAGACGACCCAAATGACTCTATAGCCAGAGAACTTTCCTCTAGCCTAATCGCCCTCGAATTACACCAACGCGTTACTGGGCCCACCCACCAAAAAGGACACCTTTTAGACCCGGTCTTTAGCAACTGGAAAAACCTCCATGTTGGAATTCCCTCCCCCCTTCCTTGGTCTGACAACTTCCTCATCCCACTCACCTGGACCCTGCCCCTTCACCTCCTCCCCAAACCCCCGACAACTCAACGCTCCCGCAACTGGTCCAAACTCCCTTTAACTGAGTGGCAGGATCTCCTTCAAGGCACTAAACCCATTAACACCTCCGCTCCCACTCTAGACAATGAGAACTACAACAACTGGATCAGCAGTGCCCTAGACACAGTACTACCACTAAAAAACTCCCATCCTAAAAGGGGCAATCCTACAGCCCCGTGGTATACGAGTGATCTACGTGAGGCCAAACGTGTCTGTAAACGACTCGAGAGGAAGTGGCGCCTCAGTTACCTTCCAGCAGACAAAGCAAGCTATCGAACGGCAATCAAAAACTACAAAGCAAATATCCATCTAGCTCAGGCTAAATACTTTGAACTCAAGATCGAGAAGGCAGCCTCCAAACCTAGGGAGATTTATCAGATAGCAAAATCCCTTTTGCAACTTCCTGAGGCCCCAAAACATCACAATAACACTCAGACCCACTGCGAGGAAATAGCTGAGTATTTCCACCAAAAGATAGAAACCATCTACTCCTCTTTTCCCCCCACCGTTACCCTGATCTCAGACTCCGTCAACATAGACCACATGACGGCTCCCTCCTGCGTTCTCAATAGCTTTCCCCCACTAGAACTTACCAAACTGGAAAAACTCATGAGCCAGATTAAATCTGGATCACCCATCGACCCAGCTCCTCCCAGCGCCCTCACCCAGATAACCCATCTGATCTCGCCCACCATACAAGACCTGCTCAACTCATCCCTCCAGACTGGTACTGTTCCACCTCCATGGAAAAGGGCAATGGTTAGAGCTCTATTAAAAAAGCCCAATCTGGATCAATCCAACCCCGCTAACTATAGACCTATATCCCTTCTGCCATGGCTTAGCAAACTTCTCGAGAAGCATGTAAACATCATTCTCACTGACTTCCTGGAAGCCAACAACATACTAGACCTCTCTCAGACCGGCTTCAGGCCCCGTCATGGTACGGAGACTGCACTTATTGCAGTGACGGAGGAGGCACGGAGGATCTTGGACGATGGCGGGTCCACAGCCATCGTCCTACTCGACCTAAGTGCCGCCTTCGACACTGTCAATCATAACATCCTACTTCACCAGCTTAACAAAATAGGAGAGTCAGGCACAGCACTCATTTGGCTGAGGTCTTTCCTTATGGATAGATCCTTCCAGGTCTTTGAAAGGGACTTCACCTCAGCCAGTAAACCCCTCACTTGTGGAGTGCCTCAGGGCTCCTCCCTGAGCCCTACCCTTTTTAATGTCTACCTACGCCCCCTAGCTGATGTCGTCCGCCCATTCGGGGTGAAAATTGTCACCTACGCGGATGACACGCAGCTAGTGGTAGCACTGGACCCCCCCCTGAACTCTCATCACAGATTACATATCTGCCTTGAAGCCGTCGCTGCTTGGATGTCTAGCTCTTGTCTCAAACTTAACGGGGACAAAACAGAGATAATGATCCTTGGAAATAACATCTCGAAATCCATAAATCCCATCTGGCCTCTCTGCTTAGGAAGCCCCCCGCAACCCAAGGAGCAAATCAAGAGCTTAGGCATCTGGCTCGACCACACTCTAACCTTCAACTACCAAGCCACCAAGCTTGCTGCCACCTGCTTCGGGCTGATGAGACTTCTCCGCAAAATCCTCCCCCTCCTTCCGTTCCATTCAAGACGGATTATGGTTCAAGGCCTGATCCTCTCCCGTCTCGATTGTGGAAACGCCCTATATCTGGGGGCCCCACAATCTACACTTAACAGACTCCAGGTCATTCAAAACTGTGCGGCAAGAATCCTCCTGGATATCCCCCGCCGAACTTCAGTCAGAGCCAGACTGAAGGATCTTCACTGGCTCCCGGTGAGATCCAGAATTGAATTTAAGAGCATGTGCATCGCACACCGATCCTACTGGGGTACAGGCCCCTCTATTAACTCCCCCCTGATGAAAGCCTATCTACCCTCCCGCCCACTCAGGTCTACAACCTCCCACCTCGCCTCAGTACCACAGATTAGGCAGGCCAGATGTGGAGGCCGCTCGCTTTCTCACAACCTGGCTAGGATCTGGAACTCCCTTCCCCTCCCTATCAGATCAGAACCTAACCTTCTCACCTTCCGTAAACTATTAAAAACTTGGCTCTTCAGCAAAATTCCAATCTAACTTTTCACTCAGCTTCTCTTACTCCAGCCTCTCCAGCCCAACTCACTCTTTTCTATAGCGCTGGGACGCCCCTGGGTAGCCAACGCGCTTTACAAACCATCAATACAATACAATACAATATGGTTGGGACCAGGAAGGGGGGTGGTTACACCCCCTTTCCTTTGTGTAGTTTTGCGCCAGAGCTGGGGCTGGAGTGCCCCAGCAACCGGTTTGAACTGGGGTATGCATGAAGCACCTAGTGTGCCCCAGGCATGTCTCAATCTATTCAGCCCTCCCTGTCCCAATACACATCCTCCTGTCTGGGGTGGTGCTCGCACCTCCCCAAACAGGAAACCTATTGTCCAAACCTCCGTGACTGAAAGGACTCCCAGCAGCAGGAGGTCAGACTTGTGTCTGTGTCAGCAGCATCCATTATGTGATGCTGGGGCTCTGGTTAACTTTAACCGGGATCGTCGGAACTAACATGTCTTCTCCCTCTAGAAGGGTGGAATGCTATCCCCGTCGCCAGAATTGGCGAGGGGGTAGTATTCCAAAGTGTATGACACCTTACATGACATGTTTTGATAAAGCCAAACCAAAGTTAGCATTTAACTGCGAGGTTCATAATGCACTTAAGAGTATATGGTATGGCAGTATCATAGAACAGCTATAAGGACATGGTTCCGAAAGCTGCAGACAGGCTCAGCTCATGCCAGAGCACCATCTCACATAAAACCAAGCACTCTGCCTCCAGGATTGTTAGGGCCTGCCATAGGAGTGACTTACAGGTTACTATGTGTCTATATATAAGTAGGTATAGGAATACTACACCTAAGCAAGGGGTGATTACACGATCTTGCCCTAGCTGAGTGATCAGCCAGTTGTGTCTGTTTGGGTGACCAGCCAGGGGTAGCATAATACATGCTGCAGCCCCTGGTAGGCCTTGGTTACACCTATGCTCTGAGTACCTAGGGTACACTTGTACAGGGGCTGACAAGGTGAACCAATTCCCAATTGTGGATGTACCTAGAGTACATGGTGAATTTAGAGAGAGTGCATCTGTGCTGCGGGTCTGATTAGCAGGCCCACAGCCACATCTAAGTCGTAAACCAGTGAAGCAAAAGCAAAAAGTGGGGGTGACCATAGGAAGCAGACCCTACTCTCCTACATGCAGGAGTTTTAATAACACTGCAAAGTTCCTTGTATATTCAGCAGGTTTCGGTCAACAATACAAGTGCCAAGATAACTTTGGTGATCAATGTACCTGCTGGAGAGAGATGGGAGCATGTTTTGTCTAGTGGCTTTTTTACTCATCTAAGGTAGCGCAGAAGGGAATATGCCTGCTGCAAAGAACATGTACCATGCATATCAAAGAGCAATATTTTATGTGCATAGTTCAGTGGGTACTGCTTTGTGTTCATTTCCCGAATGAAAGGACACTTGAATACATGTGGCCTGGGAGTTCGTTCTGGACTGTTCCCATTGGGCGCAGGATCAAGACTGATTTGCATATGGCTGGGTCCAAACTCGAATGGCATGGTGAGCAAAAAACGATGGATTTAAGCCCATATCTCTGTAATGGGGTGAATGCATGATATTGTTCTGCATTCTGTCCACCAGTTGTTCTTTTTGCTATATTATGGTTGACCAGCTAGCTGGCTGACATGAATATGAAGGAGCCTTTGTGGATTTCCATGAGTCTAGATTCTCCTGAAGAGTCCCTTTCTCTTCTGAGCCCTGCTTAACACATGTGTACAGGAGGAGCCCTGTATTCATGACCTCAATGTTTGAGACAAAAAATAATCATGGATTTCTGAACAGTGAGAGTAAAAGCAATAACACCTTAACCGTGGCAGCAATTCCGCCGTGGTGCGGGCGTTCTGATGAGGGGGCAGGGCCGCGTCGGCCAACGGACGTGCGCAGCACTACAAAGGTAGTGCTCGCGACGCCCGTTGGCCGACGGCAGCAACAACAGGGTTAAGGTGACATGTTGTTCCTGTTTATATTTCACACGCTTTACATAAAGCTGTATTCCCTATGAGTTTGCTTTTTCCTGAATTAAACCTCAAATAAACATGTTTATCCATTGTTTTAATTAAATAACGTTGTAAGCTGTAACTAGTCAGTGAAATGCTAAACGTACAAAAAATTGGTATGTTTTGCTATTTCTAGCCACACCCCTGACTCCGCCCACTGATTCAATCTTCGATTATTCCTGCCCCCTGATTCCCCACCCACAGTTCCCCTACTTTTTATTTCCCACTTCGACCACTGATTACAAGTGGTCAAAGTGTGTGGGGGAGGGGGGGGGGGGTCTGAGGGCCACGACTCGCCCATCCTTCTGGCATTGTATTAAACTAGCTCCCCAACTTTTGGTGTAAACTCCCCCGCCCGGTGTGTTTCACTCCAAGAGTTGAATGCGAGTCCGGAGTCTCCTGAGCTGACACCGGGGGAGGGGCAGAGGCTAAACAAGCCTTGGCTGCGGCACGCCTGCTGCCTGGATACGTGTCAATGTGCACCGTGTGTTCACCTGCAGAGCTGAGAGGAGTATTGATGGACCCTCGAGGCCTCTTCATGACGCGCATTTATGATTTCTTTTTTATAAAAATATATATATTTTTGTTTTTGTTTTATATTTCAAAGTATTTTATTGAAAAGGGGATAATACAATACACTACAGTAACTATTCGGGCACTTACAGGCGGTAAAAGGGTTACGCTTGTATACAATGACAGCTGTACTTCATCGCCGACGGGTCCGTTGGCCCCGGTGGTCTGCGGCGAGTGTGCAAGAGAGAAGGAAGAGGAGGAAGAAAGAAGGGGGGGGGGGGTGTTTCTGGTAGGTTCTGCCGCGTGGCTACTCGCATTTATTCTTCCTGAGAGACATTGTGAAGAAGCTACTGGCTGAGCCGTGACGTGTGTGCTTTTAACAAATAGTTATAAACACATTTGCACCAGGTACAGTCTGGGGATTACTTAAATCTATGTTTTGAAAGCACGTTTATATCTCAAGGTTTTGATTAACGGAATGTTGATTAACCAGGAAATCTCTCCAGAATTATGCGGAGCGGTCATTGCGATGAAAGCCCCGCGAGTCCCTGTGAAATGTTAATTTTTAAATCCCACTGTTGTGCAATAACAACATCCAAGCTCGAAGTGTGTATGTGAACTTGTACTATATATGTTATATAGCATGGAAATGGGTGTTTCTATACCGTTATTGAGAGCAGCTGTGCTTGTTGATGTGGTCGCACATTACAGGAGTACAGAGACCACGTCCCATATTATCACAGTCCAGGACCCAGTTTATGCCCCCGAGGGCAGCAGCCAGGGCGCCCCCAGGCCAAACCTGTTCGGTCAGTTCCTCTCCCAGTGACCGAACAAGATAGCATCAAAGCACAACAGGCCATAAACTGTACCCATCGCGCGCACACACCCCCCCCGCCCAAATCTTGCTCACACCTGTCCCTGCTCTTTCTTCTTCTTGCTTTATGATGAGGAGGAGCCCGGTTTTATTGGGGGTACACCGATATCTGATGAGAATGTTGGGCCTTGCCGGGTAATTCATCACGAACTGGACACACTAAATGTGAAATTGTCATCATGACTCTGCCTTTTCTTTGTAGTGAAAATATGTGAATGGTGTACTGTAAATCTAAGAATGTTTGCCTGAAGCTCAATATTTTGTATAAAAAGAGAAGCCTGGTTCTGTAATTTTGAGCAGTCTCCTGAGAACTTACACACCGTGTTGTTGTACTTCTAGGACGCTTGTTACTTGGTTGCAGCCAATACATTTGATCTTTGATTTCACCTAGAAGACTTGTGTTTCTGTGGTCTGAATCAGGAAAGTACTCGAGGTCTTTGGGTGTTGCCCCTGACACCGCTGGGTTACCGGATCAGTACCGGTTCTGAAAAACCCAGTACCTCAGTGATGGCGTTCACGTTGCAGGGAATTCATTGGCTGACACAGCCGCAAGGACGACCAATCACCAGGCGTCCGGAAGTAATATGGAGCATAACAGTAAACACATAGACGGAGAAACTTTGTTAGCCGTTAGAGTGTCAATGACAGGCAACCTAGCAGCTTTACCGTCAACCTATCCAATAGAAAATCAATATATAATTGATGCAAACTCCATCCCTTTCGCTCGAATCCCTGGAGTGGGTGACCGAGTGATTCCAAACAGGGAGCGGAGAGTGAATCTGATAAAAGACGCACACGAAGGATGGGGCATTTGTCACCGACAAATCCGTGACACAGTAAATGAATTAGAAGAAAAATACTGGTGGCCGGCTATGAGAGTTGAAGCAAAGATATATCAGAATGATTGCTTCCAGTGCAAACAATCGAGCACAACCTCCCCGGACCAAACCACAGAAACAATCAATAAAAATACAGCCCCAACTAATGTGTATGCTACCTTCAGAATTTTCACACAAAAAGGGAGTAAAAGATCCCGTCAAAATTAGGACGGTACACGAGTTAAAAGGTTTACACCACATCAGGCTGACGCATGGACTGTTATAAAGGATTTTAAGCGAGTTGAAAGGCGGACACACAACTGATGTGCTGTGTTCAGACCGGACTTTGTTGAGAGCCTGTGTTGGCTTTCAAGAAGGCCAGGCCGGTTTACGGTACAGCATTGTGGTACACTTCTTTGCCACTTTCCTGAGGGAAGACCGGTGGTGAAAAGTTAAATGCTAAAACATAGAGCAATCCATAACGGCGAAGGTATTAGGTACTGGTGTTGGGTGGGTCAAACATTTAACAAGTGTCCAACGTAGTCTTAATAATCTGCCAAGAAATTCTCTGGGGGGCATCACTCCGTACGAGTTACTGTTTGGTACTAGAATGTGTGTAAATGACCTCGACAGTCAGACTTCAGTGGAAGAACAAAAGACTTTTGATGTGAAAGATCGTTTGGCTATCTTACAGGACTTGAATGCCAAGAGGAAAGACCTGAGCAACACTAAGATAGAGCAAATAGCGGTGAGGAAGGAATTTGGGCCTTCCTACAGACAACCGGTACCTGTCTTGGAAATTTGTGGAACAAGATTATTGGTACTACCGCCTCTTGCTGGTAAAAAAGTAAACAGAGTTGTATCCATCGACCTGGTAAAACCACAGAATGTGGCCAATAATATGTAGCAGACCAACTGGAATCCCAAGAAGAACTACAATTGAAAATCTTGCTACATATAAAGAGGGAGAAAATAAGACACTAACAAAGTTCAATGAAATCACAGAAGCAGAAGATGAACTATGCACTAAAGCTGTGGAACTTGTACCTCTTAATACCCAAATCAAAGAGAAAGACTCACAACTCTAAATTACATGAAAGCTGAATTAAAAAGCATTTGCCAAAAAATTTCAAGCAAAGATGAAAAACCAGAAACAAGCATCTATCATTCGACTAATCCTGAAGCAATTGGAACAATTAGCAGAACTGCCTCTGGTTACTTCATAAATTTCGATGACTTTTCTGAGGATCAAAGTGAATCACTAGAAAAGACTGGAAAAAAGACTTTTTCTACAAAGATAAAGGCCTTGCTCCACCAACTTGGAGAAGTGTACCTGATTTCACCATGGACAGAGTTTTGGTCTGCCCTGGGAGTATTTTTCCTATTGCTTTGGTTCATGTCAGTTTTGTGCTTAAGCAAGTTGATCGATGGAAAATACATTAAAATGGACACAGCAAGTCAGAACTTCAACGTGACTCTGAAACCACACAAGTCTTCCCACATCACCAAAAGAGAACTTTCGAATGTAGAACTCACAGCAAATACCTATAGCAGGAGGAATAGCATGGGATAAGACTGATTTCGATATTTATGGCCCGGTCGAGTTGCTGCGATATCCGCATCAGCTAAAAGTTTCGCTTAGTGACTTTAAAACAACAAATTCGTTTTCTGATGATTGGGACTTCGAGACTGTAACTAACATGATGTCAGATTTAGAAATGTCTGCAAGGTTTTCTAATCATGATTATTGGCAGGGTTCTTCTAATTATGAGGAAATGTATTGCTACAACCATTATGCTCATCAATATTTGAATAGAACTGCTAAAGCTAGAAATGTTTTAAAGTATCATCAATGGGAGCATTGTCCTACACCACTAAAGGGTAGTCCAAAAACATTTTATGAAAAGTTTTCATACTTCTCAGGTCATAATGCTACCAATGAAGAAACATTCTATTTTAAAATGATGAACAAAACTGGTAAAAAGCATTTATTGACAAACACTAAATTGATAGATTCTAATGAATTTTATGAAAAAATGTCATCACTAGGTTTTGATTTCTGGAAAGAAAATATTGAGACAAAAAGTATTTGGGGTACAAAAGATTGGCAAATACAAGGTTCAGAAACACTTATGAGAACCTGCATAATCCCAGAACAAATAACTTTCCTGAATGAGACAATTCACCAAACAACATGTTTTGGCCTAGCACAAATGAAAGACATGGAGAAACCGTGTATTCCAAAGCCATTTCCTATCTATAATGAATCAGCAGAAGAGGAGATAGACGTTGAATATATCTTAAATAAAAGTAGATCAGATCCAAATTGGAAAGAATGGTTAATCTGGCCACTAGACACTAATATCTGTCATGATAGATTTCTGAACAACACGAAAGGCTTCAAACAGATTAGGCCAGACCTAAGATATTCCCAGAGACAACACCCGGGAATAATAACCACTTACAGTGTGGGGAAACTGTGCCTTGAATGGCTAGGGGAATCTACACTGCCTGAAATTAAACAACACTTAACATTACTAAATGAAGGTGCTGATTTACGAGATTTCATATTGGGACCTCGTAAACGGCGTCAGAAGAGATTTATAGCGACCTCGATTTATGCAGCTTGGAATGAAGCTTGGAAAGTCGAGCAAATTGAAACTGCAGAAAGAATACGAGAAATTGATCGTATCAATCTGGAAAAAACATTTTCTGTAGTAGACAATGGGTTAATGACTCTGTCATCCAGAATTTACTCTTTGGACAGCATTGTGTCATCTGCCATAGACATCATGGAGACAGACTTGCTGATATTACAACAAGGGCAGTCGCAGTTACGTTCTATTTCTGAACTAAGCTGGACGTTGCAAAACCTACGTTTAGGCTAGGTGCCGTTGAGGTGCCGGGTTTTTAGGACCCGGTGGTGCCAGGGGGACAACACCCGAAGACCTCTAGGTTCTCCCTGTTCTGGACTACAGAAACACAGAGTCTTCTAGTTGAAGTCAGAGATCAAGGTTTATTGGTTGCAACCAAGTAACATGTGTCCTAGAAGTACAACGACACGGGCTGTAAGTTCTCAGGAGACTGTTCGTTTTTACAGAACCAGCCTTCTCCTTATATACATAAATAACAGCTGCGGGCAAGAATTCTTAGGTTTATGATATGGTTATACACATATTTTCGAAACAATACAATGAGCGAAGTCATGCTGGTCAGCACATATTTAGATGTCCAGTTTGTGATGGATTACCCAGCCAGGCCCAAAACTCCCATCAGATATCGATGAAACACCAATAAAGTCGGGCGCCTCCTCATCGTAAAACTGGCCATAAACAAGAAACATGGACAGGTGTATGTGTATGGAAAACATGTTCTGTAGCTGGTGAATGGTTTATGACATGTTGTGCCTTGATGCTATCTTACTCGGCCACTGGGCGAGGAGCTGCCCAAACAGGTCTGGCTGGAGGCAGTGGAGTCAGCTTTGGCCAGGTCATGGGGAAGTCAGCTAAGGTGGACGTGTCCTTTCAGATCAAGCATGGCCTTAATCAATTGACTTATATGAGGGCAAGCCATAAGCTGGATGCCGCTCACAAAATGGAGTCCGAGGGTTCGGAACGGAAACCACGATTTAAGGGTGTTAGCATCACTCAATCATGGCGCAAATGCATAGGGATAATGTCCTAATCATTACCGGTCTGTCGATACCAAATTCGTCATGGTACGACGATATTTTATGACACGAGTGTTGGATCTCGGTACCGGGGGGCAGCAGGGTCCGGAATTTCAGTACCACAGACCCTCCTTTTGCCCTTATATTAGGCAATAACTCATGCTAATCTGAGTCCAGATCTGTATTGATGAATTCATGGAGATGCTGCTGTAGCATCATTCTGTTGCTCAATTTGTCCCTTGATACAGGCTTCCTTACACATGAAGTAGCACAGAGGCCACATACTGCAGGAGCGCACTGCACAAACAGGCAGAACATAAACAGAATGGCTAACATCATCCCAATGAAGATCAGAATTTTCCATCCCCAGGCAGAGACCAGTTCCCAGAACCACCCTAACAGGGACCAATCCCCTTTCTCCACGTGAAGGGAATCAGAGATTTTGTGTAATTTGGAGATGGCCTGGTACACTGTTGGAGCATTATTGGGGATGAAAATGCAGCAACTAGATTGGATCACTCTACACACACCACCACGGTCTGCAAGTATGACGTCTAGGGCAACCCTGTTCTGAAGTGTCATAAGTCGATCTGACTGAAGCTCAGCTGTTAAGTTGCTAAGGGCACCGGCCGTTTCAGTCACGGCGGACTCAACTATTCTCGTCAATTGTCGGATGTTCCTGCTGTTCACCATAGGCCCCCAAAATGGCAGAAAACCCTTTGCGAAGTCTCCAAACTCTTGACCCGCGGTGTCGTCTTGACTCACGACACCCCTAACTGTCCTTGTCCGATGGTAATCTGCCCCGGCCGTGTAGGTGGGTGGCAGCAGAAACGAGATAAAGCATGTGCCTGAGAAGTCAGGGGGCAACCATGTGTAGGCTTTGTCATGGCAGACGAAATAGGTGCCTTTAGCTGCCAAGAATGGAGGGGAAGTTCGGGAAGCGAACACGTATGTTTCTGTGCATACGCTCTTCCCTAACTGTGCTTTGGGGTCCCTGCCAATACCTTGCAGACATAGGTTACCTCGGTGGGGCACTATCCAGACTGGGGAGGATTTCTTTGTTTTCTGGCTTTTATTCAAAGAGATCCCATATCTAGTCATATTCCAACGGCTGTAGGGAGTGAGTTCATCCTTAGGAATCGTTTGATACGTGTCAACATCCCTACTCATATTTCTTATTCCTACCACTAGTGCCTTGTTGCTGGAATCGCTCTCCGTGGAATGGGGCGGGTATGGTTCTAGGGCGAACAGGAACAAGGTCTGGAAAGCCCACAGAGAACCATAATAACTGAATGGTAGGATGAAGTATGGGATGCCCTTATCTGTTGTGTGTGGCATGAGTCCACATATCCAACAGTTCGATGTGTTCATTATAGACTGGTGCTGGTGTAGGAGCTGGATGAAGGAGTTATTTACAAATTCTAGTCTTCTAGCCGACTCGTGTTCAGGAAGAGGGTGAAAGTAGTGTGAAGAAACAGTTGGAGGAGGTGTAGGCTGAGTGTTGTTTACAAAGGTGACTTGAAACGTGAATAAAGTATAACCAATCAAGAATATCGTTATGCTACATATCATCAACCTACATGTTATCAGGAATTTCTTCCTTGCATTACAGTGCATATTTTCTTGTTAAAGTTCATGTGTCTAGCAGGTCTCTCTACCCTCGGGAACTCCATCCTCTGGTTGCTGCCCGCGGTGGCAGGTTGCTTCTGCCAAGATGTGTGCTCTGTCCAGTCCGGGGTAATTCCCTCAGGCTGACCAGAACCGTTGACCTAGGCGTCCCCGGCTGCACTTCTCAGACTTCAACCGCGGCCCTAGCAGCAGAACCGGATGGCGGTTCGAAAATGAAAAATGAGCTAGTTCCCTGGGCGAGAGAGCTGTGAAATCAAAAATAGTTCATGGGAAAAAGGGAAGATCGCACTGATTCGATTATGTCAGTTCCTTGGTCTCGACCTCAGATTATATCGTTCTTTCCCAAGTGCGGTGTGATCTTCGAACAATGTTTCAGGTTCTGTAGTGTCCAACTGCATTGATGGTGGCACAGATCCTTGTAAAATGCAATCGCTCTCTTTGTCGGTATCAGTTCCTTTCAATCGTGCATCGCTGAAGGGGACAAAATGGGGTGTGGTTTCAGTCTCAGAGTCAGCAATTCCTTTCTGGACCCACCGGTCATATGGAAGGGGCAGCGGGACCCGTTTACAGTGGGCGCCGTGCACCCAATGTTTCTTTCCGTGGACACGTACTGCAGAGCGGGTAGATAGCAAGACCTGGAAAGGTCCGGTCCAGCGGGGCTCCTCGTTCTTTGTTCTCCTGAAGTTTCGAACTAGGATCCAGGAGCCAGGTTCGATGGTGTGGCCTGGATCATCAGATGCCGGTGGAGAGGAGCTGTGGACCTGTTGATGTAAAGTATGCAGTTTAGTTGTCAATTCGTGCAAATAGTCAAACAGTGCAGGGTACTCTATCTCACTGAGCTTTCTGGGTCTCGGTACTCCCCATATATTTGCTGGGCGCCCGAACACGATCTCGTGTGGGCTAAGTCCCAGTCTAGAATGGACAATCATCCGGGTAGACAAGAGTGCTAAAGGCAGGGCGTCTGGCCACTTGAGACCTGTGCTGGCTTGGATCTTGGCCAGTTTCAATTTTAACGTGCCATTATAGCATTCTACCAGTCCTGCCGATTGAGGATGATTTGCGGCGTGGAATTTCTGGTGGATACCTAGACACTCACACACTCTCTTCATCACTCGTCCCACGAATTCACTTCCATTATCACTCCAGACAATCCTAGGCATGCCAAATCTAGGGAAGAATTCTTTGACAAGGGCTTTGGCAGTTGACAAGGCAGTGTTGTCCTTAAGGGGATATGCTTCTACCCACCTGGAGAAGGCGCAAACAACAACGAGCACGTATTTCAGGTTATTGCACCTCTCCATGTGGATGAAGTCGAGCTGCAAGACCTCGAACGGGTACGTTGGAGGTGCAAAATGACCAGCTGGGGTTGGGGTCCCTCTACCGGGATTGTGCTTCAAACACACCATACAATTTCTGACCAGATTCTCTGCACATTTCGGGATACCACTATTCTGCCATACTGGGGCCAACAGCTTACAGATTCCTTTCACACTAACTTGTGCTACTCCATGGGCCATCGTCACCACTGCAAGCACATAAGCGTTAGGTAACATCCATCGCTGATGTTCTGACAGTTCGACCCAACAACCATTCGCATCTAATCTACCCTTGCTTTCTCTCCATTCATTCACCTCTTTCTCAGTCGCATCAGCTTGTATACATTTCACGCTTTCGATGGTGTCCTCACACATACCCACATCAGGGGTCCATCTAGCAGGACCTACAACATACATCCGACTCATTGTGTTCCTTGCAGTCTCTTTCGCGATCTCGTCTGCAATGCATTCCCTCGACCAACATCATCTTGAATCTTTCTATGTGCACTGCATTTCACGATCGCAACTTGTAGGGGCAAGGTCAGTGATTCGAGAAGGTCGTGTACTAGCTGGCCATGTTGAATTTTTGCACCATGTGACGTCAGGAACCCACGTTCACGCCACAATCTTCCAAAACTATGGGCTACGCCGAAGGCGTACTGACTATCAGTGTACACATTCACTCGTTTTCCTTTTGCCAACACACATGCTCTTGTGAGTGCGACTAATTCTGCTGCTTGTGCGGAATTGTGGGGGATGCGAGCTGTCTCTACAATCGTGCGTAATGTTGTCACGGCATATGCTGCAGTCGTATCACCATTTGGCAACTTGAAACATGAACCATCAACCCATAAATTATCATTACATTCAGGAAGGGGAGTGTCCTGCAAATCTACTCTCCTTTTTGTCTCTTCCTCTGTCCTAAAACAGCAATCATGTTTTTCGACCTCATCTGTCTCTGCTGGAATGGGTAATAACGTAGCAGGGTTGAGTGTATCACATCTCTTTATGTGAATGTGACTCGCTAACAGTGTCAGTTCATAGCTGGACAGTCGAGCACTAGTTAAGTGTTGTGTTTTCGTTCTGATTAGTAAGATATCTACTGCATGTGGGACCATAACGATCAGTGTATTATTCATGACTAACCCAGCAGATTGTCGAATACAGACAGCTGCTGCTGCAGTGGCCCTCAAGCAACTTGGTAATGCCTTGGCTACAGGATCTAGAGTCGCAGAGAAATACGCACATGGGCGTTGCTTGTCCCCAAAGTGTTGCGTCAAGACTGAAAACGCACAACCTTCCTTCTCATGGACATATAATGTAAAAGGCTTGTTGTAGTCGGGGTTGCCCAACTCAGGAGCCGAACATAATGCCTCACGCAACTCATGGAAACTCGTCTGACAATCTTCAGACCAAGGCAAAGGATTGGGTGTGTCTTTACGCATTAATGCCAGCAGAAGTTTGGCCAATAGTGAGAAGTTCGGTATCCATTGTCTACAGTACGATGTAATGCCCAAGAAGGCACGCACTTCTCTTTGTGTCCTTGGGACACTTAGTTCTGCAATTGCCTGTATTCGTTATGGGGTCAGTCTCCTTCCCTCCTTCGATAAGATGTGACCTAAGTAGGTTACTTCTTGTCGACTAAATTGTAATTTGGAAAGCGAGACTTTGTGTTTCATGTCGCACAAATGGCGCAATAATGACAATGTGGCTTGCTTGCAAATCTCTTCGGTGTCTGCAGCAATCAGCAGATCGTCCACATATTGAATTAAAGTTGCACCATCCTGCAGAACAATCGTGTCTAGTTGTGTTTTCAGAGCCTGACTGAATATTGATGGACTTTCACAGTAGCCCTGAGGAGCACGTTTAAAGCGGAAGCTTCGTCCTCCTAAATTGAAGCCGAAGATATCTCTGCTCTCCTCGGCAATCGGGATGCTGAAGAAAGCGTTCTTCAGGTCAATCACTGAAAACCAATTGGCTGAAGTCGGAACCATTGTCAATAAAGCAGTAATGTCGGGGACGACTGGAAACTGCGGTACAACGATCTTATTCACTTCCCTGAGATCAATCACAAATCGATACACAGGGGGCTGTGAAGGATCAGTACGCTTCAGGACAGGCAAAACAGGACTGTTACAAATGTTGCCTGTTGTCTCTTCGATGACATCTTTCTCGATCAGGTCGTAAACGATCGCTAACAAAGCCTTTTAACATTCGTTGGATATTCTATATTGGGGAATACGTGGCAACCTAACGTTGGCTCTCAATGTTATGACATATGGCGCTATTTCCAAACGACCTACATCATTAGATCCATTCGCCCAAAGTTCATCCGGAAGAGATGACAATTCGGTTGGAATATTCTCCTACGCCAAATACATTGGAGAGATTACTTTTCTCCCTAGGGTAAGCTGTACTCCGAAGGGGAGCAGTACAAAGTTGCATATAATCTTTTTAATAAATCCAAACCTAACAAGTTTTCGCCACAACCTGTTGTAATAATAAGGGGTGCTTCTAATTCGCATGGGCCAACAGAAATGGGCATGGGATTTGAGATCGGGTTTCTAACAGGGGCGCCAGAGAAACCTACTGAGACATTCATTTCGCCAGACAAAGGTGCGCCAGGAAGTTTTGAGTGCATAATAGAACTTTTTGTAGCACCAGTATCCAGCAGAAATGGCTCTGACACTCCTGATGTAATCACCTTGACATAAGGTCCATTCTGATCTACTGGAACTGAAACAACTCCCTCTCTTTGTCCATGGCTGTCCTAGCAATTATTACCCTCATTCTCGTTTTCGGCGTAATAGTCATCAGCATAGTACTGAGCGGACCTGGAAGACGCATTATTCTGGTGGTCAAAGCTATTCATAGACTTCTGAGGCGGAAAAGAAGCGGTGTTCTGGGGGAAATTTCCACGGCCCCTACCTCTAGGAGCCTGTTGAACACCTCTACCTCTTGTACCGGAAACACCATTTAAGCGTCGCGCAAGAGCTGCACAATTACTTTTGAAATGGCCCTCTTCTTTGCAATAGGCACATTGATTCGGGCCATATGGAGAACGTTGATGGGAAAACTCGTTCCCTTGCGAATTTCTCGAATACTGCTGTGGCTGTTGATAATCGGGCTGACTAGCAGTGCGAGGCGGATACGCTTGCTGGAGATGAAATTTAGTTTTTAACTCTTTAGTCTTTTTGTCTGCTTTATCTAGCTCGTCTTTGCGCCTATTTTCATAGTACTGGGCTGTGGCTAGAATCTGCGCTGACGTGGAAACAGCCCAAGCACTCTCTGAATCTTTCAATTTTTGGCACAGTTCAGGAAGCAGATTATGTACAAATTTGTCTACAAACAATCTTTGGCCACCCTCGGTAGCCATATCCTGACCACTATGGTCGGTGAAAGTCTCCTCAAATCTCGTGAAGAAGTCAGACACAGTCTCGTCTTTCTTCTGCTTGCACGCGGACAGCTTGTCCCAATTTACGCGCAATTCAGGCATTAATGTTTTCATGTACGCAATAATCCTACCGGGAAGTTCTGCTATTAAAGGCTCGGGTTTAGAACCACCGACTTGTCTCGCGTCAGTAGCAGTAATATTAGCCCATGAGTCACCTAGTTCTTGATCATGGTCTGCATGACGAATTTTACTCCATAAAGGATGCGGAACAACGTTCCCAAACAACATGTCTACATCCGCTAAATTCATTATACATGAGCTGGCAGTCTGTGATAACTCCTCATAATATCCAGCGGGGTTTTTACGTGGATCAGGTAGTGTCTGTTTGAGTGCTAAGACTTCCGATCTTTTCCAGGGGACATGTACCCATACACGCTGGAAATGCGGCAGAATTGGTGGATTTACATTCGCATCACCTTCCCTCCATACTGGAGGAACCTCTCTCATGGGGTACTGTCGCGCCTTTTTCCTACCTGACACATCATCTTCATACAATGATCTAGAGACATTTCCCTTACTCCTATAGGATAACAATAAATCTATTGCTTTTTCAACATCAGCACCTACAATCATACCTTCATAGAACTTAAAACGCATGCGGAATAATTCCTGCATTTTGCGCTTGGGGTCGTTTGTCTCTAAATCTTCACAAAGATATACACACATTTCCTCAAATACGTATCTTTGAGTGGGTGCATCCCACTGACGGAAAACATCCATAACAGACTGAACATCATATCTAACAGTGTCAGTAATCCATTTGCGCGCTAACTCATTCAGCACTACTCTTTCCTCGTAATCAGGTAGTTGACTACGCAACTGTCTACGTCCTGTTTTGGGGGTCGTTTTAGGCGACCCAAAGAAAGGTGAGAACAGACCAGTGACAGTACTTGCCACTCTCTGTCGAACGGAAGGAGAAGCTTGCGGAGAGGCAGATGCGCCAGAAAAGACAGGCTGATGTAAAGAAGAAGTCGAGGCAATAGCAGAGGAAGTTGATGCAGTAGCAGACGTAGTATCATAGTGGACAGTTGGAGCAGTAGGCAAAGTTGTAGAAGTGGATGGAATATGTAGCAAAGGCGGCGGCCCTTAAGAAGGCTGCGCCGGAGAAGTAGGAACCAGCTGAAGAGGAGCTGGTGCTTGTGCAAGAGCTGCATTTCGTGCACTAGGGCGTGGTATAACAAAGCGCTTCGGGGGTCCAACAATACTTGATGTATATGGGGGTGGTGAGTTCAACAAATGGGACATTAATGGATCTTTATCGAGTGTTCCCTTTGAATCTTGTCCCTCATGTGGTAACATCGGGTAGCATTTATCTACTGCTAATTTCTTGCTCCTGAGCATTTGTTCACTTTCCTGCTCTTCCTCATTATCCCTGTATGCAATTGCAGCTTGTATCATTGATATACCTCTTTTATTTTTCTTTGCTAATTTTATTTCTTTCTGTTTGGCTTCTTTGCGCCATAAGCGAAAAGAGTCAAACATCGCCGGCCGGGCTTTCTTCTTGAACAATTTGACCTCGAGGTTGTCTAATATTTCTGGGTCAAAACTACCATATTGGGGCCATTTTAAAACGCCATCCTTGCGGGTGTATTTTATCCACACTTCATTATACGTGATAGGACCTACTCCATGCTTTATATATAACTCATATGTTGGAGTTCCAATCGGAGGAACCGGACACGAATCCTCTAATCGGGAGTCCCTACTACAACCAAGACAAAACAAGTTTCCAAGTCTGCTAAGACCAGGCATTTTCGCTCACTAGTCTAGCTTCAAACTTCAAGGGTTTATCTAATTACGATATTTTCGTGAATACACGAATCCCTCGGTTTTGGTACTTGCAAGAACCAATAGAAACAGTATCTCGAGGATACCAAAGCTAAGAACCAAACTAAGAACTGGGAGACGCTCCACTTTTACTTAACTGAGTATTGAAGATCGGTGACGTCACTAGAAGACTCGTCTATCGTTTCGCTCTACCAAGGATCACTGGGTCCAAAACAGGGCGATAGTCAGGGCAGCAGTCCTTCGTAGCCGTCGGGACGCGGGGAACCTCGCAGCAAAGACCTTCGGAACCACGTCGACATGCAGGGGTCGCTGAAGTGGCTGGCCTTCCTCCGGAATTTTCACACGAAGCTCCTCACGAACATCTGGCTTGACCGTCGCCGCTTGATATTGCCCCGAGCTGGGCGCCAACTGAGGTGCCAGGTTTTTAGGACCCGGTGGTGCCAGGGGGACAACACCCGAAGACCTCTAGGTTCTCCCTGTTCTGGACTACAGAAACACAGAGTCTTCTAGTTGAAGTCAGAGATCAAGGTTTATTGGTTGCAACCAAGTAACATGTGTCCTAGAAGTACAACGACACGGGCTGTAAGTTCTCAGGAGACTGTTCGTTTTTACAGAACCAGCCTTCTCCTTATATACATAAATAACAGCTGCGGGCAAGAATTCTTAGGTTTATGATATGGTTATACACATATTTTTGAAACAATACAATGAGCGAAGTCATGCTGGTCAGCACATATTTAGATGTCCAGTTTGTGATGGATTACCCACCCAGGCCCAGAACTCCCATCAGATATCGATGAAACACCAATAAAGTCGGGCGCCTCCTCATCGTAAAACTGGCCATAAACAAGAAACATGGACAGGTGTATGTGTATGGAAAACATGTTCTGTAGCTGGTGAATGGTTTATGACATGTTGTGCCTTGATGCTATCTTACTCGGCCACTGGGCGAGGAGCTGCCCAAACAGGTCTGGCTGGAGGCAGTGGAGTCAGCTTTGGCCAGGTCATGGGGAAGTCAGCTAAGGTGGACGTGTCCTTTCAGATCAAGCATGGCCTTAATCAATTGACTTATATGAGGGCAAGCCATAAGATGGATGCCGCTCACAAAATGGAGTCCGAGGGTTCGGAACGGAAACCACGATTTAAGGGTGTTAGCATCACTCAATCATGACGCAAATGCATAGGGATAATGTCCTAATCATTACCGGTCTGTCGATACCAAATTCGTCATGGTACGACGATATTTTATGACACGAGTGTTGGATCTCGGTACCGGGGGGGCAGCAGGGTCCGGAATTTCAGTACCACACCGTGGCGTCTGATAAATTCCACGTCAATATTTTCTGTTTTCAATTTGACAGATAAACAGATATCTTTGGCACAAAAAGGGGCAGATTACACAGTCCTAGGCATAGAGAAAATAGAGAGATTGCCATTGACAGTTTCTGAGAAACCGATAATTGAATGGATAATTCATGGTAGCATCTCTATTCCTGTGAGTAAATTTCAGTTTCAGTATTGCTTGAAACACATTCCAGTAGGTCAATATGAAAAATTAGATAATAGTTATCTGAAGCACACATGGAGTTTACAATACACTTACAAATGTGAAAATTGGGGTGGCAAAGAGGTATTCCTTAGTGGAAAAAATTGTAAACATGCACTAAGTGGTACCTTACTATGTGAAGAAATTAACTTGCAAAGGGCTTGTGATGGGTTAGCAAACAATCTGTCCTGTGAGTTACAAGGCACTCCAGTATCAAACATAGATTCTTTTTTCTACCAGCTTACTAACGGTAGCTATATTATTGTGAGTGATCACAGCTGCGTTGGCATGATGCCAGGAAAAAGTTATCTTGTAACACTGTCGACCAAGGTTATATGCTGTATGCAGGCATTGTACCCGCCTACGGTACTAGACATGGGAGTAAACCTATGGCCTAAAGAAAAAATCACTTCTCTTCGAATTGATACTTTGAGCAGAATGAAGAGCGTCCTTCTAAAGAAAACAGTGCAACTGACCTCGTCTAGAGAGACCTTTGATCAACAAGTCGCACAGACCTCTATAGAAATACATGCCCTTTTATCTACCAATTGCCCTGTGCATTTCGTGGAAATGCTTAGCCAAATTTTTAACATGTCTGATACCAGCGGCATTGTACATGTATTTAAGACAGTTTTTTCGGGAATACTAGCTCCATTTGAAGCGATCCTTAACATCTTCCCTAATTTCGTTCATTCCGTGTTCGGAGGCATTCCTTTAACATTGGGACTGATTGCTGGAATTCTTTTCTTATTCCTGCTAATTAGATATGGCAAATCCGACCGCAGAAGGAATAGAACTGACAATGGAACAAGCGCTCATTGTTCTGCATTGCAGGAACCGAATATCTCAGGTACTGGGAATATCTAACTTGAGAGATCTAAATACATCCTGGTTCTTGTCGTTCAGACCCATGTGGGATGCTTGCATCTTACCTGTTCTTAAATGCCTGCTATGTGGAGAAGAATGCGTGTTGGACGTTTGTCTTACACTTCCAGAAGCTGTGCCAATGGATGTAAATACGTTACTTGGGTCCGTAACGGCTCACGAAGCGTGTTGTTCCCAAAGGTTACCGATTCTGAGGACGGCATTCCTGGAGACTACAAAGTTTGACATCAACAGTGTGGTACAAGATGGAAGCGGCATGCAGGTACAACAATTTCAAACTTTGCCCGTTCAAGAATATCATAACGGAGATGCATTCCATGTTTGCACCCTTCCAACGAATGCAGCCTTGACTGAACTTTCGCCTGATTGGCTAGACAAAGTTTTTCAAGACCTATCAGAAAGATTGTCCTCAGACAACAACAATAGAGGATTTTAGAAACTGAAAGCACTACAGCGTGCTTCGAATTCGGCCTTCACTTTTTCAAAACAATAAGCTATTTTTTGAAAACTTTCCCGCTACTTGAAATGAGTATCTTTTTCCCGTTTCCAAAAATATTTTTACAATGGCTGCTCAAAGTAAAACATTCTTATAGAATGAGATTTCTGGGTCTGGGGACAGTTTCATAGAGATATTGGGATTGCCTCTGGATACTAATGTAATCTTGCAAGTTTTATATGTGATGAAATGCTCTCGACATTTTTTTCTGTATTTAGAGAAATTTCATGTGTAATTTGATACAATAAGGTTTAATATGTATGCAATGCATAAGTATACTATATTTTGCCTTTTTAAGTCATACAGTTAGGCTCATTTCTTGTACATACCATTCTCTGCAATATACAAATGTATTTTGAGGGTGGGATGTATACACTATGCTTAGCTATGTATAGGTAAGTTAGCTTAGGCTTATCTGATTGAACAATCTGTACGTGGAGTGGGTGTTATGTATTTATCTAGGCCTCAGATCTACATTTAGGATTCATGCCCAAATATGGTCTTAAACCATTAATTCCCTTATATGGTCATAAGAATCACTACCATAAATAGTCTGAGTCAGCACAGACATAACATTACGTTATCCTCTGACTACATGGCCCCTAGAGAATACAAACCGGCTCTGGGACATGACGAACATACTGTAGCCTCAGGGGAGACTCCTAATCCTCCAGTATTGATTTGTCCCGAAGCCTTGGAGAGCATTACGCACTTCATGTTTAAATTGTCCCGAACCCCCGGACAGCATTACGCACTCATGCACCTAGTGACGTCCATATGTCCAACCTTGTGCGTCAAACCAGTCAACTAGCTAGTATAAAAGCAGCCAGGTTGGTCCAGTCAAACACGCAGTGGTTTTCTGGAGCTGATCGACTGACCTCGTCCCAAGCCCAGCAGATACGAGACCTGACGAGAGCCGACCCTCCTTGACGCACTGAAAGAGACGCTGCCTTTTTCTCCAGCCGAGAAAATCCAGCTCCGGTGTTCCCTGCCTGCCACAGCCGGCTGCCGGGATATCGAGTGCAGAGATTCCAGACCTCCCACATTCTGAAACAAGGTATGGAGCTGATTAGCCACAGAGAATGATTCTTGGTCTTAGAATAATCTGGCAGAGAACTTATTTAACTTAAATGAAGTTCTCACTTATCTTTTCCCGTTCACAAACTCAGGTTAGGAACATGGGGTAGGCATAAGGTAGATTACATCAGTCGAGTTAGTTTAGCTTTTCTAGCTAGCTTTCTATTGTATAGATTTTAGGATATGTTTTAGATGCATGTTATGGCTAAGAAACGATAACATGCTTTTACAGTATTACTTTATAATACTCTTTTTACTGCACGCACTATATTTTATGACAAGTGTTGCTATCATTGCAATTCACTTCTCCTGTGTGAGAAAACAGACTGTTCAATAAATAACACCTTTTATTGAAAACGCCCGTCTCTCTTTCTCTACACTCTCGAGTGAAACTAAGAATGCATGATTAATTGAGTAAAACCGTTTCTATTGTTTTTCACGACTCTGGAGATTTACTCCTAACTCATGGAGATACAAAGTTGTCATGTTGGATGGTTGTCAGAAGCTAAATCTCTTCTTGTCTAAGTGGGAACTATAATACCTCATCCTACATTCGAGAAAGTTTCTAGTGACCTCTGAGCTAGCTGGCAAACCCTTAAGTCTAATGTTGTCAGCAGGGGACCCTTTGTAACCTCAGTTACTGGTCTTTTGTTGTTGATGTTATTCCAATGCGCAGATGCCTACGGAGATAATAGGAACTACACTACAGAAGTAGCCCACCTGCGTTTTGTGTATGAGGTTTGGGAGTTGTGCATTAAGTCTTCCCGCTAGTAATTTTGCGTATATCTTGCAGTCTACGTTAATTAGAGAGATGGGTCTGTAGTTCTGCGGGAATTGCGTGTCTTTCCCTTCTTTGGGAATGACTATGATGTTGGCCTCTGCCATTGAGTTTGTCATTTTCCCTCCTCGGATGCAGTGTGCAAAAACCTCTTTCAATGTGTTCCTAATTTGGGGGAGGAAGTGTTTGTAGAATTTGGCTGTGTAGCCGTCCGGCCCCGGTGCCTTGTTCTCCTTTAGGGCTGCTACTGCCATATCAATTTCTGCTCCTGTTATGTCTGACTCTAGTGTTGCGCGTTGAGTCTCTGTTAGCTTGGGTAGGTTAAGCTTGCGCAGGAGGGCTGCCCCCCCATCGGGGTTAAGATCTTTGTCCTCTTTGTATAGTTCCTCATAGAATTCTTTGAAAACCCTGAGAATCTCTTTGTTGGCTGTTTAAGATTTCTTGTTAGCATCAGTCATGGCTGCAATGGCGTGTTAGTAACAACATGGCATGTTGTCTTTGCTTGCTTTTAAGGTTAGAGGCTAGGGCTTTGCCTGCTTTGTTCACTGAACAGAGATTTATGGCTTTGTACCTGTTAATCCATGTAGCTGCTCTCTCACTTAGAATCTTATTGAGTTCGTATTTTTTCCTTGTCAGGGTCGTCAGTGTGTTCCTGGCGGCTAGGTTGACAGTGTGATGCATCTCCAGGTCTTTGATCTGTCCCTCTAGTTCTAGTATTATTTTGTTCCTGTCCCTGTTAATTTTAGACTTGATGCTTATTATTTCCCCCTTATTGTGGCCTTCATAGCATCCCAGAGTACTCCCTTGTCTATGTCTGGCTTGTCGTTAATATCTAGATAGTCTTTAATGGCTTCCTCTATGGCTGCTGCATTAGCTGGATCTCTAATGACATTGCTATTGAATCTCCATCTACAGCTTGTTTGCTCGTTGTGGCGACCGCTAAGTGTTAGGCTGATGAGGGAGTGGTCTGACACAGTTCTTGGCGCAATCTCTGTGTGCTCCATGAGGTGGGTGTGAGTGGCTGACATCAAGATGTAGTCGATTCTGCTATATGAGTTATGGGGGTGGGAGTAAAAGGTGTAATCTCTGGCGTCTGGGTTCTGGAGTCTCCATGGATCTTTGAGGTGGAGTTTGGCGCATAGGTTCCTAAGTGTGTGTTGAGACTGTGTTTAGTGCCTAGTTCTTTGTGGATGTTTGTCTATTGTTTGGTCCACTACCTGATTGAGGTCCCCTGCTACTATCAGGAGCTCCTCTTGGGGGAGAGTGCCAAGTTTGTCTCCCACCTCTCCCCAGAATGACTCGTCCTTCGTGTTTGGGCCATAGATGTTGGCGATATGTACCGTTTCCTCCCCACATTTCAGACTTGTTATTAGCAGGCGTGCATCGTCGTCCGCCTGGTACTCGTCAGTCTGGCTTTCTTATTTATTAGCGTTATTACCCCTCTTTTTTTGTGAATGGCTGGCGAACATAGGGTTAGTCCAACCCATTTCGCCTTTAGGCGCTGTGCGTCTTCTTCGGAAAGTTTTGTTTCCAGCAGGACACACACGTCGCTTTTTAGTTTAGTTAGGTAGTTCATTATCTTCCTTCTCTTTATCGGGTGGTTGAGCACTTTGACGTTGAGTAGGTTATTTTCAGGTCGGAGAGTTGTTGGGAGTTATTATGTGCTGTCATGGTTAGTGTTTCCTATCACTCTTGCTTGGTGCTGTCTATGAGGGGTTGACCCCCCTACATTTTGGTCTATCCACCCCTCTCCTAGTGCCCCCCCCCCACATGCCCCGTCTGGTCGGTCTGCGATGCGTGCTGGCTGGATGTGTGTTTCCGTTGAGAATGTAAGAAGTAGAGAAAGAAAGAAATAGAAGTGTATGATCTGTACTGGCCTACCCCCCTGCCCCCCCAACCAATCAACCCCCCCTCCCATCCTCCCCCCGCATTTCGAAAATTGGGCATGCGTCAGCAAAGTTCCCTCCCCCATTCCTCCCCTGAGGGTTTCTTGAAATATCTAGGGTAATGGCCCTGGGCTTGACCAGGGATCATTAGTAAAGGATATACATTTGGTCCGTGCGAAAAGTCATTACGTTGTTGGGTTCCCCTCGTCCCAGGGTGACTGAGGTAGGTGTGCTACCTTGAGGTAGGGTCAGTTCACAGAGTTAATGACAGGGTCCACCCTCGGACTGAGGGTCTTCTTCTTTGTGAGTTAATGCTCTAGATAAAAACTATACAGTGAGGTAGAGTAGTTGCTTGAGGTAGAATCGTTGATCGCGTGCTTTCCTTTCTCGATGCAGACACAATTTCCCTTTCTTAACAGAATCCAGCAACAGGGCAGCGTTATCCTTGCCATCGGTGTTTTCGCCAACTTTCTCAGCCCACCCTGGATTTTTCTTCTTATAAGTTTCAGCTTTCATCTGGGAATCCTGTCGTCTTTTCTCAACCATATTCAAAAACATTTTCTCTTTATCGTGTAATATACAGGTTAGATTGTTCCTAACTTCTTCTGCTAAATCTAATGTGTGTTCAGATAAAAAGTATTCTCCCATGTATCTGGTGCTATCACTACGTGGATGTATAGGGTTTAGTCCAGTTCTAATTGCTAATTCTGAAAACACTACTGCTGAGTTGGAGTAATAATACTTCAAGGGACCTTTTCTATAAAATAGACTACCTAATACACTACAGGATATAGCATAAGTCAGGGGCAAGTGGTGATAGGTCACTCCTTCTGCTACTGAGGTGGGTAACTTCACGCACACATAACAATCTCTCATTTCCATAGCCTCCACATAATGTATTATGAGATCTGCAAAAACATTCAGGTGTGTGTCAGTTTCTGTTCCACTCTCATGTAACCCTTCTTCTGTGGGGTTCACCTTAACATCTCGTTTTCTAACACTATGGGTTTCTGGCTTTACTATTTGTGTAGGGATTTCGGTAAGGTCAGGGTTCTGAGGTAGATCTTTGTTCAACATGTAAGGTATGGCTATGGTTAATACTAACCAAGCTATGACTAACAAAACTACACTACACAGACATACTTTGTAACACATTTTCACACAGTGTAACTTCGGTCTTCGTGTATTCACTAAATCAGACATTATAGACCAAGACGAGGTTCACACCCCTCTTTGTAACTTTTAAGGCAACCTTCCTTTCTTGTGTGCCTCTCAGTTTGGATCTTCTTTTAGATCGATCAACAATTCTCCGTCACTTTCATCCGTGGTTTGAAAGAGCTCATATGGAAATTCAACTGGAACTTCCTCTGCTTTGCAGTCAATGATTTCAAAGTCTTTATAAGGCCCACTTTTCCGTGACAGATCAAGTGGCAATTCTTCTTCACTGTCGTCATTAATCTGTAAATTTATTGATTTCAGTTCTTCATCTGTTATATAATAGCTTTCAAGTTCAGCTTTCAATTGTTCATGTTCTCTCTCGAATGCTACTCGTTCTTCTTCAGTCTTTATTTTCACAATGTCATATGTAGTCCCAATTTCTTCAGATTCTGGTTCAGAATTTATGTCTTCAGCACCTGATTCAGTCTTTATTTCTAGTTTCTCTAGATCATCCAAGAGAACATATGTCCAGTCAGGGCCTTTGTACTTGTTATTTAGTTTTTCTAGCCTCAGACTTCTTCTTTGTTTTACAGGTTCTCTGATCACAGTTTTCCTGGCAATGACTCGACCAGTTTCAGGACTTGTAGGTGTTGGTACTCATCTTATCCTTAGCTTTGGTACATAATCAGGCCACTTATCTCCTTTTCTTAGTCTCTTTACTGCTACATCACCTTGTTCATCATCACTGTTTCGTTTGTTCTCATTGGCCTGTGATTTCTGAATCTGTTGGTCTTGATTATCTCTACCACTAGGACCAGGACTTCCGTCGTCTTCCTCTTGATTTTCTCTTGGGGATTCTGTCTGCAGTGGTATGGTTTTGACAACTATCAGTTTCTTCAGGAACCACTATTTCAACTTTTTTTTCCTCAGGCTCAATAGCTTCTGGAACAGTCTCGAGTGGCTGGGTACTTTTGATCTCTTCTTTATCCTTTTTCTTCTTCTCAGCGTCTCTTCTGAATTGGAATGGGGAAAGTGTAGACCAATCAATGG
Organism: Lissotriton helveticus; assembly: GCF_964261635.1. Taxonomy (NCBI): domain Eukaryota; kingdom Metazoa; phylum Chordata; class Amphibia; order Caudata; family Salamandridae; genus Lissotriton; species Lissotriton helveticus. The sequence continues at coordinate 2,115,486,672 of NC_136067.1, forward strand.
TTTGGAACTCGTCTTCCCTTTGTGTCTCTTTGTCTGCTTGAGACTGACTTCTTGTTTGTATTCGTTCTGTTTGTTCTTCTACCGGAGCCCATACATCTAAACTGTCGCCAAGCTGTTCATCATCATCATCTTCAAGTTCATCTTCTGATGGGCTCTCTTCACCACCTTCGGCCTCTACCTCTTCTAGTTCCACCCTTTTTGTATGGCTGGCGTGTATCCAGTTCGGCACGCCTTTGCACTTCACAGCGGTGGTTGTTAACAAAATCACTTGCTTTGGTCTTCCCCAACGAGCTTCCAGGCAGTGTTTTCTTCTATGATTCTTTAGGACCACCCAATCCCCTGGGCGCCGCGGCCAGGGCGACTGCTGCTGGAATCTGGGGATCACGGTTCGATCCCCGGCTCCGGCGGCAGGATAGCCCAGCACCATGTAACTCTGGGCAATAGCTTGCTTAATCTTCCCGACGGCCCCCAGCGCCTAGAGACCCTTGCGGGTGATTGTGCGCTTTACAAATGTGGATTATTATTATTATTATGTGCTGGGAGGACTCTTCTTGCAAATGCGTCTTCTCTAATCTGGTGAGAGATAGAACGCACTTGATCACTCAGTTCCTTGCAATACTCCAGCACGAAGTCATCAGAAATATTAACCAGTTTATTTCCAGGCACCCAAGCTTGTCTCATTGCTCGTCCCATCAGGATTTCATGGGGACTCAATCCCGTTTTTCTGTCAGGGATGCTTCTAAGTCCCATCAAAACCAAGGGCAAAGCATCAGGCCACTTCATCTTGGTGGTTTCACACACTTTGGAAAGTCTATTTTTTATTGTACCATTAATTTGCTCGACCACTCCAGATGCCTCAGGTCTGTAGGCACAATGCAGCTTTTGTTCAATCTTGAAAGCACTGCAAATGAGATCGATTATCGCATTGTGGAAATGCACACCTCTGTCTGATTCAATGAATACAGGAATCCCGAACCTGGGTATTAACTCCCTGAGTAACATCTTAGCTACTGTGATGACATCATTTTTCTTTGCAGGGTAAGCCTCAACCCATCTTGAAAACAGACAGACTATCACTAAGACATATTTCATTCCTCGAGCAGGGGGCATCTGTATGAAATCAAGTTGCATTCTAATAAATGGGCCTTCACATTTCCCTATCTCCCCTATGGGTACTGTTGTCCTTTTCCCTGGGTTCATCTGATGGCACACCAAACACCTATGGCATAGGACCTCCGCCTCATTCCTGAACCCTGGATGGAACCAATGTCTTCGAAAGACGCGCATCATGGCATCTCTTCCTATATGGGCTTCGCCATGTATTGCTCTGGCCATGGGAGCCAACATACAATTGGGTAACACAGGTCTATCATCATAGAATACTATAATACCATCCTTTTCCCGTCTCCTACACCTTAAGTGTTCCCAATTTTTCTTTTCATTCGGTTCAGCCTTTTCCTGCATCTCTCTCACCTCTTCCCATGTACTCACACCACCCAACACCATGAGTTGGCAACTGTTTCCGGTTTCCAATTTACGATTGATTGCGACTTTGTTTTTAGCGCAATGTTGAGCCAATTGATCAGCATATCTATTACCCGCTGATACATCATCTGTGCCAGATTGGTGAGCAGCACATTTAACTATGGCAATCTCTTTAGGAAGTTGCACTGCCACTAATAGGTCTTTTAAATACACTCCATTTTTGATGGGAGTGCCAGCAGACGTCATGAATTCTTTCCATCCACAGTTTTCCAAAATCGTGCACTACCCCAAATCCATATTGGCTGTCAGTAAAGACAGTCACCTTCAGATTTTTCCCATATTTACATGCTTGGGTTAGGGCAATCAATTCAGCTACCTCGGCTGATTTTACTCCTGGTAAATATGAGGCCTCTATGGGGCCTGCTACGGTGCACACTGCATATGCAGCACTTAGGCCTCCATCCTCATGTCTCATGCATGACCCGTCTACGAATAGCTCAAGGTCTGCTTTCAATAAGGGATCTTCTTTTATGTCTGGACGAGGTTTAGTACAGAAATCAGTCACATCCAGACAATCATGTTCATCCTCATCAATTTTAGTGAAGTCTGTCTCAGGTAACAGGGTAGCTGGGTTTAATGTGCTGCATCTGGCTATCATCACATTTTCAGATCCTACCAGTATTCTTTCATACTTAGTCAGCCGACTGGGTGTCATATACTGAGTTTTGGTACGGGTTAACAGAATTACTACAGAGTGTGGAACATACACAGTTACAGTGTGTCCCATGATGATAGACTCACTCTGCTCCAAACTAACAAACGTGGCTGCAACAGCTTTTAAACATCCAGGTAATGCCAATGCTACTGGATCCAAATTGGACGAGAAATATGCCACTGGTCGTCTTTTCTGACCATGAATCTGGGTCAAAACTGAAAGTGCACAATTATTTTGTGTGTCACAGAACAGTTCAAATTCCTTCTCATAACTGGGTAATCCTAATGCTGGTGATGTACACAGACTATTTCTCAGAATTCTGAGAGCTGTCATGCTTTCGTCTGTCCATGTTACTGGATTCCCAGCTCCTTTCTTAGTCAACTGAGTTAGGGGCTTAGCTAAGGCCGCAAATCCTGGAATCCATTGTCTGCAATAGACCACCACCCCTAGGAACATTCTAACTTCTTTCTGTGACCATGGTAACCCCATGTTCTGTATCACTCTGACTCTTTCAGATGTGACCTTTCTGATTCCTTTCTCAATCTGATGCCCTAGGTATTTTACTGAAGTGGTGCAAAACTGCAGTTTTTCTGGAGAAACCTTGTGTCCCCCCTTTCCCAGATGGTTTAACAAATCAATGGAGTCTTTAAGGCAATCATCTTGAGTCTGTGAGGCCAATAACAGATCATCTATATACTGGACCAATACAGACTTTCCTAGCAATTCCAGAGATTCTAGGCTTTTCTTCAATATCTGATTGAATATCGAGGGGCTTTCAGTGTACCCCTGAGGGACACGGTTCCAGACGTAGACATGGTTGCCCATTTTGAAAGCAAAAAGATATTTGCTGTCTGGGTGCAAGGGAATCGAAAAGAATGCATGACACAGGTCTATAACAGTAAACCAACCTGCATCAGAGGGAATATGGAAAAGAATTACAGCAGGATTGGGTACCACAGGACAGCAGGGGACAACAATGCTGTTAATCCGCCTTAAATCCTGTACGACTCTGTATTTCCCACTGGGCTTCTTAATCCCCATTATCGTGGAATTACATGGACTACTCATTACCTCCTCAATTATTCCCATCTCCGCCAATCTTTTGATTTCCTCATTCACTCCTTCTCTTATTTCTGGGGTCATTTGGTAAGGCTTTATATTAGGGTATTCCACTTTCCCCTTTAAGGTTATTTTAATGGGGTCTACGTTTGCCATGAGACCTAGATCTTTTCCTGTGAAATCCCAGACTACTGGATCCACAGTATCATTTAATTCTTCAGGAATGCCTTTAGAACTCTGGTCCTTTCTCTGCTCATTCATTTTAGCCAGCATGATTTTATAGGCACTGTCTTCATCAGCTGTTTGTATTTCCACTCCATTAGAAGTGCAAGATATAGTGCAATTCATTTTGCACAATAGATCTCTGCCTAACAGATTCACTGGACTAGAATCACAAACTACAAACTTATGCATGTCTCGGAAGTTCCCTATTTGTACTTTTAAGGGTTCTGTCACAGGTGGGTTCATTAATTTATTGGAAACTCCTATTACCTGGATAGTCTCTCCCGAGAGGGGTAGGTTGGGTATCTCCACGGTTCGCACAGTGGACCTGGTAGCACTGGTATCCAATAGGAAAGTGATATCGTTTCTGTCAACCTTTCCTTCAATGTATGGACCCGATTGATCTACCGGCAAGGATGCGCCAATCACGCACTCCTTGTCCTCCCCCCTTCAGGCACCGTCAATCAAAATCTTCTGAAAGGAATGTGTCCTTTAAAAGATACTGCCTAACCAGTGGGTCTGTCTCAGTGTTTCACTCCCAGTATGTAGTCTCTACTCTGTACCTTTGCTTACTTTTGGCTTTTTGCTGTGGTGCTAAGGGTAGCTGTGATTGTGTTGCCTGGCGTTGAGGTTTCCTTGAAACTTCGTTCTGCGCCTGTGGGTTTAAAGATTTATTAGGCATTTTATTATCTGGTGATTCTGGACACTCGTCTTTCCAGTGCCCCACCTTGCCGCTACAATGGCAAGGGAATTTTAATTTGGCCTCCTCCCTACTGTATTTTCCTCTATATTTCTGATTCTCTCCTTGACCACCACCTTTACCTGTGTCCTTCGTTCCTTTCGCCATCTGCTCAACTAACTTGACTTGTGCCCACATTACCTTTTCTTCCAGATTTTTCCTCTTATTATCTAGCTCATCCTCACAATACCTGGCATACTTCAGGATCTCATCTATAGGTTTATTCTGCCAACAAATTTTGTGATCTTTAATCCACTGGGATATTTCTGGTCTTAAACCAAGTACAAACCTATAGTTAAAGTGGGTCATATCTTTACTGTCAATTGTTTCCAAGCCATTGTACTGCTTGAAAGTTTGCAGCAGACGCTCATAATAGGTATGCACTGTTTCATTTTTATTCTGGGTGGTTCGATCAATTTTAAGCCAATCAGTTTCTTTTGGTGGTATTTTGCCTTTCAGATAAAGTATTGCCTTATCGTACATTTTCATAACATCTGGCGATGGGGCCCCCATATGTTCATCTCTCGGATATTCCTCATCGGGCCACCCCACAGCTATTTTGCATTCATTCCACAAATCAACTGGTTCCACAATATCAAATAGCCCATCTAAATCCTTCAACAGCACTTTCGACACCTTGACAAACCTCTCAACCTGCCTATACCATTTTACAGGCTTTTCTCTCAATTTAGGCAAATCATTTGTGAATGAGAATGTATCCTGTCGGGACCAAGGAACATGCACATATTTTCCTCCTTGCACCTCTCTCATAGGGCACAGTCTTTCTGGGTTTCCTACTTCCTTTACCAAATATTCTGTTGATCCCGAAGAAGACACCTTTCTGAGCTCGACATATTGAATCTTCCCATTTCTTTGACCACCTAGCTTTCCATCTGTCCAATTCTCCCCATTTCTGCAAAACATTGACCAATTCTTTAATCTGCAATTTTCTTCCCAATTCTGTTTGGTTCTCTAGATCCTTATCTGAAAATTCAATCCGGTTTGGTTTCTGTAATACCTTTGATCTACTTACATCTATTCCCATTTCTGCGGCAAGGTTCATGATTTTTTCATAGAATAATCGAGCATCCCTAGTTATTCTTTTGCACATGAATAAGAGTTCTTCATCATTACGAACATTCAACCTCTCTGTTCCTATATTCCCAGCCACAAATTCTTCCAATTCCACCCGCAGTTTGCATATGTCCAATACAGGTGGAGTTTTCACTCTTTCTATTTCCCGTGACCATTTTTCCAGATCCTCAGGGGTTACTAGGGTAGCATTTATTGGACCTGCAGGAGCTTCTATACGGATTTCTCTTGCAGTGCTAGGCACTACCTTTTGTGTGATGATTCTACCCATTTCTCTAATCGGCATGTCTATTAAGGACACCTCCGATCCACACATACTCTCCTGATCATCTGCGATCAAAGGCTCTTTTGCAGGCTGACTCACCTGTGAATTTGACACAGGAGTTTGTGGTGGAATTAACTTATCTCCATACAAAGGTATCACAGGATCAATAGTGACGGGTATTGTCAAAGAATCAACATTTACATTATTCGCTTTCATTTTAGGAACTAAGTCAACTCTTTGTCTTCCTAATGCTTCTCTCTCTCTATCATGCAGCTCCCTCTCTTCCTGTCGGTCGTATATGATTCGCGGTACTAATGAGGGCATGCTGATAGGGGCATTAGGCGTAACCTGTGAGGACAAGTTCTCTGGCGTGAATGGATTAGTACTCACTCCCAATGGGAGGACATGTTGAGTCCTAGCCGTAGGACTTGTTGGAGTATGGGTCACATTTTGCATTCGAACCTCATCGTGATAAGGAGGTGGGTTCCTCATCAAGAGATCCTCCATACAATCGTCCTCAGAGTCATGTTTATTAGTCAAATGTTTAGTTTTCTCAGTGCATTTACCTTTCGGGGTACATTCTAACTCTCTAAAAGTAAATAATCCTTCAACCATCATGTCTTTTCTCCATGCCTTTAACGCTTTTTCTCTTCTCTCAGGGGTATTTTTAGGGTAGACTCTATTCCAGTACTGATTTCCTCTGGGTATGTCCCTTTCAAAAGCCTCAGTTTCCCACTCCTCTAGTGCCTCATACTGTGTTAATCTGGGTCTGGCTCTAGTAGGTTCATTCTGTCTCTGAGATTATGCAACACCTGTCTGTTAAAACTCCCTTCCAATAAGAAAGCTAGTATTCCGTCTTCTCGGGTGTACTCTACCCAATTTTTCAACCATAGACAAGTGTGATAACCTCTCTCAAACATCATATAAGATGCAGGGGTATCTGGTGGAGGAATAATAATCCCTTCACGAGTCTTGATTACCTTGTCCTTTACCATTAAATGTTTCAATTGTTTAAACAGAGAAATTTTTCTCTTTTCTCCGTACATTCTGTGTGATCTGTCTCTGAGATTTTCTGCATGACTAAATCCTAAATATTTGTTATCTGGTCTGTTACTAAATATTCTATCGGACCACATTGTCCAATAGAAATACAAAACCTTGCTCACGTGCAACCAATCAGAAGGTATCCTAAATTCTCTCAGAACCAATAGCAGCGCAGGCCTCCTCACGAGACCAGGTTCTCACGCTCCGCTACTTATCCCCTCCGCTGGAATTCCTACTCTACACACTCGCTGAATACTGACCAATCCCAGCGCGGCACAACGTGACGTCGGCTGCGCCCACGGCTGTACACCCGCCTTTGCAGAAAGCAGCGTTTGAAAGTCTCGTAGTAGTAAAACTCACGTTTTTACACTAAACAAATAACAACGTAAAACATTCGCCACAAAGCACAGTATTCTAGCTAAATAGAGAAAAGCACACTTCATACACTGTGAGTAAAATCCCTTCCGCTTTACTCTTCATACACCAGAGAAAATTTCTTAACACATACCAAATCACACCCAATTCCGGGCTATTTACGAGACTAGGTCATTTCCGCAAGATTCCCTTTTCCCGGTATAACAGGCAAGCTCTGACACCTACTACTCCCCCTTCGTGTGTTCCTTACTAGGTGATTATTCACAGGAATGGTTTCATCCAGTGTCTTATGCTACATGCGTTCTCACAAAAAGTTCCTAAATAGCGCTTCCAGTTAATACCTTATAACCATGCACTATTACACCCTATGCTGGTGACCTCTTCTGCAGCGTGGCTTCCAATTTACCACCTGCTTTTCCTACCCCGGGGTTTCCGACAACACATAAAACGGGTTACGACAACATCTGACACATAGAAGCAGAAATTCATAAATCCACAGAAAAGAGATATATTTAAAACATAACGGCAAAAGGCATAAGATAGCAGCGTATTAAATCTAAGAAAACGATTCATAAATTCATAAATCAATTTTCACAAAATAATTCATTAAACATTTCACAAAATATTTTCACTAGTGAAATATTTTTAAAGTGCTAATCATTAAAGTGCTATTTAAAGTGCTATTTAAAGTGTTATTTAAAGTGCTATTTAAAGTGCGCCCTTTATATTTTAGCCGACTTTGCTAACTTTTTAACCTATTCTATTTTAACCTATTAACTCCTTTTAACCTGTTTAACTAATACTAAACCATTAATCTGCTACCAGAAAAGTAACTGATAGCGCGCGGGATTACCTAAACCGGTTTCACCTAGGCCTTTGGCGAAAAACGACTAGTTATCCCTATTACCTTAACTACCTATTCATGAGTAACGCTATCAGAGATTCTCTATTGTCAGGACCTACACTTGTATACATCACAACATCAATGTAAATCCTGTGGATCGAAATAGTAGTTAGATAAAATCAGGTTAATACTTTGACATTTCATTTAAATGAGACTCCACCAGTATTATAGTTTAAATCTTTTATCTAAAGATATACATGAAATAAATGCAAGTTTCAAACTTCTACAGTCATTACTAATATTCATTCATTCATTTGATAACTTTATTTCGGTCATAGACCATAAAAGTGCAAGTAAAAAACATACATGCTCAAGGATAAAATCGCTAAACCTATTCCAATGTGGTTGTAGCGGATATAGAGGGTTGCAGGAAGACATGCCCTCCCTAACTAGCCGCCCATTTAACATTCTATTTGATAGAAGGTAACAGCCCCTATTATGAAAAGCTCTTTTGGGGTGGGATGGTCCCAGATTAGGAGTAGGATAAAAGTATGAGAGATGTAATGGGCAAATTTGGGTATTTGACCTGTAAAGTGGGGCATCACAGATATACTCTACAGCAGAGGTGTCCCTAAAATTCAGAATTATGACATCTCCTGCTAATGTCTTTGGCCCCCTCCCTATCCAATCTGCTCTTCTAGCCGACAAGATTTCCCCTGAAACATTTAATGGTAGGGGTCTGTTTACACTAAGCCATTGAATGCACTTATTTTTTAAATCAGTCTCTTGTTCTCTTTTCCCCTCACTTAGGGCTGGGACTCCTGCAAGTACTACCACATATGGTTGGGCTTCTGGGGGTAAATTAATGGTTGGTAACTGATAAGGAATAGCTCTTGGTGTTACATTCCTATTCATTTATGAACTAGTGTTGCCCTCCTTTTCACCCTTATTGGACTTTGATGTAACTTTGTCCCTAGCAGTTGACATGTTTCCTGCTTCTTGGTGGACTTGGACCTGGGTATTAGTACTAGGCGGGAGTTGGGGTAGAGCATGAATTGGCTTTTGAGTAATTAACGGAACTCCTGCATTATTAGTCTGCATTGTAGTTTTTTTTTTGAACAGCTGCCCTGTCACTAGGTGTGCTTTTAAGTGTAACATCACAATTGGGAGGTACAGGGTTTCCTACCGGATTAGCTGGCTTTGTTGTCCCTACCCCCTTGGCGTTTAAGATAGAGGTGAGTTTATCAAGTTTTGACACCAAAGGTTTGAGATGAGTGGCAATGGTCCGCTCCAGGCATGCTTGTAGGTCGGCCACCATATTAGTGACCCAGCACGGAATTCCTGTTATCGGGTGCGATGAACTAACGGTCGGGGTCACCAGGTTGTGATTTACCTGATTATTTTTACCCAATTTTTTAGGAATACTTTCTTTCTTTTTCCTGGGGCGTGATTTACGTGCTAGAGGCATTATCTTAGAGGAGGGGGAGGTCAAAATAATCGGTGGATCGATGATCGGTGGTACATCCTGAACATCTATAGAGGTCTCTATAGGCACCTACGTGCAGGGCAAGTCTACATAAGATGATGTCAGATAGGAATTTGACCCCAGGGCATCGAGCATGATAACTGAGGTGTCGCCTCCCTGATTTTGGAGGCATAGTGTAGGTGTAATTGATAACCTTCTCTCAGTGTTTTCAATGGCAGTAGCCACAGCACCGGTTGTTTTTTGCAGCATATTATCGATTGCTGTCAGAGTGGGTAGGGGCTGTGGTGCTGCTGCCTGCAGTCTGGTATGTGGTCGTGTGGCTGGGGTTTTAACTTTTTTGTCCTGGTTACTCATTCTGTAAGTAGGAGTCTTAGTATGTAGATATAAAGAGATAGCCGCAGAGTCCCGTTCACAATCAACAGCCCACCCTAAGGTTTGCACAATGGCTTATTACTACAGTGCATGTGTTAGGGGGTTAGGTCCAAACAACAGTACCTTTTGGGAGATGGCCTTGTCAATAAAAATGTCTTTGGAAGATACAAGGGGGTGGCCCGTCCCGTCCTCCTCCATCCTCGGACGGCCACAGACAGCCCGCCCTTTGTCCGGGCTTCGTCCGGCTACGTCCCGCGCTGCGTCCCGCGCTCTGTGACCCGCATACAGTTTAAATGGCCAGTGTGTTTGGGGCGGAGCTCTGCGCAGGTGGGCTGCGCACGGACTCCTGGTCCTCAGAGTCCCGTGCGGTACTGGCAAAATGCTCCCACAGGTGTTGACGGCCTCTTGCTGCCCCCGGCGTCGCTCCCCACAGAGGAGAAAAGGCTGCTCTCCTTGCGTTCGCTTCTAGCAGCGAAGCGGGACCCGCGCCAGCGGGTCCGGCGATGGGTTATGAGGGCCGGGGTGCCTGGGGTGGAGCTCTGCGCAGGTGGGCTGCCGCACGGACTCCTGGTCCTCGGAGTCCCGTGCGGTACTGGCAAAATGCTCCCACAGGTGTTGACGGCCTCTTGCTGCCCCCGGCGTCGCTCCCCACAGAAGAAAAAAGGCTGCTCTCCTTGCGTTCGCTTCTAGCAGCGAAGCGGGACCCGCGCTAGCGGGTCCGGCGAGGGGTTATGAGGGTCGGTGTGCTTGTGGCGGAGCTCTGCGCAGGTGGGCTGCCGCACGGACTCCTGGTCCTCGGAGTCCCGTGCGGTACTGGCAAAATGCTCCCACAGGTGTTGACGGCCTCTTGCTGCCCCCGGCGTCGCTCCCCACAGAAGAAAAAAGGCTGCTCTCCTTGCGTTCGCTTCTAGCAGCGAAGCGGGACCCGCGCCAGCGGGTCCGGCGATGGGTTATGAGGGCCGGGGTGCCTGGGGTGGAGCTCTGTGCAGGTGGGCTGCCGCACGGACTCCTGGTCCTCGGAGTCCCGTGCGGTACTGGCAAAATGCTCCCACAGGTGTTGACGGCCTCTTGCTGCCCCCGGCGTCGCTCCCCACAGAAGAAAAAAGGCTGCTCTCCTTGCGTTCGCTTCTAGCAGCGAAGCGGGACCCGCGCTAGCGGGTCCGGCGAGGGGTTATGAGGGTCGGTGTGCTTGGGGCGGAGCTCTGCGCAGGTGGGCTGCCGCACGGACTCCTGGTCCTCGGAGTCCCGTGCGGTACTGGCAAAATGCTCCCACAGGTGTTGACGGCCTCTTGCTGCCCCCTGCGTCGCTCCCCACAGAAGAAAAAAGGCTGCTCTCCTTGCGTTCGCTCCTAGTATCACGTGGTTATGACCGACGCATGCGCAGGCTAAATCCTGCTCATTTGTCGGCCATTTTGGCTTCAAGCTTCAAACACACACAAAACTCGTGGGCAAGCTTCACATTTGAAGGGATTTTGCATATAAGTGATCCTTTCAAATGGCTTAAAATATTAGCAATATTAATAACTAACTAGAGAGGAGTTTCATGAAGCAAGTCGAATAGGTATGCGAAACCTTGCTTCATCAGCGCTCTGATTCCTTATATCCTCGGGTCTAGTTTGCGCTATATAAAACTCTAAAAAAAAAAAGGTCCCAGGGCTTGACATGAGGATGATGAACACAAGTCAAATTCTAGGAAGTTATTGACACTTCATCCCAGACACGACAGCCTGCTATGCATTTACTGACAAGGCAGACAACATAACTCGGAGTGCCTACAAACACCAAACAAACTCGACAGCCTTAACTCATTCTGCTCTTTCGAGCCAGCCTCGTCTCCACCCAGTGCCCCCTCCCCCCACGGGTTATACAGCAGCCATGTGAAAATAGACCCAGACACTGCAACACGGTTCCTATTTAAACACAAGCTTTAATGTTTGCAAAAAGAAAGAAGGTAATTTCAAACAAAAAATATTGCTGTAATTGTGATATTTACTAGGGCCATAATAACTTCTATGTTTGCCCCACTTTTTACTTGCATGGAAGGTCGGGCCGGTGTGGAGATGTATTTGGAAGCTGATCTTACAGATTCCTTCTTTGACGTTCCTGTAAAGCTCTTCGCTTCTACCAACGCCTAATACAGACATCCCTCGGGAGTTTTCACAATTTCTCAACCAGAACACCGACTAGCGAAATAAACACTGGAATTAATTCCAAGGCAAGACAGGAAGTGTACCATAAGTGTCGAACCTTTGTCACCACTCTCACAGAAGGACGATCCTTAATGTCTGGGAAGGATCCCTCACAGTGAACAGTTTAAAGAAAACAAACTGGAGCCCGGTGAGTGATTGCAAGGGAAGGGAGGAGGGGAGAGCAGTGAGTGGGATGGAGGAGCTGGGAAAAGACAATGAAAGCAAAACCAGCGAGGTGCTGGTGTAACAGGCACGGCGCTGGTGAAACAGGCACGGCGCTGGTGAAACAGGCACGGCGCTGGTGAAACAGGCACGGCGCTGGTGAAACAGGCACAGCTCTGGTGAAACAGGCACGGCGCTGGTAAAACAGGCACGGCGCTGGTGAAACAGGCACGGCGCTGGTGTAACAGGCACGGCGCTGGTGAAAGAGGCACAGCTCTGGTGAAACAGGCACAGCTCTGGTGAAACAGGCACAGCTCTGGTGAAACAGGCACAGCTCTGGTGAAACAGGCACAGCTCTGGTGAAACAGGCACAGCTCTGGTGAAACAGGCACAGCTCTGGTGAAACAGGCCCAGCTCTGGTGAAACAGGCACAGCTCTGGTGACACGGGCGTCGCGCTGATAATGTATGCAGGGTGGTGGCGGGAGGGAGGTTCACGGAACAAAACGGGCGCACATCAGGTAGGAAGGAGAAAATCCTTTCTGAAACAAGCATTGGAAATGCAATAGGTCTCGCAATAGGATAGTTTTGAGTTTTTGGTGTGGAAAAGTTTTTTTTTTTTGTTAAGTTTTTTTCCCTTCTAAATAAAAGTATTAATTTTGTTTTTAGATTTGTGATTATTTTAGAAAATATGTAATGTTATATGTGTAACTGCATGTGTAACTGTAACATCCCCCACTGCATGCGGAATCAGTTGTTGTTGAAAGGTTGCACAGATTGTTGCAGGGCAATCTATCTTCCGTCAACACTGCTGATCCCCCACTGCATGCAGAATCAGTTGTTGTTGAAAGGTTGCACAGATTGTTGCAGGGCAATCTATCTTCCGTCAACACTGCTGATCCCCCACTGCATGCGGAATCAATTGTTGTTGAAAGGTTGCACAGATTGTTGCAGGGCAATTTATCTTCTATCAACACTGCTGATCCCCCACTGCATGCGGAATCAGTTGTTGTTGAAAGGTTGCACAGATTGTTGCAGGGCAATTTATCTTCTATCAACACTGCTGATCCCCCACTGCATGCGGAATCAGTTGTTGTTGAAAGGTTGCACAGATTGTTGCTGTGGTGGCTCTGAATGACAGCCGCATTCCAGGCAGAGCGGAAAGAGCTGTAGCGAACTGACTTATGAGAGTTGTAAAATTGAAGGCCACAAGGTCATTCGTGTACTTATCTACTGCAAGAATGTTTAAAACAGCCAGAAGGATTTCGAAACAGTTTGCAGGGACAGAGAATATAGAAAAGGTGGTAGGGCCAGCGCGCCGACCTCTTCCTCGACAATTTCCTGTTTTAGTTATGTATACATAGTTCCTTTAGACTGTAGTACAACACATGTTGATGACCTAAACTGTCTTTCTTCTGCAAATGGGATTTATTGAGTCGAAATGTTCTAAGATTTATTAAATACAGACAAAAACATAAAAATCACAAATATTTTTAAAAGCGCCGAAAAGATATGTCTGTGATGTGGCTGAGGTCAGCAAGTAGGGTGATGGCCGAGGGGGGCATTGCATTGGGGCGGAGCGGGAAGAGCTGCTCTCGGCGGGCTGGGGAATAGATGGTAATTAAAAAAAAAAAAGCCTTTGATGCAGCAGGGGGCGTATAGCCGGGGGCGGAGCGGGAAGAGCTGCTGCGGGGCTGGGTTGCAGATAACTGAAATTTCAGATGCATTGAGGATTCCCACTGCCATGCGTGTTGTCTGTCTGAGGTGTTTGGAAGTTGTTCAACTGCTGTGCCTCAAAAAAAGAACAGGGAAGCAGGGGAATTTCCTTGATTGAAGAGACAGACCACTGTTTGCGCATATGTCCGAATTCTAAATGTGTCGGTAAAGTTCAATGGTCGGTGTTTCACCTGAAAAATTAAGGCAGAGCAAACCTGCAGAAATGGAACAGATGGAAAAAAGCCCAAAGATACCTGGACTTGAAGATTTGTGTTGCAGAATTTAGTGCTTGCAAGCACCAAAATCGACTTGGGACATTTTCGGGTCTGCATTCCTAATTTTTTTTTTTCGCATCATATATATATATATATATAATTCCTAGGGTGTCGTTATTTATAGTGCCGATTAAAGGAAAAAATGCAATTACATATTAATTAATCGAGGCCTAGAATGTTTACTATGTGTTATTTGAGAATATCTTACCTGATTCGTACTTAACATCCCAGTAAAGCAAGTAAAAATATATCATTTATTTAGCAAGTAGTTTCATTAAAAACGACATTGTTTGGACGGCTGCAACGTAAACGTCCAGGTCAGAATAGTGCAAGGTGTCCTCGAGAGCAGAGAGAGTTGAGAGCATATGAGAAGAGACAGACTGAGGAAGAATGTGAGGAAAGAAGAAACGGAGCTGAGAGATCATGCGAGTCATGAGGAGTCGACACTAAGAGAGAATGTGAGGGCACATGAGACAGAGCTGGAAATGAGGGGGAAAAAAGTAAAAAAATAAGGAGACACGGCCTGCGGCCGTGAAACTGGAAGTACTGATTTAAAAAAATAAAAACAGGGGGCGGAGCGGGAAGGGCTGCTCTCTCTCTCGAGAGAGAGTATGCTAAACGAGGTGTTCTAGAAATAGAAAGAGGGCTGGTGCGATGCTGCGGGAGATTGCGATGTGAATGCGAGACATAAACGGGTGCTAACACGCTGTGAATTAGAAGTTTAATAACGGAATGTATATGCCATGAAAATGAAATGGCAGGGGCCAATTAAGAGAGGGGAGGTGCTGGCGGCTGGGGAGGGGGAGTGTAATGTTTCGTAGCAAGCGGGCATGGCATGCTGAGCGCGTGAAGGGGAGAAGCCGGGAGGTGCTGGCGGCTGGGGAGGGGGAGGTGTGCTGGGAGAGAGAGTGGGGAGGGGGCGGAGCGGGAAGAGCTGCTCTCGGGAGGCTGGGGAACGGATGAGGGGAGGTGCTGGCGGCTGGGGAGGCAGGGGGCGGAGAGCAAGGGGCGGAGCGGGAAGAGCTGCAGGCGGAGCTGGGAACAGATGTTTACCCAAAAAGCCTATTTGATGCTGTGCACGCGCTTTTTAAGCCACGCCTGAAAGCCACGTGCACGGCATCAAATCGGATTTTTGGTTAAACTCTGGTTAAGCCCCTATATCCTCGCCAGCTCGATGCGCATGCGCATCGGAAGGCGAGACCTAAAAAGTGCCACAGACTGTAAATAAACCAAGCAAAGTAACAACACAAGTGAATGGGCCAGTCCTATTGGGAGGTAACTAATGGAGTCAAGGTGGTTCTAAGGAGGGACTAACTAGCCTATTAACGAATCAGAAACCAGCCTTTACGAAGGACAATGACAAAAGCAGTGACAAATATGGGCGGAGCGTTTACAGAGCTTCAACTACATACTCCACTAATGCATGCCTCGCAGAGCAGCGCACGCACTGCAGAGGCTAAAAACCATAGGTGGCACATCATTCTCTGTTCAAGCAGCCATACTATGGAATTAATTACCCCAAACTTAAGATCCATAGATAACTAACTATCTTAGTTTCACAAAAGTACTCAAGAGTAGACTGTTTCCTACGTAACAGCCATACTGAAACACAAATGTACAGCATATCCCTGTGTATATGAACATATAATTAGATTATATGTATGTATATGGATATTTGCATTTCTTTATATAAATATATACTTGAGTATCTATGTATTTATTACTTTACTCCTACTGTAAAAAATAACTTTGATTCTCTCCAATGGACTACTCTATATTCACCCTATACTCTCTCAATATATCCTCTACCTCCACTCTGACTCTTCCCAAACCTATTTCTGCTACAGTGATCTCAAGAATAACCCTTTCTAAGTTCTTCCTTCCTCTATCACTCATTTGACTCTTCCCAAAACTCATTTTAGTACTATGATCTCCCAAACAACGTCCTAAATTCTTCCCTCACCTATCCCTCCTTTGACTCATCCCAAAGCTCATTGCACTACTATGATCTCCTTCATCCATTTCTAGACATTCTTCCCTCCATCTCTCCTTATACTCATCGCAAACCTCCTCCTACTACTATGGTCTCCCAATACACTTTCTAGTCTCTTCCCCCATCTATTCCCCCTCCATTATCCTTTACAATCCAACTAACAGTCACATGTCCACTACTCGGATGTATGACGGTACAACGCGTACCGTCACAACGCATCCCTTTACACTGCATCCCTTACAACGCAAGTTGTTACCACGACTTGCGTTGGGGGCGCGGATTTCGAATAGTATAATTTACTATTCTAACACCAGTCCCCGTGGACCCTAGGGAAGGTGTTGGGATAGTAAATTTACTATTTTTAATCCTTTAGCGCCCTCCAGCGCAAGTCGTGGTAACGACTTGCGTTGTAACGGCCGCGTGGTAAAGGTACCGCGTGGTAAAAACTTCTGGTAAAGGATGTTTACCCCACTACTCACATGAACTAAAATGTCACTATACTAATATACCACTAGTCTTTTTTGGGTTCTGGAGTAGCGAGCTACTAGTACTTAACGAAAAGCGCATCAACACCTCATTAAGGGTAGTAAGCGCTAAATAAATGCAATTACAATACAATACAAACAGAGGATGAAAGAGCATATAAACACCTCAGCCAAAATGTGCGTCTTGGATGTTAAAATACCCATAAAAAGTCAAACCCTTCATCCCTCTGAAGATCTAAAGACGGTGGCGCAAACCTTAGTCCTCCCAAAGTTAGACTACGGCAACGCAATGATCACAGGCACCCCAAAAACAGCCACACTCCATACAGCGGCCAGACTTCTGATGGGGGAGAGTCACTTCGACCATATCACTCCTGCTCTCAAAAATTGTAACTGGCGACCAACCAAGGCAAGAGCTATATTCCAAACTGTGTGCATAACCCACAAAGTGCTAGACACTGGAAGACCAATCTACCTCACACATAAATTAACAGGAGCTGTCCAAAAGAGACCCCTCCAAAACTCTAACAGTCTACTACTGATTCCACCAAAATTTGAGAGGGAAATCTTGCAAATGTTGTTTCTCCGGAAACACCCCTAGAATTGGGAACTTATAACCCAAGATTTATGGGACAATCAATCATTCCCTCACTTAAAGAAGAAACTGAAACTGCTACTCTTTGACAAATACCTAAACTCCCCTTTTAAACTGTCAGTCCAAACTGTTTGCCTCTATCCCACACCCTCTAAATTAGTCATTTGTGGGGGGTTTATTTTCCTTTTAATAATTGCATTCAATTGAACTACCCCAAGTACTTTCCAAAAAGTTGTCTTGCTTTGGTGCTAAGGTTTTAAATAAAATATCTCCCACAAGCATAAAAATTCTCATGAAATCATTATTTTTCGGGACAGACTTCTGTGGATTTGGCTAATGTGAATTATGGTTAGCTAAAAGAAAACAGATGCTGAGTTTATTCACATATCTATATAGTAAAATGTGCATAGAGTGTAATTATCTTTTGTAAAATAAGTGTTAATCTACAACTGTTGAAATCCTATGGTAGACTTTAAATTGACACGTTGCCTGCGCTCCAAGACTGAGGAAATCAAAATAGTGGTAAACGTGTGCCATTTTTTAAGTTATCACGTTCATCATCCAAATATACCTCTAGTGTGGTAATATTACATCCAATAAATACTGCACCCTGCAGTATCTCATTTTTTGGTGCAGTAGTATCACAACCAAATTTGCACGACATTTGCAACGAGGGTCTTAGTCGGCCCCACTAGTGTTCAAACCTTTTGACCTCTGAAGTATGCTCCATTCTTTGAAGTGGGCTCTTATTCCTCACTGGTTTGTTAAAAACTCACCTTTGTGAGTTGTCATATGCTAAATCCCTCCCAGTTCCTGGAGTCAGGTACTTTTCTATCAGTGGCGAGCCATGTGTGACACTTGAGGAGGAAGGAATAACCAGCACTCTTGGCAGGCAGCTTGCCTTCTCAAAATGCTTGTATTTTTAATAATACAATCTAGTAATAATCTGGTCATTCAATACATATCAATAACACATGCCTTCCTAGCAAGAGCATAATTCTTTTCATAAAAGTGAGTCTAATTTTGGATATGATTATTAGTATAATAAAGATGCCTGCTCTTCTTGTGGAAGCATAGTGATAATGCTTTCAAATTGTTTATAAATTAGGGTCACTCAACGCAGGTTGATGAGGGCCAGATTACACACCCATTCTGGTTCCAATTTTCATTAACACATGTAAATAAGATTCAGGTGGATATTGTGAAAACCTGACATGGCTCCACCCTCAAAGTCTTTACTGACCAGGTAGGTTTACATGATGACTCTATGTCATTGAGAATGCGATTCACCAGCGCTGGGTTTTTCTTTTACAATATCCTTCCTTTGAAGCAATCCCCACTGCCCCTTCTCCCTGGAGCACTTTCTTTGTCTCCTTCACCTAAAGCACCCTGCTTGCCTTGCCTTTCCCTCCTCTCAGGCACTAGCCTCTGCCCCCTCTCCTTGGCCCACCTCAGCACTCTATGCATCTCTATCACCTAGGGTGACCAACTGGCATTGGTGTAAATTTAGGACGATGAGAGAAAAAATTCAGGACAATCCGTAAAAATTCAGGACACTCCTATGTGGCGCCTCTTTGCTACCTCCTAATGGGTTCACGCAGAGATGCATCTCTTTAGTTTTTCCGCAGCTGTATGTGCTCACTGTATCCCTGCCTCCCTGCAATATGCTAGCTCTCACCAGTCATCTTCGCTCCCACTGTGTGTCCAGTGCATGGGCCCCCAGCCTCTGTGCCTTGACGGGTGTTCATCCTCCTCTTCTTACCTTATGCCTGGTTCATACCCCATACTCCAATGTATGTCCACCCCCAAAGGCACCCCCTTTGGTTTATGGTTCCTCACTGTGCCCCCAGTGTGTGTCCACTGCATGGGATCGCTGCCTTCATAACCTGTAAATCTTGTGTCTGCTTCAGCTCACATTGTCTCACTGTAGCCCTGCTCATCGTGTCTCTGGTCGTCGTGTCCCTGCTCGTCGTGTCCCTGCTCATCGTGTCTCTGCTCATCGTGTCTCTGCTCATCGTATCTCTACTCGTCATGTCTCTGCTCGTCATGTCTCTGCTCGTCGTGTCTCTGCTCATCGTGTCCCTGCTCATCGTGTCCCTGCTCATCGTGTCTCTGCTCATCGTGTCCCTGCTCATCGTGTCCCTGCTCATCGTGTCCCTGCTCATCGTGTCTCTGCTCATCGTGTCCCTGCTCATCGTGTCTCTGCTCATCTTGTCTCTGCTCATCGTGTCCCTGCTCATCGTGTCCCTGCTCATCGTGTCCCTGCTCATCGTATCTCTGCTCCTCATGTCTCTGCTCATCGTGTCTCTGTTCATTGTGTCTCTGCTCATCGTGTCTCGGCTCATCGTATCTCTGCTCGTCATGTCCCTGCTCATCGTGTCCCTGCTCATAGTGTCTCTGCTCTTCGTGTCTCTGCTCATCTTGTCTCTGCTCATCGTGTCCCTGCTCATCGTGTCTCTGCTCATCGTGTCCCTGCTCATCGTGTCCCTGCTCGTCGTGTCTCTGCTCATCGTGTCCCTGCTCATCGTGTCTCTGCTCTTCGTGTCTCTGCTCATCTTGTCTCTGCTCGTGTCCCTGCTCATCGTGTCCCTGCTCATCGTGTCCCTGCTCATCGTGTCCCTGCTCATCGTGTCTCTGCTCATCTTGTCTCTGCTCATCGTGTCCCTGCTCATTGTGTCTCTGCTCATCGTGTCCCTGCTCATCGTGTCCCTGCTCATCGTATCCCTGCTCATCGTGTCTCTGCTCATCGTGTCCCTGCTCATCGTGTCTCTGCTCATCGTGTCTCTGCTCATCGTGTCCCTGCTCATCGTGTCTCTGTTCATCGTTTCGCTGCTCATCGTGTCTCTGCTCATCGTGTCCCTGCTCATCGTGTCTCTGCTCATCGTGTCCCTGCTCATCGTGTCTCTGCTCATCGTGTCCATGCTCATCGTGTCTCTGCTCATCGTGTCTCTGCTCATCGTGTCTCTGCTCATCGTGTCTCTGTTCATCGTGTCTCTGCTCATCGTGTCTCTCGTCATGTCTCTGCTCATCGTGTCTCTGCTCATCGTGTCTCTGCTCATCGTGTCTCTGCTCATCGTGTCTCTGTTTGTCGTGTCTCTGCTCGTCATGTCTCTGCTCATCGTGTCTCTGCTCATCGTGTCTCTGCTCATCGTGTCCCTGCTCATCGTGTCTCTGCTCGTCGTGTCTCTGCTCGTCGTGTCCCTGCTCATCGTGTCTCTGCTCATCGTGACCTTGCACATCGTGTCTGTTCGTCGTGTCTCTGCTCATCGTGTCTCTGTTCATCGTGTATCTGCTCATCGTGTCCCTGCTCATCGTGTCCCTGCTCATCGTGTCTGCTCATCGTGTCCCAGCTCGTTGTGTCCCTGCTCATCGTGTCTCTGTTCATCATGTCTCTGCTCATCGTGTCCCTGCTCATCGTGTCTCTGCTCATCGTGTCTCTGCTCATCTTGTCTCTGCTCATCGTGTCCCTGCTCATTGTGACTCTGCTCGTCGTGTCCCTGCTCGTCGTGTCTCTGCTCGTCGTGTCTCTGCTCGTCGTGTCTCTGCTCCTCGTGTCCCTGCTCGTCGTGTCTCTGCTCATCGTGTCTCTGCTCATCGTGTCCCTGCTCATCGTGTCTCTGCTCATCGTGTCTCTGCTCATCGTGTCCCTGCTCATCGTGTCTCTGCTCATCGTGTCTCTGCTCATCGTGACTCTGCTCATCGTGTCTCTGCTCATCGTGTCTCTGCTCATCGTGTCTCTGCTCATCGTGTCCCTGCTCATCGTGTCCCTGCTCATCGTGTCTCTGCTCATCGTGTCTCTGCTCATCGTGTCCCTGCTCATCGTGTCTCTGCTCATCGTGTCTCTTCTCATCGTGTCTCTGCTCGTTGTGTCCCTGCTCATCGTGTCTCTGCTCATCGTGTCTCTGCTCATCGTGTCCGTGCTCATCATGTCTCTGTTCATCGTGTCTCTGCTCATCGTGTCTCTGTTCATCGTGTCTCTGCTCATCGTGTCCCTGCTCATCGTGTCCCTGCTCATCGTGTCTCTGCTCATCGTGTCTCTGCTCATCGTGTCTCTGTTTGTCGTGTCTCTGCTCGTCATGTCTCTGCTCATCGTGTCTCTGCTCATCGTGTCTCTGCTCATCGTGTCCCTGCTCATCGTGTCTCTGCTCGTCGTGTCTCTGCTCGTCGTGTCTCTGCTCGTCATGTCTCTGCTCATCGTGTCCCTGCTCATCGTGTCTCTGCTCATCGTGTCTCTGATCATCGTGTCTCTGCTCATCGTGTCCCTGCTCATCGTGTCCCTGCTCATCGTGTCTCTGCTCATCGTGTCTCTGCTCATCGTGTCTCTGCTCATCGTGTCTCTGCTCATCGTGTCTCTGCTCATCGTGTCCATCGTGTCTCTGCTCATCGTGTCTCTGTTCATCGTGTCTCTGTTCATCGTGTCTCTGCTCGTCGTGTCTCTGCTCGTCGTGTCTCTGCTCGTCATGTCTCTGCTCATCGTGTCCCTGCTCATCGTGTCTCTGCTCGTCGTGTCTCTGCTCGTCGTGTCTCTGCTCGTCATGTCTCTGCTCATCGTGTCCCTGCTCATCGTGTCCCTGCTCATCGTGTCTCTGCTCGTCGTGTCTCTGCTCATCGTGTCTCTGTTTGTCATGTCTCTGCTCATCGTGTCCCTGCTCATCGTGTCTCTGCTCGTCGTGTCTCTGCTCATCTTGTCTCTGCTCGTCATGTCTCTGCTCATCGTGTCCCTGCTCATCGTGTCTCTGTTTGTCGTGTCTCTGCTCGTCATGTCTCTGCTCATCGTGTCCCTGCTCATCGTGTCTCTGTTCATCGTGTCTCTGCTCATCGTGTCTCTGCTCATCGTGTATCTGCTCATCGTGTCTCTGCTCATCTTGTCTCTGCTCGTCATGTCTCTGCTTATCGTGTCCCTGCTCATCGTGTCTCTGCTCATCGTGTCCCTGCTCATCGTGTCCCTGCTCATCGTGTCTCTGCTCATCGTGTCCCTGCTCATCGTGTCTCTGCTCATCGTGTCCCTGCTCATCGTATCTCTGCTCATCGTATCACTGCTCATCGTGTCTCTGCTCATCGTGTCTCTGCTCCCCATGCCTATGCACTTAGTGCATCCCCAGGCTGTCTCCATGTTCATCCTATCATTACAACCTCCAGCTATGTTTCATTAGTCTGTGCACAAACCTACTAGTTGCAACCTGAAATTTTCTCTTTATTCTGCTCGTTGTGGGCCCTTAGGGATAATCGCACCAGATTCATTGCAGCCACCCAACGGGGTGTTAAAAACAGGTTAAATTAGCACCATCATACTGCTTAACGTTATGAAATACCCACAAATAAAATAATCAGGTGACTCTTATTTTCTTGGTTCAATATGTCCATACCTGGCATTTCCATTTATGTAATAAAGCATTCTTGTTGTGTCCTTAATGACTGCATAGCATTCATTTGCTAAAACAAATCCAGGATTGATTGATACCGTATCCCAGTAAACCCTATACAACAGAAACACAATCTATACGCTTGATTATAAATGAATTGCAAAACACACAATAGCCATCACATCATCCACCACTAAACGCATAAGTAAAAAATATTTATATTTACACTAATAGCTCCAACTCTAACAAATGACGAGACCTATTTGCGTTGCAAATGCTTGTTCTTTCTTGATGTTGTCCAGCATTGGGAAAGCCTATATGTCTAAAAGGTGAGACTTCTTGATTTTGCCAATGTGTTTTTATTGTGGTTGTAAACCTCCTTTTTCTGGTGTAGCTCTGGTCAGAGCCTCATCTCTGGAGTTACACTATGTGAAAGATGCTCAGATTATTGTCCGGGTCCTATCGGGCTCTGATAGTATAAAGGACTTCCTTCGCAGCAATTGATTATATTTCCCGCTGTTTTTGTGATGCTCTTTGTGGTGTGGTCCATTCACTGGAAAAGGCTCTCTTAGACCTGGCAGCCATAGGGTGGTCTTTCCCCAACTTTTTTCCTGCCTCCCTCCATTTTCTGCGCTCGTTTTTGCTGGCTTTAGGACTCTGCACCCATTACCACTGCTAATCAGTGCTAAAGTGTTTGTGCTCTCTCCCCTGAACATGGTAACATGGGCTCACACTCAGTTGGCATATTTAATTTGATTATAAGTCCCTGGTAAAGTGCTCTACATGTGCCCAGGGCCTGCAAATTATTTGCTACTAGTGGGGCTGCAGCACTGTCTGTGCCACCCACTTATGCAGCCTGAAACTATGTCTCAGGCCTGCCTCTGCAGTGCCTGTGTGTGAAGTTTACTGCAACTTCGACTTGGCATTTAAAGCTACTTGCCAAGCCTAAAATTCCCCTTTTATTACATATAAGTCACCCCTAAGGAAGGCCCTTGGTAACCCAAAGGGCAGGACGCTATGTGAGTAAAAGGCAGAACATATACTTCTATGTTTTACATGTCCTGGTAGTGACAAACAGTAAATTACTTTTTCAATGCTGTAAGGCCTACTCCTCTCATTGGCTGGAACTAGGAAATCCTTAGAATACCTTTTAAGCTGTAATTCCTGATTGGAATGGAGTAGCCTTTTCATGTTTCATATCTTTGCAATGGTAATGATAAATCCTCTTTACTGGTAAAGTCGGATTTAACATTACTATTTTAGAAAAGGTATTTTTAGAAAGTGGACTTTTCTCTGCTTGTACTGCTCTTTGTGCCTTACAACCTGTCTCTAATACATGTCTGGGCTAGGTGACCGACCCCTTTGTGTATTCCTTCTAGAGAGCTACAGAAACTGCAAGGGTTGGGGTGATTTAGCACTTATCTGCATCCCGATGGTTCTTTCTGGGCAGATGGGGGTGTTATATCCTGTACATTTAAGTGCCTATGTAATTTATGCTTCTACTCCTTTAATTGCATGTGCCATGTTGTGTTTCCTTTTGATTCTACATTCTTAACAGAGCTTTGCTCATACAGCATTCTCTACTGTTAGTCAGTTGTAACCTGTATCCTGCTGTGTCAGGACTGGATGCTGTGCTGTCAAATAAACCTTCTTGAAACTACAAGCTTATCTGGATTATTACAAAATTGGCGACGAGGACAACCTTACTCCAGCCATCTACAGCACAGGAGCGGAGTTTGAACCCATTTTGGAAATATTTACGCTTTTCTTCTATTTTTTTTTGCCTTTGAAGAAACTATCTACTACTGAAGAATTTTCCTGCTTTGTTTTCTACATACATTCCCAAGGATCTACCAAGATTGCCCTTCTTTTTGGACTCTAAACATTAATTTTTCAGCTATCTAACCTTTAAAGCTCCTTGGCATCTTTTAATTTTCTGGCTTCTTCGAGCGCGACGTTTCCACGAGCCTTCATCTCCTTGACAACGCGGCGCATTGCTTATAAGCGCACTCGTCATCGGCTTGGAAGCGAAGATCGTCATCCGCTTGGAAACGGAGATCGTCATCTGCTTGGAAACGGAGATCGTCATCGGCTTGGAAGAAAAGGAGCAACGCCATTGCCTAACAACCTGTACATTCTTTCTACGCGACCGACGTGTTGTTTCATGTAGCGTCATCACGCTACGTTAAAACGTCATCACGCACGTTACGTGCCTCCATTTTGTTTGCTTCGTTGCTTGGCAACATATTCACGGAAGTTTCTCCGCATTTTAGATCGCATTGTGCTTCCGTTTTACTCACAACATTAGCGCTTTCACTTATAAGTGCATTACAACGTTAGCGCTTACCTTTGTTTTCATTTTTTTTATTTATGCTCTTCATTTCTGAAGTTTTGGCAAGATTTCTACAAGTCATTTACAGCACTTCTGCAATTCTTCTCATATGCTGCAAGCTACCTGATTTCACATGGTATAAGTACATTGACATTTTACTATTTTCTTCAGTTCTACTGTATTACTTTGCATTTAATTAGTTATTTATTTATTTTACTCATTTTATTTTCACTATGCAGTTTGATCCTCCTGCAAAATTTTTGCAGGTTAAAGGTGATCCTCCTATGCCCTGGTCAAGGTGGAAGGAGGAGTTTTTCAATTATATGAAAGCTATTGATGGAGAGCGTATGGGAGCAGAGAGAAAAAAAAGTATACTGTTACATTGTTTAGGCTCTGAAGGTCAAGAGATATTTAGAACCTTGCCTCAATTCTCTGCGCCTGGTGGAAGTGGTGATTCTGTGAATGTTTACACTGAGGCTCTTGGTAGATTAGAGAAACGTTTCAAGCCTACCGCTAATATTGCTTTAAATCGTTTTAAATTTTATACTAGAGCGCAAAAACAGGAGGAATCTTTTGATGATTTCCTCACTGCTCTAAGAGCTTTGACTTTACATTGCAATTTTGGTGCCATGGCAGATGAAATGATTTGTGATCAGATTATTGTCCATGTGAAAAACAAAAAGGGTCAAGATAAACTATGGTGTATAGGTGATCCTAATTTGGAAGAAACTATTGCCATTGCTAAGTCAACAGAAATGTCAGAAAAGTGGATGGATATAGTAGTTAAACAAACTACAAATTCCAATTCTACTAAAACGAATGCAGAAGAAGAAGTATGTATTGTTAAACCCAAAATTGATGAAAAAATTTTTATTTCTTTGCAATCTAAATTTAAAAATGCTGTGGGTGTTAATAACAGAAGATCAGATTTTAATAATTCATCGTTTTCATGCTACAGATGTGGTAGTAGATCACATATTGCCTCCTTTCAGGGATGTCCTGCTATAAACAGAACTTGTAATATTTGCAACAAGTTAGGACATTTTAGCAATGTATGTAGAGAGAGAAGGTACAATTCTCAAGCTCGTACTGGACGATCTGTCATTCCTACTCCAACTAAAATATCTTCCGTTGGTATTGTTGATGAAGTCAAACATGAAGTTGAGCGTGGATATGTTGTTTCTATTCTTCAAAGTGATTGTGTGGGATCAACCAGTAGGAAATCTCCCAAATGTACTTTTCATGTTTCATCTATTGCTATTGAACTCATGGTAGATTCTGGATCTCCATGGACGATTATTACCAGAGAGTATTTTAATGAAAAATTAACAACTGTATGTAACAGATCTGATTTACAACCTTCAGATATATTAGCTGAAAGTTTCAATGGAAATATGATCGATATTGAAGGTTTCTTTAATGTTCTTTTATCTTTCAGAGGAAGGTCAGCTCAAATTAAGCTTTATATTGCTATCAAAGGAGTCAATGTACTTGGTTGGCATGACCAATGGGAACTTGGTATCACGTTAAATCCACGTGCCAAGGGTCCCATCTCCTTATGTAGTGAACAAGATATGATTAATTCCATTTCTGATATTCATGGAAAAGATAATGTGATTATATCCTGGAGTGAAAAATGTAATAAAGTTTTCTGTGACCGTTTAGGGAAATTGGAAAACTTTGCACACAAAATTGTTCTTAAGGAGGGTGCAGTTCCAGTCAAACAAAAGCTAAGAGGGGTTCCTCTAAATGTTAGGAATGAGCTAAAAGAAATGTTGGACGACCTACTTAAAGACAATATCATAGAGCCCATTGAATCGTCTGAATGGGTTTCGCCCATTGTTTTGGTGCGCAAACCCGACCAAAAATTAAGGGTCTGCATTGATTTGAGGGCTCTAAATTCTAATATTGTTATAGATTGTCATCCCCTTCCAAATATTAATGAGCTTGTTTCTTTGTTTGATGGTGCGCAGATTTTTTCCACTTTAGACCTTAGATCTGCGTATCATCAAATTGAGCTTACTGAAGATTCCAAGAAATATACAGCTTGTATTACTCCCATGGGATTGTTTCAATACAGAAGGATGCCGTTTGGGTTAGCATCCGCTGCCTCTGTTTTCCAACGCGTCATGTTCCAAATTTTTAGAGATCTTGATAAATTCGTTAAGTGCTTTCAGGACGACATATTGATTTTCTCAAAAAACGAGGCAGAACATAGTTCACACTTAAGTGTTGTGTGCAAAAGATTAGAGAAATCTGGACTTACCCTCAAGGCACATAAATGCAAACTTTTTAGGAAATCGGTTGAATATTTAGGCCATACTTTATCGGGGGAAGGTCTTGTTCCTAAAAAATCTAATGTTGATGCTATTCTCAGTGCTCCAGCCCCAAAGAACAAGGAACAACTCCTTTCCTTTTCTGGAATGTGTGAGTATTATAGTAAATTCGTTGTAAATTTTGCCACAAAAATGGAACCACTAAGAAAACTGTTAAGACAGTGTAATACTTTTGTATGGGAGGATGAACAAGAAAAGGCTTTCACTGAAATTAAACGTGAAATTGTTAATTCCCCAACCTTAAAACCGTTTAGGATGGGCAAGAAGTGCATCATCACTACTGATGCAAGTTTGTATGGTCTTGGCTGTGTGCTTTCTCAGACGGATGGTGTTTTAGAATGGAATGTAGCTTTCTCCTCCAGAACTTTGAATGAGACTGAGCGCAGGTATGCGGTTATTGAACGTGAGTTGCTGTCCTGTGTGTGGGCCATTGAGCACTATAGAATTTATATTTGGGGCAGTGAGTTTATTTTAAGGACTGACCATAAACCTTTGGTGCACATTTTATCTGCTGGTGGTGGTTGGAACTCAACGGCAAGGATTGCACGTCTATCGTCAAAGTTGCAAGAATATAATTTTACAGTAGAATACATTCCAGGGAAGAAAAATGTTACTGCTGACTGTTTGTCACGTCTACCTTGTGAGAGTGAAGTAAACAGTGTTAAGGGACTTCGTGAAGTTGATTTTGTATTAGGATTGACAGATCTGGTCTCTTCCCAGTATCAGGATATTTCTGAACAATTTTGGATGGAATGCCAGAATAAGGATGAGAAATTAGTTAAGCTAAAGAAATATCTTCTAGAGGGTTGGCCTAGCAAAACCAAGGTTGGAGAGGATTTGCTGCCATATTATAACGTTGCTGAAGAACTATGGTGTGAAGGAAATTTGTTTTTCAAATCTGAGAAATGTATTCCACCAAGTGGAGTGCAAGAGCTTATTCTCAAATTAGCGCACAAGACTCATCCGGGAATTTCAGCTATGAAGCGCATAATAAGGTTACATTTTTGGTGGCCTGGCATGGACAGGTTCATTGACCGTACTGTTAGAGAATGCAGTCAGTGCTGTACCAGTGACAAGATGTTAAAATTACACGTTCCACCCCTTAAGACAGTGAAATGGCCAGAGTTTCCGTGGAATAAGATAGCGTTTGACATATCGGGACCTTTCCATGTTTTACCGGAAGGTTCGCGTTTTGCGTTAGTCATTATTGATTACCATTCGAAATGGCCAGAAGTGAAATTTGTAGCTAAAATCACTTCTGAGGTTGTCATTTCCTTTTTCAAGGAAGTTTTTGAAAGAGAAGGCTGTCCGTCGGTGTTGGTTTCAGATAATGGTGTGCAGTTAGTTTCCTCTGAGATGAAATTGTTTTTACAATCTTGTAATATCAAACATATCTGCAAATCACTATATGAACCACATGAAAACGGACAGGTTTAGCGTTTTAACCGAATTCTGAAGGGTTTTGTCTCTGATGCTATCAAGGAGAAGGGAAATTGGTTGAATTGTATCAGACAGAAACTTTGGACTTACCGCATAACTCCTCATACTACCACAGAGGTCAGTCCGTTCAAATTACTTAAAGGAAGGGATCCTGCGTCAGACACGTGTCCTTGGTGGTTCAAGGAAAAATGTGAAGGTCTGGGGGAGAGTGTAGTGGATATTAAAGAAGTTGCAAGGAGAGTCAGTGGTAAACAAAATAAGTCTGCGGTTTGGTACAACAAGAAGTGGAAAACAAAAGAGCATGACTTGTGTGTTGGTGATTGGGTCAGAATTCTCAAACCTTTTATGGTCAGCAAAGGCATGAGCAAGTTTGGTAGACCAATTCAAATCAAAAGAGTGTTTAGTAATTCTGTTATCACTCAGGATGGCAAAGTCTGGAATTTGAGCAGGGTTGCTAAATGTCCTACACAAGATGTTTCTCAATTCCAGTCTCATGATAATGTTGACAAAGGATACACTTCTGATGGTGGGTCCGATTCTTTTTCTGACTCAGTAGCTTCAAGAGTTAAAGATGATAGGCGAGTCAGAAGAAGACCGATTTCTTTGCAAGATTTTGTATAGCATGTCCCCTTTGGTCTTTAGTTGTTTTAGTTTTATATTCTTTACTTTTATTTAAAGAGGGAGGTGTGTTATATCCTGTACATTTAAGTGCCTATGTAATTTATGCTTCTACTCCTTTAATTGCATGTGCCATGTTGTGTTTCCTTTTGATTCTACATTCTTAATAGAGCTTTGCTCATACAGCATTCTCTACTGTTAGTCAGTTGTAACCTGTATCCTGCTGTGTCAGGACTGGATGCTGTGCTGTCAAATAAACCTTCTTGAAACTACAAGCTTATCTGGATTATTACAGGGGGGAAGGGGCCCACTCTTACTCCTCACAGGGTAGTAGACTGACCCCATACAAAGGAATGATAACTCCCTTTGGTAGACTAGAGTGAGTGCTGGGTTTGGAAGAGATACTGGTGCCCTTCAAAACCACTCTTCGAAGTTTCCCTCACATCAAAGGCACATTTGAATGTAAATGCTGAGTCTCTGGCCCCATCAAATACGACACTTATGGATCTACACAGAACCGCTGTCAGAAGAACTGTGGTGCTGCTGCACAAAAGACTCTACTGGAGTCTTGGTTACTCCTTGAGTCCACACTCCGCGATAGGAGGGCGTCAAGGAAGGATCGTATGCCCGTGCTCTGCCTATTGCATCTTTACATTGAAAGTGTAATCTAGAATTTCTTCAGCGCACTTGTCTATGTGGTCATTTAAATGTCTCATCTAATGCCAATAGATATTCGTGATGGACCCACCATTTAACCTTATCCGGTGTTCTTTTTATTTTTTTTCCAACAGGTGCAATAAATGCAGTAATAAACACAAAAGATGAAGGGATTAAACATCACTTGTGTAGGAAGTGATGTAAAAACAATACACCTCGAAATTTCTTCCCTTGAAGGCTAATGCCTTGCCAAAGTCTTTTTCTACAGCAGAAAACCCAAACTGCCCTATGTGGTCTGTACGTGGCTCTTAGGGATCAACTGATCTACATTGATGAAATAACACACTGACATACTGAAGCAAGCCTGATAAGGTTCTAATTACAAAGAAAGTGCTAACCTGGATCAGAAAGAACACTCAGAAGAGAAACCGTATGAATATATAGAAAGTGACAACACATTTATTGGGGGAGAGAAAGAGCAAGTGTAACATCAGAAAATCATGCTGGAGAAGAACCATATTGATTGACTGACTGTGGAAAAGTTTTCTTTGCAATGAAAGACCTAATGCAGCATCAGAGTGTCCATGTAGAGGAGAAACATATAAATGTACAGAATGTAATAAAGTGTTCCATAGGAAGAAGAATCTAAGACAGCATTACAAAATCCACACTGGAGAGAAACCATATAAATGTACAGAATGTAATAAAGTGTTCCATAGGAAGAAGAATCTAAGACAGCATTACAAAATCCACACTGGAGAGAAACCATATAAATGTTTTGACTGTAATAAAGTGTTCATAAGGAAGAAGAACCTAAAGCAGCATCAACAAACCCATAACCGGGAGAAGCTGTATCAATGTACAGAATGTTGCAAAGCATTTATAACAATTGGACAGCTAAAACGACATCTGGACCTCCACACTGGGGAGAAACCATATAAATGTACAGAATGTGACAAAGCATTTATAAGAAATGGAGCGCTAAAGCAACATCATAAAATCCACACTGGGGAGAAACCATACCAATGTACAGAATGTGACAAGGCATTTATAACACTTGGAGAGCTAAAGCAACATCATAAAATCCACACTGGGGAGAAACCATATAAATGTACAGAATGTGACCAATCATGTATAACAAATAGAGATCTAAAGAGACATCATAAAATCCACACTGGGGAAAAAACATATAAATGTACAGAATGTGACAAAGCATTTATAGGAAATGGAGAGCTAAAGCGACATCAGAAAATGCACACTGGGGAGAAACCATATAAATGTACAGAATGTGAAAAAGCATTTATAGGAAATGGAGAGCTAAAGCGACATCAGAAAATGCACACTGGGGAGAAACCATATAAATGTACAGAATGTGAAAAAGCATTTATAACAAATAGAAAGCTAAAGCAACATCAAAAGGTCCACACTGGGGAGAAACCATATCAATGCACAGAATGTGACAAAGCATTTATAACAAATGAAGAGCTAACACGACATCAGAAAATTCACACTGGGGAGAAACCATATAAATGTACAGACTGTGACAAGGCATTCATTAGAAAGTCACAGCTAATGGAACATCAGAAAGTCCACACTGGGGAGAAACCATATCAATGTACAGAATGTGACAAAGCATTTATAACAAATGCACAGCTGAAGCGACATCAAATTATCCACTCTGGGGAGAAACCATATCAATGTACAGAATGTGAAAAAGCATATATAAGAAATGGAGAGCTAAAGCAACATCAAAAGGTCCACACTGGGGAGAAACCATATCAATGTACAGAATGTGACAAAGCATTTATAACAAATGGAGAGCTAACGCGACATCAGAAAGTCCACACTGGGGAGAAACCATATCAATGTACAGAATGTGACAAAGCATTTATAACAAATGAACAGCTGAAGCGACATCAATTTATCCACTCTGGGGAGAAACCATATCAATGTACAGAATGTGAAAAAGCATTTATAACAAATGGAGAGCTAAAGCAACATCAAAAGGTCCACACTGGGGAGAAACCATATCAATGTACAGAATGTGACAAAGCATTTATAACAAATGGAGAGCTAAAGCGACATCAGAAAATTCACACTGGGGAGAAACCATATAAATGTACAGACTGTGATAAAGCATTTATAAGAAATGGAGAGCTAACGCGACATCAGAAAAGCCACACTGGGGAGAAACCATATAAATGTACAGAAGTGACAAAGCATTTAT
This sequence comes from Lissotriton helveticus, assembly GCF_964261635.1. Lineage (NCBI taxonomy): Eukaryota > Metazoa > Chordata > Amphibia > Caudata > Salamandridae > Lissotriton > Lissotriton helveticus. The sequence continues at coordinate 2,115,518,756 of NC_136067.1, forward strand.
AACAAATGTACAGCTGAAGCTACATCAAAATATCCACTCTGGGGAGAAACCGTATCAATGTGCAGAATGTGGCAAAGCATTTATCAAATATAGACAGCTAAGGCAACATCAGAGAGTTCACACTGGGGAGAAACCGTATGAAGGCACTTAATGTGACAACGCATTTATAACCAATGGAGAGCTGAAGCAACATTTGAAAATCCCCACCGGAGAGAGACCATACAACTGCACTGAATGTGAGAAGTCATTTATTAGAAAGTCGCATCTTTTGCAACATCAGATAGTCTACATAGGAGAGAAACCCTATGAATGTACATAAATCAGCAAGACATTTATTACTTGGCAAAGATAGATACTACATCAGAAATTCCACACTGGTGAGAAACGATATGGCTGTCCTGAATGTGACTTAGCAGTTATTACAAAGCAAAGTTTAAAAATACATCAGAATGTTCACACATGAAAGAAACCATATAATTGTACAAAATGTGACAGCGCCTTTATTACAAATGGAGGGTGACCATTCAACTGCACCGCACGTGAGAAGGTTTTTATTATAAAGAGAGAGTTAAAGCAATATCAGCGTCCACACTGTGGAGAAACCAAATGAATGTACAGAATGTGACTGAGGATTTATTACAAAGCAAACTGGAATACAAGATCAGGAAGTTCACGCAGGGGAGAAAACATATGTATGTACTGAATACCACAAAGCATTCATAATAAATGGAAAACTGAAGCGACATCCGAAAATCTACATGGCAAAAAATCCAATGTATGTACAAAGTTTAATAAAGTCTTCCACAGGAAGAATAAGCTAATGCAGCATAAACAAATCCACACAAGGGAGAAACCCTATTAATGAATAGAATATGACAAGGGATCGATTACAAAACAAAATATATATCAGAATGTTCACAAGGAGAGAAACTCTATAAATGTATTGAATGTGACCATGCATTCATAAATGGAGAGCTAACTCGACATCAAAATTCAACCCTGAAGACCACACTGAATTTAGCAAGGCATTTATTGGCAAGGAAGAGGTAAAACCGCATCATCAGAAAGTCCCTACTGGGAAAAATCTATATGAATGTACAGACTCAATCAATCAATGGGTATTAAGCGTGGCAAATCATCAGTGAGGTTCTCAAGGTGCTGGGTGAGGAGTTGTTGTCCAGAGGGACTGATCAGTTGAACAGCCAGGTCTTGAGTCCTTTCCAGATTCTAGGAGTTTAAGCGAGGAAGAGGGCGGTGGAATTCAAGTGTCTGGCGGGGAGCCATCTAGAGATCTTGCGGTGCATGCACATTGTGAGGAAGCAGATGGCGGAGATCATGTTGATTTGCTTCTTCATTGAGAGCTTGTTGTCTTGGACAATGCTGGAGTCATGGGCATGGTCGGTAAGGAAAGAAGCAAGGTTCTGCTGACCACCATGCATTGCTTCAAGGAGATGCGTGGTTAGTGAAGATGAGGACTTCTGTCTTGTCCATGTTCAGGTTTAGGCAGTTGTGCTTCATCCAGTCGGTGATGTTGGCCATGTACCTATGTAATTTGTCTCTGGAGGTAGTGAGGTGGGTCTAGAAGACGACTTTCAGCCCGTGCGATCTGACAATGTTGGCTAGGGGTGTCATGTAATGTAGAAGGAGGGGGGCTAACTGAGGATCCTTGTGCGGTGCCGCAGATCATGTCCTTGGGTTCAGGAGTAGGGCGGTGTCTGATTGTCTGGGTTTTTCTGGTGAGGTAGGAGACGATCCATTTGAGGGCATTTCTTTGGATTCCGATGTGGTGGAGCTTGTCGATCAGGATCTGGTGGGAGACCATGTTGAAAGCAGCTGAGAGGTCAAGGAAGATGAGGACTGTAGTCTCATTGTGGTCCAGGAGGGCTCTGATGTCATCTATGGCTGCTATCAAGGTGGTCTCAGTGCTTTGATTGGCTCGGAAGCCGAACTGGGAGGAGTCCAGGAGGTTGTTGTGCTTCAGGTGTCTGGTCAGCTGCCTCTTGATCGACCTCTCGAAGACTTTGGCCCGGAACAAAAGCAGGGGTATCATTTGGGAGTTCTTCAGCTGCTCTAGGTCTGCTGAAGGATTTTTTAGGAGGTTTTTTTTTTTCTGGAGGGTTTTCACTTCTGTGTGTTACCACTCTTCCAGGAAGGAGGCCATGGCAATGGATCTTTTCAGTGGTTTTGTGAGCTCTAAACTGATCGCCTTGGTCCTGAGGTTAAATATAAGGTGGGGGCATGGATCAGTGGGTACCCCAGAGTGGATCAACTTCATTATAGAGGTGGTGTCTTGTGAGATGAGGAGGTCCCAGGAAGCGGCCAGAGGCCGGAGTTAGTGTCAGTGAGTGTGAGGAGGTCGAGGCTATAACTGGCGGAGAGCTGAGATTCAAAGTCCCTGTAGGTGAAGGCGATTTTCTAATGAAAGTAGTCAGCAACCATTTTGCACTGATCCCAGAGGGAGTTATGATATTTTTGGTGGACGCAGGGTTGCTGAATTCCCTAACAATGGTGAAGAGCTCAGTGCTGTGGTTTGAGCTGATCTCTATGCAGCATGTGAGGGCATTCTTCTTCGCTTCATTTAGGAGGTGGTAGTGGTTGATCGATGTCCTGAAGGTGGTGTAGTGCACAGAATCCTTACTGGTACTCCATCTATTTTCTAGCCAACAATAGTCTGATTGAGAGGTTTGAAGTTCCGCGGTAAACAAGTTGACACACTTTGCGGATTCTCTGATCTTGTTCGGCTTAGCGGGGTCACATAGTCAGTGATCCAGTCTGCTAAGTTCTGATGGCCTATTTAAGGTCTGGAGCTGTGTCCGGTTAGTTGGCATGGAGAGTGTTGTTCCAGTTCTCCTCTGAGACAGTTTTCAAGTTGCGCTGAGGTGTGCTGGGTGGTTTGGCTTTGGTTTGTGTAGCGCTGTGCCCTGTGATTGTGAAGTGGACAATGGAGTGGTCGGTCCAGGTGAGTTCTGTGACATAGTGGTACTTGATTGTTTTGCTGATGGAGTCAAGCTTGTGCCCAACGATGTGCTCTGGGTCGATGATGAGTTGGATGAGGCCGATGTTGCTGATGCTTTCTATTAGGCTGTCAGTGCTGGCATCACTAAGGTCTTCCATGTGGAAGTTGAGATCTGCTAAGAATATATAGTGTTCGGGGGCAATGGCGAGTTGGGTGATGAAGCAAGGGATGGCTTCGCAAAAGTCTGGGCGAGTTCCTAGAGAATGTGACAAAGTGTTCTTAATGAAGTAACCATATGAGTGTAAAGACAGTGACAAGGCATTTATTAGAAGGGCACCACACAGTCAATGGAGGAGGAACCATATAAAGGGCCAAGGGTATGACCAAGGGTATGACCAGACGTGGGTCCTGGGCTCACTGTCCACTGGATTCAAGATGACTGATTAGGGGTGATACCCCAAAACCGGTTCCAGGATGCTTGTTTCAGGTCCAGGAAGGACCTGGCTTTGCAGTTCAAGATGAACTGTTCCCATGAGGAGCCGGGCCAATGATTTGCATATTGCTAGGTCTTAACTGGCGTGGCATGGAGAGCAAAAGAACAATGGATTCAAACCAGATTTCTTGACTGGGGGTGAATGTTTGATTTATTCCAAATTCCGTCTATCATTTGTGTGTCTTTTGGTTACGTATATAAGCACAATACAAGTTTTAAACCAGCAAAAAAACGCAAGAGACATTGTATCATGTTTATAAACTCTACCCGCATACTTATATTGAGGTGGTCTGCAATGTCACTGCTGGTTGTGGTGGTGGGATAACACATCTAGGGATGTGTCCTGTTTACAAAGCCGACTCATAGTCACTAAGCATCTTGACAAAGCCCTTTTCCTGGTCCAGAGTCTACTATGATATTGTCATGACAAAGGTAATAGCTCTATACCACGCTCCTCTCCGACTGGGCTCCCACCAAGTAATAATGATAAAAAACATAATACTACTGAACTGTATGGGCCCATTTGGTGACTGAAGAGCATGCTGTATCCTTCGCATCAGTACCACTGCCTTAGGAATTCACGGACTGCTTCTCCTGTAGGGGGAACGGATTCTGAGGGCCTTGTGGGTCACCCTACTGGCTCCCTGCTGATGTTGGTTGCCCAAAGTAACTCTAACTGACCGCATTACAACTAGTTCAACTTTTTGGTGAAAATTATTCTAAGTGCCAAATTTGTTACATTTGCCATTGCTTATTTGTGGTTAAGTGAAATTTTCTGATTTACTATACCGTGTAAATTCCACTTCCCTCCAGTGGATCTATTTCATTGTGGTTTCTAGAAATATGTAAACAATATAATAAAATATAAAAAAGTTATTTCTTCTTCAATTGTTTTGGTGGTTTCTTAAATGCTTCACACTTGTACCTTTTGTGTAAGTCTTGCTGTTAAAAGCCACAGCCACCCAGGGTTGAGCTAACGTTCAACAAACTAAACCTACTCATCCTAAAAGGGTTGGTAGGTGTATTGAATGGTGAGGTCACAGTCACAGAACCATACCATAGAATATACCCCATTTTCTCACAACCACACACCAATATTATTTTACAACCTTCACTGACAGCATTCCAGCCACCTGCTCAGACTTACAGGCAAAGGGAGCACAGGATACAAGACATTTCACATACTGGTTCAGACATACATGGTACAGGCACATAGGTTGCGGCACGCATACCAAAAACACTGGCTCAGACATACAGTGAATGCGAGCACAGGATATGTCACAAATTCTATATACCAGCTGAGACGTACAGGTAATGTTAGCACAGGATACAACACACATTCCGGACACCAGCTCAGACATACAGGGAATGCGAGCATAGGATACAACACACATTCCAGACACCACTTCGGACATGTAGGGAATGGGAGCACAGGATTCAACCCACATTCCAGACCACAGCTCAGACACACAGGGAATGGAAGCACAGGATATGATACACATTCCAGACACCAGCTCAGACATGCATAGAATGGGAGCACAGGATACGACACACATTCATGACCCCGGAGAAGATATACAGAGAATGGGAGCACACAGGATACGATACATATTCCAGACACCGGCTCAGCCATACAGGGAATGGGAGCAGAGGATACAACAGACCTCTCTTCATTACTAACAAAACAAAAAAAAACAGCTATTCCATTGCATAAAAGCAACTGGAATGATCATTTGCAACCAATCCACCTCCAACATCTCGTTTACACATTCACTCAACACCAATCTCTAAAACTCTGCAGTACCCACAAAGACACTAAATGACAATGTAGAAGCTGGAATAAAAATAGACCAAGACTTTATCAAGACATTTTATATACATGTACACAGGGACCAAAGGCAAGCAACCCAGTTTGCAAAAGTCCAGTGCAGTCTTTTATTGTTGTAAAGCACAAAGGGCATTTTAATATACATCCAATGAACATCCAGTCACAAGGAACATTTCTACATATCATGCACAATTGCATCTTATGCTGTTGATCAGGAGAATAGTGCAGCGTGAATATCAAGAACATAACCAATCAGAGAAAGGCAATTGCTTGTGCCACCGGCATGCTACAAAATGGGGGCCTTCGTGATTTCCACATGCCCAATGATTCAGACCCGTACTTTCCAAAGTATTTTAAAAAATACCATATTGTGCCACTTTCTTTTATCCAATCAGGGAGGAATGTTAAATACAGTTTATATATGGTGCGACTCTGATAGCTGTTGCTAGGCTGTTTAAATGCTGTGTGTTATAACAAAAAGCGTACATGGCTTCACAGAAGGTCGCTTGCCATTTGCGTACGTTCTGCATGTCCTGCCATCATTTTGTATCACAGAGCAAGTCATTAGCAAAATGGACTCTAACCAAATCAAAATGGATTTCACAACAACAAATGGCATTTGTATAAATAGTGTGACAGACTAAGACATAAGGCTCAACACACCTCATACCAAACAAAGAAACAAGACAACTCGGTTGTTACTACCTGGCAGGTCCAGTTAGGGCTCCATTCCTCACCAACTGTGCCTATCCCTTCAGCTGCCACTGCAGACCACACACCAACATTCCACTATGTCAGTCTCAGTATTCCAGTCTTAGCTTTCCAGACACCAGTTCAGACACAGGGAAAGGCAACACACAGGATACTACAGTCTCCTCACCCAAGATACAAGGGTGTGAGCAATACACTTCTACTGTCTGGGAACAGAGACCTCATGTAGGAAGGTGGCTACCTGACTATGGTTACCCCAGATTTTTTGCCTGTGTTTAGCTGGTTTTTTGACTTAGTTGACCTGGTTCCCTGCTAATCAGGGCCCCAGGCCATCTGCTCTCTCTGTAAAATGGATTCCATGTACCCTAGGTACATACCACAATTGGAAATGGACTCCTTGTCAGCCCCTGTATAATGCACTATAGGTGCCCAGGGCATAGGGGCCACCAAGGCCTACCAGGGGCTGCAGCATATCTTTTGCCACCCCTGGCTGGTTCTTAAATTGACACAACTGGCTGATCACTCAGCTGGGGTAAGGTGGTGTAATCACCCCTTGCTTAGATATAGTATACCTATATCTAAACCTATATCTGGACACATATAAACCTGTGAGCCACTCCTATGGAAAGCCTCATCAATCCTGGAGGCAGAGTGCTTGGTTTTATGTGAGATGGAGCTCTAGCATGAGCTGAGCCTGTCTGCAGCCGTCGGGAACAACTCCCTAAGCTGTTTCAGGATAAGGCCATACCATATACTCTTAAGTGCCTTATAATCCTCGCGGTTAAATAGCAACTTTGGTTTGGCTTTATCAAAACATGTCGTGTAAGGTGTCATACGATTTGGAATACTATCCCCTCGCCAGTTCTGGCGACGGGGATAGCATTCCACCCCTCTAGAGGGGTAGGACATGTTGCTTTACTTAAATGCGGTTAATTTCTCCAAAGACCTTAAGATCCACAAAATGGATGCCTCTGCCACAGACAAATGTCTGGACCCCTGCAGTTGACCGAAACTCGACCAAATGGGGCCTGGACAAAGGGTTTCCTGTCACAGGAGGGTGTCACCGCCCTCCAGACAGGAGATAGTGGATTGTAGCAGGGAGGTTTGAAAGAAACCAGACACTGCTTGGGGCGCACAAGGCTGCCCCTTGCATAATCCGGCCAAACCGGTTCTGGGGCACTCCAGCCCTCATGCCAGGGCGGCCTGGATCAAAGGAAGGGGGTGTATCCACCCACTTCCTGGGTCCCACCCATAGGGGGGGACCTAACAGGTAATCACGCCCCCCAGATTCGAATAAGAGTGGGAGCAGTGCCAATGCACATCAGATTTCCTGGAAGAAACATTAGAAACGAAACTCTGGACCCTTGGACCTCCATCTCAACGTGGAAGCCCGAAGAATCTCCCTTGTGGTCAAGGAGTGACCACCCTGCAGCAGCAGGCACCATCCAGCCCTCGACGTCTACTTAGTTGCAGTTCCCGCCGGAACTCGAGCGACTGAGATCGACGAGATCAAGCTTGCCTGCCTTGCAACAGCCCGATCCACAGTCCCTGCAAAGCTGAGACCCGTGGAGGCGACCGGAAGCGTGGGGCACGCCATCTTGAATTGACCACGAGACGCTGACCGTGCAGCCCACGAGTGACCCTCGAAGCTGTGCACCGGGGTTTGAGAAGCCCCCACCCTGAGCTACTCTTGAGCCGAAGTTCAGCCCTCCACACTCGACGAGTGCTGCGTGGGGCCCTTCTGCTCCATTTGGCTCAACGCGTTGGCCCGGTCACTTGCCAGCCGGCTAGTGGGCCCTGTGCCGACGAAACTACAAAGAAGACTCGTGAATCTGGTTGCTCCAGATCCACAACAGCTCCCCTGAAAAGGAGCCCCCACTCTGACCTTCCTGGTTCGAGTGAGAAGCAATCTCCCGGTTCCGCGTGGATTGCTCTTGCCAAGTGTTGTTTGCTCCAAACTTGAAGCCGACAGCGCCGACGGTGAGAGCCTGCGTGGGACAGATCGTGACCTGCTCCTGGACGTCGCAGATGCCCCAGAGCCCACGTGACAGCGGAGAGAAGCTCCTCAACGACCACCTGATTGCGCCCGACATTGCCTGGTTCCGTCCTGGTTCCACCCTGGTCACTGCTGAGTGACCCAGACTCTGTCCCCTCTGCTTTCAGGTACCCTTCGACTTGAGTCCACCCTTGGACTCCACCGGACACTTCATCTTCAACCCGCCTGCAGCCCTTTCAGCTTCAAGCACCAAGAGCCTGCGTGTCAAAACCCGACGCCACTTCGACCCTGTGCACCCACTTCCTGTGGGTGAGGTAACTTTGCTCCGCCGGTGTTCCCACACTGGTGCACATCTCTAGGGTCTGTGTGTTAAGTTTTGTTCCTCTAGGTTCAGCGGAAGTGTCCTTAAACTCTAACTTTACACTTTTTACGCACCATTGGTTAACATTGGTGCATGCGTGCGCTTTCCGCACTGCTCCCGAATCCCGAGGGCCATTCCCGACTTCAGCATTGCTTGTCCTGACTGCTCCCAGCGATTCCCTAGGCCCTAGGCCTAACCACTGCTCGAGTGGCATCTCTTATACCACTTGTTTAGTATATGGTTTGAGTGGCCCCCTGCCCTCATCCATAATTGTGCAACTTTGTATGTTTAAACAGTGCTTTTGATTTAACGCTTGTGCCCCTTTATTCATAAAGAATACTGGGGATTGTTTTTAGTAATAAATACATATATTTTTATAATATATACTTGTGTGGTGTCCTTTCATTTGATATTACAGGATTGTATGTGGTAAAACAGCTCGCTTAACACGACCTCTTAAGTTAAGCCTTTAGGCTGCTTGGTCCATGCTACCCCTAGGATAGCTTGTCTAATAAGGTTGACTTACAACCAGACACCATAAGGGATTATTTGGTCTGATAATAGGTGGTTCCAGAATTGGAAACATCACCTATCAGGCCAACTTCTCACATTGGTGAGCAGCGGTGCGGATTTGAGCTTGCTGTTGTTTTACCATTGCAATCTTTGTATCAAATTGAAAGATCACATCAAGTACCTCTAGGTACATATAAATCAAAAGCTTAGCATATTAAGTTCTACTGAACTTAGTAGTTGTAGATTAAAGGGATTAGCACACCCTGACTACAACTCACTAGCAAGGTACAGTAGGAAAACACTTAGTGTAGGTAAGTGCACCACTTACACCTCACTAGTAGTCATGTCTGACACAGGAAAAGCCTCAGGGTCTACTCCTGTGACAGTTGACCTTACCCAGGCAACTTCCAGCTATGACAAACTAACCCGAAAGGACTTGATTGCCTTGTGCGTATCAAGAGGGTTAAAAAGGGGCAGAAGTCCCACCTGTCCTATCCTGATAGCCATTCTAGAACAGGATGACTTAGAGAAGGCGAATGAAGTAACCTTAGAGTCAGGAGATGGAGTAAACCCACCTGTAACTGATACCCCTCAGGAGGAAGAAGGAGAAGAAGGAGAGGAGGGGGAGGAGGACTCAGATGTAGAGGACCCAGCAGATCAGGATCAGAGGGGTAGCCAGGTCTTAGTTGCCAGGCTTAACCAGGCCAACTTAGACCTACTGGGGAATGGAGAGGGCCAGCACCTCCCCAGACCCTATAACATTCTCCCAGGCAACAGAAGAGTGAGATCTCCCTCAGGGGACTCTCATATTTCTAGTGCCTCAAGAGACTCTCAGAGAGGCATGACTGCTTCTCAAAAGCTAGAGCATAGGGCCAGAATGAGGGCTGTCAAACTCCAAATAGAGAGGGAGGAGGTAGCCTTGGCTCAAGCTAGACTTGCCTTGGCAAGAGAGCAAAAATTGTGTGGCTTAGATGCCACTGGTGGCAGCAATATTCCTAAAGAGAAACCCAGGTCCTATGATAGTAGAAACCTGACAAAGATTGTGCCCCCCTACAAGGAAGGGGATGACATCCACAAATGGATAACTGCTCTTGAGAGAGCCTGCATGGTACAGCAGGTTCCTGAGGAACAGTGGGCAGCAATCTTATGGTACTCCTTTTCAGAGAAAGGGAGAGATAAGCTCCTCACTGTTAGACATGAGGATGCAAACAATTACAAAGTCCTGAAGAGTGTCCTAATAGATGGGTTTGGCTTAACCACTGAACAGTACAGGTTGACGTTCAGAGACACCCAGAAGACACAGACTCAGGACTGGACTGATTTTGTTGATTGTGCAACTAAGGCTCTGGAGGGTTGGCTACATGGCAGCAAAGTACATGACTTTACAGGATTGTATAATTTGATTATGAGGGAGCAGATCCTAAGTAATTGTCAGAACCAGCTCTTACACCAGCACCTGGTGGACTCTGATCTGACCTCTCCCCAAGAATTGGGAAAGAAGGCAGACAAGTGGGTCAGAACCAGGATTAGGCCTAAGAATCAGGACAGTAACCAGAAGAAGGAGTCTACCAAACCTCAAGATAAGGGGGGGGATAAAAATAAAGAAAAGACTTCCCCAGGGCCCCAAAACTCCAAGAATGGGGGTGGGTCCCAAGACACTTCTTCAACAGAGAAAAAGCCTTATTGTTATGCCTGTAAACAGGTTGGGCATTACAAAACAGACAACTGTTGTCCCAAGAATAATAATAAAGAAAATATACCTCCAAAACCAGCTTGAACACCTCCTGTTACTGTCAGCAGTAATCCCCCAGGAAGTGGAAGCACACCCAGGAATCTGGGTGGGTTTACTTTTGGAGCTCAGGTGGACCCTGGCCTATCCAGGTCCCCATCACCCAATGATCTTGTTTATGAGACTGGCATGGGGTTTGCCAACTTCTCTGCTTGCCCAAATACTTTGAGCAAGTATAGACAAGAACCCATCATCAATGGTTTGAAAGTTGAAGCTTTTAGAGACACAGGGGCTAGCATCACCATGGTGGCTGACTGTATAGTCCCCTCTAAACAACTTTTACCTGGTGCCACATACCAGGTGACAAACATTGATGGCCTCAAAACAAATCATCCCATGGCAGTAGTAAGTCTCAGCTGGGGAGGTGTCATTGGCCCAAAGAGAGTGGCAGTGTCATCAAACTTGCCTGTGGACTGTCTACTTGGAAATGATTTGGAAATCTCAGCCTGGGCTGAGGTTGAACAGGAAATCCATTCTAGAATGGTAAATTCCAATGGAAAGGTTAGTGGGGCTGTAATGGCTACTGCCCCAATCCAAGATGTCCTTCCTGAAAAGGTTGGTAGGGCTGAGAAACTCTCTGCCCCATCTCTAGCAAAAGCTCTTCCTGAACAGAATAGCAAAGCTGTTATGATAACAGCAGAAACCCAAACTGAGTCTCCTCCTGAAAAGGTTGGTGGGGCTGTGATGGCCACAGCCCAAACTCAAACTGATATGTGTGTTGTGAAGCCTGAAATGATGGATAACTCCACACAAACTGAGAGCATGGAGGAGGAAGAGAAATCTCCCCCTCACCAGACTTTAGGACAGGATCAGCCTCCTCAGGGAACTGATCTTACCCCTGATGAAGGAACTGCCCCAGAGGTGGTTGGGCCTAGCCTGACAGATCCTCTGATGTCAGTGGACCCTTCTCAGGTGGGACCCAGTCTGGAGCAGGTAACCTGCCCCTCTCTACCTTGCCTTAGTCAGCCCAGGGCTGCAGAGGACAAGAAGGACAGTGAGACCCAGAGGGCCCCCTGTCAAATAAAGCACCCCCATCAACAGATTAGGGGCACCAAAACTAGTAGCCCTAGTGAGGTGAAAACTTTAAAGACTCCTGAGGGAGCCCCCTTAAAAACAGTTAGGGACCTCCCACAGGTGGATTCTGTTGGGCGCAGCCAAACCTGGGACCCAAAGGGCCCAAACCTGAACTGTCCCTCCAGCAAGCCAAACAGAGGGACCCAGCCCCCAGCTTTAGGTAGCCAGAGGTTGACCCTGAGAGCACAGTGCAACTCAGTTAAAGAAAGAAAGGCACACATGGTGGAAGATAATTGGAGGAAGCTAAGCCCTAAATTAGTAGAGCCTCACTTCAATACTCCATATCCAAACCAGCCTTTAACTTTGCATAAACACACCCAAGGTAGTGATTCCCTATGGTGGAGACCCTCTAATACCCAAAGGGTGAGGGACTGCTTAGTGGACCATGAGACAGGGGGTACCCATGCTAGTGCAGGTACTTCCTTATATGGCCACTCAGGCAATATAGGCTTACCTGGCCAAGGATAGCCTTATCTCCTTTCGTTTGGGGGGGGGGTTATGTAGGAAGGTGGCTACCTGACTATGGTTACCCCCGATTTTTTGCCTGTGTTTAGCTGTTTTTTTTACTTAGTTGACCTGGTTCCCTGCTAATCAGGGCCCCAGGCCATCTGCTCTCTCTGTAAAATGGATTCCATGTACCCTAGGTACATACCACAATTGGAAATGGACTCCTTGTCAGCCCCTGTATAATGCACTATAGGTGCCCAGGGCATAGGGGCCACCATGGCCTACCAGGGGCTGCAGCATATCTTTTGCCACCCCTGGCTGGTTCTTAAATTGACACAACTGGCTGATCACTCAGCTGGGGTAAGGTGGTGTAATCACCCCTTGCTTAGATATAGTATACCTATATCTAAACCTATATCTGGACACATATAAACCTGTGAGCCACTCCTATGGAAAGCCTCATCAATCCTGGAGGCAGAGTGCTTGGTTTTATGTGAGATGGAGCTCTAGCATGAGCTGAGCCTGTCTGCAGCCGTCGGGAACAACTCCCTAAGCTGTTTCAGGATAAGGCCATACCATATACTCTTAAGTGCCTTATAATCCTCGCGGTTAAATAGCAACTTTGGTTTGGCTTTATCAAAACATGTCGTGTAAGGTGTCATACGATTTGGAATACTATCCCCTCGCCAGTTCTGGCGACGGGGATAGCATTCCACCCCTCTAGAGGGGTAGGACATGTTGCTTTACTTAAATGCGGTTAATTTCTCCAAAGACCTTAAGATCCACAAAATGGATGCCTCTGCCACAGACAAATGTCTGGACCCCTGCAGTTGACCGAAACTCGACCAAATGGGGCCTGGACAAAGGGTTTCCTGTCACAGGAGGGTGTCACCGCCCTCCAGACAGGAGATAGTGGATTGTAGCAGGGAGGTTTGAAAGAAACCAGACACTGCTTGGGGCGCACAAGGCTGCCCCTTGCATAATCCGGCCAAACCGGTTCTGGGGCACTCCAGCCCTCGTGCCAGGGCGGCCTGGATCAAAGGAAGGGGGTGTATCCACCCACTTCCTGGGTCCCACCCATAGGGGGGGACCTAGCAGGTAATCACGCCCCCCAGATTCGAATAAGAGTGGGAGCAGTGCCAATGCACATCAGATTTCCTGGAAGAAACATTAGAAACGAAACTCTGGACCCTTGGACCTCCATCTCAACGTGGAAGCCCGAAGAATCTCCCTTGTGGTCAAGGAGTGACCACCCTGCAGCAGCAGGCACCATCCAGCCCTCGACGTCTACTTAGTTGCAGTTCCCGCCGGAACTCAAGCGACTGAGATCAACGAGATCAAGCTTGCCTGCCTTCCAACAGCCCGATCCACAGTCCCCTGGTGGGGGGGTCACGAGCAGCGCTCATTGCTTACCTGTGGACACGCCAGCACGCCAGCACTCTGCCTCAGTCCCTGGGCTGCCTACGCTGTGAGTCTCGCCGCCATCAACATCCAGGAGCGGCTAGAGACTACAGCTCCCAGTGGGCTTAGCGCGGACTTCCTGCCACCGCTGTTCCCGCGCCCGGAGGCGCTACAAAGCGGAGCCTCGACCTCGGTGGAGCGGGGGTCACGAGCAGCGCTCATTGCTTACCTGTGGACACGCCAGCACGCCAGCACTCTGCCTCAGTCCCTGGGCTGCCTACGCTGTGAGTCTCGCCGCCATCAACATCCAGGAGCGGCTAGAGACTACAGCTCCCAGTGGGCTTAGCGCGGACTTCCTGCCACCGCTGTTCCCGCGCCCGGAGGCGCTACAAAGCGGAGCCTCGACCTCGGTGGAGCGGGGGTCACGAGCAGCGCTCATTGCTTACCTGTGGACACTCCAGCACACCAGCACTCTGCCTCAGTCCCTGGGCTGCCTACGCTGTGAGTCTCGCCGCCATCAACATCCAGGAGCGGCTAGAGACTACAGCTCCCAGTGGGCTTAGCGCGGACTTCCTGCCACCGCTGTTCCCGCGCCCGGAGGCGCTACAAAGCGGAGCCTCGACCTCGGTGGAGCGGGGGTCACGAGCAGCGCTCATTGCTTACCTGTGGACACGCCAGCACGCCAGCACTCTGCCTCAGTCCCTGGGCTGCCTACGCTGTGAGTCTCGCCGCCATCAACATCCAGGAGCGGCTAGAGACTACAGCTCCCAGTGGGCTTAGCGCGGACTTCCTGCCACCGCTGTTCCCGCGCCCGGAGGCGCTACAAAGCGGAGCCTCGACCTCGGTGGAGCGGGGGTCACGAGCAGCGCTCATTGCTTACCTGTGGACACGCCAGCACGCCAGCACTCTGCCTCAGTCCCTGGGCTGCCTACGCTGTGAGTCTCGCCGCCATCAACATCCAGGAGCGGCTAGAGACTACAGCTCCCAGTGGGCTTAGCGCGGACTTCCTGCCACCGCTGTTCCCGCGCCCGGAGGCGCTACAAAGCGGAGCCTCGACCTCGGTGGAGCGGGGGTCACGAGCAGCGCTCATTGCTTACCTGTGGACACGCCAGCACGCCAGCACTCTGCCTCAGTCCCTGGGCTGCCTACGCTGTGAGTCTCGCCGCCATCAACATCCAGGAGCGGCTAGAGACTACAGCTCCCAGTGGGCTTAGCGCGGACTTCCTGCCACCGCTGTTCCCGCGCCCGGAGGCGCTACAAAGCGGAGCCTCGACCTCGGTGGAGCGGGGGTCACGAGCAGCGCTCATTGCTTACCTGTGGACACGCCAGTACGCCAGCACTCTGCCTCAGTCCCTGGGCTGCCTACGCTGTGAGTCTCGCCGCCATCAACATCCAGGAGCGGCTAGAGACTACAGCTCCCAGTGGGCTTAGCGCGGACTTCCTGCCACCGCTGTTCCCGCGCCCGGAGGCGCTACAAAGCGGAGCCTCGACCTCGGTGGAGCGGGGGTCACGAGCAGCGCTCATTGCTTAACTGTGGACACGCCAGCACGCCAGCACTCTGCCTCAGTCCCTGGGCTGCCTACGCTGTGAGTCTCGCCGCCATCAACATCCAGGAGCGGCTAGAGACTACAGCTCCCAGTGGGCTTAGCGCGGACTTCCTGCCACCGCTGTTCCCGCGCCCGGAGGCGCTACAAAGCGGAGCCTCGACCTCGGTGGAGCGGGGGTCACGAGCAGCGCTCATTGCTTACCTGTGGACACGCCAGCACGCCAGCACTCTGCCTCAGTCCCTGGGCTGCCTACGCTGTGAGTCTCGCCGCCATCAACATCCAGGAGCGGCTAGAGACTACAGCTCCCAGTGGGCTTAGCGCGGACTTCCTGCCACCGCTGTTCCCGCGCCCGGAGGCGCTACAAAGCGGAGCCTCGACCTCGGTGGAGCGGGGGTCACGAGCAGCGCTCATTGCTTACCTGTGGACACGCCAGCACGCCAGCACTCTGCCTCAGTCCCTGGGCTGCCTACGCTGTGAGTCTCGCCGCCATCAACATCCAGGAGCGGCTAGAGACTACAGCTCCCAGTGGGCTTAGCGCGGACTTCCTGCCACCGCTGTTCCCGCGCCCGGAGGCGCTACAAAGCGGAGCCTCGACCTCGGTGGAGCGGGGGTCACGAGCAGCGCTCATTGCTTACCTGTGGACACGCCAGCACGCCAGCACTCTGCCTCAGTCCCTGGGCTGCCTACGCTGTGAGTCTCGCCGCCATCAACATCCAGGAGCGGCTAGAGACTACAGCTCCCAGTGGGCTTAGCGCGGACTTCCTGCCACCGCTGTTCCCGCGCCCGGAGGCGCTACAAAGCGGAGCCTCGACCTCGGTGGAGCGGGGGTCACGAGCAGCGCTCATTGCTTACCTGTGGACACGCCAGCACGCCAGCACTCTGCCTCAGTCCCTGGGCTGCCTACGCTGTGAGTCTCGCCGCCATCAACATCCAGGAGCGGCTAGAGACTACAGCTCCCAGTGGGCTTAGCGCGGACTTCCTGCCACCGCTGTTCCCGCGCCCGGAGGCGCTACAAAGCGGAGCCTCGACCTCGGTGGAGCGGGGGTCACGAGCAGCGCTCATTGCTTACCTGTGGACACGCCAGCACGCCAGCACTCTGCCTCAGTCCCTGGGCTGCCTACGCTGTGAGTCTCGCCGCCATCAACATCCAGGAGCGGCTAGAGACTACAGCTCCCAGTGGGCTTAGCGCGGACTTCCTGCCACCGCTGTTCCCGCGCCCGGAGGCGCTACAAAGCGGAGCCTCGACCTCGGTGGAGCGGGGGTCACGAGCAGCGCTCATTGCTTACCTGTGGACACGCCAGCACGCCAGCACTCTGCCTCAGTCCCTGGGCTGCCTACGCTGTGAGTCTCGCCGCCATCAACATCCAGGAGCGGCTAGAGACTACAGCTCCCAGTGGGCTTAGCGCGGACTTCCTGCCACCGCTGTTCCCGCGCCCGGAGGCGCTACAAAGCGGAGCCTCGACCTCGGTGGAGCGGGGGTCACGAGCAGCGCTCATTGCTTACCTGTGGACACGCCAGCACGCCAGCACTCTGCCTCAGTCCCTGGGCTGCCTACGCTGTGAGTCTCGCCGCCATCAACATCCAGGAGCGGCTAGAGACTACAGCTCCCAGTGGGCTTAGCGCGGACTTCCTGCCACCGCTGTTCCCGCGCCCGGAGGCGCTACAAAGCGGAGCCTCGACCTCGGTGGAGCGGGGGTCACGAGCAGCGCTCATTGCTTACCTGTGGACACGCCAGCACGCCAGCACTCTGCCTCAGTCCCTGGGCTGCCTACGCTGTGAGTCTCGCCTCCATCAACATCCAGGAGCGGCTAGAGACTACAGCTCCCAGTGGGCTTAGCGCGGACTTCCTGCCACCGCTGTTCCCGCGCCCGGAGGCGCTACAAAGCGGAGCCTCGACCTCGGTGGAGCGGGGGTCACGAGCAGCGCTCATTGCTTACCTGTGGACACGCCAGCACGCCAGCACTCTGCCTCAGTCCCTGGGCTGCCTACGCTGTGAGTCTCGCCGCCATCAACATCCAGGAGCGGCTAGAGACTACAGCTCCCAGTGGGCTTAGCGCGGACTTCCTGCCACCGCTGTTCCCGCGCCCGGAGGCGCTACAAAGCGGAGCCTCGACCTCCGCGTCGCGGACGCGCGCGGGCGACGCCGGGCGGAGCCCGGGCAGAGGGCGGGCCGTCTGTGGCCGTCAGGGGCTGACAGAGGCTGGGCTGGGCCCCGTCCCTTTCCTCTTACCAACCACGACGACTCACGCTTGGTGCCTGTTGCCCTTCTGTTGCTCAAACCATGTCTACACGCTCTGGTAAGCCTCTCAGGGGTGAGGTCGAAAGGGGATCTAATGCCGCGAGCCCCGTGATAGGGTCAATGGACCGTTTCATTACCAGGGTAGCGGCGGTGATTGAAAAGGAGATCGCTATCTCTGAGCGGCGTCTATCTGAAGTATACCTCCCCGCAAGTCGTTCATTATTGGGGGCAGATGCCCAGTCGCTCACACCAGCCATTACCCGGGTTCAAGTAGGTACCCCCCCTAGTATGGTCAGTGCTCCCTCAGAACCCCTCCATCCGACTGGTATTGAGCAAAATATAGATAGGTTGGAATCTCAGGCCGCTCTTCTTCCTATAGTCACATTGGAAGATGATGGCCCTAGTAATTGTTCCGTATCACTACTACCTATTCTGTTAAGTGATGTCACTGGAGACCCCGAGTCCCCAAATTCCCCTGCACCTACCACAGTTGTACCAGATGGAAAGCTAGTTGGGGCTTCACCTATTATCGTGACTCGTGATACTAGGCAGGAGTTTCCCCTCGTAGGTAAAAAATCGCGCAAACGTAAGAAGGGTAAGCTAGTGAGACAGGCCGCCCTCTACCAAAGAGTAAGGAAGTCTCCTGTACCAAATTCAAGTATTACTAGGGGTGCCCCTATGCTGAACGTAACTGACACAGAAGGGGATGTACTGATTTCTCCAAAGGGCCCTCATACAACTAAGGTCTCAAAGCGAGCTGACTTGGTAGCGGTCGAAAATATTCTGGAGAAGGTATATACCCTCTTGAAACCGTTACTAACTCAAGTGAAGGGTCTAGGGGAGAGGATTGACAAATTAGAGCAGTCAACTCTGGATGGGTTACACTCACTCAAGACAACAATCAAACTAGCTACTAGAGTGACTGTAAATAAGGATGTGGGTGTTAAAGGGAATGATCTATCAGCGCAGAAAGGCCCTGAGCCCCCAACAACCCAAAATAAAGCTGCTCTTAACAATCTAGTAATCCCAACTCCCAAATCTCCTCCCCATCTGGAACCAGGTCCAAGCCACAAGGGACTCCCAACAAATAAAGAGCCTGAGAAAAATAAGTCAAAATCTCTTTCCCAAAAACAGCAACAGACAACTGAGGGTAATAAGGAAGTCCAACAAAAATTAGAAGGTAGCAGTAAACCCAGCGGCCCAACGACTAGGAAAGCCCCCAGGCCTGCAACACAATGTTCTGCCCCAACAATCTTCCCACAGGCCCCCAGTATCCCCCCACGACGGATCCCCCCAATTAATCTCCCACCAGACTGTCAACCATTTGTTGCAGTCATGGTTAATGTGCCTCCCCTAAAGGATGGCCAGTTGGAAAACCATCAATCACTCAAGAACAAGTGTATACACTGGCTGAAGGCAAATAAACCAATCCCCCCGGGTATGGACGGCATTATTTTAAGTGTCCGTAGGGTGGGATGGGTAGGGCAAGGGAAAAAAATGCTGGAGGGAGACTGTGTAATTATAAACTTCCAAGATTATAGAGTGGTGCCATCCATTTGTACTCCTATTAAAAATATGGGGGCCCCGGGGGTGAAATTGGTAGACCTCTCGTATTTTTACCCTAGGCATCTTGTGAGCCCAAATGGAGGAAGTGAAAGCTCTCTTAATTCGGGCCAAAAGTGGGCCGGGGTTGTAGGAGGCGATAGGAAGAAACAAATGTGGGCAATTGGCCCCTGCTGACTGGAATCAGTGAGGAGAGCAGAACAAGTAGAAGCACCACCCACCCAAATAAACCTTGTAAGTGGAATGGGAGACCCTATAACAACTCCACAAGATCCCTGCTCTCCTCGGTTATATAGGGGGAGCCCTATGGATAGGGGCTTTCAAGCGCCCAGCGACTATCCAGCTGTGACGGACCTAGTTTTTAAGGTTTTCAGCTGGAACATCGCAGGGATTGCTGGAAAACTGGCCCTCCCAGATTTTACTGCATGGGTCGACAAGCACTCCTTGTGCCTTTTCCAGGAAACCTGGAGCTTGATACCGGTCCATAGGGTGGGCTATTCCTCATACTCCTCTCCCGCGCGGGTCTCGGAATCTGGGAGAGGCCGCCCAGCGGGCGGCCTTCTTATTTGGGTCGCGGCATCTTTAAACTGTAGAGTGGTGGACTATCCCACAGGTTCCCCGGACATACAAAATATTACCCTTATAGACCAAAGGGGAAGAATTGTTCTAAACATCTTTAATGTGTATGCTCGGGGTACAAAGGGTGGGAGAAAGTCTCCTGTGATAGCTCTTCTCGAGACCCTGTTAAACAACACCCCCCATAAGACCCGCACCCTGGTTGTTGGTGATATGAACTGCACGTTCGAGCCTTTGGGCTCGGATGTTTCCCTCGACCAGGATGAGGAGGATGCCAGGTGGGGGATCCCGGCTCTGGACATCGCACCGATTAAAAGGTGGACAGAAGTGGCGCTCCAAATATACTCCCTTACTCTTGAATTCAATTTAAGGGCAGCGAATGGGAGGACTTCCTTGGATAGGGGGGGTGCACATACCTACAACAGACCAGGGCACACCTCTAGGTTGGATTATGTCCTAATAGACGTGTGCTTATGGCCTTATGTGAAGGACATGCAGGTGGTCCCTTCGACAGAAAGCGATCACAACCCTCTCTCCCTAGAAATGGAACATTGGTGGCAACCCCTAAGGAAGGCCAACTTTAAAGAGGCACTCGTACCACTAGATGAATCTGAAGTCTCCCCATGTGGTAGAAGAATTAAATGGGCGAAACTGGTCCTATCCGAGGCGAAGGTTGGGGAAATTCAATCCCATCTAAACCGCGCGGTAATATCTCTGGAATCCTCGCTAGAAGGGGTGGGTAAAGTGAGTGGGTTATTTCTCTCTTTGATTGAAGCCCTAACCAATGTGTTTATCCTGTACTCTAAAAAGCCGGGCACTACAGGAACTAAAAAATTTGTTGAGGGGTGGTATACCCAAGCCTGCAGGACCCATAAGGCAAAGCTAGTTGAGGCAGTTAAATCTAAATCCCAAAGTACGATCCAGGAGGCTAGGAAGGCTTACAAAAAGATCATTAGTTCGGCTAGAAGGGAGTGGGAAGAAAAATACTGGGAGGACCTACTCCAGGCTAGCAAAATTAGGGACTCAGGGGTGTTTTGGAATCTTATAAGGAAACGGACCAAATCCGATGCAGCCATGAGACCCTGCAGCATCCCGCCTCAAAGTTGGGCAAAACACTTTGGGTCTTTATACCTCCCGCCAGACGGGGAACTGGCTGTGGGGATGGATCTCACACTAGCAATCGAACCTCATGCCTATGACCTTTTCACTCCCTTAGAGATTGAGGGGGTTATAGGCTGGGTGGCACCACGCAAGGCACCGGGCCCGGATGGCCTTCCGGGTGATTTGATGAGGGCTTACCCAATGGAATGGGGAAGGATTATAGCAGCTCTCCTAAATGATATTATGAGGGGAGGAGTAGTACCAGAATCCTGGAAAGGGGCGGTGGTAGTCCCCATTTATAAAAAAGGGTGCAGGGAAACCCCGGGAAACTATCGCCCAATAAGTCTGATAGACTCCACCCAAAAGATAGCTGGTAAAGCTATCCTTGGTAGGATCCTCCATTGGGTGGAGGAGAATAAAATCCTATCAGACTTTCAGGCAGGTTTCCGGGCTGGTATGGGGACTATAGAGCAGGTGTTTAGGTTGTCCCTCTTGGGGTGGAAGGTGGTGGAACTGGGCAAGGGCAGTCTTTACTTAGCCTTTATGGACTTGAAGACTGCCTTTGATCTAGTTCCCCGGGAAGAGCTCTGGAGGGTCCTTTGTGAGTTGGGGCTACCACCTTACATCTTGTCCCTTCTTATAAGCCTTCATGCCCACACTTTTGCACAGGTCCGTTGGGGTAATAACGGAGAGCTCACGGAAAAAATACCAGTGTCTAGGGGCGTAAGACAGGGTTGCGTCCTGGCACCCACCCTATTCTCGTTATATCTGAATGGGGTGGTAAAACACCTTCAACAAGAACCAGCTGACGCCCCCTGTCTTGGAGGTGTCCGCATCCCAACCCTGCTTTTTGCGGACGACACGCTCCTGATTTCGAAGACCCCACAAGGACTACAGAAACTTCTAACACGATTCCAGGAGTTCTGTGTTGCAAAAGGGCTAACAATAAATGTGGACAAAACCAAATACCTAGTTGTTAACCCACCTAAAAAATTGGGCCGCCCACCTACACTCAACTCTATTCCCCTGGAGAAAGTAGCCGAATTCGACTACCTTGGCATTCGGATTACGGACAGGATGACTTGGGCAAACCACATTGAAAAAATGGTCCTTAACCACAGGAGAGTAGGAGGAGCTCTCATGAGGGAATACAGGGCCTCAACTAGGAGATCACTTACCCCAGTACTTGACATCTACAAGGCCAAAGTAGCGACATCAGCCTTGTATGGGGCAGAACTGTGGGGTCACTGCCGTCTGGATGCCCTAGTTACTGCTGAGAGCAAGCTATTAAAATCCTTCATCGCTCTCCCTCTGAGCACGCCGTCAGTACCTGTGAGGATGGACACGGGATGTAAAAACATTAAAGATCAGGCCCAGCTTCGCCCGCTCCTGTTGTGGACACGGATTTGGAGGTGCGAAGAATTAAAATCCTATGCTGATGCACTGAGAGACATAATGAGCCAGGGGGGTTGGGCCAAGATAAAATGGTTAAAGGACACCAAAAAGCTGTTGGAGAATATAGGACTAGGGGATTGTTGGTCATCCCGCTCAGCCCCTCCAAAAGAAGTTGTCAAGGCGCTTTTTTGGAAATGGACTGCTGAGCGTCTAATCTCTAGCCCAAATCACTGCAGGTCCACTGCCACCTTTTTACAAATTAAAGACACTGTGGCCTTCGAACCTTATTTGGACTTGATTACTCTCCCCTTTGACCGTGCTCTTTACTTTAAATTTAGAGTTGGTTCCCTCCCGTTAGGTGCCCTGGTATCGAAATGGTCAACAGCGGATCGCACTTCTCCCAACTGTGCATGTTGCCCGACTAAGATTGAGTCTATTGTGCACGTTTTATTTGAATGCCCGGATTATGCAAGGCCTAGGAGCTCTTGGCTGAAACCACTCTGCCGTAACATGGGCACACGCAGTCATTTAGTAGCCTTGCGTATCCTAAGCACGGACACTTCCCCCCCAATAGTTTGTGGAATAGCTAAATTTTTAAAGCAGTTTTGGCATATTCGATGTAAGAGATTGTCAGTAGCTGTTTAATTCTTGTTTTAGCTAATTTATTAACGGACTTTATATCCTTTTATCTCTCTTAAACATTCTAATATTTCTTACTGACTTCTTATGGCATAAACTTTTTTGTATACTGTATTGATTGTATTATGCATGTGCTTATAAGATATCTCTGTGTATCGAATAAAAGCTTATGACTGACTGACAAATACATATATTTTTATAATATATACTTGTGTGGTGTCCTTTCATTTGATATTACAGGATTGTATGTGGTAAAACAGCTCGCTTAACACGACCTCTTAAGTTAAGCCTTTAGGCTGCTTGGTCCATGCTACCCCTAGGATAGCTTGTCTAATAAGGTTGACTTACAACCAGACACCATAAGGGATTGTTTGGTCTGATAATAGGTGGTTCCAGAATTGGAAACATCACCTATCAGGCCAACTTCTCACACCTCACAATTCCATCTTGTGTAAGACCAGGAGCATTCAAGACGGATACCACTGCACTCCATTCCTCTGGCTCACTCACGCACAGCATTCATGGCTACACTGGGCATATACACAGCACATTTAATACACTCACAATGTTAGCATGAAGGACTGGGTAACCACAAAGAAGAGTAACTTTACAGGGGTGAGCTAATAGGCCGTGGAATGCAATATGCCTTCTCTGCATGATCACCCCAGATGTTTCACCTTTGGCGGACTCTATATCTTTGTTGGATTTAGAACTCTGCACAATACACTCATCACCAGTATGCTCCCCCTTTTAACCCTGGTTAAATTGGCGTATTCCTAATTGGCACATTCAACTTGCCTGTAAGTCACTAGTGTGTGATGTAGAAAATTGCATATGGGGCCAAGAAGGTAAGTAGCATACGTGGATTGGAGCAACCGTTGTGCCATCTACTAGCATGGCAGTAAACATTGCTACAGGCCTACGCCATGTAACCTTACTGCTGGAGTGTAAACCTGCAGTGTCACCTGGAGCTATTGATTTGACAGCTCATTATCAAATCCTGCTTGGCAGGTCTGTTGTACTATGTGTAACACTCGGTGTGCACTTCAAAGTGAGAGAAGTGGATGCCAAGGCAATTTTTGTGGAGCCCCTGATTGGTTGCTGAAGACCCCTGCTTTTTGTACTACCAGACTTCTGTCTCTAGGTTTGTTGTGTGTACAGCGCCTGCTTTAAACTGGATTTTAGTGTTTACATGTGGGAAGACACTAAAATGACCACAGTAAATTCCCCAGTCACATCCCCAGCCTCACTGCCCTGGTTTAGGCTGAAGACTTTTGGCATCTTGAAAATACCTTGACACATGGCATTTTGGGTTGGTCTTCAGTGCACAAACATGAAATATTGAAAAGTGGGCAGGGTTGGCCCGGGAATGATTTCAAAGGAATTAAAAATAACAGACTTCGTGTGTTCTGAATCTCAGTTACACCCCAACAGATTGTGGACACTTCAATTATCTTTAAAGCTGTGTCCCCTGTGGAAAGTGGACTATGTTTTAGTACAACAGAGCAAAATCCGGATTCCGCAGCAACCACAGCCCGGGACCGCACTCCTAGCTGCCACGGACGACATCTGTACCCTCTGCGGCCTGGGCCACACGGCTGCCCTCGTCCTACTAAACCTCTCAGCAGCCTTCAACACCGCCTCCCACTGCACACTAACTGCCAGACTCCACAAAGTCGGCATCCGAGGACTGCCCTCGACTGGATCTGCTCCTTCCTCCCCGGCTGAAGCCTAAGAATCTGACACCCGCCCATCCGCTGCGGAGTACCCCAAGGATCCTCACTGAGCTCCATGCTTTCCAACCTCTACATGGCCCCTCTAGCCACCATCGTCAGAAAACACGGACTCCGCATTGTATCTTACGCCGATGACACCTAGCTCATCCTCTCCCTCACCAACGAACATGACCGCATCAGACACAGCTTCACGGAAGGTATGAAAGACCTCACCACCTAGATGAGCAACAGCTGCCTAAAGCTCTACTCAGAGAAAACGGAAGTCCTCGTCCTCGAATCCACCCCCTATGCATGGGACAACACCTGGTGGCCCACCGCCTTTGGCAGCCCTCCCACACCCACAGACCACACTCGCAACCTCTGCATTATACTCGACTCCACCCTCCCTATGAACAGACCGATCAATGCCGTATCTTCTTCATGCTTCAACTCCCTCTGCATCCTCTGCAATACCATCGAATGGATCCCCCCCAAATCCAGAAAGATCACCACCCACACACTCATAACCAGCAGCCTGGGCAATGGGAATGCCCTCTATGCCAGAATAAACAAATCTCTAGTCCTCAAATTCCAGACAATCCATAACGTCGCAGCTAGACTGGTCCTCGGCATCCCATGACAACACCACATCACCCAGCACTTACGAGCACTCCACTGGGTCCCTGTCGAAAAGAGAGTAACCTTCACGCTCCTCACTCATGCCTCCAAATCCCTTCACAACATTGGACCCCAATACCCCATACCTCAATAAAAGAATCTCCAAGAGGAGCCACTTCTCTGCCGAGCTTGCCCTGTCAAAATCCCACACATCTGCAGAGCCAGAGCGGGGGATCCTTCTCCTACTTTGCAGCCAAGACCTGAAACAAACTACCACTCGGCATCAGATGAACCCCCACACTGCAAGAATTCAGGAAGAGCCTCAAGACTTGGCTCTTGGGGTGAGACAAAACTGCTCGACTCCCCCACTGCCCCCCAAACCCAGCGCCTTGAGACACTTACATGTGAGTAGTGCGCTTCACAAACCCCTGATTGATTGACTGACTTCCTGGCCCCCTCTCGTCGCCATTGTGAAGTATTTCACTTCACTGACAGTCGCCGCCACTCGATCACTCCCTTGCAAGACCTCTGCAACTATCCCTCTCATTTCCTCAACTACAAATTCACTGCCATTCACAGCAAAGAACCAATTCTACCCACATTTCCCATCACCCCCCCCCCCCCAAAAAAAAACACTGCTAAAATTCTACTGAGGGACCCCAAAGGCCCCTGCCCCACAACTCCTACTCTATAGGACTGCAACCCATCAGCACCATGCTCATACCCATTTTTATGCCTTCGTATCTTCTCGGACACTAAGAAGCATGCAACTGTCCTCCCATTGCACAAGAAACCCTCTGCAGAGCCTTGACATCTACAGACCGATCTTCCTACTACCATTCCCGGTCAAGGTCTTAAAGAAAATTATCAACAGAAGTCTCAGTGAATACCTCAAAGACCAGCAACTCCTTGACACCACTCAGCCTGGTTCAAGGCTCCCAGTAAACCATTTCATGCATTTACTCCAGTTTCTGTGTGGTAGATCAAATTAAAAGGAGGTAGATGTGATCATTAGACCTGCTCCTCAACACCACTCAGTCTGGTTCCAACATCTACACAACTTTGGAGTCCAAAGACACACACTCCGATGGATGTTCTCCTTCCTGACTGGAATGAGCAAGAGTGTCAGCCTGGCACTATACATCTTTGACGTCCATGACCTCATCTGCAGGGTTCCGCTCGGATCCTCCCTGAGCCAGACTCTCTTCAATGCATACATGATCGCTCTAGCCAGCATCATCTCACGACATCAACATCCTCTCCTACTTTCAACTCATTCTCTCCCTTATGGACAAGACGCCCAGTCCCCGGTCAAGTTCAAATGCTGTATGTGGATTCTTCTTAGTATTTTGATGCTTTTCGTTCTATTGTTTCTCTTGGTGCTAGCAGCAGGGTTATATTTCTGCTTCTAGTTACAAACGTTCTTATGTTATGGACAATGTCCGTTTATTCCGCTTGTATTTTCCGGGATCTTATTTGTAGTACATCCTTAGCTGGTATGTTGTATAGTGATCCAATCTGGGGGTCTGGTTTCAATATCGGTGCCGTCAAAGGTTTTCTGTGGCGTTTATAAACAAAGTGGTAGATAGAAATTCAAAGAATAACTGGAGGGTCCCTACCTACATATTGCGGCTGCTATATTAGTTAGGTTCTTGTGGAATACACATCATGGCTTCCTGATGAAGGCTGAGAGCCGAAACGCGCGTAGCAATTATAAACTTTCTAGCCATGTTTTTGAAGAATTATTATAAATAATGTATTCTATGATTTATTGATTTTATATATATAAATTGTATTGTATTGTATTGCGACACTCAAAAAGATATGTGTGCACAGTAAGGATACAAACCTCAGACCTAAATAGATCCATTTATTTAAAAGAAAGGTCATTTTTTGTTAAATAAAGTTAATAATAAAAATAAAAAAAGAATCATGAAACTTACACAAAAGACTATTGCTTGTTTATAGTTCATTGTCATTCTATATTCAGTACTGTATGGTGTCAGTTTAAGTCCATAATTTATTTATGTTCCTGAATTTTGATATTTCCAAACTTTGGGTGGAGATGCCATTTGCGATCCGCTATGCATAAGTGGCTGAGTTTGTCTGCCCTGGCGTTCCGATAGCCTACTAGATTTGATCCACCAGGGTAATGTCCTACTATTCCAGTCATGTCCAGGATCGACAACCCTACACCAGCTTGTTTGTTGTAGTACCACATCGTGGTGGTGTTGTCCGTGAACATCTGCGCTAGTAGTCCCTTGATGGAGGATAGATGGAGGTATTTCAGTGCCAGTCGGATTGCACGGAGCTCCAGCATATTGATGTGGAGTCTGGATTCCGACAGAGACCAGAGTCTTCTGATCTCCACCTCCCCGAGATGGCTTCTCCATCCCAGGAGTGACGCATTTGTCAATATCATCAGATCTGGTTGGGGAAGGGAGGTGGTCTGCCTCTAACCTAATCACCGTTCATTTGCCATCCCTGCTGATCTTTTGCAGTTCCGTCCAAGATCTGGACCATGTTGGAGAGATTCCCCTGACGCTTCGCCAATTGGAACTTCTGGTCTCACTGCAAAGCCTGCATATGCCAACAGGCATGTCACAAGAAGGATGCAGGAGGCCATGGGGCCAAGCA
Organism: Lissotriton helveticus; assembly: GCF_964261635.1. NCBI lineage: Eukaryota > Metazoa > Chordata > Amphibia > Caudata > Salamandridae > Lissotriton > Lissotriton helveticus. Next base: position 2,115,546,355 of record NC_136067.1, read on the forward strand.
GCCTCAGTCAGTCTCACCAAAACCCAGGATAGAGGGTACAACATTAGTATCATATCCTGAATATCCTAGTCAGTACCAACTCCACTCAGACAATAGACTATGATGTTTGTGTAACCCATCTTCCTCTGGTTTGTTTACCTGATGGAGTTTCTCCGCCTGATCTGGCCCAATTCACAATAATATCATTGACTCTGTCGCTGCTCTTACTAAAAACCTTTTCATAGAAGGGACCGTCCATCTTGCTCACCTCCTTCTCATCTCTAACTATCGATCAAACTTTAGGGATGTTAAAGTCTATCAAATCGGGTTCTCCCAATGATCCTTGTCCTCCCACAATCATGCAGTTCGTGCCTGAAACTGCTGCCATAGCTCTCACTGACATCTTTAGTAAGATGTTCAGTGCGATCACTTTCCAATAGAGTGGAAGAAAGCATCCATTCTGTAGTGTAGTTCCTATTTTCCCAATAGGCCCTGCGCATTGGAATAACATAAACAGTAGTATAGACGTAGAAGTGCGGATCTTCCAGGCCTCTACTGACTATGCTAAACTTAATTGGGTTTGTTACCAACTAGCTCAGAGGTCACTGGAAACTTTCTTGACTGAATAGAAAGTGATCAGCTTCCCTGGTACAGACAAGAAGGGATTCAGTTTTCCAACAACCGCATAAACATGACAACTTTGCTCCTTAGAATAAGAGTCAATCTCTAGAGTCGTGTGAAACAATAGACAGTTATTTTACTCAGTCAGTTGTGCAGATTACTTTCACCAAAGGGCAGTGAATAGAGAGATGGGCGTTTTCAATAAAAGGTATTATTTATTGAACAGTCTTTCTTCTCATGCAAGAGAAATGAATTGCCACAATTGCAAGACTTGTTATTATGAAAAGTGCGTACAGTAGAATGAGTATTGTGAAATAATACTGTAAAAGCATTGATATGGTTTCTTAGCCATACAATGGTTAAAATGAATAAAATATATACATTCATGTATACATTAGGCTAACGTACTCAACTGGTGCTTCTAACTACTCCTACCCCAGTGTACCTGACCTAAGCCTAACACGTGGAAGGGAGTAAGTAGCAGTTTAAGTTAAGTTGGTTTTGCCAAGGTTTGCTTCAAGAATTCTCTCTAAGGGTTTAGTCAACACCATACCTCTGGAATAGAATGTTGGAGGTCTTGTATCTCCTTCCAGGACTCGATATCCCAGTCACTCGCAAGAGTAGGCTGGAAACGCCGGAGCTGGATTTTCTCGGCAGGAGAAAAGACAGCGTCTCTCTCAGCGCGTCGAGGAGGAGGAGGGGCAGCGTCCGTCGGCAGCTTGCATTTGCTGGGCTCTGCAGGGGACAGCTGTTCTGCTCCTGTGTTCACCACACCATCGCTATCGTCGATGTCATTGAGGCAGCGCTTGCTTAAGGCAACGTTGGTAATATTTATACCTGAAAGGTGCCTTTTTTGACGTAAGTTTTTGGACATAAGACGTCAATAAAGATGTCACTAGAAAGTGATCAGTGCTCATTAGAGTTCTATTACTAATCATAACATAGCAAGCGGGGATTTCCCAGGTTGCTGAGTTTTATCTTGTTGAAGAACTCGGAGTGTTAATCTAGGAATCTAAGATAGTGTCTTCTGCCATGTCATCTGCTAATGAGCTGCAGAGGAAGAGATTCTGAAATGTGGCTCTGATCGTGTGAGGCCAGAGACGAGTTTCTGAATATTGCACTTGATCGTTTATGCCAATATAGGGGCACAAATGGATTATAGCCTTTATAGGGACATAAGGTCACAGTATTGATCGGGGGCCTAGATTAGAATACGACAATTCCATAGAAGTACTATACAGAAAAATAACATAAAAGGCTGTACCTACCAACAGCCCCAATCCCATTTACCAAATAATCAGTCAGTTGGCAGTGAAGAAAGTTCAATCATTTATTAAGAAAATTACTCTATAGAGGAGCCTCTCCAACCCTCACCAATCAGGTGCGCAGAGAAGACTGTTGGCCAACATTCAAACGGCAGAATATATACCTTCAGTTCAGCACATAGAATCACTGTAGAAGGAAAAATACCAGTTGGCCCTCGGGCCCCAAGGAAGGACCATATATGGCATACATGATTGGTTCAAAGCTTTTCTATTTATTACCGGGCAGGTCAGGAATGCGCTTATATCCTCGATAGAAGCGGTCGCTCACCTCACCTCCTCCTCACTCGAGTCCTTGACATAGCGCTTCAATTCTGCTAAGTACCTCTTCGTTGCGCACTGCTAAACGCTGTGGGCCTCTTTGCTTTGAAAACTGCTGAGTGTATTTGGCGCTTTGCTTTGCCTTTGAAAACAGCTGAGTGTATTTGGCGCTTTGCTTTGCCTTCGAAAACTGCTGAGTGTATTTGGCGCTTTGCTTTGCTATAGAAAACTGCTGAGTGTAATTGGCGCTCTTTCATCTACGTAGCGCACTGCGGGGCTTTGGCTCACCTTACAGTCTGTTTATTAATTGCTGTGGGCTTTACCTCGCTTCCTGCCGTTTTTAATTCCCTCGCTCTGGGCTCTGTGTATTATCTGCTTGCACAATCCATAGCGCCCCCATCGTTACCTTAGCGCTTTGTACCACTAGAAACTTGTGCATTATCCGTCCCCTGAACGCTCCATCTTGGCCAATTTCGACGTGCCCCTCGCAGCATTTGTTGTTATTGTTGCTGCCATCTTGTCTGCTGTGACGTCCCACACCACCTCCCACACCTTGATCCCGCCCCCCAGCTGACCCTCCCACACTCCGCCCCCTCCACCATCCATTTATGGCCAATGCCTCCACGCGCAGCGTCCACGCGCTTCGGCCACGCCGAAGGTGCGCCAAAGGTAAGCCCGTCTACGCCCGTCCGCGCCTGGACCGCGCCCAGCGCCAGACCCCCTGCCCCTCTCGCCGCCCACCCCCCCCGCCTTACCTACGATGCCGCCACCCTCCGAGCCCTTAACCCCGTCCGCGCCCCCACCTGCGTCCAAGCCGCTCCTGGACGCACCCATGGACCTTTCTCCTGCTACTCCTGCAAATTCAGCAGCACCGTCACCAACTCCGCTACGACCACAACACAGATTCCCGACCCCAACCACCTAGAATGCATCCTTCTCAACACCCGCTCGGTCCACAGGCACGCCATTGACCTTTGGAACCTACTAGACACCATCTCTCCTGACGTCGCCTTCCTAACGGAAACATGGATGAACGCTTCCTCCGCCCCTGACATCGCCATCGCCATCCCTGATGACTATAAGATCACACGCAAGGACCGCACCGACCATACAGGAGGTGGAATCGCTATCGTCCATAAGAAAACAATCCGCATCTCAACCAGCTCTGATGCCAACCTCGCCAACTCCGAACACCTTCACTTCCAGATCCACATCGACCCCAAGACCACACTCAGAGGCACCCTCCTCTACAGACCACCAGGACCACGCGCAAAATTCAGTGAAGACATCACGGACTTCATCACCCCACACGCGCTCCCCTCCAAAGACTACATCCTTCTGGGAGACCTCAACTTTCACCTTGAAAAGATCAACGACCGCAACACCGCCACCCTCTTAGACAACCTCGACAACCTCGGACTTAAACAACTGGTCACTTCCCCCACCCACATCGCAGGTCACACTCTCGACCCCATCTTCACCTCCAGCAACCATGTCTCCTTCAGCCACACTACGGATCTCCTCTGGACTGACCACAGCTGCGTTCACTTCACCTACAACAAGCCGAAACCCATCATCCACCTCCAACCAACTCTACAAAGAAACTGGAACAAAATCACCACAGAACAGATCTCCACATCGCTCCTTCAAACCTCCCCAGCCCTCTCCTCTAACGCCAACGAAGCCGCCTCCAACCTCACCCTTTGGTTATCCAACACCGCCGACACCTTAGCACCACTGAAAAAACGTCAACACAAACTTGGCATCAAGAAGGCCGCATGGTTCAACGACGACCTCAAGAAGTCCAAGAAACTATGCCGCTCCCTTGAAAAGGCCTGGAAAAAAGACCCATCCACCAGCAACAAGGACGCCTTCAAAAGCGCCATCCGTACTCACCACCAACTGATCCGAAAAGCCAAGAAAACAGCATTCAAAGATCGACTTGACAACAACGCCCACAACAGCAAGGAACTTTTCAACATCGTCAAGGAATTTTCCAACCCCTCGGCCAACTCCAACGACATCACCCCCTCTCAAACCCTCTGCGATTCCCTAGCCTCTTTTTTCCACAACAAGATTGCTGACATCCACAACAGCTTTGACAACCAACCCGGAAGCCAACCCACCCTACCATCAGCTGACCATCTTCCCCCCGTTAACACCCTCAACGCCTGGAAGCCAATCTCCACTGAGGACACCATCCGCCTGATGAACTCCATCCACTCTGGATCCCCCACAGACCCATGCCCTCACCACATCTTCAACAAAGCAGACTCCGTCATAGCTCCGCACCTCCGAGACGTCATCAACTGCTCCTTCAACTCCGCTACCTTCCCAGAAGACTGGAAACACGCTGAACTCACCGCCCTTCTGAAAAAACCAACAGCAGACCCCACCGAACTCAAAAACTACCGCCCCATCTCGCTTCTTCCATTCCCGGCCAAAGTCATCGAGAAAGCCGTCAACAACCAACTCGCCGCCTTCCTCGAAGCCAACAAATCCCTCGACCCCTCACAATCTGGCTTCCGAGCCAAACACAGCACTGAGACCGCCCTCATCGCAGCAACAGACGACATTCGAACTCTGCTGGACAATGGAGACACAGTCGCCCTCATCCTCCTCGACCTCTCTGCAGCCTTCGACACAGTCTGCCACAGCACCCTTTTACAATGCCTCAGAAACATCGGAATCCAAGGAAAGGCACTGGAATGGATCACTTCGTTCCTCACCGGAAGAACCCAGAGAGTCCGCCTCCCACCTTTCAAGTCCGAGGCCACCGAAGTCATCTGTGGCGTACCACAAGGATCCTCACTCAGTCCCACCCTCTTCAACGTATACATGAGCCCCCTCGCGGCCATCGCCCGCCAACACAACCTCAACATCATCTCTTACGCGGATGACACTCAACTGATCCTATCTCTCACCAAGGACCCCAGCACCGCCAAAACTAACCTACACGAAGGAATGAAAGAAGTCGCCGAATGGATGAAACAAAGCCGTCTGAAACTGAACTCAGACAAAACAGAAGTCCTCATCTTAGGTAAATCCCCCTCTGCATGGGACGACTCCTGGTGGCCGGAAGCCCTCGGAAAGGCACCCATCCCGACAGACCACGCACGGAACCTTGGCGTCATCCTGGATTCTTCACTCTCAATGAACAAACAAGTCAGCGCCGTATCCTCTTCCTGCTTTAACATTCTTCGCATGCTCAGAAAAACATTTCGCTGGATCCCCTCCGAAACAAGGAAAACAGTCACCCACGCTCTAGTCACGAGCCGACTGGACTACGGAAACACCCTCTACGCAGGTACCACCGCTAAACTCCAGAAGAAACTACAACAAATCCAAAACGCCTCAGCCAGGCTCATATTAGACATCCCACGCAACGAACACATCTCTGGTCACCTTAAAGACCTCCACTGGCTACCCGTCAATAAGAGGATTACTTTCCGACTGCTTACCCACGCACACAAATCACTCTACGACATCGGACCAGATTGCCTCAACTCTCGACTGTCCTTTTACACCCCCTCCCGACAACTTCGCTCTTCCAGCCAAGCCTTCGCCACTGTACCTCGCATCAACAAGACCACCATGGGAGGCAGATCCTTCTCATACCTGGCTGCCAAAACATGGAACTCACTCCCCGCTTACCTTCGCCTCACCCAGAATCACCTAGCGTTCAGAAAGCAGCTTAAAACGTGGATATTTGACAAATAATCCTCCTCCCCTTCCTAAGCGCCTTGAAACCCTCTGGGTATGTAGTGCGCTATATAAATGTTATGACTTGACTTGACTTGACTTATCGCACGCAAACCCAGATGCGACCTTGACTCCCAGGACAAAAAGAAAACAGTTAGCTTTCAGCTGCCCTCAGTAACCCACACAAACTGAAGCTTGACACATACTGAAGAGTAGGACACGTGATCACAGCTCGTGTCTAGCGAAGCAAAGAAGATGGCATCTGTATGGTTGCTCAGCCTACTCGGTTTGAGGAGGAAACATCGGGACAGATTTGGCCTTTTCCTACCAGCTAAAGCATATATGGATTATGTTAAGTGCATATCAAACAAAGTGTATATATAGATACATCATGCTAACATAATATGTGTCTACTACTCCCCATGAACGGAAAAATCTAATTTTTATCCCTCACCATCTTTGATTTAAAAAAAAACAATCTGAATCAAAACAGATTCAAACACCTATCAGCTGATATCATGGCTCCCATTCCCTGCAAAGATAGTTGAAAAAGCCATCAATCTAGAACTTACCTCTTATATCAATAACAATAACCTTTTGGAGGCTACCCAGTTTGGCTTTATAAGCCACCATAGTACAGACCTAGCCCTCCTTTCGGCCTTTGAGGAAATCAGGCAGATCCTGGATGCGGAAAGAAATGCAGCCCTGATTTTATTAAAGGGGTGCACAGCGCTATAGCACTTCATGAATGGGGTGCGAGTGCCTGCAATGCTATCTCTTGGAAGGGGGGGTGCACAGCGCTATAGCACTTCATGAAAGGGGTGCGAGTGACTGCACTGCTATTCAGTACCTCTTGGAAGGTGGGTGCACAGTGCTATAGTACTTCATGAAAGGGGTGTGAGTGCCTGCACTGCTATCCAGTACCTCTTGGAAGGGGAGATGCACAGCAATATAGCACTTCATGAATAGGAAACGAGTGCATGCACTGCTATCTCTTGGAAGGGGGGGTGCACAGTGCTATAGCACTTCATGAAAGGGGTGCGAGTGACTGCACTGCTATCCAGTACCTCTTGGAAGGTGGGTGCACCGTGCTATAGTACTTCATGAAGGGGGTGTGAGTGCCTGCACTGCTATTTCTTGGAAGGGGGTGCACAGCGCTATAGCATGTCATGAAAGGGGTGTAAGTGCCTCCTCTGCTATCCAGTACCTCTTGGAAGGGGGGTGCACAGCGCTATAGCACTTCATGAAAGGGGTGTGAGTGCCTGCACTGCTATCCAGTACCTCTTGGATTGGAGGTGCACAGTGCTATAGCACTGCATGAACGGGGTGTGAGTGCCTGCACTGCTATACAGTACCTCTTGGAAGGGGGGTGCACAGCGCTATAGCACTTCATGAAAGGGGTGTGAGTGCCTGCACTGCTATCCAGTACCTCTTGGAAGGGGGGTGCACAGCGCTATAGCACTTCATGAAAGGGGTGTGAGTGCCTGCACTGCTATCCAGTACCTCTTGGAAGGGGGGGTGCACAGCGCTATAGCACTTCATGAAAGGGGTGTGAGTGCCTGCACTGCTATCCAGTACCTCTTGGAAGGGGGGGTGCACAGCGCTATAGCACTTCATGAAAGGGGTGCGAGTGCCTGCACTGCTATCCAGTACCTCTTGGAAGGGGGGTGCACAGCGCTATAGCACGTCATGAAAGGGGTGTAAGTGCCTGCTCTGCCATCCAGTACCTCTTGGATTGGAGGTGCACAGTGCTATAGCACTTCATGAAAGGGGTGTGAGTGCCTGCACTGCTATACAGTACCTCTTGGAAGGGGGGGTGCACAGCGCTATAGCACTTCATGAAAGGGGTGTGAGTGCCTGCACTGCTATCCAGTACCTCTTGGAAGGGGGGTGCACAGCGCTATAGCACTTCATGAAAGGGGTGTGAGTGCCTGCACTACTATCCAGTACCTCTTGGAAGGGGGGTGCACAGTGCTATAAAACTTCATGAATGAGGTGCGAGTGTCTGCACTGCTATCCAGTACCTCTTGGAAGGGGGGGTGCACAGCGCTATAGCACTTCATGAAAGGGGTGTGAGTGCCTGCACTGCTATCCAGTACCTCTTGGAAGGGGGGTGCACAGCGCTATAGCACGTCATGAAAGGGGTGTAAGTGCCTGCTCTGCCATCCAGTACCTCTTGGATTGGAGGTGCACAGTGCTATAGCACTTCATGAAAGGGGTGTGAGTGCCTGCACTGCTATACAGTACCTCTTGGAAGGGGGGGTGCACAGCGCTATAGCACTTCATGAAAGGGGTGTGAGTGCCTGCACTGCTATCCAGTACCTCTTGGAAGGGGGGTGCACAGCGCTATAGCACTTCATGAAAGGGGTGTGAGTGCCTGCACTACTATCCAGTACCTCTTGGAAGGGGGGTGCACAGTGCTATACCACTTCATGAATGAGGTGCGAGTGTCTGCACTGCTATCCAGTACCTCTTGGAAGGGGGGGTGCACAGCGCTATAGCACTTCATGAATGGGGTGTGAGTGCCTGCACTGCTATCTCTTTGAAGGGGGGTGCACAGAGCTACAGCACTTCATGAAAGGGGTGTGAGTGCCTGCTCTGCCATCCAGTACCTCTTGGAAGGGGGGGAGGGCAGCGCTATAGCACTTCATGAAAGGGGTGTGAGTGCCTGCACTGCTATCTCTTGGAAGGAGGGTGCACAGCGCTATAGCACTTCATGAAAGGGGTGCGAGTGCCTGCACTGCTATCCAGTACCTCTTGGAAGGGGGGGTGCGCAGCGCTATAGTACTTCATGAAAGGGGGTGCGAGTGCCTGCACTGCTATCCAGTACCTCTTAGAAGGGGGGTGCACAGTGCTATAGCACTTCATGAATGGGGTGTGAGTGTCTGCACTGCTTATTTATTTATTTATGCGATTTTATATAGCGCAGACTTTACCCGAAGGTGTCAGAGCGCTTCACAAAAGGAACAGAACTGATCTAAGAGAACATTACAAGTGAACAAATTACAAAAGCAAAAGTTACAATACATATAAGAGAACATTGCAAGTGAATAAATTACAAAAGCAAAAGTTACAATACATAAGGTAAACGTGACAATCGTGAGTGAACAAAGTACAAGAGGTAGCAAACGGTGCATTGCAGGAGGAAAAAGGAACATGTGCGCAGGTTACAAAAGCGTACAAAGTACAAGTAGAGGCATAATACTCCAATAAATGGAGGACACTCAAACACAAGAACAAACGTTACATGGGCAATGGTGGCACTTGTGCAAGTATCGAAAGCAAACAAAAGTAAGAGGTAGCAAACAGTGTGTAACAAGAGAAAAGTGATGTGTGCATGTTACAAAAAAGTACCAAACACAGGTAAAGGGTAGTACTGCAATAAAAGGCAGTCTCTCAAACCACAAGAACACACTGGGAAGGCACTTCCATAGTCATGGAGAATAGAAATGTTCTATACTAAAAAGGTCTTCCTTCAGATAATAGAGGGTATGGATTAACTTTGGAAGTGTATTTGGAACGTTGGTACTGCTATCCAGTACCTCTTGGAAGGGGGGGGTGGTGTACAGCGCTATAGCACTTCATGAAAGGGGGTGCGAGTGCCTGCACTGCTATCCAGTACCTCTTGGAAGGGGGGGGTGCACAGTGCTATAGCACTTCATGAAAGGGGTGTGAGTGTCTGCACTGCTATCCTGTACCAATTGGAAAGGGGTGCATCCACTACATACAGTTTCAGGGGGTCTCATGCATGCACTGTGCTACGGTACCTAATGGAAGGCAGTGCTACAATATGAACCTACTGAGAGTTGGGTTAAGTTATGCGCAACGAGCACAGACAATGCATTTTACCATGTTCCGTGCATTTCAGATGCAGCGTTAGCGGACGTCGCTCACTGTGCTCTAATCCCCTTCCATAGGGAGTGACACAAAGTCTTTAAAAGGCCACAAAACCCTTCCATCGGAAGTAGACGCTCTCGCTGTGGTGTAAACCCCTCATCTTTTCCTGTTGAAGAATTCTGTTTATTCTCCGTCTATCCTCGTTTTGCCCCCTCTGTGAACTTCAGTTTCCCTCCCCTTCACCTCAGCATGCAGAGTAAACGTTGACATTTTTAAAGTGGCGGCTCCTCTGCTAAGGCAAAGGAGCGCTGCCCCACTGTCTTTGAGCTGTGGAAATAGCAAAAATAAAATCATAATAAGGCAACATTATTATCACTTTATTTTTCCTGACTGAGGGAGGTTTACGGGGGGAGGGGCTGTATTCATAGCCAGCAGGGGAGGAGTGATTGGGGCATTCAAGTGCGCATGATGATGTGGCCGGCCGTCTAAGGTGACAGACAGTGACGGCTGGTGACATTTGAAAGTGGTGAGGCGTAAAATGCTAATCATACTGCACCGTAGCGAGCGAGCGTAGCGAGCGAGCCCAAACCCCCTAAGGAGGGTTGGGGGGGATTTCTCCCCGAGAATTTTTTTTAAAAAGAGTGGACAAATATTGCACTTTCAAGCAAATTTGAGAAAGCAGGAAGGTTAATAAAGCAATTGTGAAAGTGCAGTTATTACATTAATAAAGTGGTGTCATATAACATAGTTAGCTGCTTATTCAGCGTAACCACAGAAAAATTATAATAAAATAAATACTCGCAAATAAAGTGAAACAAAGAAAAACGTGACTGTCTGAATGAGTACTTGAGAGCTGAACATTTAGACAGGACAGATGTGAGCAGTACTGGATGTGAGTGAGTTGTCTCTGGCTCACTGAGCAATAAACAGACATGCATTTTTCATTAAACACACTTAGGTGTGATCTTTTAGCTTATAACTAGAAAACTGAAACTTTTTAAAAAGGCTTCTTTTCCAAAAGGAAATCCTCACACTTAATCTCTTCTGCCCCCCTGACTCTCCCCGCTCTCTTTTTTTAAACAGATTGCCTTATTGCTCACAATTTCTGTACTCTCCAAGTCCTTACATCCTTCATTGCTTACAGTGCAATCAGAAGCCTGGAAATTATATTTGATCATAAAGTGCTATTTGTTTCAGGAGTGCTGTTTCATTGAAAACTGCAATTGATTCATTTTAATTAGGAGTGCCAGGGAGAGTACATGCGTCAAAATGCATGGGCAGAAAATCAAACCCTCCTAGCAGCCTGCGCCCAACTAAGGCAATATTTCATGTGGTTCTTTTAAATTGCAAAACATATTCAAAGTTTCTTTTGTGGTCATAACATATAAAAAATTCCATTACAAAATTGTGCCAATATATGCAGTCCATCAATTAAGCTTGAAGATTCAATTACTATCTCAATTATGTGCAGAGAACTTGAATCCACTTGCATGCGATACAATAGCATTGTTGACAGTTTGTTAAGCATTCATTCTCACACTTCAACTCTGATATTCCTAAAGCTAATTAATTTTGTAATTACCTTAGAAACGACTGTTTCAGCTTGCCATAAAGCTCTCAGGGCTGATCGGCAAGATCTTTAACAGGCACTGAACGGGCTACCTGCGTCAGAGGCAGGTGCCCAAGGCATGGCACGCTCGAGTGGGAATGCAAAGTATGTTCCACTGGAATAGTTCAGCCCGGTCATGGCCCTCTGGCGAGGGGAGATCATTTATAAGGCACTGCACACGGGCACCGAAGATGTACGTGCATGTGGCCTTGCTGGCATGTTAGGCAGAGACCACAGACAGCACAGTTAAATGTCGCCAACCCTGGCACCTCCGAATCAAGGCACCAGGACATGAACGCGATAATCATGTTTAACACCAATAGGCAGGCCCACACTCATGGTCACGTGCTTACATCAATTCTGATGATACAAGAACACCCACTGCAGTGGGAACTTCAACCTGACATTGAAGAATAGGGGTAATAAAGGTGCCCAAAAGAATGTGGCCGATTCTGTAGAAGAAGGTTTTTAGCTACCATTGGGACTGCAGCTTACTTTTAATAGAGTGGGGAGAGCGGCAAGACAAGAAAAACAGCCAGTGGCAATACAAATTGGTCTTGATTCATTTAATGCACTAAATTAATGCATGCAAAGAAAGGCATACACAAATTATGGGTTAGCTGAGCTCACTGCAGGTCATGCATTCTTGAAGCTGATACTGCATTTGTGGAAGGAGATAAAAGACAGTTCGTATATTTGGTTCAAAGTGAGGCTTGCTTACATGGAGGACTAATGGATGTTGTTAAATCTTGTAACGTTATACCTTTGGGAATAGCTGGGCCCTGCAGAGTGTAGTCCAGTGGAGTGGTATTAATATGAGGCGTTCTGCTTCATACAAAAAAATCGCTGGCTGGTAATCGCTGGAGGCGGAGCTAAGAGGCAAGTTGATGGAACATTATTGTCATAGAAGCTTCTAGATTCTTCCTCTGGAAACATGATCTATTTTCTTTCCCTCTTCTCTATTCTGCTTTCCCCACAGACCCTTCTAGGCCTGTTCTGCTTGAAGTTATACACACATCGCAGTGATTTGCAGTGATGCTTGTTTTTAACCATAAGATAAATCCCGCGTGGTTCGAGGACATTTTCAGTTTCCTGGGCCCTGCTTGTCAGTGAGTCTTAGCTCCGGTCTTCCGGCGATGTTCTCTTTCCCACCACAGTTAATAAAGACTTCACACTTGAGAGTGCAGTGACACATGATCATCTAATTTAGAGCGCGTGGAGCTTTCGCAGAGCTCTATCTCAAACTGAGTTGCTGATGTGACCGCGGACTGTTTATTCCTTGGCTGCTGATCAGGTGGATTGTTAAAACCATTACAGCACCTTGCATTTGTGATTGTTAATGATGTGTTTTTGGGGAAACGTGTAAGATTTTTTTCTTTTCACTGGATGGCCCTTTAAAATGACACTAATGGCGCAGCTGTGCGCCTCTACCTGCTATGTGGAGAACACCCCCTAGCCCCTGCTCTGACACACGCCACTAGGCTTCGTTTCGAGGTCTCGTGGCCCAGTCTCTCCTGCTGTGTGGGCATGGGTGGACTCCTCCTGCCCCGGCCTCATCCCTTGTCGTGGCACCGTACCTTGGAGCCTGCTCTGATCGATGCACCGCTCCTTCACTCAGGATTACCCCGCCTCGCTGCACACCCGACCAGGAAGCTGCAGCGCACTCTGCAGTGGCTGCAACTGGCAGTTGAAACTACTGCAGGCCGCAGCGGCACATAATCTCACTGTGTTCTGTGACTGCTGCGGTACTGCGTGGAGAGCACGGCGTGGGGCTGCCACCTAGTATTTCACCAGCAGGGCCAGCAGGTCTGTGACAAGGCCAGGGAGAGAAACTGAGCTAAATAGCTAGACTCAGAATTGACTACTGTGACTGTCGGTTTATCAGTCTAAATTTAGTCCCAGTTTGAAACAGTGAAATGAATGTGATGGGACAGCTGTAGCATTAATGAGCCTTTTAGGGTGAGACTGAGGCCAGGCACGTTAATAATGTCGCATGCAGTACTTTTCTTACACTACATCACAATGTAAGTATATGATTCCTCTTCTTAACTCCACGTCATAATAACGTGCACCGTGCACTTCTTATTACTCTACAGACTGACACACCTACCTGATGCGTCGTCAGTGTAGTGGTCTGTGGTCACACAGTCACTCACTAGTCACCCTCTCGATGTCTGTCTGATTGATCTTCTCCAGACTGCACGTGCTCTCGTCGTGCAGAGATGCGATGATGAAGGGTGACGAGTGACGACTGGACGTGGGCCGGCCCGATTTGCCCAGCAACTGAGAATGTCCAATCACTGAATGGCTTAACACTAAGCCATTACAGTGATTGGGCATTGCCACGTTGGACGCTCCCACCCCCGCGGTGCAACACTAGACTGCTGCTGCCTGCTGGCAACCAGAACTCAACTCAGAAGCACTACATGCTGCACTAGCCAATCCTGACGCTGCTCTCTTCAGAGGAGAGCTGCTTTCTAAAGAGAGCATCGTCAGGATTGGGGTGAGCATGAAAAAAACGTTGCTCCTTTTTCAACAACTGGGGTCTGTGGCATGAGGCAAACACCGTACTCAGCAGTGCTTGGTTTTCAAATGCCACAGGCTTCAGGAGCTGAAGAAAGGCAGCCAGTCAAACACCACATGCGCAGTGGTGCAACAGTGAGTCAGAGACAGAGTAGGCTGTCAGTGTCACGTGATTGAGGATGTTTGCGCTTCAGCGCGATGGAGCGCAGTGACTTTAAAATATTTTAATAAATTATAGAAACAACTTGTCAACTTGAACTGTGCGCTATAATTATTAGTGGGGCAACGCCCCACCGCTCATATGGTAAAACCGCCACTGGTGACAGAAGCGTTGTGATTGGTTTAGGGGAGACGGCCGGCAGCCAGATAAATATTGTTATTGATTTTTCTACCCCCGCCCCACCCATACTTTTCGGTGGCAAAATACCTGTAAATATATATGTTAGTACTGCGCCACCCACAGTTTTTATTCTTGGTTTCCCAACACCTTTCCTGTTGCGCACTCCACCACTCTTATGACCTAGAGGCATTTCAACCCCTTAGCTGCTGAGGCTTTTCTGCCCCAGTGATTGGCTCTTTTTTATATTTGGGGTAATTTGCGCTTATCCCTTCATAACTCTTTTTTCCACATAAAGTATCCATGCCAAATATGCATCCTTTTTTTCCAACATCCTCTGGATCATAAAGATACTCAGGGTTTAAACATTCCTCTCAAGTCCACTGAGAAAATAGCCAAAATTCTGATGCTTTTTGGTTTCTTGGGGAGCAGGGGAATTGGGGAAATGTGTTGGATAAGAAAATACTTTTTTTGTCTAAAAATGGCATCAATTAAATATTTCAAATTCCAACTTCCAGGAACAAGCAGTGGTGTATCAAAAAACATTTTTACGACAGCTTTTGTATTTCTCAAAGAGCTGATCAATTTCCCAAATCTTTGTGGTTTTAAACAACTTGCATCATGGGATGGAAATGGAGTTAAAAAACATGGTTGATCTTGGAAAGCTCTACATTTCTGAAAGTAGAAAAAATTGTTTTTTTTTAAATTTCTTTATTGATTTTTACAAATTAACAACCAAGAAGTTTACACATCATTCAGGAGGGAGAGGTAAAAGAGACATAATTATATCACCAACAACTTAAATGGTTAAATATTCCATAGTCCGTTAAACTTCTCAGGTATAGGTGTGTTGCCAGGTCATAGTAGTAGTAATCTGGAAGCATGCAGGTACATCTCACATAGGACATTAGTCAGGCTAGTACGGTCATCGAGTGGGGCCTTACTCAGCAGTTTCTGGCTCTATGGACTGTAGGTAGACATGGAGAGGTGACCAAATATCCCTGGGGCGCGAGAGGCTGGAAGCATGCAGGTGCATCTCACATAAGACATTAGTCAGGCTAGTACGGTCATCGAGTGGGGCCTTACTCAGCAGTTTCTGGCTCTATGGACCGTAGGTAGACATGGAAAGGTGGCCCAGTATCCCTGGGGCGCGAGGTGAGAGCTGGAAGTGTGCAGGTACATCTCACGTAGGACATTAGTCAGGCTAGTACGGTCATCGAGTGGGGCCTTACTCAGCAGTTTCTGGCTCTATGGACCGTAGGTAGACATGGAAAGGTGGCCCAGTATCCCTGGGGCGCGAGAGGCTGGAAGCATGCAGGTGCATCTCACATAGGACATTAGTCAGGGTAGTACGGTCATCGAGTGGGGCCTTACTCAGCAGTTTCTGGCTCTATGGACCATAGGCAGACATGGAAAGGTGGCCCAGTATCCCTGGGGCGCGAGAGGCTGGAAGCATGCAGGTGCATCTCACATAGGACATTAGTCAGGGTAGTACGGTCATCGAGTGGGGCCTTACTCAGCAGTTTCTGGCTCTATGGACCATAGGCAGACATGGAAAGGTGGCCCAGTATCCCTGGGGCGCGAGAGGCTGGAAGTGGGCATAATCGTCACCCACTCTCTCACATCGGCTCATGCTCCCAAGCCAGTCCAAGAGAACAGGCGGGAAAGCGCTTCCCCAGTGCAGTGCTATCTCCCGCTCACCCAGTAGTAATGCCAGGGAGACCAGACGGCGATTAGAACGTGATATATTGAGGGTGTAGCCCAGCAGTGCCACCAGGGGATTGGCACAAGTTCAATGTCAGTCATGGCAGAGTTATGTTCGGACACTGCTACCCAATAACAACTGGACAAGTCCAAGTAAGGTCAGCTCCCTCCTCTTGCACTTCATGCAGTTATCAGGTCTACTGTGGTTGCATGTTGTAATAGCAGCAGGCGATAGGTTGTAGCGGTGTAGAAATGTTAAGTTATACGAGTTTGTGTCTCTGCCATTGATGTGTGCCGGGATTGTGTGCAACAGTATGTCCACATTTTATCAGTTATCATCACCCCTAGTTCCGCTCCCCATATCTCTCGCACCCACGTGTCAGGCCTCAGTGCAATACATGCTCAATATATTCTTGAGGTCTTATGGGCTCCCCACTGTCTCCCATGGTCAGTGTTCACGGAGAGAAGCCCTTAGTGGGTAGTGGATAGGTGGGTACCAGCGATCTCAGAGTGTTACTTGATAAAACCGTCCATGTACGACATGTCCCCCTCCCATGGGCGCTCCACAAAGGGTGCAACATGCCCATCTGGGAACAGGTCCCCCCTAGTTTATAAGTTATGCTGGTGTAATGTACATTGTACATGTTTCTCCCGGGTGAGCGCCGGGTTAGCACCATGAGACCTCCGGGTGATATGTGCGCTTAATAAATCCCTCTGACTTGACTCTCTGAATAGCATTGGAATAGAGGAGACCGCCCCCCAGCATACATCGCAGGCGCCGCCATGCCCAGCACGTGGTGGATACCGTCTGCATGTCTTGAGTGTCTATTGCTATGCCCTTGCGTAAGATCTGAGAGTGTTATATTCCCTCCAGCAGCGCCCGCTCTGGGCGCAGGTAAAGTATCCTGGCATCCGAGTGGTACCAGCGATACGTGTGGTGGCTTTGGGCTGCTAAGTAGTAAAGGGGTCAATCCAGGACTCCAAGGCCTCCTCATTCCAGTGTGAGTGTATCCCACGTGAATACTGGGGCGAGCTCGCGCCCAGATCAGTCTTATTAGGATTCCGCAGAGTGCATGGGAGAAGGGTTGTAACAGGGGTACAGGGATGCTAGTGAAGCGGTACAAGAAATGGGCCAGGACAATAATTTTTATTATAGCCACTCGTCCCACCATAGATAGGGGGAGTTGGATCTGGCGATCCACCTGCGCGTTAAGATCACCCATTGCCAGAGAGCCTCTTCAGTGTCTCAAGTAAAGCTGGATGGTTTATTGTGTTGAATGCCGCTGATAAGTCAATAAGGATGAGGAGACAGGCCTCACCTTCATCTAAGGCTCTGTGGATATCATCTGAGATATTGAGCATCACTTTTTCAGTGCCACAACCTTTGAGGAAACCCGATTGAAAGGTGTCCAGCAGGTTGAAGTCGTCCATATGTTAGTTGAGTTGTTTTGAGAACACATTTCTCTAATGTTTTAGCTAGGAACCGAAGGTTGGAGATAGGTCTTAGGTTGTTAAGCTCGTTGGGGTCGGCCCCTGGTTTCTTGAGTATTGGGGTGATTTGCCTTAGTTGTAGGGAGTCTAGGACACAACCTGACGCGAGAGAGGAGTTGATGATTTTTGTCCAGAAAGGGGCAATGGTGTAGTTGAGATTTTTTACTATTATGAATGGGAAGGGTCCCAAAGTGTGGGAAGTGGGCTTTAATCTGGCAATTATATTGAAGACTTCGATTTCTGACATCAGTTTGAAGTTCGACCAAAAAGCGCCATTCTTCAGTTGGAAGCAGGCCTGGTTGTCTGTGGTATGATGTTGATCTGTTTCGTCAGGAGTGGTTAAAAGGGGGCAGGTTGCGGGGATGGAGGCTTTGGGGTGTAGAAGAAGCATTGCTCAATTTTTGTGACTTTATCTGTGAAGAAGTTGGCAATTTCTTCGCATCAATCCTTTGGCTATTATTTCTTGTGGGGGTGTGGCGTTTGTTTGATTTTTTGCAATGTTGACGAGTTCTCTAGGTCTCTTCTTTGCCTGGCCTAGTTGGGTGCGAAAGAATGAGGCTTTTTCTCTAAAGATGTGTTTTTTATATGCCTGTCGGGTTGACCTAAGTTGCCTAGGTGGATAGCCGAAGGGTTTAGTCTCCAAGTCCTTTTCGATTGTCTGAGTTGTTGTCTTTCGTTATTAAGATCTACACTGAACCAGGATTTAGAGCCAAGCTTGAGCAGGGGAAGGCATGACAATAGGTTTCCTGTCACAGGGAGGTGTAACCACCTCCCAGACAGGCTTTAGTGTATTTTGGCTGGATGGGGGCACTCTTAGAGTGCCAGGAAGTCTGCACTGGGGCACATTTGGTGTCGCTGTGCATAGTCCATTCAAACTGGTTCAGGAGCCATGTGGCTCCTGCTCTGGCACACAACCGGACAAAGGACATGGGTGTAGCCACCCCTCTTTCCTGCCTCTCCCATAGGAGGGACCCCAGAATCTATCCACCCCTTCCCATGAGTATAAAGTGGGTTACCTGGCTACAGGACTTTAGATTTTTACCTGGACAAGATTCTGCAAAGAAGAAACCAAGTACTTCGACTGTCTGCACGATGCTGGACAGCTCAAGAATCTACCTTGGATGAAAGGAATTACTCGCCTGCAAAAGCAGGCACCTGAACCGCAACTGACTGGCTTGCATCTCATGAGCTCCTTAGGACTCCGAAGATTTCTGCAACACAGGAGGTGGGTCCCTGAAGGTCTTTGAGGTTGATCTACCCTTCCAGCGAAGCTGAGGCCAGTGTCCCTTGTGGGGACCACGTGACCCAAAGCCCTGTGCACCGCGTTCTTTTACTACTGCACGTACTTACCAGCATTTGCTAAAGTTGTACTTTGGACTCTCAGTATTCCTAACACTGAGCAGTATTTCCTTCAAAGATCTCTGACCTCCTCGCACCATGTGCTCCGTGGGCTTGTACTTTGTAATCCTGCTTTGGGTCTCCTCACGATCCCTGGTCCATTGGCCTGTGGGTCCTGGTGAGGGTCATCTTTTGATTTCCTGGGCTTACCTGGTTGCTCCAGATGTGCCCAGACTCTCCTTTGCTTGGGGAGTCCCATGGACCTTGCTGGTCTACACCGGAACCTGTTTCCTCTTTCTGCATGGATTGCATTTGTCAAGGCTTGTTGGTGCTCCAGCCGGACCCTGACCCTTCAGCACTCGACATCCTTCATGGGACAGCTCACCTCCAGACTTTGGCTATCTTCGACATCTGCTGGTCCCCGTCGCGGTAAAGTCAAGCAGCACCTCATCTCACCTGAAGTACCCGACATCGGTGGGCATTCGCCTACTGAGCCCCTTGTCACATCAAGTGACCCAGACTCTGCTTTCAGTTTCTTCTCACCTCGAATCCAGGCTTGGATTCCACTGGCACTTTCCACGTCCACAGCAGCAGTACTTCTTCTCAGCATGCCATTGGAAATGACGGAGGTTTCCCACACCACTTGACCCCTATGCACCCGGCTCCTCTGGGATAGGTAACTTGGGTACCTTGGTATTGTTGCAGGGATTCTGCTCCTACACAGAACTGTGCATAGAGACTTAGGACCTGAGTGAATTAGGGTGTGCCAAAACTCACATTAGTACCCAAACCCCCTTCCAGACTAGCATCAGTGACTGATTGGTTCTTCGTCCTATAGCAAAAACACCAATGATTAGTCAACCCAGAACATGAGACTTAGGTTACCTCAGGTACGGTGGAAAACAGGAGCACTCTTTCGTTACACTCTCATACCAGCCCAAAACAGGGAGTAAATGAGACACGAGCAAGTTTGAAATGTTTACTTCTAATACCGTGATCTCATGCGCAGTACCTTAGATAATACAAGCAAACATATTATCAGAAACAAGGTTGTCAGCATTGTTACTATTCCATAAAATATAAAGGGAGAAAGCATCTTATAATGCTAAAGGGAAACAGATTTAAAATATACCTAGATTTCACCATCCCTAGCTCGCAGGTTAGTTTATAAATACAGAAGGTCTCATAGGATTACATGGGCAGCCCCATACCTCTGGTACTCAGCAGAATTGGATCATATCGAGTTATGCATAAGCTCTCAGCATACGAATGTTCTCCAAGTGTGTCTGATCATGCCTGCACAGTGCATTATTAAACGCGCCAGTATCAGAGGTGGCCACAGCTGCATGTGTGTTATGGCTAGAACGTGTGCGGATCATTCCGAATAACAGACACAGTGTCCAAGATAACCTTGACGGCCCAGGCTCTCACTGTACAGACTAAACTAGCGAGGCAGTTTAGAAATGTAGCATAACAAGTTATTCTCATGTGAAGCAAAATACTTCTCTAAACAATAGCGCAAGTGAATAGTGTGCAAAGCAGAGCAGGAAAGTAAAAATGGCGATTAAGCTTCCAATGAACCCATGCTAACTTAACACTGTGTGAATGCAAGGCTCAGCCCCACAACAGTATCCACGGGTGGGTTGGCCTTAGAACCTCCTAGTTCTCGATTATCTTGCTTGAAGTCCTCTCTGAAGTGTCCTTAAATTGTAAAACATTGACCGTGACTTTCCGATAGAGTTGTACGGAGCCCACGTCCGTGTTTTAACACTGCACCCGTCCTCCGTGGGGTCCCAATCTCCTCCCTGTGAGTTGGTCCTTGGGGTCCCAGTGATTCTACGTGCTCTAGGCCCTTTGTCTATTGAAGTCGTTTATGTTATGCCATTTTCTTAGGATATGGTTTAGTCTTCCCCTGGAGCTCTCTGTGTATTGTGCTACTTGCATTGTTCTATTGAAAGGTATTGAGTGCATTTTGTGTCTATTCTCACATTGGGAATAGTAGAGAGTGTTTTAGAAATAAATACATATTTTTATACAAACACTTTGTGGTTCACCTTTAATTTGATCATTCAGGAGGTGAACAACTGGTAAAACAAGCTGCTTTACATTCCTTCAAGATTAAGCCTGAAGGCTGCTCTCCACAGCTACCACTAGGATAGCTTTCAATAAAGGTTATCTTTGGCCTCTACATCATAAGGGTTGTTTGGACCTGTGCAAGGTGCCGCTTTAATAAGTGGACAGCATATACCATACTGGTGTGCAGCGGTGGGATTCAAGCTTGCGATTGTTTTACCAGATAAATCTCATTGATTGATTAACTGAAAACCACGAAAGTATTAGGCACATATAATACTTCAAGTTTAGAATAAGTAAGTTCTACTGAACTTGGGGTTGGGTAAGTTAAGGGTCTAGCACACCCTTTCTCCAACCTAAGAGGGTTTGGTTCCCACTAGGTTAGGTAGGTGCACACACCACACCTCACTTGAATGTCTTCCAAAGGTGAGCCCAGTGGCTCCCTGCCCACTAGATACAAGGGCTTGAGATTCAATGAGTTAAAAGCCATGTGTGTGTCAAGGAAGCCGAGGACAGGGAGAAACCTCAGTACCCAACGACTCATTGAGGTACTTGTCTTATTCGCCCTTAGGAAGACTTCTGGGTCAGATGAAGTAGGCAAAGGGGGTGGGACAGGGATCGAGGCTGGGCTGGAAGGGCTCACCTTCTTTGATCTAAACTCAAACCCTGACTTGGAGGAGCATGATGACTCTAACTTCGATAGAGATGCACATGAGGATGGGACAGAAGGTCCACAGGGCTCTCTCTCTTTGTTTCTCCTGGTAGAGTGCAGGGTGTACCTTGGAGAACTAGAATAGGTCTCCTTCTGCAGAATCTACACATTTTTTGGTACTTCTGTGGGGACTTCTGTTTCTCGTAAGAGGCCTAGCTCTTATGCGAAGAAGTGTCAATCTCTGGAGCTTGAGAAGGGAAAGCTCAGGATCCAGAGGGAACAGTTGGCCCTAGACAGGGAATCCCTAGAACTCCAGAAAGCTAGGAAGAAATTGGAACTAGAGTCCCATGGTGGCAGCAAAAGTGTCCCTAGGATTAAGGAATACACCCATGATTATAGGAACCTGAACAAGCTAGTCCCTCCCTACAAAAGGGGGGATGACATCCAAAAATGGATAACTGCACTAGAGAGGGACTGTAAAGTACAGAGGGTCCCTAAGAGCACTGGGAAGTTATCTTGTGGCTCTACTTTGCTGACAAAGGTAGAGATAAGCCCCTCTCTGTTAGAGAAGAGCATGCTGACAATTATTCAGTCCTGAAGCCTGCACTCATTGATGGGTTTGGCTTAACCACTAAACAATACAGGATTACGTTCAGAGACGCCCAGAAGGCACAGACTCAGGACTGTTTAGATGTTGTTGATTGCGCTACTAAGGCTCCGGAAGACTGGTTACTTGGCAGTAAGGTGCATGACGTTCAGGGATTGTACAATTTACTTATGAGGGAGCAGATCCTTAATAATTGCCAAAATCAGTTGTTGCATCAGTACTTGGTGGACTCTGATCTGACCTCTCCCCAAGCATTGGGATCAAAGGCAGACAAATGGGTCAGAACCAGGATGAGGCAGAAGGTTCAGAACCAAGGTGACTCCAAGAAGCAAAATTTCCTCAGCACTCCACATCATTCATGAGACAGCTCACCTCCGGCTCCTGGTCGTCCTCGACGTCTCCGGGTCCTCGTGGCTGAAGAGTCAAACATCCCCTCAACGCACCTGAAGCACCTGACATTGGTGGGCATTCGACTACTGAGCCCCTTCTCACCTGAAGTGACCCAGACTCTGTCCCCTCTGCTTTCAGGTTCCTTACTTTCAGAATCTACGCTTGGATTCCACCGGACACTTTTCACCTTTACGGCAGCAGTACCTCTTCTCAGCACGCCATTGAAAACGACAAAGGTTTCCGAAACCACTTGACCCCTATGCACCCGGATCCTCTGGGATAGGTAACTTGGGTAACTCGTTATCCACGTGTGGGTTCCCCTTAGAACCTCTTAAGTTCCAAAGGGTTTGCTTGAAGTCCTCTTCCAAGTGTCCTTAACTTGTAAGCCTTTAACCGCGACTTTCTCAGAGAGTTGTACAGAGGCAGCGCTCGTGTTCACACACTGCACCCATCCTCCGTGGGGTCTCAATCTACTCACCTGGGGTGGTTCCTTGGGGTCCTAGCATTTCTATGTGCTCTAGGCACTGTGCCTATTGAAGTTGTGACTGTTATACCACTATTTTAGTATATGGTTCAGTGTCCCCCGGGAGCACGCTGTTTATTGAGCTGCTTACAACTGTTTTATTGATCTCGTATTGTGTGCTTTGTGTTCTATTCTCAGTTAGAGAAGAGTAGAGAGTGTTTTATTAATAAATACATATTTTATATAAACGCCGTGTGGTTCTCCTTTCATTTAGTCATTCAGGAGGTGATATTCTGGTTGTTAGAACTGGCTATTTCTGGCTGGCTAGGGCTGACGCCAAAGCCAGGCAGAAACCACCATTCTAGTCAGGGCAAGGAAGTCACACGCCAAGATAACCTCTGCTCACCCCCTTGGTAGCTTGGCAAGAGCAGACAGGCTTATCCCGGAGGCGATGTGTAAAGCATTTGCGCATCCTCACAGCAACAACATCCCAGGCACACCACAAAAGGAACTCCACACAAGGTTATATAAAAATAACTTTTGTATTGTAAAAACACATCAGATAAAAATCACACATATACATTGTGCCAACTGGCACGGGCAATATTCACATGGGATTATTTACACAGGACAGGGCCACATGGCCGCCTGTCAGAATCAGCACTTAGTAATAATAGCACTTCTAAAATAAAGATAAAGTGTAACATAAAATAATAATCAAAGATCACAACCAGTAACCACTGGCAACAGGTAAGTACCACCTACGCAACCCTAACCCCCTTAGGAACATGTCACGCAGGGAACCAGGACCTTACTAGGACCACCTGTACTCAAAAGAACAACCACCTAAGTATCACACTTCATTTAGGGGTATAAACACAACACATTACACATGATGCATGAAACCACATTCAGCGGTGTAGTAAAGGGAAACACATGATGCCTAAAAACATTCAGAGGTGTAAGGACAACCACCTAAGTATCACACAGCGTTTAGGGGTCTAAGCAAGAACACATTACCCATGATGCATAAATATACATTCAGAGGAGTAGTAAAGGGAAACACATGATGCATAAACCTACACATTCAGCGGTGTTAAGAACATGGCACCTGATGCAATAAAACACATTCAGAGGTGCAGCGCTAGGAGACACATGATGCCTAAAACATTCAGAGGTGCAGCGCGGGGAAAGAAAGACATATGATGCATAATAACATTCAGAGGTGCCCCAACACAACTCAATAGCGCAAAAACACACATTAGGCAATTACCATCCTAGACATAGCAGGTAACCACATTGCGCAAAACTTAAATAAGCCACCACCTGTGGCAGTCCCTAGGCCAACTGGCCTTGTTGGGGCAAAGATGCCCTGGGTCCAAATGTCAGGGCGCGCTGCCATGCAGCGCCAGTCCAAAGTAAAGGCCTAAACGTTGCAGCTGCCCACAAAGTGCTGGGCAGCTGTAAGCAGTCACCAAAAAGGCCTAAACGGTGCAGCTGCCCACTAATTGCTGGGCAGCTGTGAATCATAAAAACTGTGGCAGAGGGCTCTGAAATAAAGATGTGCCCCTTGAGCCTAAACTACGCCACACTGAGCCACACCGGCTCTGCAGCAAATCCACTCTCTGGAGCACTCTGGCTCCTCAATAAAATGCCCCCCTGAGCCTAGCAGGCTCTTAGAACAACTGTGGGGTCGTTGGAGCCCCCTCTGGGGCTCGACGTCATGAAAATGGCCCCCGAGCCTCTCTGGGCTCTTAAATCACATAGGGCACCTCGAGCCTCTCTGGGCCCGTAAAACAAATGGAGGCGGGGAGCCTCTCGGGCCCCAAACTCAAATGATGCCCCCAGAGCCTCGTGGCTCCAAACAATACAATGCCCCCGGAGGTCGCGCTACTGAGGGGGGGCGGACACCGGCAATGTGTCCCGATGCGCCCCCTCTCTTTGAAAGCACCCGCACTCACCGGCTGTCTTCTGGCGAGCGGGGCTCTCCTCCTCACACGGGAGCCTCGCTCCCTGCAGCACTCCTCCGGCGGTCGCTTTGGGGCAGCGGGCAGGGCTCCTCTCCTCCTGGGCTCTCCTAGATGCAGCAGGGCTCCCTCGCATCACGGGAGCCCTGCAAACCGGCCGCCAGGCTTCTTCTTTCTTCCCCCCGGGCTGCGGGGGCGGGCACTTCCGGCCGACCGCGCTGGGATTGGCCGGCCGGCCAACCACTTCCGGGTCGCTGCGGGTAGCCCAGCGGCCCTTCTCCTTAGGCAGGCAGGCGGGGGCTGATTTTTGCGGGCAAATGCCGGGTGGGCACCGGCTCTTTAAAAATAACCATAATTCGAGGTGGGCACTCGATCGGCCCACAAATCCGCCACAAAACGGGCCAGATGCCGGGTGGGCACCGGCGAAGCACAAGGGAAGCGCTCTAGAGCGCTACGAGCAAAATAAAGCGCTCTTAAGCGCTGGAAGCCAAACAAAGCACTCCCAGGCGCCAGGGGCCAGGCAAAAGTGCTTCCAAGCGCTGGGGGCAAGAACAAAGAGCTAAAGACAAATAAAGCTCCGGTAAAAAGGTCCCCCCAGCAGGAAAATCCTCCAGGGTGCCCAGAAGACACCACCAGGTCCTGGGTCAGGGAAAAGGGAGCAGGCGCTCCCAGCACAGCAAAGTTTCCAATCCCCCCTGGCAAGGCAGAGGGGTCCCAGGGATTCCTTCAGTAGTCCAGCATATCCAGGGGCTGGGCAGGGCCCAGGGAGGCAAGCCTTCCCCCGGGCCCAAGTAGCAGAACGCCCCTGGCAGATTCAAGTCCAGAAAAACAAGAACAAATTGTAAGGGCACACAGCCCCTTCTTATACACCAAAAATCTTTGATGTAGAGGTGCAAGGTGGCGGGAAAACCAGGCGCAGCTGGTTTGGCAGCACCCTGGAGGTGCTCAGCCCCTCACTCTATTCACTGGCAGGGCAGGGTCATCAGTCGCACCACAGGGGCCGGAGCCAGCATTGTGTGGGGAAAGCCCAGCCCTACAGGACTCAGGATCGCCCCTCCCCACACATCAGCATGCTAAACTCCCTTCTCACCACTGGGGCAGACCCACCAGCCAGCTCCAGCCAATCACGCGCCAGACACATTTTACACAAATATGCCAACCTCTAGAAGTGGCGCTTCCGTACTAGACACACTCATGCCGCATACATCATCTCGCAGCATTCAATCTCACGAGTTCGCACATACCAAACTTGAGCCTGCACACCCCACGCATCAGGAACTACCAGGGACACAGACATTCCCCATGCATTCCTATGGGAGGGCAGGCCACTCTCACCTCACACACAGAGAGCGCACGCACTTTACACTGTACCACAGTGAAAAAGTGCGCAGAGGCCTAAAATCACCAACACCGGGTGACAGAACCAGGCTAGGAAAAAGCAAAAAGTCTCGGGGTGAACCTGCCCAAAAGGGCCGGGTCCAACACAGGTGAAACAAGCTGCTTTACATTCCTTCAAGATTAAGCCTGAAGGTTGCTCTCCACAGCTACCACTAGGATAGCTTTCTAAAGGTAATCTTTGACCTTAAACATCATACAGGTTGGTTGTACTGGTGCACGGTGCCCACTTAATTAGCGGATAGCATATATTAGGCCAACTTCTCACAATTATTATTCGGGAACAATTGAGCGCTGTACTTTAATGCAGGGCAGGTGTATGTATCCATTGTGTACCAAGCATCAACCATTGTGCTGCCATGTGGTTATATTTTTCATACCGTCACAGGCTGCTTGAGCAGATTATATCACAATCGGTATTCACCGCCCTGTTCAGTTCATTGCAGTTCCTGGGCGGAATCGCCGGCTGAGCGCAAAGTGGTGGTACAATGCATATGGATGCCCAAATGGGGTGGCGCTGGGTAGCATTTCGGTTTCTTGTGTCCCGCTGCATTAACATTTAACTTTGCGATGGCACAGTAAAGGCTAGGGTAACTCGGGGGCCAGGGCCACTTTGGCTGAAGAGTGCAGGACGAGTAGGGCTCGTAATGAGTACACTGAGCAAATACCACTTACCCAGTAGGTTGGAGCACTGCATGCATATCCAATCACTACTGTAGGGATAGAATAGCATTAGTTCCCCAGAGTTAATGCAGATACGGGGATAGTGCCTAGCTGACAAGGACACCCATTGTGGGGGTCCGTGCCGGGTCTCAAGGCCCAGGTTCATATCATGGCAGCTCCACCAAGCATTTCATCCTGCCAGGGGGGGGAAAGGAGTACCTTTACCTAACCAGTTTACCTCCCGGGTCGAAGGAGTGCAGAAATACACCAGTAGGGGGCAGGGGCATGAGGTGGGTTGGCCATCTGGGAAGGGGCCTGTACAGACTTAAAACTGGTGGTCAGTCCAGGCTCCCCACCTGACCCAACAGTGTGATCACTGGCACATATGCATTTCATATTTCTTTCTTGTTCTCATCACACAGGGTAGTCCTCTTATGCGAATCGATGTGAGTGGGGCCTGTCAAGAACCCCGTGTGTTTAGTTAGCAGACGGCAATGTTGCTAGGCCCTGGTAGGACACAGATGCAGTTAGAAGGTCTCTTAGTGCACTGGTAGGAGGTTCACCAACACTGAGGTCCACCACACTACAGAAATGTAATACAGCGGATGATGTATATGCCCATAATTACCACATTACAGATTGGGGCAGGTTACGGGGTCTGCATTGCCATGACAGTGACACACCTGTCACGAACTGGACCCTCAGTAAGGCAGGAGGGAAACGCATACTGGTACGTGGGACTCTTCTATCCAACTTGCTGCGGGGCATTAGGTTGACAAGGTCTATGATGGACAGGCAAGAGACTTCAGTAAGCGACAGGGACAGTAGCAGGGTGCACTGCGGAAGTGTCACTCAGCATAAGGGTGCAGTGGCACCACAGGAGGTTCGATTCATGTAATTCCAAACCAGGTCAGGAGGGCATACTCGCGCAACTACACATGTGGTAGTATTATCAGTTACCCTTGGTAGAACCTAGGGGGCCTCCTGTTGGGATCAGCTTGCAGTTGAGACAGTCCAGCCCTTGCATGCCCAGTCAGTACAGTACAGTCAGTGCACAGGCCCACTTTTCCATTCCTAGATGTGTTTCGATACAATATTCAGGGATGGTGACGTAGTTGCTATACAGTAACACATGCAGCTTCACTGATAGTAATAGAATAATAGGCAACCCTACCAACGAGCGTATAGGAGTTTCAGTTTTGATCTAAAAGAATCCTTTTAGCGAGGTTGTAAGGGTGGAACGCATGGCCTAAGGCATATCGCAGCTTAACAGTATACGGGGGATCTGGATCTCTGACACCTTCGGGGGTTGGAAGCATCCAGGGTCAGAGTGGACAATAGACACTGTTCACCTGTGATCTGACGGAAGCAGGGTGTGCTACCCAAGTTGTCACTGCACAGAAAGGTGAGGTGCTTCCATTAGTGGGCACAAGACATATTTGATCAAACCTGAGGTACACCATGCGGTGTTCGCCAGGGTTTAACAAGAAAAGGGGTTTGACAAGCGTCGGTTCAATAAAGCATAGTAGGTGCACCCCAGAACAATGGGTAGGTGGCATGTTCCTGCAGTAAGCTAATATGCCCCACCCTGTTAGCTATATCGGTCCCGCGGGACGGGAACACTGTCAACCAACATAGCGTGCCGCCGTCCCAAGACATGGGGAGGCAAGGTGCCAAGCACGTATGGCTCCTATGTAATAGAACATTTGGCATGTCCAGGGTTCAACAATAATTGGAATTCAACGGGGCAGTTTGTTTCCCACCCCTGGGGCTGCTCAGTGCGGGCAGTGTGATGCCCTCCCCCCTATCCGTGTATATGTAGAGTGGTGTGAGCAGGACTGAGTCAAGCCTTAATGCAGGCACAATAGTACAGGCAGTGGGCACGGTTTAAAATAAGAGATCCTCTGATCCGGCGCGCTTAGGGGTCTCACCACCAAGGCTAGCTGAGCTGGGTATACCCAGAGGTAGAAGGGATGCCGGGCAAGGACAGGAAGTCCCAGGGGGATTCACCACTGAGGGAGCTGAGTTGGCGATCCCTCGCTCCTTGTCACATACTTACAATTAGGGACAACCAGGTGCAGCATGATTTAGAGAGCAGAATGACTGCATATGTCAAGGTATATCCCTTTCCACCCTAACACCCTTGTGGGCAGGCGGGTGTGGGAACTGTCAGCTAACAAGTGGGTAGCTGCCCCTTTAGATTTGGGGCACAGGTGTGCATCACACGCGGTGCAGCCCGTTGCGACCAGCAAATTCAGGGGGCCATGTGAACTATGGTTCCTGATTACGCCCCGCTCTAGTGGCACGGGCAGAGTCATGAAAGCGATGGAACTTTCTCATGGGGGAATTAGTTCTTGGCACAAGTTCACTTGTCAGAAAGGCCTTAGTCATGAGACTGTGGCGGTCCAACGTCAAGGGTCACTGGGATATAGTGGCGTCTCCTACCCATGCGGCAGGGGGCCCCTATATGAGAAGGTGCAGGGATAACAGGTGCGCAGGATACAAGAAGCAGTATGACTGTGCAAACTTGAAAGGATATTCCTTCTCACCCTAACAGTCTAAGTGGGCAGATGGGTGTGGGAGTGGTCAGCTAACTAGTGGGCTGCCGCCCTCCACAGAGGTGGGGCACAGGTGGGCAAGACACACGTTGCGGCCTGGTGCGACCAGCAAATTCAGGGGTGCCATATGAACCATAGTGCCTAAACCCGCCCCGCCCGAGTGGCACGGGGCAGAGTCATGAAAGCGATTGAACTTTCCCATGGGAGAATAAGTTCTGCACGGCACATAGGGGCGCCAGAGCCCAGGAGCCTCAGGGGAGGTTCCTGGAAACCGTGCCGGCGCCTGTTTGTCCTTCGGGCGGTTGTGGGCCTGAACAACCGGGGGCTTGCCTTGCTACGCTCCGTCCTGAAAGGGGCGTGAGTAATAAGTGTCACGTGATCTCGGAGGAGGATCACCAGAAGGGGCAGCACAGATGGGGTTCGCCGCAGTGCTGCTTGGCTCACCAGGCGGGCAGGTGGTGAGAATGCTGCCTGCCCTTGGATCGCCCGTAAGATAATCCACCATATTACATAACGTTGTAATAAACCTGCAGCAGTTTTTCCCAATAACAAATTTGTGTCACGTGTATTATTTGCATGCATGCCATGTGCCTGGGGGTGGGGAGCGCTGTCGCCATGAGGGTACTATGCAGCTGCCCGAGGCCACTGCAGGAGGCCACTAAAGAGGGTGGCCCTCTAGTGCCCTTGGGCATTACACCCCCCCCTTTCCTCCCATAGGAGCAGGGACTATCAGGGAGTCCCCTCCTGGGCGTGGGCAGTGCCGCATCATGTCCGGTGCGCTGGGCGGGGCGAGGGGTATGTATCCCACCGTCGCCACGCCGACGACCTCTTTGTCGTCGCACCGGACACGCGCGGCCGCTGCCTCGCGGGACACGCCGTCTCCCACCCTACCACTTACCCGGCGTGGTCGGTGGTAGGAATCATGGTGAGAATGTTGTAATCTTGTACTTTTTTCGTTGCAGGCGAAGTTACAGGGCGATCTGGAAGCAAATGGGTACAGAAGGGTACCTCTGCACGGCACATAGGGGTGCCAGAGCCCAGGAGCCTCATTGGAGGTTCCTGGAAACCGTGTCGGCGCCCCGTTTGTCCTTCGGGATGCAGGTGCTGGGAGGGGCCCTTCCCACGGGGCCTGTGGATGGATGCAGGGGCTGTGAGGGGCACTACCCACGGGGCCTGCGGGTGGATGCTGGGGCTGGGAGGGGCCCTTCCCATGGGGCGCCTCCCATGGGACCCAAGGTGGATGCGGGGGATGGGACGGGCTGTACAGTAACTTGCTGCACCTGGAGGGTGTGGACGGGGGGGGGAATTCCACAACATCCAAGCTACAATTGGGCAACCCACCCAGACTAAGCTGCTGTCTGTTCAATTGGGGTCACTTAGCGTCCATACTTGGTTCCGTGTGATTCACTTGCACTGGTCACTCGAATTGATCGAAGGCGACCAACTTAATCTGACGGACAAGTCCAAAATGTGTCACATTACAGTACGTGTGAAATTTTCAAATTGCATGTGCATCATTTCATTCATATACACTGTTTAAATTAATTTAAATATTTACTGATTTTAATAGGGGCGAGTATTTGATGCACCAAGACATCTGCAGCAGTGAATGCTGCTATGCTGCAAGGATATGAAGGTTAAATAGGACTGGCAGGTCCCGCTGGGTGCCGGCCACATGGCCACTTGCAGCTTTTATGGTTATTTCAAAGGGCAGAGGAGGGATCATGGCAAAGAAAACCTGGACCGATTCACCTCCTGGGTGTGGTGATGATTTCAACCTCATGGTCACAGGATCAAACCCTGTTGTGTCTATCAATCTATCACCCTAAAATGCATGAAGTTACTGCAATGATTTTAATATGGTTAAATGAGCAGGGGACAGACTGACTTGGTGAGGCACAAAAGACAATTCCCTAATGGTACTGGACTATGACGCGGCATTGGGTCAATACAGTTGTAGCAATAATTCGGGGGAGGTGCATACTTAGTGGCCAGGTAACGGGAATGTCCCTCAGCGTAACCAGTGGGTACCACAGGACGCTTCACTGATTGTTATGAGTCTGCCGGCCCCATAGCTGGTCCTGCCAGGGGGTGTAGGAGTGGTTGCCCTTATAGGGGGGCAGTGTCCTCAAGGTGTGGGGTACACTTGTGGGAGGCCTTGGGCTGACAAAGTGTAATAAAGGTACCTACATTTCCTCTCCTGCATCCCATCAATACTTCCAATCTGGGTGCGGGGTAATCAACACCAGGGTGGGTGCACCGGTACGGCGACACAACATCCAGTCAAAGTCCGCAGTTAGACTGCGATTGGATTCTGTTCAGAGTGTCCTTCCGTTCTCACAATCCACTTGTCTGCTTCCTGGTATATATTAGCGGATGTTTGGCACAGGGCTACTCACGCCAACATGGGGACAGCAACAGGGTGACTCAGCATTTATAGGTCGCTTTCAGAAGGTGAGGGACCACAGGGCTACTCACGCCGGGGTGGGGACAGCAGCAGGGTGACTCAGCATCTACAGGTCACTTTCAGACAGTGAGGGACCAGGGGCTACTCACGCCAGGGAGGGAACAGCAGCAGGGTGACTCAGCGTCTATAGATCGCTCTCAGATGGTGAGGGACCACGGGGCTATTCACGCCAGCATGGGGACAGCAGCAGGGTGACTCATCATCCATAGGTCGCTTTCAGACGCTGATGGACCACGGGGTTACTGATGCCAGGGTGGGTCAGCAGCAGGGTGACTCAACATCTATAGATTACTTTCAGACAGAGATGGACCAATGGCTACTCATGCCAGGGTGGGGACAGCAGCAGGGTGATGTAGGAGAGTAGGGTCTGCTTCCTATGGTTACCCCCACTTTTTGCTGTGATTCTCTGGTTGTTCGACTTTAGACTGGCTGTGGCCCTGCTAATCAGGACCAAAGCCTAGCTGTTCTCTCTCTAAATTGTAACAATGTACTTTAGTTACATACCAGATTGGGTATTGAGTCACCTTTGTGAGTCCCTGTATAGTGTACCATAGGTACCCATGGCATAGGTGCATTCAAGGCCTACGAGGGGCTGCAGCATGTATTATGCCACCCCTGGCTGGCCCTCCAACTGACACCACAGGTCTGTTCACACAGCCTGGGTAAGGTGGTGTAATCACCCCTTACTTAGACATAGATATAGTATCCACATATCTATACCTATATATAGATACATATACACCTATAAGCCACTCCTATGGTTGGTTTTATGTGAGAGGGTGCCCTAGCATGAGCTGAACCCCTCTTCAGCTTTTGGAAAAGTCTCCTTATAGCTGTTCTATGATATATCCTTACCATATACTCTTAAGTGCATTATAATCCTGGCAGTTTATGCTAACTTTGGTTTGGCTTTATCAAAACATGTCGTTTAAGGTGTCAAACACTTTGGAATACCTCTCCCAGCCAGTTCTGGCGGCGGGGGTAGCATTCCACCCTTCTAGAGGGAGAAGACATGTTGTTACTGTTAAACCCGGTTAAAGTTAAACTGAGCCCCAGCATCACAAAATGGATGCTGCTGCCACAGACACGAGTCTGACCTCCTGCTGCTGGACTAAACTCCATCAGGAGAGGCTTGGACAGTAGGTTTCCTGTCAGGGGAGGTGCTAGCACCACCCCGACAGGCTTTAGTGTATTGGAGCAGGGAGGCTGCATTCAGTGAATGCTTTCCAGACACTGCCTGGGGCACACAAGCTGCTCCATGCATAGTCCAGTTCCAAACCGGTTGCTGGGGCACTCAGCCCCAGCTCTTGCCCGAAACTAGACAAAGGGAAGGGGGTGTAACCACCCCCTCTCCTGGTCCACCCATATGAGGGACCTTTCAGGTAGTCCAGCCCGCAAACTTAGTATAAGTATAGGAGCTGTGTCCCAAGGACTTTATATTACCCTGGACGAATCTTTGCAAGACATATCCTGGACCTTCGATTTTCCATTTCGACTGGAAGATGGAAGATATCTCCCTTGTGGTCAAGGAGTGACCACCCTGTTCAAACAGGCACCAACAGCAACTTTGCTGGTCTGCATTTTCTAGGCTCCCGCCGGAACCCGAAGAATCTGCAACACAGGACATGGACTTCCAGATATCACTGACCCCGACCTTCGTCCACAGTAAAGCTGAGACACGTGGCGGACACGAGAGACATGGGACTGGAACTCCTGGACATCCTGCATTTTGCTACCTGCACTCCCTTCCTGAAGCATTACGAAGTTGTGCATTGGGGCGCTTGAAGCCCCAGCCCCGAGCAACATTTGCACTGAAGCTCAGAGCCCCACACTCCATGAGTGACCCGTGGGCTCTGCTCCTGTATTTCCGCTCATCGCGCCTTCCCGGTAACTTGCCCCTTGGCTAGTGTGCCCCCGAAGACTTTCTTTACATTCTAACTTGCTTGCCTGGTTGCTCCAGGCTTGCTACAGCTTCCCTCCAAAGGAGAAGCACCACAAAGCTTGCTAGTCTGCAACAGAGCCAATCTCGACATCCTGCATGGGTTGTGGTTGCCAAGGCTTGTTGGTTCCAATCCGGATACCGACACCGCAGTCAACTAGATCCTTCGTGGGACAGCTATAATCCAGTGCCTGGTCATTGTCGATGCCTCCTGGGCCTCGTGGCTGAAGAGACAAGCTTGACTTCTTCACCTGAAATCACTGACATCGCATGGTTCCTTCCTGGTCACTGGCAAGTGACCCAGACTCTGTCCCTTCTGCTTTCAGGTTCTTCAGATCTTCGATCCACCCTTGGATCCACCCGGACACTTTTCCTCTGGTCGCCTGCGGCACTTCTTTGCAGCTCTCCATTGAAAACGACGACGAAACCCGACATGAAAAGGCACCTATGCACCCGGCTTCCCTGGGTGAGGTAACCCGAGTACTACGGTGCTCCTGTGGGTCTTGACTCTCGAAGTGTCCTAGTTTAAAAGGGTTCCATCCTAGTCCATCTGGAAGTGTCCTTAAATTGTACTTTTGTAACTTCCTTGTTTCCCATAGAAAGTAAATGGTAACCCGTGGCTGTGTTTAGACACTGCACGCGTCTCCTGTAGGCCTCCTACTTCCTAACCTTTGGTTGTTTAGAGTAGCCCCAGCGATTCCACAGGCCCTAGGACTGCTTTCTATTCCTCACGTGGTTCTTATACCACTATTTTAGTATATGGTTTGTGAGGCCCCTAGGGCATAATGTATACTGTGCAACTTATTGTATGCTAATTGAGTAACTTGTATGGTACTTTTACCTCTGACCTCATAAAGAGTGCAGAGGGGTTGTATTTAGAATAAATACATATATATTTGATATATACCTTGTGTGGTGTCCTTTCATTTGGTACTCAAGGGATTATAATTGGTAAAACAACTTGCTTAATACGCTCTCTGAAGTCTTAGCCTGATGACTGCTGGTCCATGCTACCACTAGGATAGATTTCTATAAGGTTGACTTTACAACCACCATCAATAGAACTAGTGGACATCATATGCCAGGCTAACTTCTCACAGGTGACTTAGCATCTATGGATCGCCTTCAGACGGTGATGGACCACTGGCTACTCATGCCAGAGTGGGAACAGCAGTAGGGTGACTCAGCATCTATAGGTCGCTTTCAGACGGTGAGGGACCACAGGGCTACTCACGCCAGCATCGGGACAGCAACAGGGCGACTCAGCATCTATAGATCACTTGCAGACAATGAGGGACCACGGGGCTACTCACGTCAGCATAGGGACAGCAACAGGGTGACTCAGCAGCTATAGGTTGCTTTCAGACGGTGAGGGACCACAGGGCTACTCACGACTGCAAGGGGACAGCAACAGGGTGACTCAGCATCTATAGATCACTTTCAGATGGTGAGGGACCACAGGGCTACTCACGCAAGGGAAGAGACAACAGCAGGGTGACTCAGCATCTATAGGTCGCTTTCATATGGTGAGGGACCACGGGTCTACTCACGTCAGGGTGGGGACAGCAACAGGGTGAATCAGCATCTATAGGTTGCTATCAGATGGTGAGGAACAACTGGGCTACTCACGCCAGCATGGGGACAGCAACAGGGTGACTCAGCATCTATAAGTCGCTTTCAGATGGTGAGGGATCATGGGGCTACTCACGCCAGGGTGGGGACAGCAGCAGGGTGATTAAGGATCTATAGGTCGCTTTCAGACGGTGAGGGAGCATGGGGCTACTCACGCCAGCATGGGGACTGCAACAGGGTGACTCAGCATCTATAGATCACTTGCAGATGGTGAGTGTTAGAATTGGGGGTCTCTGGTTGGCACAGGTAGGTACTTGTGACAAGCAGGGACCTTCTCCTCTAGTCAGGACAAGGGGATTACTCTCTTAAAATAACCCCTGCTACCCTCTAGGCGGAGCGGCGCGAGCAGTCAAGGCTTATTTTAGAGGCGTTGTAAGTTAAGCATTTGAGACCACATACTGTAACCCAGTGACAACACTACAAATGGACACCACACAGGTTGTATATCAAAAATAGGTATAGTTTATATAGAGTTATCACAAGACCAATAAACGACAAAAATAATCCACAGAACTATTCGAATTCAAGAGTTCAGGGTTTAAAAGCTTAGTTCAAAGTTCTGTGCGAGTCGGTAGCTTTGTCCGGCTACAGCGTTGTTGAAAATAAAACAGATCCTGCAGACCGCGGCGGTTCGAGCCCACTCAGATGTCGACAGACTCAAACACAGTACCTTTTCCTTGATGCGGCCGGCATTGATGTGGGAGCCGGTTCCAGTGTCCGTCGAGGTGTACAAAAAGAAAGCGTTGCAGGTCACGGTGTCCCTTCTGTCGCAGTGCAGGCTGCGGCTCGTTGATGGTCATCGGTGAGCTCAGAGCTTGCGTTGTTTGGGGCGGACGTTGCTCGTTGCAGTGCTTCCAACTTTAAGGTGCGGCATTCGAGCCGGAGTTCGGGAGTTGGCGTCGGTCAGACCAGTTCGATTTGGTGTAGCGAGGCGTTGCACGTTGCGGTGTCCCTTCTGTCACAGTACAGGCTA
The DNA here is from genome assembly GCF_964261635.1 of Lissotriton helveticus. Lineage (NCBI taxonomy): Eukaryota > Metazoa > Chordata > Amphibia > Caudata > Salamandridae > Lissotriton > Lissotriton helveticus. Next base: position 2,115,582,858 of record NC_136067.1, read on the forward strand.
CGGCTCATTGATGGTCATCGGTGAGCTCAGATCTTGCGTTTTTCGAGGCGGACGTTGCTCAGTGCGGTGCCAACAGGACACCAGGCCGGTAGTGGGAGTCGGTCACAGCTCCCTGCCTCTGTAGCCACTGGAACAGCAGCAATTCACAAAGGCTGGTGAAGTCCACTAGTCCTGGGACTTCGGTCAGGGGGCAAGCTCTCTTCCAAGCCGTCAGAGATCTTTTAGCACAAGTTGAAAATAAAGGTAAGATCCACAAAGTCCTTTTCTCCTCTCTAGGCAGTTTAGGCAACCACTGCAGGCCAATCCCCCAAGCAGCACTTCAGCTTGGGAATAGTCTCTCCTCAGTTTCTTCAGGTTCCTTCTCCTCAGCAGAGGTTTCTTCTTGTCAGTTCCAGGAGTGATCTAATTTCATGGGATCAGGGTCCCAATACGTATACCCCAAAATCCTTTGTTCTCTCAGGGGAGAGGAGCCTGTGCCCAGTCCAAACCAGTTCCTGAGCACTCTGTTTACCAGACTGTTCCTTTCCTTTCACCATGCAGGGCAGGAACATCAGACGCCCCACAGGAGATGGAGCCAGCATTGTAGAGGGAAGGCCCAGCCCTATTCAGGTCCCAGGTGCAACTCCTCCCTCCCATCTAGTTGCTGATCTCACTATTCACCACCGGGTGGCCCCAGCCTGTCTCCTGGAATCCCCCAGCCCTGTCACCTCGCAAAACCAGACAAAGGAATACACAATTTTAGCAGAGGGGGGCTGAAATGGTTAGGCAAGCAAATACCTACTTTCTAAAAGTGGTATTTGCAAACACAGAATATTAAAATAACCTTTACTAAAAGATGCATTTTATTATTCTGAGTCCAGGCATACTAAACTTGAATTTCTACCATGTTCTCTGAGTCTGTTAGGATTATAGAATGTAATAATTCTAACAGCCCATTCTGGCCTATGGAGAACAGGTAGCCTTGCAATAGTGAAAAACAAAAATGGCTGTAATTCACTATTAGGACATGCCACACACATCAGGGCTTGTCCTACCTTATACTTACAATGTACCCTGCCCTTGGGCCTACCATAGGGGTGACGGATATGAAGACAAGAGAAGGTTTAGGGACGGGAAAGTGGGTGCACTTGCCCCGTCAGCATGACAGTACCAGACTGCACGCAGGTTCTGCAATGGCAGACCTTAGACACATTTTATACGGCGGCTTCTGTGGGTGGCACAACCGGTGCCGCAAGCCCACTAGCAGCCTTTGGATTACAAGCCCTGGGCACACTCAGTGCACTGTACTAGGGTCTGACAGGTAAACCAAATATCCAATCAGGGAACCACTAATCAATACATACATTTTACAGTAGGGAGCACTCGCACTGTGCACTGGACAGCAGTGGCACACTGCCCGAAGCATCTATCACCAGAAAAACACATGAGGCACAGCGAAAAAATGGAAGGGAGACTCACGCCAGTGGTGCCAGGTCTAACAGTGAGGGACCGCGGGGCTACTCACGCCAGCATGGGGACAGCAGCAGAGTGACTCAGCAGCTATAGGTCACTTTCAGACGGTGAGGGACCACAGGGCTACTCACGACAGCAAGGGGACAGCAACAGGGTGACTCAGCATCTATAGGTCACTTTCAGACGGTGAGGGACCACAGGGCTACTCAGGCCAGCATGGGGACAGCAACAGGGTGACTCAGCATCTATAGGTCACTTTCAGACCGTGAGGGACCACAGGGCTACTCACACCAGCATGGGGACAGCAACAGGGTGACTCAGCAGCTATAGGTCGCATTCAGACGGTGAGGCACCACGGGGCTAGTCACACCAGCAAGGGGACAGCAACAGGGTGACTCAGCATCTATAGGTCACTTTCAGACCCTGAGGGACCACAGAGCTACTCACACCAGCATGGGGACAGCAACAGGGTGACAGCATCTATAGGTCACTTTCAGACGGTGAGACACCACGGGGCTAGTCATGCCAGGGAGGGAACAGCAGCAGGGTGACTCAGCATCTATAGATCGCTTTCAGACGGTGATGGACCACGGGGCTACTCACGCCAGCATGGGGGACAGCAGCAGGGTGACTCAGCATCTATAGGTCACTTTCAGACGGTGAGGAACCACAGGGCTACTCACGCCAGGGTGGGGACAGCAACAGGGTGACTCAGCATCTATAGGTCACTTTCAGATGGTGAGGGACCACGGGGCCACTCACGCCAGGGTGGGGACAGCAACAGGGTGACTCAGCATCTATAGGTCACTTTCAGATGGTGAGGGACCACGGGGCCACTCACGCCAGGGTGGAGACAGCAGCAGGGTGACTCCGCATCTATAGGTCACTTTCAGACGGTGAGGGACCACGGGGCCACTCACGCCAGGGTGGGGACAGCAGCAGGGTGACTCAGCATCTATAGGTCACTTTCAGATGGTGAGGGACCACGGGGCCACTCACGCCTATCTTGACCTCTTTCTGGCTAGGAGTAGTAGGTGTCGGTGTTCCCTCAACCTCCACTGCCTTCTCATGTGGTGCTAAATAGGAAATTATAACTACTAAGAAAATAAAGAACATCACTCCTCCTACAAGTCTGCCTACAATGTACTTAGCCCTACGAGTCGGGTTTCCAGCCTCCATGGTCTCAGGATAGTGTAGTTCGTTCTTAGCAACAACACAAAGTCTCTTTCTTGGCTGTTTGAATCTCTCGAACCACACCTGGAAGCAGAAAATCCCCTTGTAGTTTCAGTTCTTTATTTACAGCAACAACAGACAACCCTAACCCTCCTCCGTCCACTGGTAGAAAGTCCCTAAATTTTTTTCTTCTTCCACTCAGCTCTAGGTTAGTTCTAGCAATATTTACAAAAGTCTTTTAATAATCAATGATCAAACGGGTTCCAACTGCACCCAGCACGTATTCCAAAAGTTCCATGCGAAGTACAATTGCTTCATGAGATGGTATTTCTGGACCCCATATAGGAAAAATCAGTCTATTCAGTACCAAATCACGTATTTTGCTCGGGTAAGGGGGATTAGGAACAGTGATTGTCAGTACGCCTCCGATTTCAAGTCCTGGTATCATTAGCAACACATCCAACTTAATATTGGGATTCGAACTGATCACCGTCACAGCCCTCACCCTCCCTGATCTCAGTACACCGGGCATCTGTCACAGGGTAGGTCCACTCAGGTGTAGCGTATCTTCGACAAGGTACTCTCACCCTCCTCGACCTTTTTGGAGCTCCTTGCTCTAGGTCTTGTTCACCTTCTTCCGGGTCTGAATCTTCAGATATAGGAGCAAGATCTCTTTCTGAAGCCAGTCTTAGGTTCGATCGCTTCCGCCTCTCGGGCCAACGTGTCTCTGTGCTTCTCACTCTTCTGCTTCTCGCTTGCATACCCTGCTCATCACTGCTTTCAGCTTGCTCTGTATTTGAATCACCTTCACAGCAACTTCCCCTTTCAGAGAAAGACTCAGTGTCGCTGTCGTCGTGATTTCCCTCAGTTTGATCAGATGAGCTACCATCTTCTTCAGACACCCCCACAGCTTGACTTGTCCCCTCTAGTGGATTTCCCACCTCAGCTGGATTTTCATCTACGAGAGGAGCTGTTTCTTCCAGAGGTGCTGGAACTCGTCGGGTGTGAGAAGCATGTATCCAGTTCGGCAATCCTCCACACTTCACAGCAGTGTTCATCACCAAAATGACCTGAAACGGTCCTCTCCAACGTACATCCAGGCAGTTTTTCCGCACGTGCTTCCGAATCAGGACCCAGTCACCTGGACACAGGTCGTGACAAAGGTCTTTATAAGCCGGAATATCAGCAGCCTGCACCTGAAGGGACACAGAATGGATGACATCAGAAAGTCCTCTGCAATAATCAAGAATCAGATCATCCGTGTTATTCAGCAAGGCTGATGTAGGAACCGAGGGTAACCTCATAGCCCTCCCCATCAACACTTCATGAGGTGAGAGACCTGTTCTCCTGTCTGGTGTACTACGCATGCTCATTAGCACCAACGGCAACGCATCTGGCCAATTCAGGGTCGTAGATGAGCACACCTTTGCCATTCGGGCCTTGAGGGTTCCGTTTATTTGCTCCACTATGCCAGAAGCCTCTGGTCGGTAACTACAATGCAGTCTCTGATCAATGCAGAGCAGAGCATCTTCACAATCTCGCTATTAAAATGCGTCCCTCTGTCTGATTCCAAAGAGGTCGGAACCCCGAAACGTGGCACAAGCTCCCTCAACAATAACTTTGCTACTGTGAGTGTATTGCACCTACGTGTTGGATATGCCTCAACCCACCTGGAAAACACACACACGATCACCAAGACATACCTGAGGCGATTGCACCTCGGCATCTCAATGAAATCCAATTGCATCCTGGAGTGGTGTGGCTCACTGGTTAGAGGCGGCAGACCCGTAAGCAGAGGACGGCCCGGGACCAGGGTTCGATTCCCGATGCGGCAGGGTCGTGGACCAGGGTCAGCGGGCTCGATAATTCTCGCCTCGGTGCCTACTCCAGTCAGGGACCACACTCGGCAACTCTGGGCATTAGCTTGCCTCATCTTCACAACGCCCCCCCCCCAGACCGCCGGGGATGCTTGGTCGCACCTTAGAGATACCCATTAGGGACCATCTCTCAGGGTGAACCAGGACGGGTTCCCCAGCGGTCGAAGCGCGGAGATACTCCTCCGGGAGTCCATTCTAGCGCTATATAAAACCCACAATTAAATCCTATTGAAAGGTCCACCAGACCTCCCATTGTGACTCATGGTGACTGGCGTTCTCTTCCCAACATTCATTTGTTGACACATGACACACCTTTGACATACTGTTTCCGCAGCCGTTCGGAATTTCGGGTTATACCAGGTTTGCCTGAACACACGCATCATTGCATCTCTTCCCAGATGTACTGGACCATGTATCTGTCGTGCCATCGGACTCACAAGTTCATTCGGCAACACAGCTCTTCCATCAGCCGAAACCCACAAATCCATTTCTCCTTTGACACAACCAGCTGTTCCCCACACCTTTTTCTCATAGTCTGATGCCTCCTCTTGCATGCACTTCAACTCATCCCAAGTATCAACCACTTCAGGTACCATGTTTAGCTCGGGTTTTCCCTGTGTCCCCTCCACCGTTTGTTCAGTAAACGAGTATCCCTGCTCGGCACAGTAACGTGCGACTTCATCTGCATAACGGTTACCCAGGGACACAAAGTCAGTACCTTTACTGTGTGCCGTACATTTAATGACTGCAATCTCTGCTGGACCCTGCAAGGCCTCCAGCAGTAATCTGACAAACTCTCCATTTCTGATGGGGAAACCTGACGATGTCATGTAACACCTTTGAGACCACAACTGGCCATAGTCGTGAACCACACCAAACCCATATTGGCTGTCAGTGTATAGGGTGATCCGAATCTTGTTGGCTGCCAAACAGGCACGCGTCAACGCAATTATCTCAGCCACCTGAGCGGAGTGTACTCCTTCCAGGCAAGCCGCTTCGACAATTCCGGTGATAGTACAGACAGCAAACGCTGCTCTCAACTGACCAGTATTGTCTCTTACACATGAGCCATCGACAAAGAAAATTTCATCAGGGTCAATCAACGGCTCATCTACAATATCCGGTCTGGGTTTGGTGCACAGTTCAGTCACATCAAGCCAATCGTGATCTTCACAATCTTCGTCTAAGGTATTCGGTAATGGCATCAAAGTAGCAGGATTCAAGACCGAGCACCTCCTAAGAGTCACATTCTCCGTAGCAAGTATAACTTGTTCGTAGCGTGTGAGCCTATTATTGGTCAAGTGCTGTGTCTTGGTCCTGGTCATCAACAATTCTACTGAATGAGGAACATACACCATCAATGGATGACCCATCACAATGCTTTCACATCTTTCAATGCTGACACCTGTTGCAGCAACGGATTTGGGACATCCGGGCAACGCTGCGGCTACGGGGTCTAAGGTAGCCGAGAAGTAAGCAACTGGTCTACGGACACCTCCATGATCCTGTACTAACACTGCCAAAGCACATACTTCTCGTTCACAACAGAACAGTGAAAATTGTTTGCTGTAATCAGGCATTCCCAGAGCCGGAGCGCGACACATGTCCTCTCGCAGTTCGAGGAAAGCCATCATGCAATATTTGTCCCATGGTACCGGATCACTCACATCCTTGTGTGTCAGTCTCTGCAATGGTTTCGCCTTCAGTGAAAAGTTAGCAATCCACTGGCGGCAGTAGCCAACCATCCCCAAGAACATCCTAACCTCTCTCTGGGTCGAGGGCACCATCATTTTCATGATCGCCTCAATCCTATCAGGCAACACTTTCCTCTTTCCCTTCTCTATCCGGTGACCCAGATACTGTACTTCGGACAAACAGTATTGCAACTTGCTTGGGGATACCTTGTGTCCATTTTCTGCCAAATGATTCAATAAAGCAATGGTGTCTACTCTGCAAGCTTCTTCTGTCTCTGACGCGACAAGGAGATCGTCTATGTACTGGACGAGAACGGAGTTCTGCGGCAATACTAGACTCTCCAGATTCCTTTTCAATAACTGATTAAAGATCGATGGACTCTCTGTGTACCACTGAGGGATACGACACCACGTTAGGACGCGGTTTTCCAGCTTGAACGCGAAAAGAAATTGGCTCTCCTCATCTAATGGAATCGAGAAGAAAGCCTGACAAAGGTAAATCACCGTAAACCACTCTGCTTGGAATGGTATCTGAAACAGTATCACTGATGGATTCGGTACCACTGGACATCATGAGACAACTATGTTGTTCACTTTTCGCAAATCTTGTACAATCCTAAACTTCCCGCTAGGCTTCTGCAAACCCATGATCGGGGAGTTGCATGGACTGCCCACTATTTCCTTCAGAATCCCTTGCTTAATAATGGATTCGATCACAGGTTTTATTCCTGCAATCGTTTCCGGTGTCAAATTGTACTGGGGCGTTCTTGGGAACTCAACGTTCGGTTTTACATGAATTTTAACTGGCTCTACTCCTTTAATCAGTCCTATCTCTTCTCCGGTGAAGTCCCAGACTTCCGGTGAGACGGTATCTCTCAAATCCCAAGGGAGTTCCTCTACTGTCCGAGCAGGATACAATTCTATGCACACATGCGTATTTGCAACCTTAAAGGCAGCATCATCATCATTTGTCTGCAACTCTACTCCCTTGGGTGTACAATAGATGGTACAATTGAGTTTGCACAAGAGACCCCTCCCCAACAGGCACACAGGACTGGAATCACATACTACAAACTGGTGTTTATCTCTGAAATTTCCTATCTTCACTGGGACTGGCTCAGTCAGTGGGTTCGTCATTCTCCTATTTGCAACGCCTACAACTTGGATAGTCTGTCCTGAAAGGGGCAGGTTAGGGACTACTGCTGATCTTACAGTAGAACGGGTAGCACCAGTATCAACCAGAAAGGTGGTGGGGTGGCCATCCACGTCAGCCTCTACGAATGGTCCCCTCTGGTCTACCTCCAGAACTGCCCCGAGGGTACAGTCCTCCTCCCCACTCAGGCGTCGTCCTGTCAATGGATCAAAGTAGTAACACTCATCTCCTTCAACCATGAAAGGCATTTGCTTGTAAACCTTGTTCCCTGATGAAATCTTCGGTTGCTGGGGAACCTGAACCGGAGGAGCTGAAGTCCCCCCTGTATTCGTCCTAGTTTTTGCTACCGCCATCTTTTGTACCGGAGGGGCCTGTACCTCCTCCTCTTCCTCTTCCTGTTGCTGATTTTCAGGGTTCAAGGGACACTCGCGTCTCCAATGCCCCACCTGATGACACTGATGACACTTAGTTGTCTTCTTCAGAGTCGCCAGGTCTACTCTTGGTCTCTGACTGTCCTCATTGTCCCTTTTCTGACCACCCGATCTTCTCCCTAATGTTCCGCCTCCTGACTGAACCTGACCTCCCTTGTCAGCCGATTGCATCTGAACTAACATCAACTTAGACTCTAAGACAAAGAAGCTTAAGGATAACTCATCACTACAGTACCTTGTGTATCTTAAGATCTCATCTAGAGGCTTGTTCTGCCAACAAATTAAATGTTGATGAATCATGAGACAGATGTCGGGTCTCAGTCCGAGAACGAACTTTGACACAAACTGTCCCATGTCCTTTGGATCCATCACATCCAATCCACTGTACTGCTTGAATGTCCGCAATAGACGCTCATAGTACTCGTGAACTGTCTCCTTCGGTTCCTGCCTAGTCCGATCTATCTTCACCCAACCAATGTCCTGTGGTGGTACCTTAGTTTTCAACCACGTGATCACTTGCTCATATTTTACCATTACCCTAGGTGAGGGTCCATTTGTGGCAGCATCTCGTTCTGGCTCCACTGTGGGCCATTCAACACTGATCTTACATGCTATCCACAAGTCCCCTGGAACCACAATGTCAAACAGAGTATTCAAATCGATCCACAGTACCTTTGAGATCTTAACGAACCTCTCTACCTGTTTGTACCATTCAACTGGACTCTCACGCAACTTTGGGAATGAGTTCGTAAAGGCAGCCAAATCTCCCCTGCTCCAGGGTACATGTACATATCCCCCATGAGCCACCTCCCGCAAGGGGTACGCCTCTATTTGCATCAAAACTCCTCCCCCTGGGGATGTCTCTATGGTGCTTTGCCTAACGCTCTTCCTCTTTGACCACCTTTCCTCCCATTTATCCAATTGGACCCATGTTCGGATTCCCACAATCAATTCTCTGATGTGGGTTCTTAATCCAATCACTCTCTTTTCTTCTAGATCCTGGTCCGAGTACTGCAACCGATGATTACCCTGCAACGCCTTCGTCCTTGACAGATCCACCTCATACTTGTTCGCTAATTCAGACAATTTCTCATGAGCTGTCCTAGCCCTTCGAGTGACATCCTTCGCTACAAACATCAACTCATCTGGTTCGTACAGTTCAACTCGCTCTAGTGGCAAGTTGCCTTCCACTATCTCATCCACTTCTGATTTGAGCCTCATTACATCAATCCTGCTTGCCTTTATTGCAGCCTTCAATGTACTTTGACTAGATGTTCCATTAGAGTCCCTACCGACACAACCCTGACTCACCCGTCTGTCTTCCTCAGGTGTGTTATGGGGGACCCTTTGGTTTTCCCAACTTTCGCGGTCCCATTCCTGTCTATTTTCGCTAGGTGTGTGGTGGGACGTCCCCCTACTTTCCACACTCCCGCGATCCCACTCCTGTCCGCTTTCGCTAGGCGCACAATGGGACACCCCCCTTCTTTCCTGACTTCCACGGTCAAAATCATCTCTCGACCTGTTGCTCTGAGTATCTACAATAGTCTCCCAAGTTCTCAAATCAGGCCTTAACTCTCTAATAGACCTTGGCCGTGGTCCTGTCAGATCCATCGGTCCCCTCAGACCCACCTGCTCTCTAGATGAGTCTGCCGATGCGGCTAACGGGGTGCTCCTTTCTATCGGCCTTGGCAATTGGCTCCATCCATCCGCCACATTACTCCTTCCTTCGCTGACACTTCTCTCGCTATCTCTCTCCCTGTCTGCTTGTGGCGGACCCTCACTTTGTGTATGTTCTGGGTTGTATACTGATACTATGGGACCTATGGTAACCGGTACTGTAAGAGCATCTGGCAATCTCTGAGAATCGACGCCCTCTTCATTTTGTACCTTTTGTACCGTAAACCTTCCCACTACTCTCGTGCTTGGAGAAATTTGAGGTACCCTTTCTTCCTCTACTGGGGTTGACCTATCCACTGCTGGAGGTGGCCTGTCCACAGCGGGAACAGTCCTGTCCCCCAATGGAGTGGAACTGTTCTCCACCTCGGGATTGTATGGGGGTGGTCTCTCCACCAACAGTCTCTCTATCACGCTGTCGTCTGTCTCACTATCATCATCCTCAGTACTCCTTCTCTGTGCGTCCCCCGTATTGACCAATAGTGGGTACATCCTGTCCCCCTCGATAGTCTGCACTCTCCACCTCTTGGCTAGTGCATCCCATCTCGCATCTTGAACCGCCCTAACTGATCTTTTCACTCTTTCTTGCCTCCTGTCTCTGTTTTTTTCATGAGCTGCCCTAATCCACGCATTCAGGACTTCAAACTGTGTTGGTCTAGGCAAAGGCCGCAAAGAAGTCATAATCGCTTTTAACTGATATAGCACCTCCAATCTAAACGTCCCGTACCTAGGAAAAGTCAACTCCTCATTTCCATCTGTCATCTTACACCAGTTCTCAAGCCACAATATGGTATGCAACCCAACGTTCGTAGCCATAAAATGCGCTGGCGTATCCTCAGGCGGGGCCTCCTCCCCACCTCGAGGCTCTAACTTCTTTTCACTTTTGAAGATCTCTCGCAACCATTTAAAACATTTCATGATGAAAACCACAACGTTTCTGTGTTTAAGGCATTCTTTGACTTCCTGATGACAGTCCACCAATTCCAGCGCGGCTTCACACTAACCGCCCTATCCCAGCGCGGCTCCACACTAACCGCCCAATCCCAGCGCGGCTCTTTCTGACGTCACTCGCCTCCGCTTCGCAGCAGTTCCCCTCCTCTCTCAGCTCATCTCCCGGTCACGCATGCGTCCCAATCATACACTTTAAATTATCTTTTCCGACCAAGCAACCACTTCTTTGACTGTACATCCACAGTCTGACTGTAATTGCCACCGAACTGGCAAATGTCTGTCCCCAAAATGACCGGACAATCGCCTCAACTGATAGGTTTCACGCACACGGCAACTTCCGACCAGCGTCTGTTACCCACGCACTCACACACTCGTTCCCCCTATCTCGGTCCTGCGGGCGATCAATGGTACCTCATGATCCCCTTAACAATGGTCGACACTTACTATGGGTGTTCGATACACCCGAACCACTTAAGCTACTCCTTGAGCTCAAGATTTTCCCGGGTTGCGCGCGCTCACAACCTGATCTCCTTTCACACTACAGACATTCAAACTCCGCACGACAATACAACACAAAATATAAACATAACACCGCAATCTAACAACGCATGACCCTTTTCATATTCACTCTCTTACGACCTGCTGCTTTCTGCCACACCGTCACTCTCTGTCAGTTTCCATGGAATGCCATCTTCCGTCCGCGGTTCTCTGGACACTCATCACTTGATCTCTAGGGGCCTCGGGGAAACCTTAACCTAATCTAGACTACCCTCACTCTAGAAGGTAACCATCCTACTCTGCTACCAACTGAAAGGGCAGGATTTTCCTTCTAGAGTCTGTTTACCATCCTCTGTAATCCCGACACAGGTCGACTAGACCTTTTTACCTGTCATAGAGTGAATGAGTAATCTATCTGCCAATTAATAATTTTAAATCAATGCAATTTCCATTGATCCCCCCAAAGAACCACTTACTAGGATTCCGTTTCAAAGATTTATTACAAAGCCAAAAACAATTGGATGTATAAGCATCTCAGCAAAAGGTTCAAAAGGTAAACGGGCACTAATACAAATATAATCCTACGGAAGTATCTCAGACGACTCAGAAACAAACAAGAATCAGTTCTAGAATCATCAAGCTAGCAAGAATCGCTACAACCTGAGTTTTAGTAGACATTTGAAAAGAAATAAAATCCAGGTTAATCTGTGCCTACTCTAGACTAAGTGACATCCCTACTCAACAGCATCCCAACCTAACAAAGGTGTCAGCAGTGGTGACTTCCAAGAAGATCACTCACTTTGTTCAAAACTCAATCTTAAGACTACTCCATCAAAACTAATCTCTCTCTCTAGCCAACCGCTCTCTCTGGCTCCTCAGCCCATCTGCTCTACCTCCACCCTCGGGTGCTGTCCCTAATACAAAATCACAATAGTGGTAGACACGCCTTCAGGTACGCCCCTCTAGAAGGTGTTGGTTTTCAGTTTTTTCCATTATGGAACCTCTCCATCTTCGTCCATAAAAACGTCCTTGAGTCCCAGGCGTCTTCTACGCTTACTGTTGCATCCATGAATTCCTGGGCTACTCCTCCATGTCTGGGCCTAGCATCCTAACTCTTGTACACAATGGGCCCTTCTACTCAACTAGCTACTTGGGCTTGCACCTGCAAAGAAACGCATGTGAATCGGCTCACAATTTCTAAATGTTGCAATTAACATTAGCTAAAGGCAGCTTTCACCAAAACATTTCTACGATTTAATACTAAGTAAAGCAAATTCAATCAGGCCTACACAATTTCAATGAAATGGGCCTCTGCACGTTTATATGCGCCAACATCCTAACATAAGCATTACAATTAATTATCTAAGCACCCGTCTTTAATGCAAGAATAAATTTCTCTAACCTAAGCAATATATTCATGTTTAAGGATATAAATGTATTTTAATAAAGCATCTCTAAAAGGCACATTTTCTAATTCAAAGAAGCACAATTCTATCAATGCAACTTCACACAGGATTACATTTCTATGTTAAACAGCATTATGATTTCTTCAAGGCACTACATTATTAGCATTTGTGAATCGCCACGTTATCCAGCACACTGCTTCTTAACCTAAAGTTACATTTTAATTGCATTATTGATCTTCAAGCATACTTAACATTGGTTCTCAGTGCATTTCTAATATCAACTACATTAATTCACACCTCTACATTACATTTGAACACTATTAGTAAGCCCTTTAGACATGTGGGTGCTGACTACTCGTACATATGATGCACCCCTACAATTTTTACTCTGTTTTGCGCTTTCTCACCCTCGTCTCCAGTTCCCTCCACCTGTGCCCTCTTCTCCTGCCCCCCTTCTTCTGTCCATGCTATAGCACACAGGGCAGCAGCACGGGTGCGGTTCAGTGCTGCACACTCAATGCACAGCCTCACTGCATGTCAGACTCCTGTGCCCTCCGTCCTGTGCCCTCCTCTCTTGTGCCCCCGTGCTGTGCCCTGCCTCCTTGTCCTCTTCCCCTTCCTTCTGTCCTCCTGTGTAGCACATAGGGCAGCAGCACGGGTGCGGTTCAGTGCTGCACACTCACTGCACAGCCTCACTGCATGTCAGACTCCTGTGCCCTCCGTCCTGTGCCCTCCTCTCTTGTGCCCCCGTGCTGTGCCCTGCCTCCTTGTCCTCTTCCCCTGCCCCTTCCTTCTGTCCTCCTGTGTAGCACATAGGGCAGCAGCACGGGTGTGGTTCAGTGCTGCACACTCACTGCACAGCCTCACTGCATGTCAGACTCCTGTGCCCTCCGTCCTGTGCCCTCCTCTCTTGTGCCCCCGTGCTGTGCCCTGCCTCCTTGTCCTCTTCCCCTGCCCCTTCCTTCTGTCCTCCTGTGTAGCACATAGGGCAGCAGCACGGGTGCGGTTCAGTGCTGCACACTCACTGCACAGCCTCACTGCATGTCAGACTCCTGTGCCCCTCCGTCCTGTGCCCTCCTCTCTTGTGCCCCCTTTCTGTGCCCTGCCTCCTTTGCCCTCTTCCCCTGCCCCTTCCTTCTGTCCATGCTACAGCACATAGGGCAGCAGGGCAGCAGCACCGGTGTGGGCCAGTGCTGCACATTCACTGCACAGTGTATCACTGCACCTCAGGCTCCTGTGCCCTCCACCTGTGCCCTCGTCTCCTGTCCTCGTCTCCTGCCCCCCTCCTGGACCTGCTGTCCTCCTGTGCAGCACATAGGGCAGCAGCACGGGTGCGGTTCAGTGCTGCACTCACTGCACAGTGTCTCACTGCACGTCAGGGTGCTGTGCACGCACATGTAGACGTCACATCAGGTGCTGTGCATGATGTAGTGTGCTCTGGGTTTGGGGGCCACACACTCCCCTCTGCCACCAGACTCTGACGTCCATGGGAGCCCCCCCGCCACTCATCACCCCATCTTGAGTCCGCCTTCTGCTGCCGCATAACATCGTATGATTGTAATGCACCGTTTACATTCACTGTTGCATTCTGGGACTTGTAGTTTCATATTTCGTCTGTGTTCGAAAACAGCAGCGACAGAGCCAGGGGTCGTTCTAAGGGACCCCCACAGACAGTGATAGTCAGGCCACAGAGGGAGTTCCTGCCCCCCCCCCCCCCCCCCCAGCCCCTCTAGATGGCCCCTCCCACCACAGAGCGCTGCGAAGCCCTGCATATGAGGAGGCGCCCCTGGGGAGCAGAACTATAGCACCCCCTGTCTCAAGCATGGGGGGGGGGTGTACCAATGGGGGCTGAAAGAAGAGGGGAACAGACCCTAGAGCAGGAATTTGTGGGAGGGGCCGGGGGGGGTCTGTGGGTGGGAGGGGGCAGGACAAGGGAAGAGCTCCAGGGGGGGAGGGGGGAGCTGTGCTGCATCCGAGGGGGGCCGGGGGTGGAGGGGGGAGCTGTGCTGCATCCGAGGGGTGCAGCCAGGACAGGGGGGGAAAGCATGGGGGGAGGGGGGAGCTGTGCTGCAACCGAGGGGGGCCGGGGGTGGAGGGGGGAGCTGTGCTGCATCCGAGGGGTGCAGCCAGGACAGGGGGGGCAAGCATGGGGGGGAGAGGGTGCTGTGCTGCATCCGAGGGGTGCAGCTAGGACAGGGGGGCAAGCATGGGGGGGAGGGGGGAAGGGGGATCTGTGCTGCATCCGAGCGAGCGGATCAGCCAGGACAGGGGGTGGGGGGGGGGGGAGGAGCTATGACAGGGGGGCAAGCATAGGGGGGAAGGGGGAGGGGGGATCTGTGCTGCATCCGAGGGGTGCAGCCAGGACAGGGGGGGGCAAGCATGGGGGGGGAGCTGTGCTGCAACCGAGGGGGGCCGGGGGTGGAGGGGGGAGCTGTGCTGCATCCGAGGGGTGCAGCCAGGACAGGGGGGGCAAGCATGGGGGGGAGAGGGTGCTGTGCTGCATCCGAGGGGTGCAGCTAGGACAGGGGGCAAGCATGGGGGGGAGGGGGGAAGGGGGGAGGGGGGATCTGTGCTGCATCCGAGCGAGCGGATCAGCCAGGACAGGGGGTGGGGGGGGGGAGGAGCTGTGCTGCATCCGAGGGGTGCAGCTATGACAGGGGGGCAAGCATAGGGGGGAAGGGGGAGGGGGGATCTGTGCTGCATCCGAGGGGTGCAGCCAGGACAGGGGGGGGCAAGCATGGGGGGGGGGAGCTGTGCTGCAACCGAGGGGGGCCGGGGGTGGAGGGGGGAGCTGTGCTGCATCCGAGGGGTGCAGCCAGGACAGGGGGGGCAAGCATGGGGGGGAGAGGGTGCTGTGCTGCATCCGAGGGGTGCAGCTAGGACAGGGGGGCAAGCATGGGGGGGAGGGGGGCAGGGGGGAGGGGGGATCTGTGCTGCATCCGAGCGAGCGGATCAGCCAGGACAGGGGGTGGGGGGGGGAGGAGCTGTGCTGCATCCGAGGGGTGCAGCTATGACAGGGGGGCAAGCATAGGGGGGAAGGGGGAGGGGGGATCTGTGCTGCATCTGAGGGGTGCAGCCAGGACAGGGGGGGCGGGTAAGCAGGGGGTGTGGGGTGTGTTCGGGGCAGGAAGGTGCTTCACAGGTCCCTACAGGAGGCCGCACCACAGACCACAAGGAGGGAGGGGGGTCAAAGGGAGGGGGCGGAGAGGACAAGAGGAAGCAGGGGGGCTGGGAGGGGGGGAGGAAGTTACTGAGCTCATGACTACAGGATGCTGCCAGCCCCTCCCTGTCTGGAGAGGAGCTGCACCACAGAGCACATGGGGGGGGGCACATTTATTGTGTAACCATGGAGAGGAAAGGGCCCCCGCCCCCCACAATCCGTGCTGCATCCTCCCACCATCGCTTCAGGTGGGGGTGCTTGGAGGGTGTACAGGGGTTTCCCCATCTGACCCGTCCTCTGGATGAAGCACTTCTGACGTCACTGCTAATGATGGGGTGGGGGCGACCACACAAGCCCTGGATGTCGGACTCCGACAGACGAGCTATCTTCAAACCAAAGTGCTGTGTGAAGTGAGCGCGCCGTGTGATCTGCGCAGGTGAGCGCGCCATGTGATCTGCGGCAGGTGAGCGCGCCATGTGATTTGCGGCAGGTGAGTTGTGGTGCTGTGTGAGGTGAGCGCGCCGTGTGAGCTGCTGCAGGTGAGTTGTGGGGCTGTGTGAGGTGAGCCTTGTGATCTGCGGCAGGTGAGTTGTGGGGCTGTGTGAGGTGAGCGCGCCCTGTGATCTGCTGCAGGTGAGTTGTGGTGCTGTGTGAGGTGAGCGCGCCGTGTGATCTGCTGCAGGTGAGATGTGGTGCTGTGTGAGGTGAGCGTGCCGTGTGATCTGCTGCAGGTGAGTTGTGGGGCTGTGTGAGGTGAGCGTGCCGTGTGATCTGCTGCAGGTGAGCTGTGGGGCTGTGTGAGGCGAGCGCGCCGTGTGATCTGTGGCAGGTGAGTTGTGGTGCTGTGTGAGGTGAGCCGTGTGATCTGCTGCAGGTGAGTTGTGGGGCTGTGTGAGGTGAGCCGTGTGATCTGCTGCAGGTGAGTTGTGGTGCTGCGTGAGGTGAGCGCGGCCGTGTGATCTGCTGCAGGTGAGTTGTGGTGCTGCGTGAGGTGAGCGCGGCCGTGTGATCTGCTGCAGGTGAGTTGTGGTGCTGTGTGAGGCGAGCGCGCCGTGTGATCTGCTGCAGGTGAGTTGTGGGGCTGTGTGAGGTGAGCGCGCCGTGTGATCTGTGGCAGGTGAGTTGTGGGGCTGTGTGAGGTGAGCGCGCTGTGTGATCTGCTGCAGGTGAGTTGTGGGGCTGTGTGAGGTGAGCGCGCCGTGTGATCTGTGGCAGGTGAGTTGTGGGGCTGTGTGAGGTGAGCGCCGTGTGATCTGCTGCAGGTGAGTTGTGGTGCTGTGTGAGGCGAGCGAGCCGTGTGATCTGTGGCAGGTGAGTTGTGGGGCTGTGTGAGGCGAGCGCGCCGTGTGATCTGTGGCAGGTGAGTTGTGGGGCTGTGTGAGGTGAGCGCGCCGTGTGATCTGCTGCAGGTGAGTTGTGGTGCTGTGTGAGGTGAGCGCGCTGTGTGATCTGTGGCAGGTGAGTTGTGGTGCTGCGTGAGGTGAGCGCGCCGTGTGATCTGTGGCAGGTGAGTTGTGGTGCTGTGTGAGGTGAGCCGTGTGATCTGCTGAGGGTGAGTTGTGGGGCTGTGTGAGGTGAGCGCGCCGTGTGATCTGCTGCAGGTGAGTTGTGGTGCTGCGTGAGGTGAGCGCGGCCGTGTGATCTGCTGCAGGTGAGTTGTGGGGCTGTGTGAGGTGAGCCGTGTGATCTGCTGCAGGTGAGTTGTGGTGCTGCGTGAGGTGAGCGCGGCCGTGTGATCTGCTGCAGGTGAGTTGTGGTGCTGCGTGAGGTGAGCGCGGCCGTGTGATCTGCTGCAGGTGAGTTGTGGGGCTGTGTGAGGTGAGCGCGCCGTGTGATCTGCGGCAGGTGAGTTGTGGTGCTGTGTGAGGTGATCGCGCCGTGTGATCTGCGCAGGTGAGCGCGCCATGTGATCTACGGCAGGTGAGCGCGCCGTGTGATCTGCGGCAGGTGAGCGCGCCGTGTGATCTGCGGCAGATGAGTTGTGGTGCTGTGTGAGGTGAGCGCCGTGTGATCTGCGCAGGTGAGCGCGCCATGTGATCTGCGGCAGGTGAGCGCGCCGTGTGCTCTGCGGCAGGTGAGTTGTGGTGCTGTGTGAGGTGAGCACGCCATGTGATTTGCGGCAGGTGAGTTGTGGTGCTGTGTGAGGTGAGCGCGCCGTGTGATCTGTGGCAGGTGAATTGTGGTGCTGTGTGAGGTGAGCGCGCCGTGTGATCTGCTGTGGGTGATTATGGTGCTGTGCGAGGTGAGCAGTGTGATCTGCGGCAGGTGAGTTGTGGGGCTGTGTGAGGTGAGCGTGCCGTGTGAGCTGCTGCAGGTGAGTTGTGGTGCTGTGTGAGGTGAGCCGTGTGATCTGCTGCAGGTGAGCGCCGTGTGATCTGCTGCAGGCGGAGTTGTGGTGCTGTGTGAGGTGAGCGCACCGTGTGATATGCGGCAGGTGAGTTGTGGGGCTGTGTGAGGTGAGCGTGCCGTGTGAGCTGCTGCAGGTGAGTTGTGGGGCTGTGTGAGGTGAGCCGTGTGATCTGCGGCAGGTGAGTTGTGGTGCTCTGTGAGGTGAGCGTGCTGTGTGATCTGTGGCAGGTGAGTTGTGGTGCTGTGTGAGGTGAGCGCACCGTGTGATATGCGGCAGGTGAGTTGTGGGGCTGTGTGAGGTGAGCGTGCCGTGTGAGCTGCTGCAGGTGAGTTGTGGGGCTGTGTGAGGTGAGCCGTGTGATCTGCGGCAGGTGAGTTGTGGTGCTCTGTGAGGTGAGCGTGCTGTGTGATCTGCGGCAGGTGAGTTGTGGTGCTCTGTGAGGTGAGCGTGCTGTGTGATCTGTGGCAGGTGAGTTGTGGTGCTCTGTGAGGTGAGCGCGCCCTGTGATCTGCGGCAGGTGAGTTGTGGGGCTGTGTGAGGTGAGCCGTGTGATCTGCGGCAGGTGAGTTGTGGTGCTGTGTGAGGTGAGCGCGCCGTGTGATTTGCGGCAGGTGAGTTGTGGTGCTGTGTGAGGTGAGCGCGCCGTGTGATCTGTGGCAGGTGAGTTGTGGTGCTGTGTGAGGTGAGCCGTGTGATCTGCTGCAGGTGAGTTGTGGGGCTGTGTGAGGTGAGCCGTGTGATCTGCTGCAGGTGAGTTGTGGTGCTGCGTGAGGTGAGCGCGGCCGTGTGATCTGCTGCAGGTGAGTTGTGGGGCTGTGTGAGGTGAGCCGTGTGATCTGCTGCAGGTGAGTTGTGGTGCTGCGTGAGGTGAGCGCGGCCGTGTGATCTGCTGCAGGTGAGTTGTGGTGCTGCGTGAGGTGAGCGCGGCCGTGTGATCTGCTGCAGGTGAGTTGTGGGGCTGTGTGAGGTGAGCGCGCCGTGTGATCTGCGGCAGGTGAGTTGTGGTGCTGTGTGAGGTGAGCGCGCCGTGTGATCTGCGCAGGTGAGCGCGCCATGTGATCTGCGGCAGGTGAGCGCGCCGTGTGATCTGCGGCAGGTGAGCGCGCCGTGTGATCTGCGGCAGATGAGTTGTGGTGCTGTGTGAGGTGAGCGCCGTGTGATCTGCGCAGGTGAGCGCGCCATGTGATCTGCGGCAGGTGAGCGCGCCGTGTGATCTGCGGCAGGTGAGTTGTGGTGCTGTGTGAGGTGAGCACGCCATGTGATTTGCGGCAGGTGAGTTGTGGTGCTGTGTGAGGTGAGCGCGCCGTGTGATCTGTGGCAGGTGAATTGTGGTGCTGTGTGAGGTGAGCGCGCTGTGTGATCTGCTGTGGGTGATTATGGTGCTGTGCGAGGTGAGCCGTGTGATCTGCGGCAGGTGAGTTGTGGGGCTGTGTGAGGTGAGCGTGCCGTGTGAGCTGCTGCAGGTGAGTTGTGGTGCTGTGTGAGGTGAGCCGTGTGATCTGCTGCAGGTGAGCGCCGTGTGATCTGCTGCAGGCGGAGTTGTGGTGCTGTGTGAGGTGAGCGCACCGTGTGATATGCGGCAGGTGAGTTGTGGGGCTGTGTGAGGTGAGCGTGCCGTGTGAGCTGCTGCAGGTGAGTTGTGGGGCTGTGTGAGGTGAGCCGTGTGATCTGCGGCAGGTGAGTTGTGGTGCTGCGTGAGGTGAGCGTGCTGTGTGATCTGCTGCAGGTGAGTTGTGGGGCTGTGTGAGGTGAGCGTGCTGTGTGATCTGTGGCAGGTGAGTTGTGGGGCTGTGTGAGGTGAGCGTGCTGTGTGATCTGTGGCAGGTGAGTTGTGGTGCTGTGTGAGGTGAGCGCACCGTGTGATATGCGGCAGGTGAGTTGTGGGGCTGTGTGAGGTGAGCGTGCCGTGTGAGCTGCTGCAGGTGAGTTGTGGGGCTGTGTGAGGTGAGCCGTGTGATCTGCGGCAGGTGAGTTGTGGTGCTCTGTGAGGTGAGCGTGCCGTGTGATCTGCGGCAGGTGAGTTGTGGTGCTCTGTGAGGTGAGCGTGCTGTGTGATCTGTGGCAGGTGAGTTGTGGTGCTGTGTGAGGTGAGCGTGCTGTGTGATCTGTGGCAGGTGAGTTGTGGGGCTGTGTGAGGTGAGAGCGCTGTGTGATATGCGGCAGGTGAGTTGTGGTGCTGTGTGAGGTGAGCGCGCCGTGTGATCTGCTGAGGGTGAGTTGTGGTGCTGTGTGAGGTGAGCGCGCCGTGTGATCTGCTGAGGGTGAGTTGTGGGGCTGTGTGAGGTGAGCCGTGTGATCTGCTGCAGGTGAGTTGTGGGGCTGTGTGAGGTGAGCCGTGTGATCTGCTGCAGGTGAGTTGTGGTGCTGCGTGAGGTGAGCGTGGCCGTGTGATCTGCTGCAGGTGAGTTGTGGTGCTGTGTGAGGTGAGCGCGCCATGTGATCTGCTGCAGGTGAGTTGTGGTGCTGTGTGAGGTGAGCGCGCCGTGTGATCTGCTGCAGGTGAGTTGTGGTGCTGTGTGAGGTGAGCCATGTGATCTGCTGCAGGTGAGTTGTGGGGCTGTGTGAGGTGAGCCGTGTGATCTGCTGCAGGTGAGTTGTGGGGCTGTGTGAGGTGAGCCGTGTGATCTGCTGCAGGTGAGTTGTGGTGCTGTGTGAGGTGAGCGCGCCCTGTGATCTGCTGCAGGAGAGCGCGCCCTGTGATCTGCTGCAGGTGAGTTGTGGTGCTGTGTAAGGTGAGCGCGCCCTGTGATCTGCTGCAGGAGAGCGCGCCCTGTGATCTGCTGCAGGTGAGTTGTGGTGCTGTGTGAGGTGAGCGCGCCGTGTGATCTGCTGCAGGTGAGTTGTGGTGCTGTGTGAGGTGAGCGCGCCGTGTGATCTGCTGCAGGTGAGTTGTGGGGCTGTGTGAGGTGAGCCATGTGATCTGCTGCAGGTGAGTTGTGGGGCTGTGTGAGGTGAGCCGTGTGATCTGCTGCAGGTGAGTTGTGGGTGGCAAACACAAAGAGGTGAGTTACTTTCACTCAGAGGTGCTGTGTTTGTACTTCCTGCAGTTTTCAGCTGCGTGTTTCAAGCCGAAGTGTAATGTTTTAAGTAATAGACGCTGGCGCTGGGTACATAAAGACTGTTCTAATTGTATTTAAAGAGACAGTCTGCACTAGATCAAGACTTGCTTTGTTTTTAACCCTCCTATCCAGGGCCTTGTCTCTAATCCAGTGCAATCAATCAATCAATTAAGCATTTGTAGTACGCGCTACTCACCCGTCTCAAGGGTCTCAAGGCGCAGAAGAGCAAGGGGAGCTGCTAATGCTCAAACAGCAAAGGACTTGAGAAGTGTCCTGAAGGTCCGCAGGTCCTGGGTGTGTCACAGGTGTATGGGGAGGGTGTTCCATGTCTTGGCAGCGAGGTGGGAGAAGGATCTGCTGCCGGTGGTCGATCGGTGGATGCATGGAACGGTGTCAAGGGTGAGGTCGGTGGAGCGCAGCTGGCAGTTGGGAGTGTAGAAGGTGAGTCGTCTGTTGAGGTACGTTGGTCCGGCGTCGTGGAGTGCTTTGTGTGCGTGGGTGAGAGCTTGAAAGTGATCTTCTTGTTCACAGGGAGCCAGTGCAGGTCCCTCGGGTGGCCAGTGATGGGGCTGTGGCGGGGACGTCAAGGACGAGGCATGCAGAGGCATTCTGTATGCGTTGATGTCTTTTCTGGAGTTCGGTTGTGGTCCCCACGTAGAGGGCATTGACATAGTCCAGCCTGCTGGTGACGAGGGCCTGGGTGACCGTTCTTCTGGTACCGGTGCGGATCCTTCTGTAGATCTTGCGAAGCATGTGGAAGGTGTTGAAGCAGGAGGAGATGGTGTTGACTTGCTGGGTCAATGTCAGTGATGAGTCCAGGATGAACCCCAGGTTGCATGCGTTGTCGGGTGTCGGCGCAGCTCACAGCAAGGCCGGCCACCAGGAGTTGTCCCAGGCGGAGAGGGGTGGAGCTGAGGATGAGGACCTCCAATTTGTCCGAGTTCAGTTTCAGGCGACTGTTCTTCATCCATTCAGCGACGGCCTTCATTCCTCAGTTGAAGTTGGTTTTGGCATTGGGGGGTGGTCCTTGGTGAGGGAGAGGATCAGCTGGGTGTTGTCGGCGTATGAGACGATTTTGAGTTTGTCCAATCAGAGGATGTTGGCGAGCGGTGTCATGTAGTCGTTGAAAAGGGTCGGGCTGAGGGATCATCCTTGGGGTACGCAGCAGGTGATCTTGGTGGCTTCGAATCGGAATGGAGGGAGGCGAACTCTCTCTTTTTTGACGGTGAGGAAGGAGGTGATCCAGTCCAGGGTTTTGTCGCAGATCCCTGCGTTGTGGAGGCGTGTGCGTAGAATGTGGTGGCAGATGGTGTCGAAGGCGGCAGAGAGGTCTAGGAGGATGAGGGCCGCGGTTTCGCCGTTGTACAGCAGGGTCCTGATGTCATTGGCGGTGATGAGGTCACTTTCGGTGCTGGGGTTGCAGCGGAATCCGGATTGGGAGAGTCCAGGGTGTTGTTCTCTTTGAGGAAGCGGGTCAATTGTCTGTTGACAATCTTCTTGATGACTTTTGCCGGGAACTGGGGCAGGGAGATGGGATGGAAGTTCTTGAGGTCCTTTGGGTCTGCCTTAGGTTTCTTGAGTTAGGGTGTTGATCTCTGCGTGTTTCCAGCTCCCCGGAAGGTGGCGGTCTCGAAGAAGCTGTTGAAGATCTTCCTTAGTTGCGGTGTGATGATGTAGCTCGCTTTGTTGAAGATGTGGTGAGGGCTGGGGTCTGATGGTGAGCTGAAGTGGATGGTGTTCATGGTTTTGACGGTGCCTTAGTCGTTGATGTGGTTCCAGGAGAGCAGGAGGCTGGTGTGACTGGGGGGCGGTGAGTCTGGGGTATTGACAGCTGTCGGGGGGGTCTGAATGTTGAAGCTGTTGTGGATGTCTATGATCTTTCAGTGGAAGAAGGTGGCTAAAGAGTCGCAGAGGTCTTGAGACACCGGGATGTTGCTAGAGCTGGAGCTGGGGTTGGCGAGTTCCTTCACGATGTTAAAGAGCTCTTTGCTGTTGTGTCCATTGTTGTCGATGCGTTCCTTAAAGGAGGTCCTTTTGGCAGTTCGAATGAGTTGGTGGTGCCTGCGGCTGACGTTCTTAAGGGCTGCAAATTGTCCGCTGTCTTTTCGTGGTGCCACTTCTTCTCGGGTCTTCGGCAGGTCTGCTTGGATGTCTGGAGGTCGGTAGTGAACCTATTGGCCCTTCTTTTGGTGCGTCTGTTTGAGGGTTTCTTGATCGGGGCTAGAGTGTTGGTGCAGTCGTCGATCCATTGCCTGAGGTTGCGGGCGGCTGTGTCAGTGACGTTGTGGTTGGTAGGTCGGTGTCGGGTGAGGGTGGTGATTAGCTGGTCTTCGGTGACCTTGTTCCAGCTGCGGTTGGGGATCCGTTATAGGTGGTTGTGTGTGTTGTTTTTCTTGAAGGAGAATTGGATGTAGCGGTGGTCAGTCCAGTGGAGTTCGGTGGTGTGGCTGAAAGTGACGTGGCTGCTGGCAGAGAAGATGGGGTCGAGTGTGTGTCCGGCAAAGTGAGTGGGTGTCGCGACGAGCTGTTTGAGTCAGAGGTTAGCGAGGTTGTCCAGCAAGGTGGTGGAGTTGCTGTTGTTGGTGTTCTCATGGAGGATGTAGTCTGTGGGGGCCAGGGCATGCGAGCTGACGACATCTGTGATGGAGTCGCTGAACTGTGGCCGGGCCGGGGGGTCTGTAGACGAGGGTTCCTCTGAGGGTGGTGTTGGAATCGATGTGGATCTGGAAGTGCAGGAGTTCGGCGGTGCTGATGGTGCCTTCGGTGTTGGTCGAGATTCTGAGGGTATTTATGTGGACGATGGCGATTCCTCCTCCCGGTCTGTTGTTACGGTCTCTGTGGCTGATCTTGTAGCCATCCGGGATGGCTATGGAAATATCGGGTGCCGATGAGGGGTTCAACCAGGTCTCCATCAGGAAAGCGATGTCCGGGCAGGATGAGTCAAGCAGGTCCCAGAGTTCGACGGAGCGGGTGTTGGACAGTATGCATCTGAGATGGTTGTGCCTGCCCTGGTGGGAGGGGCAGGTCGTGCTGGTGTATGCTGGCTGGTGAAGCTGCAGTTTCGGCAGGTGAAGGGTCCGTGGGTGTGCTTCGGGGTGGCCTGGAAGCAGGTAGATGAATGACCGGCGTTGAGTGCGGGAGGATGTTGGCGTTGTAGCGGTGTCGTAGCGCTCGCGGGAGCCAGGGGGTCTGGCACAGGGTGCAGTCCAGGCACGGACGGGCGCAGATGTTCTTGCCTTAGGCTCGTAGCGGTCTCCATTCAGAAGGGGAGGTGGGAGGGAGGAGCAGCTTGGAGGTGGGAGGGGAGAGCGAACGGGCTTGCGAGGGGGGGCGGGCCTCAAGGGATGCAGCAGCGGGAAGGGGAGAATATGCGGAATAGCAAGGACAAGAGAGATAGGAGAAAAGGCAAATGAGGCAGATAGAAGCAAAATGAACGCAAAAGAGATGAAATGCAGTGAGAATCAAAAGTGAATAGAAAAGCGGCAGCCAGGTGAAGGGGAAAAACAGATGAGAGGGCAGGCACAAACTCGCGGCAGCAGCGAGGGCGGGAGCAAGGGCACAAACTGGTGGAGCTGTGCGGTGTGGGGAGCGACCTGCCTGTAACATTTCCAATCTTACATAGGTGTCTAGGAACAATTTAATTAAAAAAATCACCGCTCAGACTGCCACTCCTGTTGGGTACTCCTACTCTCACTCAGAGCTCATATTGGGTGTATCCCACTCTGAATACATATTGGGTGTACCCTCCCCCCACTCGGAGCACATATTGGATGTACCCTCCTCCCACTTGGAGCACATATTTTGATGTCAGAATTTTTTTAATGGAGTTCCCTCCACCCAAGCTATTTATTGGCTGAGTAGTGTACATTGATGGTGGCAGTAGGTTGGCTGTGAGGACCAGGAGTGTGTTCTTGTCGGGGTTTGCATGCATTCTCTGCTGTTTGTGTCTTTGGACGGTTGTCTGGCTGGTTGCGTACCCTCTCCATTATCCACCTGTCTCTTGCTTAGGTGTGAGTTGGTCTCATTGCCATGTTCTGTCAACCGTCCAGGGCATGGTGATGAGGCCCCTGTGTGATGTGCACATACTTGTTCTTGATGAGTATTGCTTCTCCTAATATTTTGTCTTTATGCTCAGACCATTCTCCTTTTTTTCTTTTCCAAAAATAGAACCAAATAAAAAACACCTAACAAAGTAACGTCGCTAAGACCTCCTAAAATAAAATCCTTTTCTATTCTACCAAAGAGCATCAAGAGTTCCCAGTGTCCTTTACTTCAAAGCCTCACTGGCAAGCTCATGTGCAGGTCCAGACGTTGGCGGTCTTGACCTCCGGCATGTGTTGCTATCTCTCCAGAGATAGTTTTTTCATTCAAAGTCTATAGTTTTTGACAGCCCTAGGTCTCAAATTATACATGGGCCAATCACAATCCGGATGCTCAAATAGAGGTATTGGTATCAATTTGGACTCAACAGGAGTGAAGTTGCCCAGTGGACGTTCCCTGCTCCTTCTTCCATCAGCTCACCATCATTAAAAGATACTTGCTGCGAAATTTGTTCATTTCCAATTTAGAAGTTTCTTGCTTCACACATTGATCAAAAAACAAAGGTGATGAAGCTTTCTCAACATGGTGGGCATGCAGCCAGTGTTGCACTTTACAGCAGTCTGAGTGGCCAGTAGCACTTGCGCCGTGAATCTGGGGAATGTTTCAGGAGTTCAAAATGTGCAGTCATCTTGGTGTTAGTTTTATGACCTAGGATATTGCTCCCGTGTTCTGTAATGCGTGTCTTGATAGGTCTGGTGGTCATGCCTATAAAACGGAGTCCAGAGGGGCAGGTGAGCTGTATATGCGATTAGGAGTGTTGCAGTTAGTGTGCCTCCTTCGCTGCCATTTAAACCCACTGCAAAATGTGATATCTTTAGTAGGGTTTGTCAGTGGGCAAACTGTGCAGGCACCTTATAGGTAGTGTACCACAACTCGCGGAAGGTCCCACAATGATCTCTGTGTGGTGGTGTTGTGGACTTTGGGCCTGGTATGTATCAGCATATCCTCAAGGTTGCTGGTGACCTTTAAAAGCATACCTCGGAGTGGGCCGGTTAAGTGTGGCTTGGCAGTTCGGTCTGGACTGTTCCCATGAGGCACAGGGTCAAGACTGATTTGCATATGGCCGGGTCTAAACTGGGAACTTTGGTGAGCAAAAGAACAATGGATTTAACCCAAATCTTTTGACTGGGGGAGAATGTTTGCATTGTCAGCATTCCAGCCATCATTTGTTTGCTGTATCAGTTTTAAAGCCGGCCACAGAACTGCAATTCCTTCTAATTCGGAGGAACTGACTGTAAGAAACTGGCTATATATTTATTGCACCAAAGTGAGGTACAGGAGTCCCAAAAGGTAAGCAGAGGTTAAAGTTAGAAAGAACCTTACTCTCTAATAGTGGTAGCTTGGTCGAGCAGTAATGCAGTATCGGAGGACAGTGTTAAGCATTTCATGTACACACTCAGTCAGCAAATGAATTCACACACCCAAGAACTGAACTCTAGGCCAATTGTTGTTGTATAAAAGTATACGGTTGTTTATTTTAAAAACCAAGCAAGCTTGGTACAGGTAAGCATTAAATACTTTTCTGTAATAAGTTACTGGATATAGAACAGTTTGAAAATGCAATAGAAATTGTACTGTGTTTGATTTACAGGGGAACAGTAGAATGCAACAATTAGCAAATACAGTACATTGAAGTGAATAGGCTTTTTCAGTAAATTGCAGGTAACTTACTTTTTACATTATTTTTCTAACTCAGTGCTGGATACCTAGATTCAGCACTGGGACATTTCCTAGAAACAGGTAAGTAATTACATTTTGGTTATTCGAATGATTTTAAAGCATATTTTCAGTTTTCAAATCTCCACACTTAGAAACATTTTGGAGCAGTACATGGGGGTCGGATCTTCTTACCAGCTCCTGGTCGCATTTAGGGGCGCCATCTGGATTTAGGCTGCCGGCATAGTCTGGAGGCAGGTCAGGGGTCACCGGATCTCAGGTTAGGATCGCTGGGGTGACCTCCTCGTGGTGTTTTTCCACTCGAGCTCTGGCCGGGTTCGGCGGGTGCAGAGTATGCTGGATTTGTGGTCTCTGGCTAGCACCAGAAGCTGCAGTTTAAACACGTCTGGTGTTCAAGGGAGAAACAGTCTGGGAAGTGAAGGCAGGCAGTTCCTCCAGGGTTTGTGAGGTTGCTGGATGCTGCACATGCCTGGATTTCGCTGGAGCAGGTTCGACGGGAGACAGGCCAGTGGGCAATGTCCTCTTGTTAGCTCTGCACCGCTCTTTGTCCTTCTTCTTTTCTTCTTGTTGGTAGTCTGGATCTGCCTTCTTGGTTCAGGGCTGCCCCCTAAATACTGTATTTAGGGGGCGTTTTAGGGGTCTTGAGGTCAGTAGCCAATGGGCTACCGACCTTAGGATGACTACACCCTTGGCCCTTGGTGTGCTGACCCCACTTGGGGGTGTGAGCACAATCCTTAGTCCTGATTGGGGAGTGCCTGCCATCTGCAAGATTGTGAGGACTGGAGAGTGGGATTCACTTTGCCTCTCCCACCTGAGGGGTGGAGTTGGCAGAGGTGGGCACACATCCTGGGCTGGCTAGTTTTTCCTGCTTGTCTTCCCGCCGAAAAGGAGGGGAGACAGGAAGGGGGCCTGCTCCTGATAGCAGGAGAGGCGGGGGTCGCATTACAAAGGCTGCCAAACCTTTGAAGCTCCCGTGCCACAGATGGCTCTTCCTGGCCTAGGTGACGTGTGAGCACCTCCACCCAGGAAAGGTGTTCTTTCTGGGCTCAGGGAGTGTAGGCTCCTACCCTAGGGGTCCAGAAACATGTCTCGTGGTGGCAGCCTGGTGTGCACCAGTCAGGGAACCCACCAGAGGCTGGTCGTTTTTTAGGGGGGATCTCAAAGATGCCCTCTGTGTGCCTTTTTCATTAAATCCCACACTGGCATCAGTGTGGGTTTAATGTGCTGAGAAGTTTGATACCAAACTTCTCAGTTTTCAGTGTAACCATTATGGTGCTTTGGAGTTCGTAATGACAAGCTCCCAGCACCATATACTCTTAATGGCGGCAATGCACTTACAATGTCTAAGAATGGACTTAGACACTGTAGGGGTACAGGGCTCATGCACCTGTACCCTCACCACTGGCATAGGGCAACCGGCTAGAGAGGTGACTTATCTATGCCAGGGCAGTGGGTTGTAGGCATGGCACACAGTGTGCCATGTCGACTCTTCACTTTGTTCTGCACCAAAACACGCAGCCTGCCAAGGCAGTGTGTCTGTATGTGTGTGAGGGTACAGGGCCTCCAAGGGTGACGCAATAAGTGCTGCAGCCCTTAGAGGTCTTCTCTGGTCACAGTGCCCTGGGTACCTGTGGTACCATTTACCAGCGGCTGACCTGTGGCTAGAGATGCCAATTGGGTTAGTTTTGGGGAAAGAACACAGGCCCTGGGAACCTGATTGACTGGGACCCAGGGTACACTAAGAAAAAGTGCATCAGTAGTCCGGCAAAAAGTGGGGGGTTTACTGCAACAGAAACCCACTGTCCTACACTGACCGAAAGGCAAGTTTTCTTTCAAGGCTGTCGGGTGGTGGCTGTCGGTGGGTTTTCTGTACATGTGCAGTACTGATTTGACCTTTGTCTAACATGAACCTGAGGTCAAGGAAAGGGATATTATTGTCTGAGATGGTGCTGGTGAACTTCATATAGGGGTTTAAGGTGTTGATCCAGTGACAGAATTCATCACATCTCGATCTTTCACCTCTTCCACAAGATGAGGATGCCATCAATAAACCTCTTCCACAAAACCACATAAGTGAGGTAGGGGTTCGATGGACTGTGGAACTTTCTTTCCTCAAAGGCAGACATATACAAACACGCCACACTTGGCATGAATGTGCTTCCCATTGAAGTGCCCTGGGTCTGATGATAGTGTAGATTATTATATTCTAAACAGTTCTCAGTCAATGCCAGCGTGGCACGCTTGAGCACAAATAGCACTGGAGTCGGCGAGCCCCAATCTGTTCGAGTCAGTATATCCTCTATGACACTTATTGTGGCACGTTGTGGGATGTTGGTGTAGAGGGCCTCAACATCCAGGGTAACCAGGAGGTTAATTTCTTCTGGATGCTGGACCCCTCAATCAG
Organism: Lissotriton helveticus; assembly: GCF_964261635.1. Lineage (NCBI taxonomy): Eukaryota > Metazoa > Chordata > Amphibia > Caudata > Salamandridae > Lissotriton > Lissotriton helveticus. The sequence continues at coordinate 2,115,611,918 of NC_136067.1, forward strand.
GCGGAGGACATCAGTGGTGTCTTGTAAGAACGATGGAATGGCTGTAACCAGGGGTTGCAAAAAATAATCACAGAACCTAGAGAGTGGTTCCAGGATTGACCCAATCCCGAGACGATTGGCCTACCGGGCACAGGAGTAACCTCTTTGTGAATCTTTGGCAAGATGTAAAAGAAGGGTGTCTTGGGGTCCTTGGTGATGATGCAGTGCTTAATTTGTAAAATATTAAGTGCCAGGGCTCTGACCAGGAGGCCACTGCAGCTTGCACCACCCACCACAAGTGTCATTGCTGGCAAAACAACTACTAACCATCTCTCTCGCATGTTAATGTGACAGTTCAGATTATTCCAGGTCCCGAAAGCTAAAGGAATGGCTGGGGAGGCAGGTAATTAGCAATTTTAATGTATATTGTATACCTAAACAACTGATGTTCTGCTCATCTCTAAATTAGATGAGCAGCGCCACCATGTGGTAGATTGTTCTGTGTATGGCGTTGACGATTAGGTACCAGTGCCGAGCACTGAGAACCAATTAAGTGTCGATGCTTAGCACCGGAAAACACCGGCTCAAATTAAGTACTGGTGATGAGGAATTCTGCTTCCTTCTTAGTGATCCACCCCTCAGTCTCAGCAGAGAAGACCACAGTTGATATAATGGTGGCTAGTTGCTGGGTGGGATCATCTGTTATGGGAGTGTAATATCTCTGGTTGCTGAGTTGTCGTAGGCATTCTGTATCGTAGTCAACAGTTGACATGATAACTGTGGCCCCTCCCTTATCGGCTTGTTTAATGGTAATGTCGAGGTCATCCGCCGGAGCCCTGACAGCCGTCAGCTCAGCTGAGGATAAATTGTGAAAGGTAGTGCCTTTAATGTCACTTGTTAGGAGTATAGCCTGCTCAAATGTCAATACCTCATTTGGTACCATGCTACTGTTTGGTGTGAAGGTGGACGGTTTTTGTAGCCCTGAGGCCTCAGTCGGGATGGTGGGTTTGCCTTGGAAAAAGGCTTTGAGGCGTATCTTGCAAAAACAGCCTTGAATTTCACAGGTGTCACAAAACTTATCAGTCGTAGGGGTAGGAACATAACCCAAATCTTTCTATAGTACTTTATCTTCGGAAGAGGTAAGAGTCCTACAGGAGAGATTAACAATCCATTTTTTTCTTCCCTCTTGTCTGGCTCCTCGTCTCTACCGAGAGGGTTGGTTGTTCCTGCCATTGTACTCTCTTTGATGCCCTCTTCCTCTGCCCCAACCTCTGTCTAAACAAGCATTTACAATGCAATAGGTCTCACAGTGACATTGTTTTCAGCTATTGGCATTAAAAATGTTATTGGTTTTTTCTCCTTTGTGAAGTATTAATCAAGTAATGGCGTTATAAATGACAATGTCTTTTACCCCCTGTTGACCCCCGCAAAGCTCATCAGCATGTGCCCGTCATAAAAAGGAATATCTCACAATCACATCTTAAACATTTTGCAACAATTCTATACTTTCACTGCGGATCAAAATTAAATTGTAAAATAAAATGTATATTCTCGTAATATTAACACATTGAATGCATTCAAATAAGATGTTATTCTTATATTTCTCAGATCGCTTTGAATATTTTAGTCCAATCCACTATTTTCCTCGGAGATATAACCCTGAAAATATCTGCACGAAACACCTCAGCGCCTCATCAGTGGTAGTAGACGCTATATAAATACCCATGCGAAGATCTTCTGCCACGGGTAAGACCACCTCCCCAGCTTGGTTCCAGTGTATTTTAACTGTCATAAGGGATGTCAGGAGACTTTATCACCTGAATCTAAATACCAGGGATCCACACATTACGGCAATTGCTAATAAACAAGCATCTGCTAGAAATTAAATGACACTCGATTTGCAGTCGTGAAACGTCCCCAAAATGTCGGCTGGTGATAACATAAAGTACGGCAAGCGCATTCCATGCCTTTTGCAGCCTGGTGGCGGGTTGAATTAGTAAAAAGATGCCTTGACGCTGAGACATGCCGGGATTAAAAAATAGCCTCCCCTTCTGAAGAAAGAAAGCGTCTCCTCCCTCCAGCCGGTGACAACAACCGCTCTGAGCTAATATTTGCGCTCTTCTGGACGCGGCCTGTAGTAAACATCGCCTTACCTCGAAGTAATCTCCTTCCTGTACCGGAGCCTGCAAGCCCATCGTAGAAAATTGAGTCTGGTTAGAATATCTGGGATTTGCCTAAGGAGATCACATTTGTAAATATTATGTCCATCCATTATGGGTTGGAGGCTCTAATAAGAGACTTCATGTTAGTGTTTGTGTCAGCTTTTAGTTCTGTTTAAGCACTGGATAATCTCTTTCGGTAAAGACCTCATGTTGTTGTCCAGGCCAATAGAGTTACTTTATAAATTATAAAAGAATTGTTAAATCGTGTAGGCCTTTCTCTTGAACTGTCTCTTCAAGAGTGTAATTTACAACCATCAAACAAAAATTATTTATGGAATACATACATGTATACAAAAAAGTTAAATGATTTTTTTTGAATATATGTTTGGGAGTGTATGCAGGCAGGAACAAACTGCAATGTCTCAGAAGGGTTAACCCGCACAAAGGGGGCTGTACCAGATTGGCTAATGAGGGCACAGCAATTGGTCACTTTAGTTTAGATGGAATTCTGATAAGCCGTACTGAAGAGAGTGTAGTGAGCCAACTTGCCTCTGCAATATTTTGCAGCGCAATCAACTCCCTGGGCCGGGCGCAGACCAGGGAGTATATAATAAAGGGTGATGTCAGCGAACATGGCTGGCGGCACAAACGGACTACCTGAGTAGTCGTTCCTTATTGCACCTCCACAGTTAGCAGTTAGGCCTTCCTTGCCCTCAGCCCCCAGAAGTCGGTTGAAGCCTCGACCACATGTCCCAGTGAGTGTCCCATGATCCCCTTAGGCTACGAGTGCCCTGTAGAGCATCACATTGGCGACGAGGTGAGCGCGAACCTCGCGGGGGGCCAGGTGTTTAGTGAGTGGGACGGCCTTTGCCTTCGGCTGAGTGGTTGGGACCCGCTGAGAGGCAGCAGGTGGTGTCTGCGCCCAGAGTGAGGGGCTACACTGGGGCGTTGGTGAGCAGAGAACCCACTCAGGTTCCAGAGTAGTTTCCTGGCCTGCTCAGCTCGTCGCTGGGCGAAAGTTGCCTGTGCCTGCCCGGGAAGGGCGGGCCTGGCGAGGACAGAGTGTCATCGTTATTTCTCCCAGTGCCCTGGTAAATCAGCGACTGCCCCGGCAGGGCAGTGGGACCTGCCTGAGTGTGGGGAGTTCCCAGCGGTGATGCCGGATTCACCGTATAGGGGGGTTACCCTGGAGTGGGTGCGGCAGGATTTCGACCTGGTTGCATGGCTGTGAAAGCCCTCCCGGAATCCAGCCAATTAGCGGACCCAGCGACGGCGGCTCCGCGCTGGAAGAAGTGGCTAGGACAGTTGGAAAACTATTTTGTTGCCACGCAGGAGACTGACTACGCAGTGAAGAGATTGACAATGCTGTGGATGGGGGGCGATGAACTTTATGACCAGTCCCAGGATCTGCCCGACACTGGTGACAGTGACGACTACGAGAAGGTGGTCTGGGCCCTGAATTGCCATTTTGATCCGCAAGTTAACGCGGATTTTGAACATTTCAAGCTGCGACAGGCACGCAACGGTGAGTCCATTGACATGTTCTTTGCGAGGTTGAGGAAATTAGCCAGCACCAGTGTGGGGATTGATCGAGCATTCAAGACCAGATCCCAGCTGATAGTGGGGTGCAAATCCATTGAACTACGCAAACTGATCCTGCGACAGCCGGGGATCACTTTGGATGAGATTCTGGTCTTGGGGAGCTCGCATGAGCTGGCTGATGTGAGGGCCGGCGAGCTGGAGATGGCATTGGCAAAAAAGTCTGCACAAGCACTGCCACTGTTCCCGACGCCCATCAAGGAAGAGAGGGTCGTTGCGCTCAAGAAAGCGTATGGCCAAGAAGCCGGAGCAGGCGCCAGACGGGAGGAGAGGCGCCAGAAACGCGGATGCCGGAACTGCGGCATGGGAGCGCATGCACAAAGAGTGTGCCCAGCACAAGGTAGACAGTGCCTCAAATGCTCCAAATATGGACATTTTGCAAAGGTATGCCAGAGTGGGACACAGCAGGGAGGAGGAGGGCATCCAGGACAGGGACTTGCGAAGTTTGCGAAGCCGGTGCAGGAGGAGGAGGACCTGGACAGCCGATGTCAAAAGTTGGCGGTCACTGAGGACGATGAGGAAAATGTGTTTGCCAGCTCACACATCCGGGGGTCAACAACGCCAAGAGGCCACCGCCTACGTGCCAAGTGTGGATAGGGGAGTCTTGTGTAAGGGCGCTGATTGACACAGGGGTGTCTGTGAACATACTGGATGCAGATCAATATAGGAGGCTCAGCCGAAGGCCTCGACTGATGCCGACTGCAGCTGAAATTCTCACTTATGGAGGGAGCACTCCGATTCCGCTTCAGGGAGTCATTGATGCAGAGGTCAAGTATAAGGACAGAATCACTGCCACTCGATTCTATGTCACATGTGATCAGGCTGGATCATTGCTAAGTTGCCACGCGGTCGATAATCTGGGGTTTATGATGTTCGCAAACCATATACACCAGTCGCAGGCGGACCAGATACTTGCTAAGGTTCCTGCTGTTCCGGGGGTTGGACTGCCTGAAAGGAGTAGAGGTCCAGCTGCACATTGATGAGTCTGTCCAGCCGGTGGCGCTTCGCCACTGAAGAGTGCCGTTCCATCTGAGACCACTGGTGGAAGCCTAGCTGGACCATCTTGAACGTGATGGAGTAATTGAGAAGGTGTCAGGTCCAACGCCTTGGGTGTCTTCACTGGTAATAGCACCCAAGCCGAAACAGCCGGGGCCATCAGGCTGTGCGTGGACAGGAGACTGCAGAACAAGGCCATCCGCCGGGAGAAAGCACATCACCCCGACCATTGATGAAATTATAACAGATCTAAATGGGGCACAGTGGTTCTTGAAAGTGGACTTGAACTCTGGGTACCATCAACTGATGCTTGCGGAAGAGAGCTGATACATCACCACTTTCTCCACACATATGGAGCTGCGCCGTTCCAAAAGGCTGAGCTTTAGAGTATCCTCGGCAGTGGAAGTGTTTCAAGAAGCAGTCCGAGAGGCCCTATAAGGCCTAGTGGAAGTCATCAATGTCAGCAATGACATCCAGATCTACTCAAAATCGCTGGAGGAGCACCATGGAAGGTTGAGAGCTACTCTTCAGCGGCTGGTGGAACAAGGCCTAACACTGCATCAAACAAAGTGCGACTTCTATGCTACAGAGGTCGAGTTCTTTGGGTATCGGTTCTCTGCCCGGGGATTGCAAGTGGATCCAGGTAAGGTGGAGGCCATCAGGACAGCAGCAATTCCTCAAACGGCCTCCGAAGTGCGAAGTTTCCTAGGGATGGCCAACTACTGTGGCTGGTTCATTCCCCATTTGACCCCTATCTCGGAACCTCTCCGGCAGCTCAAAAGGACGTCACATGGCAGAGGTTGGATAAGGAAGCACAAGTGTTCGCCGACGTAAAGAAGGCTCTTCTGAAAGGCGCGACTGTAGCATATTTTCGGCCGGGAGTGGCCACAGAGCTTATTGTGGATGCAAGCCCTGTGGGACTAGGAGCCGTGCTACTACAGAGGACAGACCAGGATGAGTGGCTGCCTATTGCATATGCCAGCCGGGCACTCACTGCAGTGGACACCTGCTATGCGCAGATTGAGAGAGAGGCTTTGGCCATACGATGGGCGTGTCAACCCATCAACATATACCTTATGGGCACACGTTCTCTTGGCGGGCATGGCAAGGAATGGACCTCCACGAATCGGGAGATGGGCTGTCTAGATTCAGCAATACAGGTTTGGGGTGGTATACCGCCTGGGAGCGAGCAACCCGGCTGACTATCTGTCACAGCACCCTCTGGCTCCGAGTGGAGTCCATGGGCAGGAGGTGGATGAAGGAGCAGAGGTATTTGTGAGACAACTGTTAGAAGTAGCCCTCCCCCAGGCCTTGCTACTAGAAGACATTAAGAAGGCGTCACTGCAAGATGGGTGCTTACAGGAGGTTGCCCGCACGCTACGTGACCATCAGTGGAAGTGGTTTCTACAAGGAAAAGACATAAGATCAGCCGATGACAAGGAATTCTGGAAGAGCCTGTGGAAGTGCCGAGAGGAGCTGAGTGTGGCGGAGGACGGTATAATCTTGCGGGGCCCGAGTATAGTGATACCAGCTGTGCTGCGAGGCCGAACGGTCAATCTAGTGCACCAGGGGCACCAAGGGATCGAGAAGACCAAGGCCCGCCTGAGAGCGAAAGTATGGTTTCCGGGTATAAAGGACAGAGTACGGAAGTGCCATGCATGCCTGATAATGGGGACTGACCCTCCCGAAGCGCCTATCATAACGGAAGGACCGAGCATGTCACCGAGGGCACGAGTGAACTTGGATTTGGGGAGTTTTCCTGATGGGAGGCAAATGGTAGTGTTCGTGGACAGCCATTCGAAGTTTACGATGGTGGAGGTGGTTGCCTCGACGGCCTTTGAGTCCATTCAGCCGGTACTGGAGAAGACTTTGCCCTGCTGGGAATGCCAGAGGAGCTTCGAACAGACAATGGGCCGCCGTTCCAGGGACAGGAATTCCGTGATTTCCTCGATCAGCATGCCATAAGACATTGGAAAATAACACCTCAATGGCCCCAGGCGAATGGCGATGTGGAGCGTTTCTTGAGAACATTAAACAAAGCACTAAGTATTGGGGTGGCTCAAGGTACCAATTTGGAATCCTGCTGCACCAGTTTTTGAGTGCATACTCTCAAACGCCTCACTGTACAACCAAATATGCACACAACGATCTCCTGCTGAAAAGAGCGGTGCAGGATGGTATACCCAACAGTGAAGTGTGGACCCTGCGGTTCTGGATGTGGAGCGGTCCCAGGCCCGCCCCAAAATAATAATGACCGGGCCAGCAAGACGAGAGGGGTTCGACTGGCTTACATCCAGGTAGGAGACGACGTGGTGGGAAAAGACCGACACCCGGGATCCAAGTTTCGCACACCATTTGAGCACGAACTAAGGAGGGTAGTGAGGGTCAAAGGACCTCTGATCATGGCAGAGAAGGGAAATCTCTGAATAGCCAGGAATATGTCATGGTTTGAAAAAGGCCCTTGGTCCTAGTGCTGCGGCATCAGAGCCTGACAGAGAGGTGTGGAAAGAGGCAGAAGCAGAAGTGCCGATAGAAGGGGACCAGACGGTCGAGGCTACCCCTGAGAGACAGGGGTGTGGCTGAACAAAGTGATTCTGGCCACAGTCAGGACAGCCACCCCCAAAATGCTGAGAGCAGAGAAGACCGGGGCAGGCACCTCCACTACGGGCTACGCAATAGGTTGCGGGACTTCTTGTGGTAAGGGCTCCAGGATGTAGGCTGAACATTCTGTGGCGGTGAGACACGTAGTGGGAGCGGTCTCCGGAAGTTACAACATGAGACTCTGTTATAGTTTTGTTCCAAGTTCTTAGGTTGGATGGGGAACAGACAGTCGAGGCTACCCCTGAGAGACAAGGGGGGTGGCCGAACAAAGTGATTTTGGCCACAGTCAGGACAGCCATCCCCAGGGAAGTTACAACATAAGACTCTGTTATAGTTTTGTTCCAGGTTCTTAGGTTAGATGGAATGTAGTGAGCCACCAGGCCACTGCAATACTTTGTAGCGCAATCAACTCCCTGGGACTCCTTCCTATCTTGCTGCTTTGTTGACTTGTTGACTTTTGTTGAAGAAACATTAAAGAATAGGTGCTTCAGGGATCTCGTCTGAGGAATGGTACTTTGACCCCCTAGAAGTTTACACAGGTGTGTAAAGCCCCTTTACAAAGTTTTACATGGTAACTTCAGATGCAGTGATTAAAACACAGTTAGCGGCTGATTACGATGACGGTGAGACCACCACCGACAGCCATGTTCTCTGCCCTCCATATAACAATGGCTTGCAGATGGTTGGCGGTTGGAAAGACAGACCACCACACATCTGACGGGCTCCTTGAGCATGCTGGTGCGGAGGAGGTGGTTTAAGTTTGAAGTTTGAAGTTTATTGGTTTGTATAGCGCTGAATCACCCATGAGGGTATCTCGGCACTTAGGATGGTGAAGAATCATCATAGACCAGGGGAAGATTTAGAAGAGGTGGGTTTTTAGCATCTTTCTGAATTGGGCAAGATTGAGTCCGGAGCGTAGATGAGATGGTAAATTGTTCCAAAATAGAGGGGCGAGATAGAAGAATGCCTTGCCACCGCTACTTGCCTTTTTGACTCTGGGGATGATGAGCAGATGCTCAGTGCTGGACCTAAGAGTTTGTGAAGGGGTGTAGGAAGAGAGCTTGTTAGAGGGATACGTAGGACCCTGACCATTGCGGGCTTTATAAATAATACAGCCTATTTTGAATTTCACCCTTTTCCTTATAGGGAGCCAGTGGAGATGGTTCAGGAGGGGTGTCGAGGGTGTTCTCGCTGGGGCGTTGTCGGTGAGTCGGGCAGCAGTATTCTGTACCACCTGAAGTTTATTAATGGTAGTTTCATTGGCTGAGAATAGGAGGGAATTACAGTAGTCGAGTCTACTGAGTACCAAGGCCTGCATCAGCGTTTTCTTAGTGGAAGAGGGTAAAAGGGGAAAGAGCCTTCGCAGGAGACCAAGAATGAAGAAGCAAGAGCCTGCCGTGGTGTTGGCGTGTTTGTGATGAGTGAGTTTGTGATCAATCCTGACACCTAAGTTCTTAACCACTTTTTTAGGAGTTGGGGCAGTACCCAGCTCTTCCGGCCACCAGGTTGGTGACCAATAAGTGGCAGCTCCCCCGAACAGCATGATTTCAGATTTGCCGGCATTAAGTTGTAGATATTTGTTACGCATCCAAGCAGCGATGGATTTCATGCCTTCAGAGAACCTAAGTTCGTTGTCAGGTGTATTTTTATCAAATGTAAGTAGGAGCTGGATGTCGTCGGTGTATGAAATGGGGGTAAATCCCAAGGATCTCATGAGTCTGGCCAGAGGGGTGACATAAATGTTAACCCCTTCAGCACGGCGCAAATTCTTGCGCTGTGCTGAACGTTCCATTGGGTCTATGGAACCATGACGGAACGGTTCCATCATAAGCACAGGCCGACCGACGCTCATGACGGAACCGTTCCGTCATGAGCATGGAAGGGGTTTAAAAGGGTCAGGCTCAGGCAGGAGCCCTGCGGGACCCCCTTGCTAACCTTGGTAGTAGTGGATTTAAAAGATCCCATGGTGACAGTCTGAGTTCTATCTGTTAAAAAGTCGGTGAGCCACTTCAGAGCAAACCCCCGAATGCCTATGTCATGGAGTCTGTCCAGAAGAATGTGATGGGAGACAGTGTCAAACGCTGCTGACACGTCAAGCACCACCAAAAGAGCTACCTGACCATTGTCAGCAGCCATGCGAATGTTGTCAGTGACCTCAATGCGGGCGGATTTGGTGCTATGTTTAGCCCGAAACCCAGATTGAGAGACATCCAGAAGTTGGTAGGTCTCCAGATAATCTGACAGGTGTCTATTACTGTGTTTCTCAATAAGCTTGGATTGCAGGGGTAGAAGGGATATGCGTCGGTAATTGCTGATTTCAGTGGTGGGGATCTTTGGGTCCTTGCGTATAGGTTTGATTTGGGCATCTTTCCAAGCAGGGGGGAGTTGACCCTCGCTAAGGGAGCAGTTAAGGATTGAGCAAATGGGGGGCCAGATGTTCGGCAAATTTGGCAGCAATCCTAGCGGGGATGATATACATAGGTGCGCCCGATTTCATGGTTGTATTCCCTAAAAAGGGTGCAGTGCAGTATTTAATAATGTTAAGCAAAGAATTCCATGTTGTAACTAGTAGGTTTGTGCCTAGACTAATGAAACATAGCAAGAGGTTGTAATGATAGGATGAGCATGGAGACACACTGGGGAAGCACTGGATGCATAGGCATGGGGAGCAGAGACACGATGAGCAGAGACACGACGAGCAGAGACACGATGAGCATTGACACGATGAGCAGGGACACGATGAGCAGGGACACGATGAGCAGAGACACGATGAGCAGAGACACGATGAGCACGGACACGATGAGCAGAGACACAATGAGCAGGGACACGATGAGCAGGGACACGATGAGCAGAGACACGATGAGCAGAGACACGATGAGCAGAGACACGATGAGCAGAGACACGATGAGCACGGACACGATGAGCACGGACACGATGAGCAGAGACACTAGCAGAGACACGACGAGCAGAGACAGGACGAGCAGAGACACGACAAGCAGGGATACGACGAGCAGAGACACGATGAGCAGGGACACGATGAACAGAGACACGACGAGCAAGGACACGACGAGCAGAGACACGACGAGCAGGGACACGACGAGCAGAGACACGACGAGCAGGGACACGACGAGCAGAGACACGACGAGCAGAGACACGACGAGCAGGGACACGACGAGCAGGGACACGACGAGCAGGGACACAACGAGCAGGGACACAACGAGCAGGGACACGACGAGCAGAGACACGACGAGCAGAGACACGATGAGCAGAGACACGACGAGCAGAGACACGATGAGCAGAGACACGATGAGCAAAGACACGATGAGCAGAGACACGATGAGCAGAGACACGATGAGCAGGGACACGATGAGCAGGGACACGATGAGCAGGGACACGATGAGCAGGGACACGATGAGCAGAGACACGATGAGCAGACACGATGAGCAGAGACACGATGAGCAGACACGATGAGCAGAGACACGATGAGCAGGGACACGATGAGCAGAGACACGATAAGCACGGACACGATGAGCAGAGACACGATGAGCAGAGACACGACAAGCAGGGACACGACGAGCAGAGACACGACGAGCAGAGACACGATGAGCAGAGACACGATGAGCAGAGACACGATGAGCAGGGACACGATGAGCAGAGACACGATGAGCAGGGACACGATGAGCAGGGACACGATGAGCAGGGACACGATGAGCAGAGACACGATGAGCAGAGACACGATGAGCAGGGACACGATGAGCAGGGACACGATGAGCATAGACACGATGAGCAGGGACACGATGAACAGAGACACGACGAGCAGAGACACGACGAGCAGAGACACGACGAGCAGGGACACGACGAGCAGAGACACGACGAGCAGGGACACGACGAGCAGAGACACGACGAGCAGCGACACGACGAGCAGGGACACGACGAGCAGGGACACGACGAGCAGGGACACAACGAGCAGGGACACGACGAGCAGGGACACGACGAGCAGAGACACGACGAGCAGAGACACGACGAGCAGGGACACGACGAGCAGGGACACGACGAGCAGGGACACGACGAGCAGGGACACGACGAGCAGGGCATTCTCAATGACATGTAGCCATCATGTAAACCTACCTGGTCAGTAAAGACAGGGTGGAGCCATGTCAGGTTTTCACAATATCCACCTGAATCTTATTTACATGCGTTAATGAAAATGGGAACCAGAATGGGTGTGTAGTCTGGCCCTCGTCAACCTGCGTTGAGTGACCCTAATTTATAAACAATGTGAAAGCATTATCACGATGCTTCCACAAGAAGAACAGGCATCTTTGTGATGGTAATAATGATATCCAAATTAAACTCACTTTTATAAAATAATAATGCTCTAGTTAGGAAGGCATGTGTTATTGATATGTATCGAATGACTAGATTGTCTTATTAAAAACACAAGCAATTTGAGAAGATAAGCTGCCTGCCAAGAGTGCTGGTTATTCCTTCCTCCTCAAGTGTCATGAATGAAAAGTACCCGACTCCTGGAACTGGGAGGGATTTAAAGTATGACAACTCTACAGAGGGTTCTATTCACAAAGGTGAGTTTTTAACAAACCAATGAGGTTCAGAGAACGGAGCATACTGCAGAGGTCAAAAGATTTGAACACCAGTGGGGCTGAATAAGACCCTTGTTTCAAAGGCCGTGCACATTTTGTTGGGATACTACTGCATTATAAATAATGTGAAACTGCAGGGTGCAGTATTTATTGGATGTAATATTACCACACTAGAGGTATATTTGGATGTATGAAGTGGATAACTTATAAATAGCACACGTTTACCACTATTCTGAAATCCTCAGTCTCGGAGCGCGGGCAACGTGTCAATTCAAAGTCTAACATAGGAATTCAACTGTTTGAGAATAACACTTATTTTACAAAAGATAATTACATTCTATGCACATTATACTATATCGATATGTGAGTAAACTCAGCATCTGTTTTCTTTTAGCTAACCATAATTCACATTAGCCAAATCCACAGAAGTCGGTGCCGTAAAATAAGGATTTCATGAGAATTTTTATGCATGTGGGATATATTGTATTTTAATCCTTAGCACCAAAACAACACAACTTTTTGGAAAGCACTTGGGATAGTTAAATTGAATACAATTATTAAAAGGAGTATAAAAGCCCCACAATATACTAAGTTAAAGGGTAAGAGATGGAGGCAAATAGTTTGGAATGGCGGTTTAAAGGGGGAGTTTAGGTATTTGTCGAAGAGAAGCAGTTTCAGTTTCTTCTTCAAGTGAGGGAATGACTGATTGTCCCGTAAATCTTGAGGTTGTGAGTTCCAAATTCTCGGGGGCGTTTCCGGAGAAACAACATGTGCAAGATTTCGCTCTCTTAAATTTTGGTGGAATCAGTTGTAGACTGTTAGAGCTTCGGAGGTGTCTCTTATGGACTGCTTTTGTTAATTTATCTGGGAGGTAAATTGGGTTTTCAGTGTCTAGTGCTTTGTGGGTTATGCGCACAGTTTTGAATATAGCTCTTGCCTCTGTTGGTCGCCAGTTATAATTCTTGAGAACAGGAGTGATGTGGTCGAAGTGACTCTCCCTGGACAGAAGTCCGGCCGCTGCATGGAGTGTGTCTTTCAGGGGTCCAAGGTCTGTTTTTGGGGTGCCCATGATCATTGCTGTAGTCTAACTTTGGGAGGACTAAAGTTTGCTCCACAGTCTTTAGAGTTTAAGAAGGGATGAAGGGTTTGACTTTTTATGGGTATCTTAACATCCCAGACACACTGTTTGGCTGAGGTGTTTATATGCTCTGTCTTCCTCTGATTTTATTGTATTGTAATTGCATTTATATAGCGCTTACTTCTCCCGACAAGGTGGTGCAGCGCTTTTTCGGTGAGTATTGCGCTACTGCGGAACCCAAAAAGGACTAGTTGTAGATTAGTATAGTGACGTTTTTGTTCGTTTGAGTTTTGGACATGTGACTGTTGGATTGAAAAGGATAATGGGGGATAGAAGGGGAAAGAGACTATTGGGAGACCATAATAGTAAAGGGAGCTTTGCGTTGAGTATAAGTGAGCTAAAGAATGATGATGGATTCAGCCCAGATCCGTGACTGGGGGTGAGTATTTGAAAAGTTTCAGCACTCCGTCCATCATCTCCTTGTGTTTGCTTTGTTTGCCCTAAGTTGGCAGGGTATACCCAGACGTGGGTCCCTTGCTCACTTTGCCACTGGATTCCAGCTAGCCTGGCTGATGAAGGGTGTTACCCAGAAACCGGTCCCAGGATGCTTATTTCCGGTCCAGGGAAGACCTGGCTTGGCAGTTTGGTCTGGACTGCTCCCTTGAGGCACAGGGTCAAGACTGACTAGCATATAGCTGGGTCTGAACTGAGGTGGCGAAGTGAGCTAAATAATGATGATGGATTCAACTGAGATCCGTGACTGGGGGGCAAGTGTCTGAAAAGTTTCACCGCTCTGTCCATCATCTACTTGTGTTTGAGGTCATTAGTTTGGCAACAGTGGTAGTGTTCAACAGTGGTAGTGTTCAACAGTGGTAGTGGTACTGGCTCGCTCTATAGCAATTACAAACATTTTAAAAACTATTGCAGCAACCCCCCACCAAAAAAACGAAACAAAATAGATTACCTTCTTTATAAAATCTATGTATCCATTAAGAATTGAACGTTTGGGGAGTATTTTTCAGATGCAAATCGGTTCCTAATGCATTAGAATGCAAAACTTCAGAGGAAACCAAGGAATATTCCTGGGTGAAGCCAAAATGCTTTAAACATTTAAAGAAGCATCAACTGTCATACAAACAGCTGCCTTGTTTCACGCTCAATGCCTTGTTCAAACTAAGGGGCGGATTAGGATGGCAGTCCGACTTTCATCCGACCGCCACTCTTTGGTAAATGGGACCGCCCAACAGGCTGTTGGTGGTCCCGTCAGAGGCATTAGGATGTGGCCGCCATGTGGCATATGTGGAAGATGCTCAGATTACCTGTCAAGGTCCTATCCCAGGCTCCCTGATAGTATAAAGTACTCCCTTGTGGCAGTTGCTTATGTTTCCCGCTGTTATTGTGATGCTCTGTGTTGCGTGGTCCATTCACTGGAAAAGGCTCTGTTAGGCCTGACAGTCTTAGGCTGGTCTTTCCCCAACTTTTTACCTGCCTCCCTCCATTTTCTGTGCTCATTGTTGCTGGCTTTAGGACTCTGCATACGTAACCACTGCTAATCAGTGCTAAAGTGTTTGTGCTGTCTCCCCTACACATGATAACATGGGCTCGTACTCACTTGGCATATTTAATTTGCTTATAAGTCCCTAGTAAAGTGCACTACATGTGCCCAGGGTCTGATAATTATTTGCTACTATTGGTCAGCAGCACTGATTGTGCTACCCACATATTCAGCCTGAAACCATGTCTCAGGCCTGCCACTGCAGTGCCTGTGTGTGTGCAGTTTACTGCCACATCAACTATGCATTTAATACTACTTGCCAAGCCTTCAAATCTCCTTTCTTTACATATAAACTGCCCCTAAAGATGGCCCTTGGTAAACCAAAGGGAGAGTGCTATGTAAGTAAAAGTCGCAACATATACTCTATGTTTTACATGTCCTGGTAGTGACAAAGAGCTAAATTCATTTTTCACTGCTGTCAGGCCGACTTTCATTGGCTAGAACTGTTTCATGTTTCATATTTAATATCTTTGGAATAGTAATGATAAATCCTAGTTACTGGTAAAGTCTGATTTAACATTCCTATTTTAAAAATGCTACTTTTAGAAAGTGGACTTTTCTATGCTTGTACTGCTCTTTGTGCCTTTTACCCTGTCTCTAATACACGTCTGGGCTAGGTGACAGACCCCTTTGTCCATTCCGTCTAGACAGCCACAGGCAGTGCAGGGGTTGGGTGTGATTTAGCACCCATCTGCATCCATCTGTATTCTGATGGGTTTTCCTGGGCAGATGGGAGGAAGGGGCCCACCCTTACACATCACAGGGTAGTGGACTGACCCATACAAATTACTGATAACTCCCTTTGGTATTCTGGAGTGAGTGCTGGGATTGAAAGAGATACTGGTGCACTTCACACCCACTCTTTGGAGTTTCCCTCATATCAAGGGCATATTTGGAAGTAAGTGCTAAGTCTTTGGCCCCGTCAAATCTGACAGATCTGGATCTACACAGAACCGCTGTCAGAAGAACTGTGGTGCTGCAGAAAAGACTCAAGTGGATTGTTTTTGTGGAAGAACTGCTTTTCTGTGTTTCCCTGTGGAGTGCAGCTCTATGACTGCTGGAAGGATAGCTAGACTCTGCCTTCACTCCAAAGTGTGCTCCAAGGGCTTGTTAGCTTGCCTCCTGTTTCTGAAGTGTCAGAGACACAAACGACTTCCTGCAGTTCTGCTAATGCTGCTGGACTCTCCCTTCTGTAAGTCCTACCCTTGTTTGAGGTGCCCCCTCCAAATTTGGAACTCAGAAGTGGTTTCTGCAGCTGAGTCTCTGCCAAATCTGATGTGACTCAGCGCGAAGACCAGCAAAGTCTCTTCCGCTAGATGGCACATGGCCTCCCCGCGCACACTGCACACCAAGCTCCAAGGTACTGTATTCAGTGTGCCCAAATGGGTCCCTGTAGTCTTTCTGCGCTCCATTGTAGTCGGCCTGCACTTTCAATTTGTACCGGTCCCTCTTGATCAACCTGAAGTATCCTTTTTTAGTGTTAACTGCTTTTAATCATTTTATTAGCTTTTATTTCTTCAAAATTCAATATCTTAGCTTATACTTGATTGATTTTGATGATCGTTTTGGACTTGTTCTACTCAGATAAATGTTCTCTACATTTCTAAACTGAGTCTTTTTGTGATGTATTCACTGTGTTGTTGCATGAGTTATTGCACAAACCCTTTAAACATTGCCTTTTAAGCATGCCTGCTCTGTGCCCAGCTACCAGGGGGTCAGCACAGAATAATTTGGAATTGTGTTGTGACTTACCCTGACCAGGATTGCTGGCCCTACTTGGACATGGTGCATACCTCTGCCAACTAGAGGCCTGGATTCTAACAGGTTTCATCTTGCATTATTTGTTAGGCCTTGTGATAATAGGAACCGTTCCTTGGATAAGAAGGGAGGCATCTAGTTGCTATGAATTTAACATTGTCGTGGGAGAAGATCTCACTCACTGAACACTGAACAATCAACAGCCTCTGGTCTCTTGGTTACTCCTTGAGTCCACACTCCTCAATAGAAGGAGATCACAGAAAGATCGTATGCCCTTACTCTGCCTATTGCATCTTTACATTGAAAGTGTAATCTAGAATTTCTTCAGCACACTTGTCTATATGGACACTTGAATGTATCATTAAATGCCAATAGGTTTTTCTGATGGGCTTTGCATTTAAGCTTATTCATTGTTTCTTTTTCTTAATCTAACAGGTGAAATAAATGCAGTAATGAATGACAAAAGTAAAGCTATTAAACATCACTGGTGTGGGGAGTGATGTAAAAACAGTATGCCTCAAAAACCCTTCCCTTGAAGGCTAATGCCTCGCCGAAGTCTTTTTCTACGGCAGAAAACCCAAACTGCCCAATGAGGTCTGTACTTGGCTCTTAGATATCAGCTGATAGACATTGGAGACACAACACACTGGCATACTGAAGCAAGTCTAAGGTGCTCATTACGAATAAAGAGATAACCTGGTATCAGAAAGAACACAAAGGAGAAAAACCAAATGAATTTCTAGAATGTGACAAAATATTTATTAGGCAAAAAAAGAGCAAGTGTGACACTAGAAAATTCATACTGGAGAAATACCAGATCGATGGATTGACTGTGGAAATGTGTTCTTTGCAATGAAAGACCTAATGCAGCATCATAGTGTCCACATAGAGGATAAACCATATAAATGTACAGAATGTAATAAATTGTTCAGATGGAAGGAGAGTCTAAAACGGCATCAAATGATCCACACTGGGGAGAAACCGTATGAATGTACAGAATGTGACAAAGCATTTATAACAAATGAAAAGCTAACACAACATCAGAAAATCCACACTGGGGAGAAACCGTACCAATGTACAGAATGTGACGTGGCATTCATTAGAAAGTCACATCTAATGAAACATCATAAAATCCACACTGGGGAGAAACCATATCAATGTACAGAATGTGACAAAGCATTTATAACAAATGGACAGTTAACACAACATCAGAAAACCCACACTGGGGAGAAACTGTATGCATGTACAGAATGTGACAAGGCATTTATAACAAATGGAAAGCTAAAACGACATCAGAAAATGCACACTGGGAAGAAACCATATAAATGCACAGAATGTGACATGGCATTTATTTTCAGTGGAGACCTAAAAAACCATCAGAAAACCCACACTGGAGAGAGATCATATCAATGTACAGAATGTGACAAAGCATTTATAAGAAATGGAGATCTAAAGCTGCACCAGAAAACCCACACTGGAGAGAGATCATATCAATGTACAGAATGTGACAAATCATTTATAAGAAATAGAGAGTTAAAGCAACATCAGAAAATACACACTGGGGAGAAACCGTACCAATGTTCAGAATGTGACATGGCATATATTAGAAAGTCACATCTAATGAAACATCAGAAAGTCCACACTGGGGAGAAACCATATCAATGTACAGAATGTGACAAAGCATTTATAACAAATGGTGAGCTAACACAACATCAAAAAATCCACACTGGGGAGAAACTGTATGCATGTACAGAATGTGACAAGGCATTTATAACAAATGGAGGGCTAAAACAACATCAGAAAATCCACACTGGGGAGAAACCATATAAATGTACAGAATGTGACATGGCATTTATTTTTAGTGGAGACCTAAAAAACCATCTGAAAACCCACACTGGAGAGAGATCATATCAATGTACCGAATGTGACAAATCATTTATCAGAAATAGTAGGCTAAATCAACATCAGAAAATCCACACTGGGGAGAAACCATACCAATGTACAGAATGTGACATGGCATTCATTAGAAAGTCAAAACTAATGGAACATCAGAGAGTCCACACTGGGGAGAAATCACATCAATGTACAGAATGTGACAAAAAAATCAGAACATATGTACAGCTGAAGCAACATCAAAAAGTCCACACTGGAGAGAGACCATATCAATGTACAGAATGTGACAAAGCTTTTATATCCAATCGAGATCTGAAGCGACATCAAAAAGTCTACACTGGAGAGAGACCATATCAATGTACAGAATGTGACAAAGCATTTATAACAAATGGAGAGCTGAAGCGACATCAAAAAGTCCACACTGGAGAGAGACCATATCAATGTACAGAATGTGAAAAAGCATTTATAGCAAATGGAGAGCTCAAGCGACATGAAAAAGTCCACACTGGAGAGAGACTGTATCAATGTACAGAATGTGACAAAGCATTTATAACAAATGGAGAGCTGAAGCGACATCAAAATATCCACACTGGGGAGAAACCGTATGAACGTACAGAATGTGGCAAGGCATTTATAAAATATAGTCAACTAAAGCAACATCAAAAGGTCCCCACTGGTGGGGAATCCGTAGGAATGCACTGAATGTGACAAAGCATTTGTAACAAATGTAGACCTGAAGTGACATTAGAAAATCCACATTAGGGAGAAACCATTCAACTGCACTGAATGTGAGAAGGTGGTTATTATAATGTCATGTTTTATGCATCATCAGATAGTGCACACAAGGGAGAAACCCTATGAATGTACATAATAGTGCATCCGAAATTCCACACTGGTTAGAAACGATAGAGCTGTACTGAACGCGACTTAGCAGTTTACAGAATGTGACAAGGCATTCATCAGAAAGCAAAATTTAATACAAAATCAGAAAGTTCACACAGGAGAGAAGATGTATGTATTGAATACCTCAAAGCATTCATAATAAATGGACAACTGAAGCGATGTCTGAAAATTTACATGGCAAAAAATCCTATGTATTTACAGAGTGTAATAAACTCTTCCAAGGAAGAATAAGCTAATGCAGCATCAACAAATCCATACTAGGGAGAAACCATATTAATAAATAGAATGTGGCAAGGGATCGATTACAAAACAAAACGTAATATATCAGAATGTTCACACAGGAGAGACACTTTATAAATGTATGTAATGTGACCATTAATTCATAAATGGAAAGCTAACGCAGCAATAAAAAGTCCACCCTGAAGACTGCACTGTTGTAGCAAGGCATTTGTTAGCAAGGGAGAGTTAAACAACATCCAAGTCCCCACTGGGAAAAATCTATATGAATGTACGGACTCGAATCGATCAATGGGTATTTATTAAGCGCAGCAATTCATCCGTGAGATTCTCAAGCCGCTGGGGGAGGAGTTGCTGTCTGGAGGGGCTCATCAGTTGAACAGCCAGATCTTGAGTTCTTTCCAGATTCACTGATGAGTCAGATCTCCGGTGCAGGGGAAGTTCATTCCAGGTCTTAACAGCCAGGTGGGAGAAAGAGCAGCCTCCGTGCCTGGTTTGACACTGGGAGTGTGAGCGAGCAAGAGGGAGGCGGAATGCAGGTGTCTGGCGGGCTGGTTAAAGAATAAACTTTGGCTGATGTAGGACAATCCTTCGTTGTGGAGTGCCTTATAAGCATGGGTCGGTATCTTGCCTCTTTTCTGGACTGGGAGCCAGTAGAGTTTACTGAGGTGGGGAGTGATGTGGGTCTGCTTCACAAGGTTGAGGATTAGCATTGCTGCTGAGTTCTGTATTGTCTGCAGTTGTCTCTGGTGGTTAGTGTTGATTCCTACATACAGAGTTTAGGTAGCCAAGCCAGTTGGTCATCAGGGCTTGGGTGATCATTTGTCTGGTGCTGATGGAGAGCTGCAAGATCTAAAGATCTTACAGTGCATGTGCATTGTGAGTCATGGGCATTGTCTGTGAGGGAGGGGAAGAAACCAGGTTCTGCTGACCACCATGCTTCGCTCCAAGGAGATGCATGGTTACTGAAGATGAGGACTTCCGTCTTGTCTGTGTTCAGTTTTAGGCAGTTGTGCTTCATCCAGTCGGTGATGTTGGCCGGGCACCTATGTAAGTTGTCTCTGGAGTTGGTGAGGTGGGTGTAGAAGATGAGTTTCAGCCTGTGCGAACTAATAATGTTGGCTAAGGGTATCATGTAAGTGTAGAAGTGTAGAAGAAGGTGGGGATGACGGAGGATCCTTGTGGGGCACCACAGATGATGTCCTTGGGCTCATTAGTAGAGTTTTTCTGGTGAGGTAGGAGGCGATCCATTTGAGGGCATTTCCTGCTGAATGTTTTTTTCAGAGGGGTTTCACTTCTACATGTTACCACTCTTCTGCGAAGGAGGCCAAGGTGATCGATCTGTTATGTGGGTTTGTGAGCTCTAAGCTGATCACCTTGCTCCTGAGGTTAAAGATATGGTGGGGGCATGGATCAGTGGGGACCCCAAACTGCATGGAGTTCATTATAGAGGTGTTGTCTTGTGCAATGAGGATATCCCAGGAAGCGGGCCGGAGGTCAGAGTTAGTGTCAGGGGGTGTGAGGAGGTCGAGGCTGTCACTGGAAGAGAGATTAGGTTCAAAGTCCCTGTAGATGATAGCGATCTTCTAATGGAAGTAGTCAGCAAGCGTGTATCACAGATTCTAGGAGGGAGTTATGATATTCTCGGTGGCTGCTGGGTTGCTGAATTCAATAATGATGGTGAAAAGCTCATTGCTGTGG
Organism: Lissotriton helveticus; assembly: GCF_964261635.1. NCBI lineage: Eukaryota > Metazoa > Chordata > Amphibia > Caudata > Salamandridae > Lissotriton > Lissotriton helveticus. The sequence goes on from NC_136067.1 coordinate 2,115,632,981, forward strand.
TGTGATCTGATCTTTATCCAGCATGTGAGGGCTCTCTTCTTTAAGGAGGAGGTGGTAGTGGTTGATCAAAGTCCTGAAGGTGGTGCAGTGCACTGGATCCTTATTGATACACCATCTTCTTTCTAGCCAACAACAGTTTCATTTAGAGGTCTGAAGTTCTGGGGTTAAGAAGTTGACACTCTTTGCCGATCCTCTGATCTTGGTCAGCTCCGTGGGGGTGACATAGTCGGTGATCAAGTCTGTGAAGTTCCTGTTTAAGGTCTGGAGCTGTGTCCAATCAGTTGGCATGGAGAGTGTTTCAGTTCTCGTCTGAGACAGTTTTCCAGTTGTGCTGGGTTGTTTGGCTTTGTTTTCCGTAGTATTGTGCCCTGTGATGGTGAAGTGGACAATGGAGTTGTCGGTCTAGGTAAGTTCTGTGAGATGGTGGTACTTGATTGTTTCTCTGGAGATGAGGATGGAGTCAAGCGTGTGCCCAACGATGTGTGTTGGGTCGATGACGAGTTAGATGAGGCCAATGTTGCTCATGCTTTCTATTAGGTTGGCAGTGCTGACGTCGCTAAGGTCTTCCATGTGGAATCTGAGATCTGCTATCAATATGTAGTGTTCGGAGGCAATGGCGAGTTAGGTGATGAAGTAAGGGCTGGCTTTGCAGAACTCTGGGCGAGTTCCTGGAGAATGTTACAAAGTGTTTTTAATGAAGTAACCGTATGAATCTACAGAAAGTGACAAGGCATTTATTAAAAGGGCACCGCACAGCCAATGTACCATAGGAAGGTATGCAACGTTTACAAAGAAATTTTTACAACGCACTACCATTAGAATGCAGGCATTACCACGCATACCATTACAACGCATTGCGCTGGGGGGCGCTCTAGGATAGGGAATAAGTATAATTTTATATCCAACACCTTCCCTAGTGTCCACGGGGACTGGAGTTGGAATATAAAATTATACTTACCACTATCCAGCACCTTTAAGCGCTATGCGTTGTAACGGTATTCATTGTAAATACCACGTTGTAAAGGTATGCGTGGTAACAGTATGCGTTGTCACGTCATACATCCCCATAGGAAAGCCCACCCTGGGGAGGAACCATATAAAGGGCCACAGGTATGCCTAGACGTTGGTCCCGGGTTCACTGTGCACTGGATTCAAGATGACTGATGAGGGGTTATACCCCGAAACCGGTCCTAGTAGGCTTGTTTCTGGTCCAGGGAGGACCTGACTTGAAAGTTCAAGATGAACTGTACCCATGTCGAGCAGGGCCAATGATTTGAATATGGCTAAGTCTTAACTGGCCTGGCATGGTGAGCAAAAGACCAATGGATTTAACCCAGATCACTTGACTGGGGTGAATGTTTGAATTATTCCGAATTTGGTCTATCATTTGTGTGTCTTTTGGTTAGGTATATAAGCACAATACAAATTTTAACCATCAACACAAGACAAGAGACCTTGTATCAATTTTATCAACTCAATGCCCGCATACGTAGATTGAGGTGGTCTACGATGTCACTTCTGGGTGTGGTGACGAGATAACACATTCAGTGATGTGTCCTGCTCATTGTCACTAAGCAGCATGACAAAGCCCTTTTCCTGTTCCAGAGTCTACTATAATAAACTGTAATGACAAATTCAACAGCGCTGTACCATACTCCTCTCCGACTGGGCTCCCACCAAGTAACAATGATAAAAAAACATAAAACTAATTAACTTGATGGGTCAGTGTTTCACCATCTTGAAAACATCGATACTTGGATAAAGGCTATAAAAAAACTGGTCGCTTCGCTTTACTTCATTATGAAAAGGCTAACTGTTAATTCCACAGTGATCAAGGCTTCAATTGAGCAGGATTCATAAAGCGCGGCTAATCGCCCAATAGGTTATCCAGCTGCTTGCAGGTCCTGTAGGTTTATTCGAACACCCAGGTCTTGAGGGCTGTTAGATGTGGCCCTTTTTGAAGGGTTATCCCCAAACTTTTTGCTTCTTCCTCCTATTTTTTTCCTAACCTGTTGTTCTTGGTTTTAGGACTCTGGGCACTTTCCCACTGCTAATCAGTGCATAAGTGCATATGCTCTCTGTGTAAATTGTTATTATGATTGGTTCTCCCTGATTAGTATATTTTGATTTACTGGTCAGTCCCTAGTAAAGTGCACTGGGTGCGCCGGGGCTGGTAAATCAAATACTACTAGAGGGCCTGCAGCACTGATTGTGCCACCCACATGAGTAGCTCTAAAAAGATGTCTCAGGCCTGCCACTGCAGTGCCAGTGCGCAGTCTGCTAACTGCCATGTCACCTTGATAAGTGTACACACTTGCCAGTCCCTAACCTTCCCTTTTCTTACATATAGGACACTCTTATGGTAGGCCCAAGGAACCACTCTGGGCAGGGTTCAGAGTATGCGAAAGGTAGGACATGTACTGATGTGTGTAACATGTCCTGATAGTGAAATACTGGCAATTTCGTTTTTCACGATTGATAGGACAGAATGGAGAATGCTTTGTAACATTTTACAAGCATATTTTCCCATAGGGATAAGATTGAAAAATAAAGTTTACACTCTCTGAACTCAGAATTTAATAACACATCTTTTACTAAAGATGGTTTTTAAATTGTGCGTTTGAAAATGCCACTTTTAGAAAGTATTAAGAAAGAAAGAAGATCCCCTAGTTACTACTTTAGAATGCTGCTATTTATTTAAGCAGATTTAGTGCCTTGACCACACTGTTCATATGCAAAATGTGACTTTTATCACATACATTTCTTATGTACTTAAATGTTTTTTTACAATTACATATATCTGAGCGCAACACAATCAGTTTACATCCAATATTTTAAACAATTAACAGTTGAAGAATAGTGAACAAGAGACATGAATTATTCAAGCTACAACAAATACTGTTACTAAAATTAAATAAAATCATCTAATAATTACACCAGCATAATCAGTTACAACAAGCAATCCTTAAGCCTGCTACTTAACGCCTTAGTTAGTTAGGACTGCTATCACAAGGGCAGTGTTTTTGTGGGGCTAAATCTTTAGGTGAAGGCCTCCTCAGAAAACTAGCTAGACATTGACTAGTGAATGACCCCTTGTGAATGAAAAGGAAAAGCCGACGTGTTCCCAATCCCGTTGTTATGTTGTGGGATTTTCATCAGGGCTGGTCACAGTGTAGCCTGTTGGTTTAATAGAATGGACACATAAATAGGGGCTCTTTCTCGCTATTGAGACTATTAATTATTGGAGTGGGTAAAGTACCTTTATCAGTAAGGAGACTCAGTCAGGTTTCTCAAGAACTTTAAGGCTGGACTTGTAGTGGAAAAAACGGAAAGAGACACAGACATCTTGTCTCAGTTTCGATTGATATTCGGCCATGAAATATATATTGCTCCAGTAAAACTAAAAAGCGTAGAAACTTATGTTGATTTGGGTTGTTTGTGGATAGTTGGCCTCAAGTCTTTTCAACAGTTTAACCGAGGTGGGAGTTAAAGACAGAAACACCACCGTGTTTTATTTCAATAAAGCAGTAAAACAGAATCGTATGGATAGGCTTTTTTTTTTAACTTACTTCAGAGCGTGTCAGTAGCTTTCTGCTACATGATGTGCGAAAGGGAAGGGTGCTTCTCGTTTGTGGCACCTTCTGTTTAAAAGAATATCATGTGACCCATATTTGCTAATCTGAATAATTCACACAAAAGTGGTGTGCTGTTTCAAGATGTATGTTTATGCCGCGTTTGGACTTACTGTGCGCTCTTGGGTCTTTGTATTCGGAAATGCAGGAAACCTTTAACACATACTTGATTCAGTTAGTCTAATCAAAGGAGGAAGAGGAGACACAAATGAGCATTTTAGTTTGTGCGCCTTGGATATTTTCTCACTAACGCTTTAACAGGGTCAGTGGACCTTACCTTAACTCATAATTTTTGTCATGCCTTAACGGTCGTCTTGTCGTTCTGTTGTCTCGAGCAGGAGCGCGGAGACTACCACTTAAATTTGTACCTTTGAACAGGAAGTGCTTATGTCAGAGCATTGCATTGTGGTGGTTGTGGTTTCTGTGTTTGGAAGGAGGTGTGGCCACAACGGTTTACCTGCTCTGAGTGTATATTCATTTTGTTGTATTTACATACTTTCTGAAAAAAACTAATTCCCGTGGTGGCTGACTAGTTAGTGTAAACAAATTATGTATACAACATAACTTTATTTACTTGAGCAAAATAAAAAGCTTGTTTGGGATTAGGTTAAGCAAATGAATTAACTGGTGAGTCATAAGTACAGAGGGCTCAACGCAATATTTGTTGAAGTTTTGTCATTTAGTTCAACCCGTCTACTACACAGTTGAATTTTAGTATTCAATAGGCTTCTCGCTTGAGAAGTATTGATTCCACTCTTTCTCCTCCGGGTGGGGTTTTGATACCCGAGAGCACGGTCCACTTGAAATCTTTTTCTGTGTGATTCATGTCAATAAAGTGTTGAACCATTAGTGCTGTCAACACATTTTGTTTAATTCTAGACCGATGTTGTGTCAGTCTTTGATTTATTTGTTGATTGGTTTTCCCAATGTACAGCTTGGGGCATGGGCACATAATTGCATACACTGTATTTCTACTTTTGCAATTTGTGAACTCTTTGTGAGTCCATTTAATAGAGTTGAATTCAAACTCTATCCCTTCCACTGTGTTGGTGCATGATGTACAATTACCACATTTGTGGTCTCCTTTCTCTGGTTTAAGGTTCCATATTGTTCATAAATCCGTCTTGACGTTGGAGGTGCCCAGGTCAGCTCTTATGATTTGTTGTCCGATGCACCTATTTTTCTTTAGTGCAAATAATGGTCTTTCCATTGGACACTCTAATCTGTACAATAGATGCCAATTGTTCAAAATGATCTTTCGGAATTTAATAGTGCGTAAACCGTATCTTGTCATGCACACAAGCTTATCGAGAGGTTTTTTTTTTGTTTTTTTGTTAATAATTCTTCTCTCGGTGTATACCATGCTCTTTTTTTGGCATGTTTGAGCATCTTCTTCGGGTAGCCTCTTGCCTTCAGATGGTCGCACAGGATATCAGTGTGCGCCATGAAGTCATCCTTTCGGGAACAATTGCGCCTTACTCTTAGCAATTGACTGTATGGAAGATTTGCTTTCAAACTTTGCGGGTGGAAACTTTGATAATGAAGTATGGTATTTTTATCAGTGAGTTTTCTATGTAATGTAGTTGTCAATTGCTAATCTTGTGGGAAAGCCTCCACATCTAAGAGCATCAACCGCGTCTGACTTTTAGTCATGCTGAATTTGATGTCTGGGTGTCTCGTGTTTAGCCACTCATAGAATTGCGATAGTTGTTTGGCCGTGCCTCCCCAATGGCACAATATATCGTCAATGTAATGATACCAACATTGTATGTATTGACAGTAAGGGTTGTTGTGGTGAATGAAACATCTTCAAACACGGCCATAAAGAGGACCGCCATCTCTGGAGCTTAGGGACACCCCATGGTGGTCCCCTTCACCTGCATGAAGAACGTGTCAATAAATCTAAAGTAATTTTTTTGAAGTGCTATTCTAGCTAAGTCCATTATGAATTCTGAAGGAAATCTTTGCGGTTTTGGTCGGGTTTCTAGAAAGAGTTCTATCACTTCCAGACCCTCATCCTGAGGGATCGGGGTCTAAACAGAAGTGACGTTGAACAAGATCATCCATTCTTTGTTGACATCAAATGGATGGCCGTCAATTTTATTGATGAAATCTGTGGTGTCTTTAAGGTATGTAACTTGGTTCATGAACCGTTTCAGGAAGACATCCGCATATTTGGCAATTGGCTCCAGAACTGAGTTCACTCAGACACAATTGGTCTTCGGGGTGGTTCTTTGAGGGTTTTGTGTATTTTCAGTAAAAAATAAATGACTGAGGTGCGTGGGTTGGCTTTATTTAAGAATTCAAACTCATTGGCCCAAAATCCCTTGTTCTAGCCCCCATGTGAATTTGTTATGGATTTCTCCCTGTATATGACTAGTGGAGTCTTCCTTCAACTGTCTATACCACTCAACATTGTATATTTGACTATTTGCTTCAGCAATGTATTTCTCCTTCGACCACACAACAAGTGCTCCCCCTTTATTAGCGGGTTTGATCACTATTGTATCATCATTTCGTAAGTCTCTGATGGCAGCTTGTTGGTGCCGTGTGATATTTCTTTTGAAGTATGGCTTTTTCTTTTCAAGTTTTGTAACAGATGATGGAACTGTTTGTTCGAAAGCTAATATTTATTTAGGAATGCTATATGCCAGGAGTATGAAAGACAATTTATTGGATAAGCCTGATGGCTCTGGAATCTCAACGCTCTCTTTACTGTGGAAAAAGGCTTTGAGATGGATTTTCCAGCAAAATTCTAATGGTTTGATTTTCAGATTGACTAGGTCTGTTGTTGTTACTGGAACAAATCTCACTCCAAGCTCTAAGACTGAATTTTTAGGTCTCGCCTAGGCAGCGCTTGCACTGTCTTGTTGAGACATGCTGTATACAGTATAGTGTATAGAAGCTCCGCCCACTCTCTACCTATCATTTTCATTGTCTGGTGTCTTAAATGGTGTCTTCTGATTGGTTTGTTGGCTTGTTAGTCCCACCTTATGATGGACATGTCTTCCTTTGTGTCCTTCCACGGCTATTGGCCCCTTTACTGCACAGACTACTTTCCTCCGATGCCTTCTTACACCCCCCATACTGCATTGCCGATGCTTGTTTTATTTACAATGCTTGTTTTATTTGTCTCTGTCAATGCTTGTTTTATTTGTCTCTGCCATTGCTTGTTTTATTTGTCTTTGCTTGTTTTCTTTGTCAATGCTTGTTTTATTTCCAATGCTTGTTTTATTTGTCTCTGTCAATGCTTGTTTTACTTGTCTCTGCCAATGTTGGTTTTATTTGTCTTATTTGTCATTGCTTGTTTTATTTGTCTCTGTCAATGCTTGTTTTATTTCCAATGCTTGTTTTTTGTCTCTGTCAATGCTTGTTTTATTAGTCTCTGCCAATGTTTGTTTTATTTGTCTCTGCCAATGCTTTTTTATTTGTCTCTCAACTCAGATCTCTGTTTAATTATATATGATTAACACAGCCCACGTGGACCTTTTAATTATTTATAATTAATACAGCCCAAGTTGAGAATCAAACCCTCTTCTCCAGGTCCAACGTCTGCAGCTTTACATGTTACGCCACCTCTCCTTGCTTCAAGACAAGCCCCTTAAAGGGGTTTATCTTTGTTTCCATTGCTTGCACTTACAGTGCCCCTGGGGCACAAGCAGGGACCTACTAGAGTGTTTCTCTATTAGAATGCCCTTTGTTGTCCCCTGGCACAAGCAGGCATCCACTTCAGCATGTCTGAGCGAGGCTGCAGGAGTGCCCCAAAAGTCAGGCAGCAGTTGCCTGGTTGTGGTTGGCAGGGCCCCAAAAGTCAGGCAGCAGTTGCCTGGTTGTGGTAGGCAGGGCGTGTTACTTCCACCTCAAACAGGAAAACAGGAACTTTTGTTCCGCTACGGGCAGGACAGCTTGGCAATCTAAAAATAGCATTGCTTCCACCATTTATACCATAATCGTTATGGTTCGGGTACAATGGTTCTGTTGCGTTCTAATCTAGGACCCTGATCGATACTGTGACCTTATGCCCCGATGCGGCTATAATCCCCTTGTACCCCTATATTGGCATAACCGATCAAATGCAATATTCAGAAACTCGTCTCTGGCCTCACACGAACAGAGCCACATTTCAGAATCGCTTCCTCTGCAACTTCCTTTGCAGCTCATTAGTGCAAATGACACAGCAGAAGACACTATCTAAGATTCCTAGATTAACACTCCGAGTTCTTCAACAAGATAAAAACTCAGCAACCTGGGAAAGCCCCGCTTGCTATGTTTTGATTAGTAATAGAACTCTAATGAGCACTGATAGACGATCACTTCCTAGTGACATCTTTATTGTCATCTTATGTCCAAAAACTTACGTCAAACAAGTCACCTTTCAGGTATAAATATTACCAACGATGCCTTAAGCAAACGCTGAAGCTGCTGCTGATGATACCATCACTGATGCTACTATCGCTACTGCTATCGCTGCTAACGAGCGAACGATGGTGTGGTGAACTTAGGAGCTGAACAGCTGTCCCCCTGCAAGAGCCCAGCAGATGCAAGCTGCCCGCGGACGCTGCCCCTCCTCTTCTTCGATGCGCTGAGAGAGACGCTGTCTTTTCTCCTGCCGATAAATCCAGCTCCGGCGTTTCCAGCCTACTCTTGCGAGTGACTGGGATATCGAGTCCCTGGAAGGAGATACCAGACCTCCAACATTCTATTTCAGAGGTATGGTGTTGACTAAACCCTTAGAGAGAATTCTTGAAGCAAACCTTGGCAAAACCAACTTAACTTAAAGCTACTTACTTACTCCCCTCCCAAGTATTAGGCTTAGGTCAGGTACACTGGGGTAGGCGTAGTTAGAAGCACCAGTTGAGTATGTTAGCTAAATGTATATATGAATGTATATATGTTTTATTCATTTTAAACCATTGTATGGCTAAGAAACCATATCAATGCTTTTACAGTATTATTTCGAAATACTCATTTTACTGTACGTACTTTTTATAATAACAAGTCTTACAATTGTGGCGATTCATTTCTCTTGTATGAGAAGAAAGACTGTTCAATAAATGTTACCTTTTATTGAAAACGCCCGTCTCTCTATTCTCTACATATTTTGAAAGTAATCTGCACAACTGACTGAGTAAAATAACTGTCTATTGTTTCACACGACCCTAGAGATTGACTCTTATCTGAGGAGCAAAGTTGTCATGTTGCACGGTTGTTGGAAAACTGAATCCCTTCTTGGCTGTGCCAGGGAAGCTGATCACTTCCTATTCAGTCAAGAAAGTTTCCAGTGACCTCTGAGCTAGATGGTAACACACCCAATTAAGTTTAGCATAGTCAGTGGAGGCCTGGAAGATCCGCACTTCTACGTCGATACTACTGTTTATGTTATTCAAATGCGCAGGGCCTATTGGGAAAATAGGAACTACACTACATGGCGCCCAAACGTTTGGTAAGGCGATAAACTAACGCAAGACGTTAGAGTAACTCAGTCGTGCATTTTTCACACAGACCCCTTTCTCCCGTAAATACTCCAATAGACGTCTGGAGTGAGTGAAAGGTTAAAATCCGCCCGATCTTAGTAGGAAGAGATTCCTATGTAAAGCTCTGGTTTATTCAACGTTGAAGGATACAGTGTTCCAAAATATTGTGCACCTAATCTTTGTCTCCTTGGAGACCTGCTCTGCAAAACCTGCATTTATAAAATGTCAGTAGAAAACAACGGAACTGATGCCGCAGTAAATGCGACTCAGCAGGGTCCCGACGGGACTACTGAACCGGGTGCAATAATCATCCCGGCACATTTAAGAAAATCTATAACGTCAAAACTTATAGAAAATGGACTGACCACACAAGGTGGCCCAGTCGTCTTCGTGATAGAGGCACACGAATATCGGCAGACAGAGGTATTCTATTCATGGATAAAATTTCCAGCGGCAAACGCTGCAACACATGAGTTCCACTATTATAAAATAGAGGATCCACCGGGAGAGTACGCTCCTTTCGAGGAGATTGAAATCCCATTAAAATTCCAAGAGCACCTGCTCTGGTTTAATGGCGCCCTAAAACATAATGATCATATAACCAGGCTCAGTCCACTAGGTAGACCAGGAGCAACGTGGCCGGTTCTAGCCAGCTACACACCACATCCGGACATTGATAAAATGTCAAAAGAAGAGCTGTTAGCACAGCTAAAAACATTAATTAAAATACATAGGCAATTAGTCCAATATGTAATGTGGACTGCTACAGTCCAAACAGCTGTTACTACACCACAGCTGACCCCTCACCAGGGGAACACTAATAAAATTACACCACAGAACATACAGAACATACAGTCATGTCTTGGTAAAACACCCGTAAAACGGGAACAAATTCCTTTCTGGTTAGGGCAGAAAATTACTCAAATAGAGGCTGTATTTCCAAATACTACCCCTATAGAGAAACACAGGATCCTGACCATCTGCCTTCCAATGGGGGTCGCACCACACGTGGAGGACTGTGACACTTGGGGTACAGTCTTTGCTTCCATTTACACAAAAACACATGGTGTTCCGTCTATGGCGTAATACCAGATGTGCTAAAACAGATTCAGAATGAATACGGTCCAGAACCTGCTTTAACTCTTGGTATGAAATTATTGAAAGACTTCAAGCAGGTCTCGGCTATATTACTAGCCAATAGAAAAAGAGAAGCAGCATCTGTGGCGATCCGCCAGAAGTTGAAGTAAACAGATATAACAGATCAACCAATTGAGCTTGCCAGAATCATAGAAAAATGCTATGAAGAACTAGGTAGAGACAGTTTGGGCGGAAAACCAGTAAAGCCCCAACTGCTCAAAAATCCTGAAAAATTATTTATTAAAAATAATTCAAACACTCCTAAAAAGAGTTGGGATGGAAATAAACAATATACTCCCAAAGAAAAAGTTTTCCAGTCCAGAGGAAGGTCTCCTCGACGGAGGGAAAGAACTCCGACTCGATAACATCAGTCTCCCCAGAGGGAGCCCTCTGAGAAAAGATATAACCTTAGAAATAGGGATAATTTGAAAAAGCCTGATAGATATCAAAGTATTGATACACGTCCCTCTCGATCTTTTTCGCAGAAATCGGAAAGAAGAGGAAGGTCAGACCCAGGAGAGCACACCAAGTCCAAAGACCAGGAACCTGCTCAGAGTAAAAAATCACAATTTCCAAAAAAGAAGGTAGCCAGTATCAGAGTAATCGAACATGACGAGAATGCTGAGGACACAGTTGAAAAACGGGGAGTGGGCACAGACAATGCTAGACAGTGCAGCAGAAATCACCATAGCCCGCAAGATCCTGATGAGTCATCTGGAGACAGTGGACACGAATGAATACATTCAGGTTGAAACTGCCAACACCAGACTTAGCGAGCCCCATAAGATATACGAAATAACACTGCGTATAGAGGGTGATAAGACTAGGAAAATAAGGGGTCTATTTTGGGATAAACTCTCAAAAGGCTATGATAATCTGTTAGCTGAAAAAGATTGGCCCCCAGAGTTTGTCAGTGAGTGCCATCGTGGCGAAGAAATGATTATGCCTGCCTTCTCGAATCACATTCCGATTCACAAAAAATATACATATGCATGGAAATGGGCAGTAACCCAGGCACCAGCATTATATAAAAATCATGTAGGATGGGATGAGGACTCTCCTCCTCACAAAATCCAGATAAAAAGTCATCCGACTGCCCAAAGGCAGTATCCCATTAAGCAAGAAGCTAAAAAACAAGTCAGGGAAATTTTAGATCAACTTGAATACCAGGGGGTGATTGAAACATGCACCTCTCAAATGAACAATCCTTTGTTTCCTGTCTCCAAGCCAGACAATTCATATCGTCTAGTTTTGGATTACAGACACCTTAATGCATGTTGCAAAATTTTTGTACAAAATTTGCATAGTGCTGCACTAATAAATAACATAGTTAGGAAAAAATATAAAACGACATTAGACATATCTAATGGTTTCTTTTGTCAAAACATTGCACCAGAAAGCAGATACTTGACCGCTTTCTCAGTAATTGGGTCTCAGAAAAATATCTGTAGGCTCCCACAGGGGTTCAAGAACAGCCCAGGACTAATCTCAGCTAGGGTAACAGAGTTACTACAAATATATGATGATGAGGCATTACCTTACATAGAAGATATCTATCTCACAGACGACGACGTGGATACTCACTTGAAAAGAGTGAACACCATTATACTTGGGTTCGCAGCAGAGGGTTACAAATTCAACTTTAAGAAGTCTCGATTTGCCAATCTGACAGTATCATTTTTAGGATACGAATTATCAAGTGAAGGAAAAAGCCTAGCGGACAACTTCTTAGAGAAGTGCGCTGTACTCCAAGCACCAAAAACACTGAAGAATTTACAATCGGTTCTAGGCTTTCTGAATTTCGGTAAAACTTACATTCTAAATTACGCAATGAGGGTTAAACCTCTCTACGAACTAATTAAACCTGATTTTAAACCAATCAATTGGACTAAAAAACACACAGAAATTTTGAGATCACTGCAAACAGACATGTTAGCAAAAACAAAATTAGATACACGTGACAACACACGCAATCTTGTAATCCGAGTCATCCCAGGAAGATGCGGATTCACGTACCTGACCTCTAATGAGGGAGAAGAGGTACCAATTTCAATTAAATCTCACTTGTACAAGCGGAAAAAACATTCAGTCACACAGAAAAGACTGTGAAAACAGTGTAAACTGCAAACTGCAAATGAACGAGAACTAGCACACGGCAAAAGGATTAATATCCTCACAGCGGAATCCGCCTTCGAGGCGCTATTCAGCCCAGTAAACTTGCCTACAGTATCACTGGATCCGAAATGGATACAGTGTGTAGATTCTCTTGGAGCGGAAGATGTGAAATACTATTTCGCCCCGCAATTCGAAAAACTGAATGATTTAGAATATGAAGAAGAATATCCTCTGCCAATCGAACTTCTGCCTCTCCCACAGTACGCCTGTATAATCTATACAGATAGATTTGTACAGCATTTCAACGTAGAGAACAAATCCTATGATGCAGCCTGTGCGATGTTAAAGGTCGTTGGCTGTGCGGTAAATTCAGACCGAAAATAACAAAAACTGAATCAGTAAGAAACTGTTCGGCTCAGAGAGCTGAAATCAGATCTTTAAAGATGGCGCTCGAAAATGCAGAACGTGAATTCCCGACACTAATCATGTGCGATTCTCATTTTTGCGTCAACTCTTACAATAATAAGTTGCAGAGCTGGATTGAAAATGATTACAAAGATGACACAGGTGCCACAATAAAGCATAAATTGCTCTGGAAACAGGTAGCTCTTTTTCAGAAAGAACTACAAAAGACTCACATGATACATGCACAGAGTCTTCAACGTGATGGCGTTCACGTTGCAGGGAATTCATTGGCTAATACAGCCACAGCGGAAGCAACTAAACCGGCTTCCGTAGCCACAAAAAAGCGTTCAGAAAAATACATAGACGGGGAAACTATGCTGGCAGTAAAAACGACCGTAAAAGGCGACTGTGCAGCACTACCCGTGAACTATCCACCTAATTATGCATATGTAATCGATGCAAACTCCGTTCCTTTTGCTTGAATCCCTGGAGTGGGGGATAGGGTAATTCCAAACATGAACAGGAGAATATTTTTAATAGCATACGCACACATGGGATTGGGTCCTAGGCACAAAAAGATCAAGGAATCTCTGACTGAATTACAATCAGTATACTGGTGGCCGGGAATTAGCGTGCAACATCAAATATATGTAAAGACCTGTCCCGACTGTGACAGAGATCGCAGTAGTGAACTACGCTACCCGCTACCAATCAGGAACAGCGTAGCGCTGTCTACATGCCATCCTGCGTCCTATTAATCATTAAGGCTAAACACACTTAAAAAATGTGACCTCCAGCGCTCGGCTGACGCCAGAACGTTTATAAAAGATCTGCGAGTCTTTATCGGCACATACGCAATTGCCATGTTCCATTCTGACCAGGGTCCTGCTTTCAGCTCTCATGCTTATAAGGAGGCCATGGCCAGCATGGGAGTTGGATTGCGGTATTCTTGTCCGTCACACCCCGAAGGGAACAGTGTGGTAGAAAGAAAAAACCGGGACATAAAGCGATCTATAACAGCGAAGGTATTAGGTTAGGGTGTTGGGTGGGTCAAACATTTAATAAGTGTCCAGATCAGTCTTAACAATTTGCCAAGAAATTCTCTAAAAGGTTTCAGTTTCAAAAAAATGGAGGATCCCCTGGTGACGGATGTCAGGGAGGGGGAGTTAAAATTGACAAAGAAAGTCCCTGTTTTTTTGGAGCAGCCTCGTATCGCTGAAGGAAATAGTCCGAAAGGGGTTTTCTTGCACAGAATCTATTAGGGGCGGAAATAGCAGTGGGCCAATAACAGTAAGCACTAAACACTCAGATATAATCAAATAATCAGCATAAACAACGGGATAGAAAATCAATTCGTAATTTATTTGGACCTCCCAAATGGGTTACAATCTAAAAATAATTAAAAACAACTAAAACAACCTATTGTGTAAAAGGGTTGAGATATCCAATTTATATGTTAAAAGTAAATCAAAACAATTCAATATACAGAACAAGTCGACGCGGCGTTTCGGTGGCTTTCAATCTTTGCACCTTCATCAGGACAAACATATATTTCACAGAATCTATAAGTTAAACAACAGGAATTTAGTACCGTTTCACATTTCACATTCATCACAACTGCAGTTGGCTTACTTTCTTTCTTTTGAACAAATTAACGTCCCCTTAAGGCTACCTATTCGTAATTTATAGTATCCACATGTTGCCTAAGATAGATTCTAGTACCCCACAATTCTTGTTTTCTTAAACCTTATGCCTTGTTATTGTTAATCAAGAAAGTCTGATACCTGTAGTGTATTTATGGATTCGTGTCTAATCCGTATCTTCAAACTTTATTTTTTTAGTGTGGATTCGCTTTTGATGATTACGACACACAGGGAAGCTATAAAGAGTATAAAATAATATATTATAGCTCCACGTCCCTTAGCGACTAGATTTTACTATTGTCGATTTTGGTCGGCTTTGGTATTGTGAATAGACTATTTTACCTTTTGATTGTGCCTCCACGTTTTCTAATTGCACGGAGGAACCACCGTATAATGGTAAACTCTTTAAAACTTGTATAATATAAGGTCTCCTGTTGGAAAAATACAAGCCTGGCCTTAGTTGATAATAAGATACATATCAAAGGACAAAGGCAAATCATTGCAGCGGATACTCATAGTGTCTCCATACTCTACTCACCAAATATTAGTGTTTGGATCTGCCGATGTGCTTTTTCAATTATGCACCTCCTTTCTGTGGCTTTGCTATCAGGTCAACAGAATCTAAAAAATAAGATTATATTTTGACCCAATTCGAAATGATAGTTGTTAATGATTCAATTATTTGACTCAACTTTGATTTTCTCTAATGTCTATATTCAGGGTTATTTCTGGAAATTCTTTCCTTATTCTTCATTAGACTGTCTAAAGGCTTGTGTTTAGCTCCACCCTTGCTGTGGACAAATGAAGGATATCTTATCAACATTGCCACACATCCCATTTGTTGAGGACTGACAAAATACCACCAAATTTATTGCACTGACCTCGTTTACTACCTAATCCTTACCAAGTTAGACCCAAATGGGACAGCGTTTATTTTGCAATCAATGTGAGCCCTTAGTGGATTTAAACTCCCCATCTATCATTGCAAATGGGCACCATTCTGGCAAAGATGGTTATCCTGCCCCTGTTAGCGCGAGCCCCCGTGCTAGCCCATACCTTGAAATTCGTGGTCGGCCTCCATGATTTTTTTCAATACTGTGCCGATATCGCCTTATACTACATTTCTATTCATACTCACTGAGTATGAATAGAAATGTAGTATAAGGCGATATCGGCACAGTATTCAAAAAAATCATAGAATCGCTGGGGAGTTTAAATCCACTAAGGGCTCACATTGATTGCAATATAAACGCTGTCCCATTTGGGTCTAACTTTGCAAGGAAGAGGGAGTAAATGACAAACATCCCTGCCAGAATGGTACCCATTTGTAATAACAGACGGGGAGTTTAAATCCACCGAGGGCTCACCGTGATTGCAATGTAAACGCTGTCCCATGTGGGTCTAACTTGGTAAGGATTAGGTAGTAAACGAGGTCAGTGCAATAAATTTGGTGGTATTTTGTCAGTCCTCAACAAATGGGATGTGTGGCAATGTTGATAAGATATCCTTCATTTGTCCACAGCAAGGGTGGAGCTAAACACAAGCCTTTAGACAGTCTAATGAAGAATAAGGAAAGAATTTCCAGAAATAACCCTGAATATAGACATTAGAGAAAATCAAAGTTGAGTCAAATAATTGAATCATTAAAAACTATCATTTCGAATTGGGTCAAAATATAATCTTATTTTTTAGATTCTGTTGACCTGATAGCAAAGCCACAGAAAGGAGGTGCATAATTGAAAAAGCACATCGGCAGATCCAAACACTAATATTTGGTGAGTAGAGTATGGAGACACTATGAGTATCCGCTGCAATGATTTGCCTTTGTCCTTTGATATGTATCTTATTATCAACTAAGGCCAGGCTTGTATTTTTCCAACAGGAGACCTTATATTATACAAGTTTTAAAGAGTTTACCATTATACGGTGGTTCCTCCGTGCAATTAGAAAACGTGGAGGCACAATCAAAAGGTAAAATAGTCTATTCACAATACCAAAGCCGACCAAAATCGACAATAGTAAAATCTAGTCGCTAAGGGACGTGGAGCTATAATATATTATTTTATACTCTTTATAGCTTCCCTGTGTGTCGTAATCATCAAAAGCGAATCCACACTAAAAGAATAAAGTTTGAAGATACGGATTAGACACGAATCCATAAATACACTACAGGTATCAGACTTTCTTGATTAACAATAACAAGGCATAAGGTTTAAGAAAACAAGAATTGTGGGGTACTAGAATCTATCTTAGGCAACATGTGGATACTATAAATTACGAATAGGTAGCCTTAAGGGGACGTTAATTTGTTCAAAAGAAAGAAAGTAAGCCAACTGCAGTTGTGATGAATGTGAAATGTGAAACGGTACTAAATTCCTGTTGTTTAACTTATAGATTCTGTGAAATATATGTTTGTCCTGATGAAGGTGCAAAGATTGAAAGCCACCGAAACGCCGCGTCGACTTGTTCTGTATATTGAATTGTTTTGATTTACTTTTAACATATAAATTGGATATCTCAACCCTTTTACACAATAGGTTGTTTTAGTTGTTTTTAATTATTTTTAGATTGTAACCCATTTGGGAGGTCCAAATAAATTACGAATTGATTTTCTATCCCGTTGTTTATGCTGATTATTTGATTATATCTGAGTGTTTAGTGCTTACTGTTATTGGCCCACTGCTATTTCCGCCCCTAATAGATTATGTGCAAGAAAACCCCTTTCGGACTATTTCCTCCAGCGATACGAGGCTGCTCCAAAAAAACAGGGACTTTCTTTGTCTAAAAGGTTTCAGCCCATACGAACTATTGTTCGGAACTAGAATGCGAATTCAGGACTTAGATAGTCAGGTATCAGTGGTACAAGATAAGAAAACAGACTTTGACATCAAAGATCGTTTGGCTGTTTTACAGGACTTGAATGAAACAAGAAAATCCTTAAGCAACATAAAGGTAAAGCAACAGCCAGCTGCTACTGACGAGGCACCACCAGCACCAGCCCCAGCAAGGCCTGTCTGGATTCCAAAGATTGGGGATCTAGTCAGAGAAAAAATAGCGGTGAAGAAGGAATTTGGGCCTTCTTACAGAAAAGCAGTACCTGTCTTAGCAATCAACGGAACAAGATCAGTAGTACTACCGCCCCTTGCTGGTAAAAAGGAGAACAGAGTTGTATCAATCGACCTGGTAAAACCACAAGCATGTGGCCTATAATCAACAGTAGGCCCAGTGGACTCCCGAGAAACAACAGAATACCCAAACTTGCAACAATCCAAGAGGTTCAAACTGAAAGACTAATCACATTCGATCAGCCTGCAGTGCACAGAGAGGGACTATGCAATAATGCCATGGAACTCGTGCCTCTTGAGACACAGATTGAAACAGTTCGTCAAGAAACACCAGTCTACAATGATGTGGCATCAGACTGTGCTACGGAAAGACAAATTGAAAGAACAATCCCGACAATTGACAGAACTGCCTCTGGCTATTTCATCAACTTCGATAACTTTTCCGAGGATCAAAGCAACCCCGAACTGATGCCAGAAACAAAAAAGACTTTTAAAGAAAAAGCAATGGAACTCTTTCATCAACTCAAGGAGATTTACCTTATCTCTCCATGGTTAGAGTTTTGGTTTGGTCTAGGTATATTTTTCCTCCTGCTTTGGCTCATCATGGTACTTTGTTTGGGTAAATTCATTGAGGGAAAATATAGTACAATGGACACAGCAAGTCAGAACATCAACTTAGACCTCAAACCACACCGATCATCCCACGTGAAGAAAAGAGAACTGCCAACAGTAAATGTCACAGCCATTCCAATACCCGGTGGGGTAGTATGGGAAAAAACTGACTATGAAATCTATGGTCCGGTCGAAATCCTGAAGTATCCTCATCAATTCAAGGTTTCCTTAAGTGACTTTGTAAAACCTAGTACATTCTCTGATGATTGGGACTTTGAAAGTATTAATAACATGATGTCTGATTTGGTAATGTCAGCTAGATTCACAGAACATGATTATTTACAAGGTTCGTCTAGTTATGAACAGATGTTCTGCTTCACACACTATGGTGATCATTACTTGCATAAATCTTTTACAAGGTTCGTCTAGTTATGAACAGATGTTCTGCTTCACACATTATGGTCACCATTACTTGCATAAATCTGCACAGCCTAGAAATGTTTTTAAGTATAATCAATGGGAACATTGTGCGACACCACCTAAAAGCAGTTCTAAAACACTCTATGAGAAATTCAAGTACTTCTCAGGGTTTAACACCAGTGATGCAGAAACGTTTTATTATAAAGTGTTAGATAAAACAGGATTGAAAACAATGCTGACAAATACTAAATTGATATATTCAGAAGCATTTTATGACATTTGGTTTTGATTATTTGAAAAATAACATTGAAACAAAAACCATCTGGGGCACAAAAGAGTGGCAGGTACAAGGCCTAGAAGCACTATTCAGAACCTGCATGATACCAGAACAAATGATGTTTTTAAATGACACAATTCACCAAACATCCTGTCTTGACCTAGCTAAGATTAAAGACCTTAACAAACCGTCTATTCCGAAGCCAATACCTGAGAATGTAACAACAGATATTGAGATAGACGTAACTAAAATTTTACATTTAAACAGAACACATCCTGATTGGAAAAAGTGGTTAATCTGGCCTACTGACACAAACAACTGTCAAGACAGATTCCTGAATAAAACACAGGGGTTAAAAATGACCAGACAAGACCCTAGATACTCCCAGAGACAACATCCAGGGATAGTAACAACATACAGTGTAGGGAAACTCTGCCTCGAATGGCTAGGATCATCCACACTGGCTGAAATTAAGCAACACTTGTCTTTACTTAAAGATGGTGCTGATTTGCGCGATTTCATTCTTGGACCACGCAAACAGCGTCAAAAGCGTTTCATAGCGACCAGTATCTATGCTGCATACAACGAGGCTTGGAAAGTCACACAAATTGAAACAGCAGAAAAAATACGAGAAATTGATCGTATTAATTTAGAAAAATCACTTTCTGTAGTGGACAATAGGTTAATGACTCTGTCCTCCAGAATATATTCGTTGGACAATATTGTATCATCTGCCTTTGATATAATAGACAGAGACTTGCTAATGTTACAGCATGGCCAGTCACAATTACGTTCTATTGTACAATTAGGCTGGACGCTGCAAAATCTTCGTTCAGGCTATGTGCCTTGGCGTTTAATCAACACAACGTCATTGTTTTCCATCTTTAACCTTACTGATAAACAAATCAGCTTGGCACAGAAAGGAGCAGACTATACAATCCTGAGCATCGAAAAACTTGAGAGATTACCTTTGACAATGTCAGAAAGTCCTGTCATTGAATGGATAATACACGGGATTATCACAATTCCGATAACAACTTTCCAATTTAAAAAGTGCCTTGAATACATACCTACTGGCCAGTATGAACGATTGGGTAAAGGATACGTTATGTCAACATGGAAATTACCATACACACATTCATGCTATAGTGACAGCAACAAAAATGTATTTCTTAGTGGTGAAAACTGTAAACGTTCACTAAGCAGTATACTTTTGTGCCAGGGTATTAATTTACACGGAGCCTGTGAAGGAAATTCTAACAACCTTTCATGCCACCAACATGTCACACCTGCAACGCAGATAGAGCCTTTCTTTATGCAACTCGCAAATGGGAGTTACATTCTAATAACGGATCACAGCTGTTGTGGCCTTTTGCCAGGGAAAGCCTATCTCGTAAGCGTAACTTCCATGGTCAAATGCTGTATGCAAGCATTGTTTCCGAGCGGCCTTGGAGTCATAGAGACTCCCATCTGGCCTCGTTTGAATTTCTCTTCTATACGAATTGATACTTTAAGCAAAATGAAGTCTGTGCTTTTGCAGACAACAGTGCCCATCACGTCATCAAAAGAGACATATGATCTCCTAGTTGCAAGGACAGCTACAGAGGTTCATGACCTTTTATCAACAAATTGCCCCGTGCATTTCGTAGAAATGCTTAGCCGAATTCTTAACATGTCTAGTGCCATAGGCATCCCAGGCATATTTAAGACGATTTTTACGGGACTGCTAACACCATTCAAAGCAATTCTGGGAATCATTCCTAATTTTGTACATTCAGTCTTTGGCGGCATACCCCTATTTTTGGGACTTGTAGCAGGCATTTTATTTTTGACCCTCCTGCTCCGATATGGCAAGCCAAAGCTCAGACATGACTCCTACGAGGATGGAAGAAACAATCCTAGCAATCCGCTACCGGGACAAAATAACTAGAGTACTTGGATCGGCCAGGCTGAGAGATCTAAAGATGACCTGGTTCCTTTCATTCAGACCGATATGGCAATCCTGCATCTTACCTGTGCTACGATGCATGCTATGCGGAGATGAGTGCGTGTTGGACATCTGTCTTGCACTTTCATCAGCAGTACCAATGGATATCGATACTTTGCTCAGTCCGATAACGGCTCACGCATTGTGTTGTCCCCAGCGGCTACCAATCCTGATGACGGCATTCGTTGAGACTCCTGTACTACGACTAGGTGGTAACAGTGGAGCGAGTGACAAAAGCAACATCACCCAGGTACGACCTTCTGTGAGCATTGCTGATCCAGACTTTGATGACAGCAATCATTCTCACACCTGCCAAGTTAGAGCACTATCGAATTTGGTCGAACTGTCACCTGATTTTGTAGACCAATTCTTTGAGAGCCTGTCTGAAATGATGTTCTCACCCGAACAGAAACAATAACTATAGAGAAGCATTCCAACACACAGCGTTCCCATGAACTCTGAATTCGGCCTTCAGTTTTGATCAACAAAAACTGCTAAAAGCGTTGGAACTATATTCCCCCGTTCAACAAGAATTTTTTTGAATTGAACACTTTAAAAAAAAATATTCACCTTTTTCTGGCACGAAAATTCTTTGCTTAAAGTAGACCTATTCATAAAGAACAGAAGCTTCTACTTCTATTTAGGTAAATCTAGAGACATGATAACTTAACACCAGCCTTTAGCTCATTTTACTGCAATGCATTTATATGTGATGAAATTATCTCGCCCTTCTTTTCTGTATTAAGAGATATTTCATGTGTAATTCTTTCGCAAAATCGTTCATTGATTACATATGCTATAATTTTGAATGATTTCTATGCTTAAAGACGTACAGTACCTATATTTTCACGTATTTCAAATATGCCTATTTCAAATGCAAATATGTATTTTGGGGTGGGCAATGTTACACATGCATCTTATTGCTCTAGTTTTAGTAATTTGATGGACATAAATTCGTGGAGTGGGTGTTGCGTTCTAATCTAGGACCCTGATCGATACTGTGACCTTATGCCCCTTTACGGCTATAATCCCCTTGTACCCCTATATTGGCATAACCGATCAAATGCAATATTCAGAAACTCGTCTCTGGCCTCACACGAACAGAGCCATATTTCAGAATCGCTTCCTCTGCAACTTCCTTTGCAGCTCATTAGTGCAAATGACACAGCAGAAGACACTATCTAAGATTCCTAGATTAACACTCCGAGTTCTTCAACAAGATAAAAACTCAGCAACCTGGGAAAGCCCCGCTTGCTATGTTTTGATTAGTAATAGAACTCTAATGAGCACTGATAGACGATCACTTCCTAGTGACATCTTTATTGTCATCTTATGTCCAAAAACTTACGTCAAACAAGTCACCTTTCAGGTATAAATATGTTATGTTATGTTATGTTATGTTAGGGTGATTTATTATGCGCACAGATACTCCAGCCAAGGAGCGTCCCGGCGCAAAGACAAGGCAGAACATAACACAACAAAAAATAAAATCAGAACAGCTAAAACAGGAAAGTTTTTATCGCCCTCCGGAAGGTCAAAAGGTCCTCCATCAGACGGATTTCAACGGGGAGGGAGTTCCATGCTGATGCAGCCATGACCCTAAATGAACGGCCTCCCATACGACTGAGCCTAAATCTGGGGACCACTGCAAGAGCCAGACCCTGGGAACGGAGACTGCGGGTGGGGACATAAAAGGAAAGGCAGCTCGACAGAATTTCCGGGCCGATACCTCTCAGAATCGTGGCCAGAGAGCTTAAATAAACGGGCCGGGGTCGCTTGGGACTTCCGGCCCATACCAGCCTAGCACTGTGTGGTTGTTCGTCATTTGTCTGTGCCCCCAACACTGGTGACGACAGTGGGATACAACAACCCACGCCACCCTCAGCTGCCCCGTTGGTAAAGAGCGTCGAGTGAAAGCGCCGCGGAAGAGCGGGACGTGCCCGATTTGATTGGCGGCCGCAAGGACTGAGAGCCGCAGCCCCGTGTCAGCCGCCGCAGACCGGTAGCGGGGAGATCACAAGGCTGCAAGAACTCACCGGGACAGCGAGTGAAGCGCGTTTGCATCGTATGGAAAGGCCGTGACCCAGCCCAGACACTCCATGGCCCTGCTGAGGTGTGCGCTCATGCGCATTGCAGAGCCAGAATCAGCGCGATACTAGCAACGCGCTGGTAGACTGAAGGAGAACTAACACTCGAGCCGCCCACCGCCATGTGGGTATAGAGCAGGCCTAGGCGGGAGGAGAGCTGCCCCGGACGCTGGCCGGGCTTAACTATCACCCCCCAGAGGAGACACTCAGCCAAAGCAACAAGCAGTGGCAAATGCAAGAGACAGCACAGGGAGCCCATTAAGACACTCAGCCAAAGCAACAAGCAGTGGCAAATGCAAGAGACAGCACAGGGAGCCCACAAAGAGAAACCAACAAGCAGTGGCAAAAGTAAAGCAAAAGGCAAAGCAGCCAATAACCCGGCACAACGAGCATTGGCACAGGCCATAATAGCGGACCACTCAAGTAGGCACTGACTGCACAAGGTCACACCATGTCAAGGCAGTAAAACCCAAATGCCGCGCAGCAGCAGGTTGTAGCACCTGCACAACCACCATCTCCGCCAGCGCACTCGCAGATTCAAGCGCTGCCACCCTTCAGCGAACTCATTGACTCATCAACAGCAGCCCCAAGGTGGACAGTCTGGATTGGGCGCCTCAATAATTACTTCATTGCGACCAGAGAAACAGACAAAGCAGTGAAAAGGTCGTTGCTCCTACATTTTACAGGAGACGAAATCTACAAGCTATTCTCTCACCTCCCAAACACCGGTGCACTAAATGACTACCACGCAGCAGTCAGGGCACTGAATGCTCACTTTGATCCGCAACTCAACCCTCACTACGAACGGTTCAAATTCTGGCAGTCCAGACAAAGAGAGGGAGAGACCATGGACGCTTTCCATGCAAGACTCAGGGAACTGGTGAGCACGTGCACTGAAGACGATCAGACAAAGGAAGTCACGGCACAGCTTATCCAAGGCTGTCGAAACAAGCTGTTGAGGACGCTCATACTCCGGCAACCACGCATCACTTTGGAAGAGATCCTGATACTCGCACGCTCACATGAGTTGTCCAATGCGAGATCGACGGCGATGGAGGCCGCAATCAACCCGCAAGCAGAATCGCAGGCGCGCGTAAAGACTGAGCGGGTAGACGCTGTCCGCACACCATCTCGAAGCGGACGAGGGAGGTGATCTGCCAAACCAGCATGACGTGCATTGTGTGGGTACTGTGGGAGAGAGGAACACAACCAGGATGGGGGCCCGGTGAGGGGCAAGACGTGTTCCAAGTGTGGAATTATAAACCACTTCGCAAGCGTATGCTGGGGAGGGTTTCGAGGCAAATACACGGCCGGAAAGAGGTCAGTGACCAGCGCAGTAAGGCATCTATCGTTGGAAGAACCGACAACTTCTCGTCCAGCCAAGACACCATCTTGCAGCCAGCACCGGTTGGATGACTCCTCAATGGACGGAGACGAGAAATGCTATTTTGTGTCCTTCGCAAGTGACCTTAAGCGAAGACGGAGGCCGCAACCTAAATGCAACATTGAAATAGACGGATCGTCAGTGACTGGGGTGATTGACACCGGAGCAACAATCAACGTGATGGGCATCCAGCATTACAAAAGTCTGAACCCAAGGCCGCAACGCACCCCGTCCAGGGTTCAAATTCTCACTTATGGAAGCCAGAAGCCCCTTCCTCTTTGAGGAAAGATGGTTGTTCAAGTCAAAGCAGAAGACAAGGAGTTGACAACAACGTTTCATGTCGTCGATAAAGAGGCAGACTTACTAGTTGGGAGTCACACCGCTGAGGACCTTCAACTGATAGTGTTTGCAAACGCAGTATAAACTTTCCAGATGGAAGACATCTTAGAACTGTTTCCGCAATTGTTCAAAGGGCTAGGAACCATCAAGAAAGAACCAATAAGACTCCACATTGACAAAGCCGTACAGCCTGTAGCACTGCGACACCGGCGAATCCCGTTTCATCTGAGGCCACTAGTGGAACAGGAACTATTGAAATTGGAACAACAAGGCATCATCAAAAATGTGTCAGGACCCACTCCGTGGGTGTCGCCCATGGGCATAGCTGAGAAGCATAAGCAGCCTGGCCAAATCAGAATCTGCATAGATATGAGGATGCCCAATCGAGCCATCAAACGGGAAAGACATCTCACGCCTACGGTGGATGACATCCTGGCCGACCTGAATGGGTCTCAATGGTTTTCCAAACTTGACCTCAATGCCGGGTACCACCAGTTACGGCTAGCGGAGGAAAGCAGATACATAACAATATTTTCGACCCATCTAGGACTCCGCCGATACAAGCGGCTCAATTTTGGCAAATCATCTGCGGCCGAAATCTTCAAGAATGCAGTGAAGGAAATCCTATCAGGACTCCATGGGGTCCTTAATGTCAGTGATGACATTCTGATTCATTCCCGGACAGTCGAAGAGCACCACCGGTGACTTAGAGCCACGCTACAACGGCTGGCTGAGTACGGCGTAACTCTCCACAAAGAGAAATGCCAATTCTTCCCGCAGACGATTGTTTTTTTTGGGTACGTATTCAGCTCCGAAGGAGTCAAGGTGGACCCTCGAAAGTTGCAAGCCATTCAGGGCGCTCCTGCCCCTACAAATGCATCTGAAGTCAGGAGCTTCTTGTGGATGGCAACGTACTGTGCGAGATTCATTCTGAATTTGGCAACCATCGCCGAACCCCTACGGAATCTCGCAAAAAAAGAAACCCCTTGGAGATGGACAGCCGCCGAAGACCAAGCTTTCGCCCAAGTGAAAACAGCACTGCTAGACAGCACCACAATGGCCTACTTTGACACCGCCAAATCTACCGAGATACTAGTAGACGCCAGCCCCATTGGGCTAGGGGCGCTACTCACTCAGGAAACACATCCAGGCATATGGGCCCCTCTCGCATTTGCAAGCAAAGCTCTAACCTCCGTACAATCACGATACTCACAGATCGAGAGAGAGGCGCTAGCAGTGAAATGGGCTTGCAACCATTTCCACCTATACGTGAGTGGTCACCCTTTCTGGGTGGTGACCGACCACCAACCGCTCCTCCCTCTTTTCAAAGGAACTGCCCCCATGGATAGAGCGGAGCCAAAAACCCAGCAGACTTCTTATCCCGTCATCCTGCACCTGCCAGTGAGCCCGATGTGACTCAAGTTGCGAAAACCGAAGAATTCGTCAACATGGTCGCCCAGTTATCATGCCCCCAGGCAATGTCACTCGACGAGATCAAAACACATGTCGACACCGATCCAGTGCTCAGCCGAGTTGTTCAAGCCCTGACAAGTGGATCGTGGGGAAGATTCCTCAGAAGCGTCGAAGGCTGGAGCGAGGATGAAAAAGCCCGGCTAGGGCAAGCCGGGAGAGTTGACGGAGAACTGAGCATTGCTGACAGCGGGATCATCCTGAGAGGGTCGCGTATCATAATCCCGAAAGATCTGCAGGAACAGGCGACCATCCTCGCTCATGAAGGACACCAAGGCACGAAAAGGATGAAGTCCAGAATGAGGGAGAAGGTGTGGTTCCCCAATCTCGAGTAAAGTGTAGACACCCTGGTTCTCAACTGCAGATCCTGCCAGCTCACCAGCAGTTCAGAAGCCCCGGCTCCAGTCATCACTGAAGACCCAGCACCGTCACCCTGGTCGTGGCTCAACCTTGATTTTGGAAGTTTTCCTGATGGTAGGATCACGGTGGTTTTGGTTGACAGCTACACCAAATACCCCATAGTGGAGGTGGCCCCATCGATAAGTTTTGTCAAAGTGCGGCCAATTCTGACCAAAGAATTTGCATTGTTTGGTTTGCCCCACATCATCAAAACGGACAACAGACCACCCTTCCAGGGTAGCGAGTTTAAGGACTTTCTGAAAGACCTCGGGATCCAGCACCACCGGATCACACCACAATGGCCGCAGGCCAATGAAGAAGTCTATCGCTTTATGCGAACCATCAACAAAGTGCTACGCATTGCCACCGCTAAAGGAAAAGATCCAGAAGCAGCCCTCCAACATTTTCTGCGCGAGTACAGGAGCACCCCCACACAGCACCACACAACGGTCCCCGTGGTCACTCATGCTGACTGGCCCACGGCGGGACATGTTACCCATGACAGACACCTGGGCTCCTGAGCCGTATGACCCACAAGCAACACAAGAATGGAGGCGCATCAACAACGACCGAGCCAGCCGGAGACGGAAGGCTCACTCCCGGCTACTAGTTCCAGGGGACTCCATACTGATATGAACCATGCGACCCGGAGGAAAGTTCTGCACCCCCTATGAGGTCGAGCCATGGGTCGTGAAGTCTACAAAGGGCACCGCTTAGGGTGACCAACCGTCTGTAAATTTCACGGACCGTCCGTAATTGGGACCTCACGTCCGTTGTCCGTGAGGATCCCTTTTACGGACGCCTTTTGTCCGAAATTTGGGCCTTGCAGGGAGCAGCATTGCTCTCTTGTGAGAGGCCCCACCCCCCTGATGGGGCCGCCTCGCGCTCCTCCTGGAGCACAAGAGCAGCCCCACCCGTCCATTGTCATTCTGTATGCGACTGATTGCCACATACAGAATGACAATATGGCAGTCTGGGGGTGTTAAAGCATGTGGTGGCCTCCTCCTACCTTAGAGTACAGCAGGGCAATCTGTTAGAAATAAGGTAAAACGCACATGCTGCAAAGTGAAAAAACTGTTTATTTAAAGAAGTCTGAAGAACAAGTTAAAAAGAAGGGGTTATCGTTCTTTTACTTTCCCATCATTTTAGAGTGAGGTATTTTCAATATTATATTTAAAAAAGCCCTCGTTACTGCTTTTTTTTATTTTAAGCAACTAACATCCATTGACAAAGCCAATAGTCCTGACATCTTGTTGGTGTAATGATACTTGCTTTATTATACATCTGGATGCAATGACAAAAACAACATGATACCCGTCGGGCAGAAGACTATGCTAAGAAAGATTTTTTTACCTAGGTGTTTTAAACCACGCCCTTAATTACATCGAACACACACTTTAAAGAGACCCCCAAGTTTTTTTTACACCACTTGAAGGCGTGGAAACGACACCATGTCACAGTCACCTCACATCCTGGCACTGTGCATCATGCATGACTCATGATTTCTAATTTTTCAGATTGCCTATGTGCAGGGGCATAGTGAACTCTCCCCACCCCTTGTTTTAGGAACTAGAGCGAGGTGAAGTTCTTGATGGGCCTCTTCTGTCTGTGACTCTGCAGACAAAGGCTCAGCTCATAATGTGAGAAGGTGGGAAAGTAAAAAAGTAAAGAAATGTGTGAATGGCTAGATGGTTTACTGAAAGGATGAATGGATGAATGAAAGGGTGAATGGATAGATAATGAAAGAAAGGATGGATGGATGAGTGAATGAGTGGAAGTATGGATGAGAGAAAAGGTAAATAGATGGATGTATGGGTGGAAGGGTAGATGATGGGCAAGTGAATGGATGTATGGATGAGTAAGTGAATGGATGGCTGAATGGGTGAAAGGGTAAATGGCTGGATGGGTGAGTGAATAGATGGATGGGTGGAAGAGTGGATGGATGAGTGTACGGATGGATGGGGTGAAAGGGTGGGTAGATGAATAATGGATGGATGAGTGAAAGGGTGGATGAAGGGATGGATGAGTGAAATGATGGATGGAATGATAAATGGTGGATAGGTTTGCAAATGGTTGAATATGTTTGGATATAGATGGGCACACAGATGGAAGGACAGAATGAATGGTGAAAGACTGAATGATTGATGAAAGAATGATTACACATTGTCTTTATATAATGTGTGTGTGATGTAACGTACTCTGACACCCTGCCCTACATACTTGGGATGAGTAGCACTATAGAAGAAATTAAATACACGAGAGACGGTCTAAGTGAAGATGAGGGGCACCATTGAAGGGTGGTAGCAAGGCCGGACTGGCCGGACCGGGCATTGGGTGTTTCCCTGGGAGGCTGGAAAGGGGGGGGGCGGTTTTGTTACTGGGGGCTGGCACTGCAAACCTCCTTGTATATACAGTATTTTTCAATCAACAATAAAAGCGGCCTCACTTATATTCAGGTGTGGTTCACCATTGTCTGGTGACTAATGTACTTGCTGGAGCGAGATGTAAATTTATTTTGAATCGTCTAAGGTAGCAAGCTGCGGCCATACTGAAAAAACGTGACGTGCACGGTTGTCTCAACCTAATATAAACTTATTTTGACTTTTACTTAGGTGGTTGTCTATTTACTTACTTATACACTATTGCGCGACCACCTCTGACGTGTCTGTAAAACTTAACTTTTGTCCCGAAGTTTTGTCCTGTATTTTGACCCTTTGTCCTGAATTTTTGTCCTGAATTTTGTCCCTTTGTCCTGAATTTTTACACTCTCCGTCCTGAATTTGCACCTATGCCAGTTGGTCACCCTAGCACCGCTGTCACAGTGGAGAAAAGTAGAGAGGTCATTACACGCAATGTTTCCTGGTTCAAACAAATACCGGCGACAACTGGCGCAGATCCACAGCCAGAATGTCCGATGCTCATGGAAACGGAGTCAACCGTGATAACAGCTGACCCGAGTGGATCACCGGCCACCAGCCGTGGGCCGCCATCAACATCAGGCAGGGCAGGAGGTTCTACACCCGATTACGGAAGCCGTCGGCCAATGATTTGGAATGGGATGTAGCAGTCTAGTTTTTCTGCCCTCGGGCAGAAACAGGAAGCCCCCCCAAACAGTGTATCACTCTCTGGCCAGGCGTGGCCAGAGAGCTTAAATAAACGGGCCGGGGTCACTCGGGACTTCCGGCCCATACCAGCCTAACACTGTGTGGTTGTCCGTCATTTGTCTGTGCCCCCAACAGTAATGTCAAGTTTTTTTAATATGGGGATGTCGTATTTGTCAGGGACAATTCCTTCAAATAATACGCAATGAGATGCTTTCTCATGTTGATCAATGAATGTTTTTAATTTGTAGAAACATGTATTCTCTAAGACCAAATGCAGGGTATTTTTTTTAACGAAGTTCATACAATAGAGTACACCATTCCTAAGGAAAACGAGGGTTGCACAATGCTGGCTTTTAGCAGAGCAGATTGTCTGTTCTTTTGAGCTGGAGACCTCTACAGTTCAAACATTTAACTCTGAATTTCTCCGAGTTTACGCACGAACTTTAAACAAGTTGGAAACAGTGAGCAGAGATCGCCTCTCCCTGTTTCCTACGTGGCCTGTCTAAAGTGCATGCATCAACTCGGACAAATATTGAGGAAAAGTTTTGAATTTTAGAGCGAAAATAACAGGTGCGTGACTCAGAGCCATCATGATATGCCCCTGCATGCCATATTATGAATGGCTGGCCTGGCTTGGCACAGAGCGAAGCACCTGTTTTTTTGTAGTTGAAATGACGACCATAGATTTAACTCTGAATTAATTCATGGACTTCAGAAAGTGCATCTCTGAAACAGGGAAAGACAATCAGTGCTCACTGTTTCACACATGTGCTGTCTGGAGTTGGTGCAGGTCAGTGTTACAAGCATGAGCTTTGGACATTACAAACGCATAGAATCAGGTACTTGCCTGAATGATATATTTCGAATACTTGTCAACAAGGACGCACAGATACTTGGGTGTTCCTTGGTCGTCAAGCACGGGTCCCAGAATGTCTACAGATACTTCTTCCCAGGGGTTACTTGGTTGGGCAAACTTTCCTAATGCAGGCCTTAACGGTTTCAGAATTTTAACCGCTCCTTGGCATTGGTCATAATGTCTCTTCTGGCCACCCGTGTATTATTCACTCCTTGACTTCCCGCATGTCACCGTTCTCTTCGTATGCTTTGGTCCACTCCTGATTGCTTATCACAATTTCGGCGTCTTCCATTACTGCTACCATTTCCTCATTTTCTGCCATCTGGTAGGGGGCTCTTTCCATTGCTGACACTCTGCTGAGGAAGTCTGCTACCTTGTTTTGTGTCCCCGGTATGCATTCCACATCATACCTCTACTCAAGCAGTTTCAATGTCATTTTGGCAATGCGTGGCGTGGCACTCTCATGCCCACTCGAGGTGAGCACTTTGACCAACGGCTTGTGGTCTGTCTTTAGTTGGAATCTCGTTCCCCATAGGAATCGGCGGAACTTCCCCATGGGCCACACTGCCGCCAGCATCTCTTTTTCAATCACACTGAATTCATGTTCCGTGGGCGATAGGGATCTTGAGGCAAAACTGAGTGTCTCTATCGATCCATCTTTCCTCTCCTGCATGAGAACTGCTCCTAGTCCTTTCTCGCTGGCATCCATTGTTAGTATCGACTGTCCAAGAGGATCGTACCCCTGTAGTGGTACAGCTTGACTGATGTTATTCTTCAAGGTCTCAAATTCCTTTTGAGTCTCTTCTGTCCACTTGAACACTGTTTTATCTCTTATCAGCTGTCTCAGGTGGTGCGTCTTGGTGGCAAAGTGTTGCACAAATTTGCTGTAATATTCAGCCATCCTCTAAACGCCGGACACCGCTTGTCTTGAGCCGCATGTGCAATACTTCCGCACCTGTAGCACGCTGTTTTGCTTTCTTTGTTCTGTTTCCACGGTTGTCCGGGTTTCCCCATCCACTTACTCGTTCCTTTTCCTTCTACCATCGTGGCCTTACTCCTTCCTGGTGACTCCGCGTCATCCACTTTGTTCACCGTGGTCTGGGCATGGGTACCAGGTTCTGAAAGACCCTTATTCCCTCTGGGTTTTGGTTGTGCAGGAGTATCCTTCTCTTTCGCGCGCTGGGGTAGGCTTCCCCATTTTCGTCTTCTAGAGCTTCTATATAGTTCTTGAAGTACTCTCTCCAGTCTACCCACTTCATTTGGGGTTCTCCTGGCTTCTGTAAAAATGGGATCGGCATCGTGAGGGAGGGACGCTTGTGCGCTCATTGTGGAGCGTCTTTCTGGTTCCGCCCCTAAACCTCTTGGGCTGCCTGGCGCGTTCGCGCTTTCGCCTTGTGCCTGGTTTGGTCGGGGCTCTTCTGTTCCCCCTTCTCTGCATCTGGCTTGCTCTGCCAGGGTCCTCGCGGGTTATTGCTGCACTCTCGCCGTTCTTTCTGCATACAGCAGTGTCAGGTCCCTTACTTGTGGGTGGTGTTCTCCTTTCTCTGCGCACTTCTGCTGCGCTCTCCCACAGTTCTGAGCTGCTGCGACGCTGTCCTCCTGCTTGCAGCTCCACACAATGGCCTCTGGCCTGGTGTCATCTGTCCAGCTGGTCCTCGTGGCAGTGTATGGCTAGACTGTGTCTTCTGTGCTGGTGCGGGGTACTGTCAATTTCTCCCTCTTCACACCGTTTTTTTTTTCTTTTGTTTTCCTGGTCTGGATCCCAGACCTCATCGCCACTGTAAAGAGGCAGATTTACCCCACAGTAATGATGACCACAAGGCTCCAAATGAGGGTTAAACTATTTTAATTAGGAACTCTTACGGGAGAGCGTCGAGCGTCCGGCGTCTCAAAACACGTTCACTCTCTCTCTGCGCGCATGTGCAGATCCTACCTGCTCTCATTCTCGCACGCTACGTCATGATGTGCGCACGCGAGAACGAGCGCAACACTACAGGTCATATTATGAAAGGGTGTGCTGATGTGCTATGCAGATATTTTGGAGACATTCACTGTTTAAAGTGCAAGCCTTAAATAAGAAATTCTCTCTTTGAGCTGTAGACAACACAGCTTAAAGCCAGGGAAGAGCACCCACTTCTTGCTTTTTCCAAGCTCTGCAGCTCATGCACTAAGTCAAATGTATGCATTTTAGACTATGCAATATGTCTTAAGTGTTGCACAGATCTGGTCTGAAAGAATGAAGGTGTTCATTACATGACTCTGCTATTACTGTAATTGTGCTTTGAGGCTAAGCCATGACAGTGACACTAAGTATTAGAACACTACTTCCTGTTCATTGGCACATGCTTGATGCATGGACTAGTCCTTGGGCTATTTCCAGGGTATTGTGGGGCACAAGCAGGGACCTACTAGAGTGCTTCTCTATTAGAATGCACTTTGCGGTCCCCCCGGGGCCTGGTTGTGGTTGGCAGGGCATGTTACTTTCGCCTCGCTGGAGCCTCCCTGGAGACCACAACTTCCTTAGTGCCAATATCGGCCCACTCACCAGCCCTCCCTCAGCAACATGCATGTATCATAAATAAGCAGACAAGACAACTTTTTGTTGTGATAAAATCGCTGCAGGTTTATTAGCATAACAAATGCCAACAAGGTGGGTTATCCTACAGACGATCCAAAGGCAAGCCGCCCCTCACGGCCTACCACCTGATGGGCCAACTTGCATCGTGGCCTTAGCCAATCGGTGCTTAGCGGTTGTGGGAGGGGATAGCCACTCCCACTTCCGGTGAACCATTAGTCCACTCTCCTGCTCATGCCCCCCCCCTACCAGGGGTGGAGCGTTCAAGCGACCCCCGGTTGTTCAGGTTTCCAACCGCCCGTAGGATAGACGGGGCGCCGTCGCACCCCTGGGTCCACCGCACAGACTTCCTGGGAATATTAGGCATCAGCACCCTTTGTGCTCCTGAAGAGGGTACCCCTGAGTACCTTTCCGCCTCTGGATCGCCCTGTAACTCCGCCTACAACACAAATAAAAAGGATTCGATCATATATCCCCCCTACCCTGAGACGCCGGGTAAGCGGTATGGAGGGAACGGCGTCAGGGTGAGGGGACAAAGAGGCCGCCAGGTGGGCAGGGGAGGAATATATACCTCTACCCGCCTCCCACCATGGCTGGAAGTGACGACCAGTACCCCTTAGGGTCGTGGGACACTGGGCTGCCCCATTTGCCATCTTGTGGCACTAATGGGTCGCCCTCTTATGAGTGTCCCCTAGGGGGACGTGTCGGTCGGCCCGCATAGTGCCAATATCGTCCCACTCACCAGCCCTCCCACAGCGACATGCATGTATTATAAATAGGCAGACAAGACAACTTTTTGTTGTGATAAAATCGCTGCAGGTTTATTAGCTTAACAAATGCCAACAAGGTGGGTTATCCTACAGACGATCCAAAGGCAAGCCGCCCCTCACGGCCTACCACCTGATGGGCCAACTTGCATCGTGGCCTTAGCCAATCAGTGCTTTGCGGTTGTGGGAGGGGATAGCCACTCCCACTTCCGGTGAACCATTGGTCCACCCTCCTGCTCACCCCCCCAATGAGGGGCGGAGCGTTCAAGCGACCCCCGGTTGTTCAGGTTTCCAACCGCCCGTAGGATAGATGAGGCGCCGTCGCACCCCAGAGTCCACCGCACAGACTTTCTGGGGATATTAGGCCTCAGCACCGTTTGTGCTCCTGAAGAGGGTACCCCTGAGTACCTTTCTGCCTCTGCGTCCTGTAACTCCGCCACAGCCCTGGGTGTGGTGACCGTCGCAGCCAGGGCCCCCCACCAAGGCCGGCATTCCTACTTACATTCTGCTATATCTAGGGCCTCTCCCCTAACTAGCACAAAGGATCCAAGTTTATACTGGGCAGATGCACCCCTCGTTCTCCACACACCCTGTGAATTTGGCGTGTAGCACCCAGGTCAATGAGGCCAAGTCTCCTCTGCCCAGAGGATTTACTCATAGCGCAGAACTACCTGCGCGCAGGCTCCCTGCCTCCCTTGCCAGGCTCCCTGACACAGGAAACCAGGGGTGATTTCTGCCCACCGACATTTACCAGTCCACCACTGGTTGCTAATTTGCCCCATGTGGTCATTGTGGTCTTCATCCCTGGTTCATACTTTCCCACCTAGACCAGCTAACTTCATAGTTATTTTCAATTCATCCCTGGTGCCCATAGAATGGTGTCACACAGGTTTGAGGGAATAAATGTGTTGTGTCCAAAATTAGACACTGCACCAAATCTTGAAGTGCCAACCTAATGATGCCCGGACCCAGTTGTCCACCTGCGACCCTTGATACTCCTACCAGAAATGGTGAACAAACTACGAGATAGTGTGTCACATGTTTAGCTATATTTATTTATGGCGGATTCGCTGAGACCCATCTGTGTACCTGCCAACGCTGTGTCCCCCACTTCAGCTCTATAAAACCATTGTCCGTCCTTCAAAGAAACCTGCAGCCTGGTTTTGCGTGGGGGTATTGGGCCCAGCACTCCCCGTCTAAGTTACTAACCTTGCTCTCCCTCGCAGGCTCAGCTCTTGTGAGCGGCTATCCATGCCCCGGTGAGGCGTATCAAAAGGCCAATTCCCACCTTAGGAGCTAACCTGCCCTGGGAAAAGTGCCCTAGCGACGGGTGTCCATGTGTCTTTGATGTATAAAAAAGGGGGAAACGGTACAAAAGGGGGTGGTAATGGACGAAGCATCTGAACCAATCAAACACTCACACCCAGTCAAAAGATCTGGGTTTAATCCATCACACCGTTCTTTAGCCCACTCTGCCACCCTAGTAAGTAGAGGGAAACACATGAATGCAAAACACTTGACCATTTTGGGCAGTCGGACAGCCAAAACAATGTTCTTCAATATTGTAGCCAAATTAAGTTGGCCCCACGCTCACCTCAACATATTGCGCCTAAACCCAAAATTGTCTGGCTGCTACTGCCAGAGCCTGGCTATAGGACGGGACATGGTCTGTCTTGGCTAATCTCGAGGATCCCTCCCTTGTTGCATGATGCGACCCTTAACATATTCCATTAGTTGGACAGCCCATTGTCTGGCCGCTAGCTTCTCTGGCATGAGTATGAGGCCAGTAAAGTTTTGCATCGGCAACGTCCCTTTTAATACTTTGTAGCCTATCACCTCGTGCTTATCACTTGTACTATTCGTCCCCCTTTGCCTGGCACTCGGAGGACCCTATGAAGTCTACAACACACACCCTATACAATTGTATATACTTGTTGTGCAACTAGGGGAACTGTTACTTCCTCACTCGTACTTCCTGGCGAGTGAAACTACAAAGGAAACATTACTATACTACCTGAATAACAAAGAAGTAACATGCTGTCTAGGTGAGATATTACCATTGGACTTGGCCAGGGGCCCTCCACCGTGTGTCAACCCAAGTTGATAAAATATTGACTGTTTGCCTGCCCACATCCGGACCCTACAAGGAAAAGAGCCAAAACAATTGCCTACCTGGCCAACACGCACAAACCTGTGTCCAGAGGAAAGATAAATTAGAGTCTGAATTATATCCGCCAGAACGTAAGCTAAGCCAGACTAGAAGGTCCTAGAGGGGTCAGGCTGGAAGAGGTATCTGTGGCTAACTCTGGGCAAAATTCTGTGTAAATTGATCCCGCCTCACCATATTGCCCATGGGCCTGAGAATCAGAAAATTGGCGATGCTGTACGCAACTTATGTGAGTTTCACAGTGTGGGCCAAAAGGGTGCTTCGGAAGTCCAGACTTGACCAGACCGATGTCCCTGACCACCCGGACAGGCCCTTTCCCCTGCTGTGTGCCCTTATAGTGTGTCACAAGTCCTGATCTTCAGATAACTACTGGGAAAGACCCCAGGGCACCCTCCTAATGATTGCCATACCTGACTTCTGCCAATCTACCCGACATTGTCCCCTCAGTCATCTATCATTTGAGGCCAGGTGGATTAAGGAAATAAGCACCACTGGGCAGACGTGTAAGGATGTCATGGACATTGCACAACCGCTACACTTTCCTGCTTCCGTTCCCACCTGTCCTACTCCGAGTGGTGCCTGCGAACTTGATCCGATTGTCCTGCTCCAAGCCCTGGCAGGCCGGACTGCTAGGCGTGGTTTGATCATTATAGCATAAAACCCGTGCATTTCTGGCAGAGAGAAAATTCCATGAAAACAGCCCCTAACCAGCACAGACCAGTAAGCCTATTGCTAACTCGATCACCAAGATCAGAGCCCCTTACTTGGGCACCAGCTGCTGTACAAAAGAACACGTTCCAAAATGCACATGGGATGCATGATATGCCCAGACACACCAATTGTATAGAAGAAACGCATATCCAATTTGTCACAGGGGATGCTAGATTTGCCCACACTCTGCCATTGCTTACCGAGCGAAAACCCCAATTGATATACTAGTAAATCAACAAATTGCCCAGACTCAGTTGTTTAAAAGAGAAAACATCCCATCATTGCACAGGAGCAACCTGTTCTGCTCAGAATCACCTGTTGACTACCAATGTATTACTTCTGTGGGGCGTAACCTGCGCACCCCACAACAGGGACAGCAATGACTCTTGGGGAGAACCTGGAAGTCCCAGACCCTGGCTCACTGCCCCCCCCCCCCAGTGTGCATGGCCCTAATACCTGTTGATTGTTCAGGTGGCCCCCCATATGAGTCAGGCAGTTCTCCAGTGCGGTTCCTGCATGCCATTAGAAGCCCCGCCCTCCCCCTCATATAACAATATGAATTGTTTACCCTGAGACTGGGGCTATCACTGCCCCGTTGCTAAGGCCAAGCCTGACTGTCAGTTACGTGAAGTCATTAGTCCATATACATTCTCGTAAGAGTAGCGCGGGGAATACCTTTGCATACCTCTAGCGCCTGAGGCAGTAGTGTAGTGATGTGTCTTGCTACTAAGTCAATTATTCAAGTGTGAAGCCGAAAGAACTCCTCACCGTTCTCCCCTTGAGAGGCACATACAAACTCAAAGTCTGCTCTCTCTCTTATCTGATGAAGACCTATCGTTACAGCTAGATCTAATCTCCTTGACTATGGGAGTGTGCATCACTTTACTCTTGTAACACACTGTATGCTACCTCTTAACCTTATTATTGCTTCCGGTACTTGCCCCAGTGCCACCATTGCCTACGCAATCTACAGTACTTGTAATTGACTGCCTGCCAAGTATCCGAATAATTTGCCTCCACTTGAACTTTGTCCGCTTCTGTAACTGAGCATTCAAGTCACTCCTTCCTCCTGAATGCACCCTATGCTAGTTCTTGTCTTGATTGCTCACGTTAGACAGTTTTCCTTATGCAACTAAGCCTTTTCCCTTTGTGAGGTGTTCACTTGTGGTGCACTCCTGCCACAGCTCTGATCCTATTCAGAAGTGTTCTGACACCTTCCGGTAACGTCTGCATTAATTAAGGGCCCAAACGGTATGCCCACCAGTGCCTAGCCCTGGACAGGAATTGCCAAAAGCCTTCCTGTAGAAAGCGGAGGAAGGTAGGTGGGCATTAGTTATATCTCGTGAAGCAGATAGTTGCCGTATTTGACCCGCGGGTTGTTGCCCCAAAGAAACATACCAACCCATGTATTTCTGAGCAGAGGCACCTGGACGAGTTCTGGGTGGTGTGACTTGTGTGAAACCCCCCCAATTTCCCACTAAGAGTTACATGTGTAGGTCAAACCGATTTCTGAGACCGAAACCGTACCTCATATTTGTTGGTGGAACATAGTAACTACTGCGAAATGGGAGAGAGGTTCACAAACTCGGATTCTGTTCCTTGCTACAGGAGTAGCTAACGAAGGTCCCTGCTTTATTCTACTGGACCCCTTGGTGGAGAGAGTTACCTGCGTGGCCGCAGAGGAGGCGAGAGGCGGGGCAAGCGGGACTGCGAGGACCAGCATTCCTGCCAAACACCGACAGCTGGTTCCTCTTCCCGCCCGAGCCGCGCCCCCTCCCAGTGACACGCCTCCTGCCTGCCTGACAGCTATTTACCTCTCGCGGCCCCCGCTTCGCGGGAGCCGCTCGAGAGAGGTTCACAAACTCGGATTCTGCTCCTTGCTACAGGAGTAGCTAACGAAGGTCCCTGCTTTATTCTACTGGACCCCTTGGTGGAGAGAGTTACCTGCGTGGCCGCAGAGGAGGCGAGAGGCGCGGCAAGCGGGACTGCGAGGACCAGCATTCCTGCCAAACACCGACAGCTGGTTCCGCTTCCCGCCCGAGCTGCGCCCCCTCCCAGTGACACGCCTCCTGCCTGCCTGACAGCTATTTACCTCTCGCGGCCCCCGCTTTGCGGGAGCCGCTCGAGAGAGGTTCACAAACTCGGATTCTGCTCCTTGCTACAGGAGTAGCTAACGAAGGTCCCTGCTTTATTCTACTGGACCCCTTGGTGGAGAGAGTTACCTGCGTGGCCGCAGAGGAGGCGAGAGGCGCGGCAAGCGGGACTGCGAGGACCAGCATTCCTGCCAAACACCGACAGCTGGTTCCTCTTCCCGCCTGAGCCGCGCCCCCTCCCAGTGACACGCCTCCTTGTCAACTATCAGCGGGCCCGGTAACGCGCATCGCGGGACGCGCGCGGGGCGGAGCTCGGGGCGAAGACCGGGCAAAGAGCGGGCCGTTTGAGGCCGTTTGAGGCCGTTCGAGAACGTGCAAGACCGGACCGGGCCCTTACTCTAAGCCCTGCCCAAACGGACCACAACTGTATGTAGCCACCTAATTTATCGACATTGACATTGTTCATTCACAAGCTACCCACAAAGACTCAGTGACTTGCACTCACCAAAAATGAATACGAGGGGTAGCAAAGCAAAAAAGGTGAAAAAAGTTGGGGTCGGCGAGCAGCTGTTTGGGCCCATGGATGACTTTATTACAAAGGCAAACTCTTTCATCGACCAAAGTATTAGTCTGATTGAGGGTAGAGTATCCACCGATCTTGCCATTGTAAGACGATCATCCATGGGTCTATTGGCTGTAGCAAGAACTCCCGAGACAGAGGGTATTCTAGCGCAATCATTACAAAGTAATAACAGGCTCAGCCTTCCGAACGTCGTAGACCTCTCAGCCTCCCAACTCTCCTTATCGATTTCAGATTCTGATCTAGAAAAAAAAACTGAAATCCTACCCGAACACACCCCAGAGGAAGTAAGACAAGCAAGAGGGAGGAGGGAGGGGGCCATTAAGAAAAGAAAGGAAAAGGAAAAGGTAGATAAATCTACAGTCAAGGATATGGCTGACCTAACTGAAAGTTCAAACCCGGTAGGGCCTACTCTCCAAACAGCTGATGTTACTGACCACCACGTGCTGATACATCATTCCCCACATAATATACCAGATACTATTACACCAGGTTCCCCTGCTTTTTTTTCTCCCAGTAAAGAACCTGACACTCCTGAGCTGGTAAATAAGATAGCTCTACTATTAAATTCTTTCTTCCTTCTGTGGTATATAAATAAATAATACCGGATCTAGGTTTGTCTGGATATAGCAATAACAGATAGCTCAATAAATAAGAGTCAAGATTCGAGGTAGTAGGAGTTTGCAGGTTTATTACAGCATAAAGGACAGGAACAGGACAACCTGCACAGGAATAGGATGGCAGCTGCCTGGGGAAAGGACTGGCGTAAGGGATAACATTTAATAACAGTGCACAAGCATATATAGTAAAACAGTTGCATTACAGTACATATGATAGGCGGAGCAGTGGGTGGAGCAAAGGGTGTGACGCGTAGCAGTCGCGAAAGATAAGGGTGAAAGTGGGTGTAACAGGGCGTATACATAGACATGTGATGCAAACGTAACAGAATATGTCATGAATGGGGCGGAAACATGGAGGGGGCTACCTAAGGAGCCGGGACCTCTAACCTAATGGTGCGCGCAAACTGGCAATGACGTGTTACTAGGAGAAGCTGGGGCTATGAACTCTGTGCTAGGAGCAGAGACTGAAGTCTGGAGGGTCGGAGCGACATGTACCTAAACCCTATCTAGTATCTGATGTTTAGAGAACATGTTGATATAAACTAGAAGTCAGGAGGGGAAAGGCTAACAGACACTAAGACTGGAGCATGCATTATTCTACATGTAGTGCGTGATGAAGAATATTAAATGACCATTAATACAGTATT
Organism: Lissotriton helveticus; assembly: GCF_964261635.1. Classification (NCBI taxonomy): domain Eukaryota; kingdom Metazoa; phylum Chordata; class Amphibia; order Caudata; family Salamandridae; genus Lissotriton; species Lissotriton helveticus. The sequence continues at coordinate 2,115,673,547 of NC_136067.1, forward strand.
TCTCTTACATGGAGCCGTAAAGGCTAGACAATGACGGGAACTATTGATGCGATTCAGTAGCTTTAGGAATGCAGAGAAGGAGGGCTGGACTGATAACTAGAATCATAACATACTCTTGGCAGACTCGAAGGCAGAGCCAGGCTGAACCGGGCACTGTGAGGCAGGAAGTAAGTGAAGGGTCAGGAACACAGGTGGGGGCTGTATCGCTCCTCAGCGGGGCTCAGGAGACAGGAGCTGAATCTGGTGTCCGGGCCCTTTTGAGGCCTAGAAACGGGGACTCTTCAATGCATTAACGTGCACACTGTGAAACGTGGCAACATAACTTTACATAGGCCTAACATTCGTTGTATTCACGAAGACTGGTAACTGACATACTAGAGATGGACACAACTGTAATTGCGTCTTTAATCAAACATGGGGAATAACATATGCATATTAATCATGCACACATAACATATGATGGAAGACACGTAGGGACACAGAACATGGCAAAATTCACTTTTCCACATTCCCTCCTTGTCACTACGTTTCCATCAGGAAACATCAATATTCATGATACCATCTATCATTTCATACAGTATCATTTGCTCGTCTCGAATTCTTTTTGAACGGGATTTAGAACGGGACCTGGGACTAGGAATACATGATGTAGCACAAATGCCGCAAATCGCAGGTCCACATTGTATACAGAGGCAGCAACTGAATATGATCGCTACTGCAATACCTAGAAATGACAATACTTTCCATCCCCAGGCGGAAATTATACTCCAGAGCCAACCGGACCATGTCCAGGTGCCTGGATTCTGGTGTAACAGATGGGCAATTTTATGAAGTCTGGTTATAGCTGAATAAACAGACGGCGCATTATTTGGAATGAAAATGCAGCAACTAGATCCGATGACTCTACATGCCCCGCCCCTATCGGCCAGTATGACGTCAAGGACGAGACGATTTTGCAAAACTACAAATCTCATAGCAGATTGTTCTTCGGTTAAGTTACCTAGGGCAGAGGCAGTCTCATTAACTACAGCTTCAAGGGTTCTGGTTAACCTACGGATTAGTTTACTATTCTGGATAGGTCCTATAAAGAAGAAGAAACCTCTATTGAAATCTGTATACTGTTCTAAAGCAGTTTCAGTATAATCGACAATTGGGGACTCGATCTCCCTTCTATGTCTAATGTGTACTAGATGTGTGTTTCTATGATAATCAGATGGGGCTAAGAAAACTGGTGGCAGTAGGAAGGCAATATAACAGGTACCATCCCAATCAAGGGGCAGACGAACATATGCGGTTTGACCACAAATAAAATATGAATGACGTGAAGCTTTGAAAATAGATTTCCCACTGTCACTATACTTGACAATAGTAGTACAATCACTATGTCCTACATGTACGGAACCATTCTTTCGGACACATAATTCGCCTTTGACTGGTAGTGCTGAAATTGCAGGTAAGTCTGGAGTAGTATCAGACTGAACATTCAGGACCATAAAATTCGAAGAATAATTACCTAAATTATACACTTCATTTTCTAGATCTAACCCGGTTCTATGGGAAAGACCTTGCTTGTCTGGAAAACAGGTACTGTTTAGAAGGGACATATCTGTTGAGGATGACGTTAACGTGGACCATGCTCCACACGAACCATTATGTGAAAATGGATAAGGAAAGAGTGGCAGAACTCCTTTCAGTGTCTGGAAAGGGGGGAGTCGACCACATACCCAACAATTAGTGGCATTGCTGGTCTGGTGTGAGTAATGTAACATGCGGATAAAAGAATTATTGCGCATAGCAAGGCGGTAAGAGAGTTCATGAGGGGGCAGATCACTAAACGTGTGCTCTACCGTAACATTAGTAGACTTATTTACATGAGAATCTGGAAAATACAGGTAAAATGCATAACTTGTACAGGAAATCATAATGCTGAGAAACAATATGAAACTTAGGAAAACGATACATCGGATTGAGTTTTGACTAGCTCTCTCACTATGGGGGTCTATTTTATACATGTCAGAAACAGTCTAACCGTTTCACCTAGGGGAGGACTTAGACAATCAAACTGGCTGACTTATTTTACTAGACCTTAACTTTTTCTTATACTCCTGTTGCGGAGTTGTCTCTAACAGGGAGGGTTCAGTAACAGTGTCTTTTGCGGGACAGTCCTTAAGAATAGTACTTTGGCAGTCTTTCAAATGATCTGAAATGTTCTTTGAAACGGGCTTCAATCCATAAAAATTTTTGATATGCGATAGATGCCCCCAGCCTTTGCGTCCCTCCAACTTCACGGCTGTACGGGTGGCCAGGAGGACCTGTCGGGGCTCCTTCCAGCGAGGCTCCAGCGGACTTGAACGATCGAAATTTCTCACTAAGACCATGGATCCGGGAACGATTTCATGCGGTGCCACCTCGGTATTGTCTGGAAATGCGGCGGCAACCTGTGAACGACAAGAGTTGAGGGCAGACATCAAGGAAGCTAGGTAATCTGTCAGCATATTACTTGAAACATCGGTAATACTTCGGGGTCTAGGTGTACCCCACATATTAGGGGGGCGGCCGAATACGACCTCGTACGGGGACAGACCTGATCTGGAATGTGCGACCATGCGCATATAGAACAAAGCGACTGGCAGAGCTACTAGCCAGTCCACACCTTTCTACATACTTTGGCGATGCGGATTTTCAGGGTCTGGTTATGTCTCTCTACTAGACCTGCTGCTTCAGGGTGGCGTACACAATGGAACTTCCACTGGTACCCTAACAAAAGGGAAATGTGTTTCATCAACTCAGATGAGAATGGCTGGCCGTTATCAGAATATACGACCCTAGGGAGTCCGTAACGTGGGAAGAATTCACGAACCAACTGCTTGGCAGTGGTCGTGGCTGTGTAATCCGGAACTGGATATGCCTCTGTCCACCTGGACAAAGCGCATACCACTACAAGAACATACTTGAAACCTCGACATCGCTCCATCTGAATATAATCCATCTGGAGGACTTCAAAAGGGTGGTCAGGAGGCTGGAATCCCCCTTGTTCCACCGGGACACTTTTACCTGGGTTGAACTGACAACATATCATACAGGTACGGACTTTCTGCTTGGCTGCAGCTCGTAAATGCTTGTTGAACCAAATGTTCTGGATACTATCTAACATAGCTTTTTCCCCTAAATGTGCTGGACTATGTGCGGTATTGATAATGACTTGAACCATAGAGTCGGGGAGAAACCATGTGGCTTTTCCCTTAGTCACCCATCCTTGATCTGTCTGGACCCCTCCTTGTTCGGACCATTTCTTGATTTCCTCGGGAGTAGCATGTAACTGGATATCTATTACCTCTTGAGTAGGGTCCTTAACTGTCATACATGTAGTCGGATCTGGAGTATGTGTCATGTTAACTGGAATGTCTGGAGTCTGAGCTGTGAGCTTGGCTGTGCGATCTGCTAGATCGTTACCTTGAGAAATAATGTCAGTGACTTTCGTGTGTGCCTTGCACTTCATGATGGCGATAGATGTCGGTAAGTGTATTGCGTCTAACAGAGCTTGAATAAGGAGACCATGCTGAATCTTGGTTCCATGAGAAGTCATGAAACCTCTCTCCTGCCAGAGCACTCCAAAGTCGTGTACGACTCCAAATGCGTAGCGTGAATCTGTGTAAACATTAACTTTGAGGTTCTTAGCGTGTATGCAGGCTTGAGTCAGAGCAACTAGCTCTGCTGCTTGGGCGGACAGAGTATCAATACGGTGTGTCTCTATAACTTCAGTGTCAGTGGTCACTGCATACGCGGCTACTAGATCTCCTGTACTTGTTCTCATGCATGAACCATCCACATAAAGTGTCAGGTCAGGGTCTGGTAACGGAATATCGGTCAGATCTTGTCTTGGCTTAGTCATAGTGTTAACTACTTCCACACAGTCATGTGTGGCAGGATTTGAAGTAACTGATGGTAACAGTGTAGCAGGGTTGAGAACGTTGCAGCGTCTGATTTCTATGTGTGGCTGGAACAGTGTCAATTCATAACCTGTTAAACGTGCAATTGTCAAGTGCTGAGTCTGTGTTCGGTTTAAAAGAACTTCCACGGAGTGTGGAACCTGTACTGTCAGGGAGTGTCCTAATACTATGGAATCACTTTGTCTGATAGCTAGTGCTGTGGCTGCAACTGACTTGAGGCACGCAGGCAGAGCCTGGGCTACAGGATCTAATGTGCTCGAAAAATAAGCACAAGGCTTGTATTGTCCTGCTTGATCTTGTGTGAGAACAGATAATGCTGTACCTTCACGTTCAGTAACGAAAAGTGTAAAAGGCTTACTGTAGTTCGGTGTAGCTAGAACTGGAGCTTGACATAAAGCTTTCTTTAACTCATTGAAGCTAAGTGTATGTTCAGATGTCCAAGGGAGGACAGTCGATACGGCTGCCTCCTGGGTCGTTAACTGTATCAGTGGCTTGGCTAGGAATGCATACTGAGGAATCCATTGTCTGCAATAAGAAGTGAGGCCGATAAAAGCACGTACCTCCTTCTGGGTCTTTGGCTGAGGAAGACTCGCTATTAACCGGATACGGTCAGGTGTCAACTGCCTACCCCTCTTGGACAGTAAGTGGCCTAAGTAGATCACTTGCTGGACACAGAATTGAAGCTTTGAAGGGGACACCTTGTGCCCCATCTCGGCAAGGAAATACAAGACTGTAAGTGATGCTTGCTCGCAGTCACGTTCAGAACGGGCTGTGATCAGTAGATCATCGACATACTGGAGCAGGGCAGTGTCAGTTGGCATGTGAACATTATCAAGTTGTCTCTTAAGTGCTTGACTGTAAATACTAGGACTTTCTGTGAAACCTTGAGGAGCTCGTGTGAACTGGTAGCTCCTTCCATTTAAACAGAATCCGAAAAGAAACTGGCTGTCTGGATGAATTGGAACACTGAAAAATGCGTTCTTAAGGTCGATTACAGTAAAGAACGTGGCTTCGGAATCAATGGCTGTCAATAGGGAAGAGATATCTGGAACAACTGGGTACTGGGGAATTATACATTTATTAAGTTCTCGTAGGTCAATCACTAATCGATATACTGGGGGTGCATTTGGATCAGTACGTTTCATGACTGGAATGATCGGAGAATTGCATACATTGGAGTCAGTTTCTACAACTACTCCTTGAGCGATGAGCTCGTCAATAATTTTGGATAAGGCTGCTACAGCCTCAGGTGGCAATCTGTACTGTCTGATTCGTGGTAACACTACACCTGGCTTGAGAGTCACACGATGGGGTGTGATTTGCATGTAACCTACATCAGTTGGACCTTGCGCCCATAAATGCTGTGGAACATTGGACAATCTTGGATCAAAATCACGTAAAACATAGTGACCCTTAAAGTCACGTAGGAACAGACGTATTCCCTCTGGGGAACAACAAATGACTGCACCTAATTCTTTCAATGTTTTAATGCCTAATAAGTTTTCTGGGCATGACTTCGTAAGTAACAGGTCAGTAGTACGGGACAATGGACCTACTTCTAGGGTAACTGGTTTTGATATTTCATTTACAATGGGTTTTCCTGAAAATCCAAGGGAAACATTTCTAGAGCCTGAGAGCGGAGCCCCTGGAACTTCGGCGTGACTAATTGTGGTCCTACTTGCCCCTGTATCAATCAAAAACTTTCTGTCTTTCCCTAATACTTGACTGTGAACATAGGGACCTTCTTGATCTACAGGTATCTCGATGAGAGGCAAGCCTACCTCCCTCTCTAGGCTGTTTCATGAATATGGCTGATACTCTGGATACTCAGACTGTGCATACTGGTACATCTGCTGTGTAACATGCTGTGTTGCAGCAATAGGCTGCGGTGCTGGAACTGTCTGTTGTGCATTCTGTGGCTGAGGAGTCTGTGAAACTTGGTCTTGTCTAGGTGGACGTGGTCTTTCTTTAGTCTTACCGGTAGCTATGTTGTGTTTCAGAACTGCACACTCGTTTATATAATGACCTGGCTGTTTACAATAGTTGCAGGTCCCTTTAACGGGAGCTGCAGGATGACTGGCTTGATTCGGACCCCTCTTCTGGCTGTCTTGTGGAATAGATTGTGCAACTAATACTTTCATTTTCGTGTCTTTCATACGTTTCCTTTCGTGATCTTGTTCTTCTCTGATTCTATTCTGGTGATATTGGAGCATCTGGAGCATTTGGGACGGGGTATTGGCTTGCCAGGTACTTTCGACTTTCAAAACTCGATTTTTAACTTGAGGACTTGAATTCTCGACTAATTTAGTAACAAAGAGATGAGGGTATGACTCACTACTGGTCTTGAGGCCACTGTTGATGCTAAAGCATTTCTCAAATCTAGAATAAAAATCACTAATGTCTTCGTCTTGTTTCTGTTTACAGGCTGAGATTGCATCCCAGTCTTCCTTTTTAGTTGTTAACAATCTGGGTAAAACTTGAATCAATAATTCAGGTAAATCTTTACATTTATCTCCAAGACCGGTACCTGGTACTCGTGCCTTATCTTCAGCTTCTAGAACTGCCCAATCGATCTTTTTCTCTCCCACCTCCCATTCTTTTTCTTTGAGTTTCTCATATACCCCTGCGGGCAACAGGACTTTTAACATTTTAATAATATCTGGATACGTGTATTCTCCCATACGGAGCATGTCTTTTAATTCTCGGTGGAACCCTGCTGGATCTTTATCATGACAGGGAATTAATTTTTTCATCTCTAAGAGTTCCATCTTTGTGATCGGAGTGTAAACAAACACTCGTTCTAGTTCGCCACCCGTTCCTCTAACTGGGTGGACTTCTCGTAACGGATTCTGTCTGTCTATGTAAAAGGGTTTACTTTCTGGGGGTGAGACATGAACAAAATGCGGGTTCAGAAACGTTCTATATTTGTGGCGCTGTTCTAGAATAACACTAATCAAATCGGTACCTAGACCTTTCCATCTATACTGGAGTAACTCGTTCAGGATATCATGTAACGGACCTGGATCAGAGTGCTGACCCTCATACAGAGTAATGAGGTGCTGGATCATATACATACCCACCAGTCGCTGCTCGGCTGGGGGCAGTTTCAGAAACATTTGTGCCACTATTTCGTCTGGAAAAGTGGTAGAATCAGTAATCCATCGGACTGCTGATCGGGCTAGTTCTTGTTCATGCATAGTACTTAACTCACTGTAACCGATTCGTGATTTCAGAATGTGATCGGTAGCTTGAAATACTTGTTCTAGAGAACCTTGTTCTGGTGCTGGATGATGGAACACTTTCTTGTGTTCTGGACGTGAATGTCGGTCTGGAAATCTAGATTTTCCTACATACGCTATTCTAGTAGGATTCTCGTTGTCTACCTCTTCAGTATCAGAGTTACTTTCTTTCTCGCTTACTTGTGCTGCTTTACGTTGTTCGTGTAACCTTATTATTTCTTTACGGATTTTCTTGTACATACTCTCCATACCACTGATGGTCTTGTGCTTACCCTCGGCTATATTATCACTCCACTTTGTCAGGGCTTTCATTTCGGCCGGATCTTTGGACGGGTAATCTTGTTCTCTTATTAAACAATTGATCAGAAACTTCAATAACATGAGCTGGATCTCAGCTTTCCTTTGAGACATGGCTTCGCCAATGCTTTCTGGATCATCCCCTGTACGGATGAAACGATATATTCTGTCTAGATCTTCTTTCATATTCGGTAGGGTGACTAGATACTCGGTCACCTTTCTTACGCGTAATGAATATAAAACCATATTATCCTCGCCTGGGACTGGATCATAGCCGCATTCGGTAAGGGCTTTCCTTATTTCTGCAACAGACTGATATCTGGGCGTACGCTGTGCCGCTTGAGCATGTAATTCCACTAACGTTAAACGCTTGTGTGGCGGCGGGGTTCCTGGAGGACCTCCCCCCGCGGCTCCTAAACTAGAATCGTCGACTGATACTCTTCGTGCTGGCAGAGTGACTGATGTAGCGGTAACTTGAATTGCGGGCTGAACCAGGGGTGCCGTAACAGGTGCCCCGGTGACTGGAGGAGCAGGAATTGCATTATTTACAGGAGCTGGCAGAACAGGATTTGCATATTCTGGGACTGTGTCGTCCAAATAGGACGAGATAAAAATATCAGCTGCGGTCGGTTTGTGACGTAGCTTGGTCGGAACTAATGGTGGCGGGAAATTACTGGATGCCTCCGGGGTCGCTTTTGGCAAGCCCTCGGCAAGAAGAGGGTACATACCCTTAATAAGGGCATTCCTCTGTCTGTCTGACTGTTCGGCTTTAACTCGTCCACCTATTTCGATCAATTCCTTTTCTTGGGCTCGTTCTAAGGATTCTCTACTTAATTCTGACTTTCTGATTTCTTTTTCGGTTCTTTTATGAGATTCTTTGCGCCATAACTCGATGGCATCTTTCTGTGACTGTCTGGCTTTCTTTTTCCATAATGCTTCTTCTACTCTCATGATGCACTCGGCATCCCACGTACCTGATACGGGCCATCTATACTTTTCTTCCAACTCTTTGGTATACTCTACCCATAAATCTAGATATAATATGGCACTTATGCCATGCTTCTGATACATAAAATGACCTGGACTGTCCCTAGGCGGGACAGGAACTGCTTCTTCTAACAGACCCTTTCTAGTTTTTAACTGACGTAATCTCGAAAAGAGAGACATTGTAAACTTGAATCGGAACACAATACAATACACGAGGAACAATAACAATTGGGAGAACAATTCAGGCATACCACGACATTGAAAATACATTGAACAACATTATAACATAACAGTTCGGACAGAATATTACCTGGAATACTGAGAACAGAAACACATGAATTTCTCGAGAACGGAACAGACTAGAGTTACTGGATGCACTGCTGAAACAGTATGGAACATACCGATCCCCTAAAGGGACGCATCAAGACCCGTATCCACCTAGGTGAACACTTTGTTTCGGATCTGCGTACCCAGACCCTTCGGACCAGAGACAATTTAGATTGACCCTGTCTAGATACTACCCCAGCAACGGTACTCACCGGGCAGCAAGAACGGAAGGCCTCTGACTGGACTGGACTGCTACGACGACGGACGACGAACTTCGGACTTCAGTTACGGGTGGGCCTCCGGATACCTCGGACCTTGGACTCTCGGCTTGGGCTCTGGTCGGGACTCGCCGCGTTCCTCCACCGCCTCGTCTGGATGCTGGACCGCCTCCTCCGTCTCCTCCGTGGGCCTGAGGGATAGTTGAAGCAGAAATATCTGCACGTGCACGGTATGGTTCCGTCACGGCTGCAGAGGGTCAGGGGGCCGGCGTGGCTTCACCGGCGCGTGGGGAAAGGGCAAGTCCCTGTTCGGGCGCCATTATGTGGTATATAAATAAATAATACCGGATCTAGGTTTGTCTGGATATAGCAATAACAGATAGCTCAATAAATAAGAGTCAAGATTCGAGGTAGTAGGAGTTTGCAGGTTTATTACAGCATAAAGGACAGGAACAGGACAACCTGCACAGGAATAGGATGGCAGCTGCCTGGGGAAAGGACTGGCGTAAGGGATAACATTTAATAACAGTGCACAAGCATATATAGTAAAACAGTTGCATTACAGTACATATGATAGGCGGAGCAGTGGGTGGAGCAAAGGGTGTGACGCGTAGCAGTCGCGAAAGATAAGGGTGAAAGTGGGTGTAACAGGGCGTATACATAGACATGTGATGCAAACGTAACAGAATATGTCATGAATGGGGCGGAAACATGGAGGGGGCTACCTAAGGAGCCGGGACCTCTAACCTAATGGTGCGCGCAAACTGGCAATGACGTGTTACTAGGAGAAGCTGGGGCTATGAACTCTGTGCTAGGAGCAGAGACTGAAGTCTGGAGGGTCGGAGCGACATGTACCTAAACCCTATCTAGTATCTGATGTTTAGAGAACATGTTGATATAAACTAGAAGTCAGGAGGGGAAAGGCTAACAGACACTAAGACTGGAGCATGCATTATTCTACATGTAGTGCGTGATGAAGAATATTAAATGACCATTAATACAGTATTTCTCTTACATGGAGCCGTAAAGGCTAGACAATGACGGGAACTATTGATGCGATTCAGTAGCTTTAGGAATGCAGAGAAGGAGGGCTGGACTGATAACTAGAATCATAACATACTCTTGGCAGACTCGAAGGCAGAGCCAGGCTGAACCGGGCACTGTGAGGCAGGAAGTAAGTGAAGGGTCAGGAACACAGGTGGGGGCTGTATCGCTCCTCAGCGGGGCTCAGGAGACAGGAGCTGAATCTGGTGTCCGGGCCCTTTTGAGGCCTAGAAACGGGGACTCTTCAATGCATTAACGTGCACACTGTGAAACGTGGCAACATAACTTTACATAGGCCTAACATTCGTTGTATTCACGAAGACTGGTAACTGACATACTAGAGATGGACACAACTGTAATTGCGTCTTTAATCAAACATGGGGAATAACATATGCATATTAATCATGCACACATAACATATGATGGAAGACACGTAGGGACACAGAACATGGCAAAATTCACTTTTCCACAAGCAGACTACTAAATATCGAGACCCAACTATCTAAACTTGTAAATTCTCCAAAACCAATGTCAATTCAAGGCCCTCAAAAAACGGGGACGAATAAGCTGGCCGTATCTATTCCACAAAAGAAAACTATAACCTTAGTCTGCCCATCCCCTAAACAACAAATAGCAGCTAAGGCTCCCGCAGTGGTGAAACCCCCCCCAAAAGCTACAACGCTTTCACTTCAGACCAACATGGCTCCAAAAACGCCAGTAATAAAAACACCAGTTCTAAAAACGCCAGCCCCAAAAACTCCTGCACCTAAAAAAACAAATCCTCCAGTAAATAAAGGAGGCACGAGAGGACCACATGAGGGCAGACTCCCTGTTAACATGCCACCTGAGGCATGCCCATTCGTGGTAGTGATGACTGGTGTACCAGAATTAACGGGGGAGGGTGTAGAACCTAATTGGTCCTTAAAAAATAAGGCGCAACACTGGTTAAATACAAACCGACCCATTCCCCCCAACTGGTCAAGCAGGATACTAACGGTATGTAGGACCCCATGGGTGGGACACAGCAAGAAAGTAATACAGGGAGATTGCATTGTGATCACCTTTGAGGATCCAAGAGTAGTTGAGTACATTTGCTCCTGGGAACATCATAGCACAAGTAGCGGGATTGACATAAAGCGTCTTTCTTTTTTCTACCCTAAAAGACCCTATAATAGCTATCTCCAGGAATTTGATAACAACTGGCGCAAAGCAGTCCCGCAGCCTTGGGAACTCGACATCCCCAGACCTAAAATGGCCCAGCGATATAATGACCATGATAGCCCCTGGTGGGCAGTGGACCCCAACTATCAACATCATGAGGGCTCATGGCAGATCGCGGGATCATGGAATAGAGGCAGAGAATGGGAACAGTGGGGCGGGCCTCCACAGCGACCATATAGACCCACCTACAGAGAAATGCCACATTGGGAAAACTGGTCAGGTATACCGACCATGAATCGGTTCAGTGGCCTAGAAATGGTCGACTGACCATTAGTTAAAAACCCAACTCTCGAACAAATTATACCATCTCCAGATCCCTTAGGGACGATGACCCCAGGGCCAGAAAATGAAACACAATTTTTGTCTGTTATTTTCTGGAATATTGCAGGCCTCCGCCCAAAAATAGAAGATGTCTCCGCCGCCCACTTCCTTGAGGAAGGTAAAATAATATGCCTACAAGAGACATGGGCCATGAAGGAGCTACATCTTGTGGGCTATCAAACGCACTTCTCCCCAGCCCTTCCAAGTAACGCGGGTAGGCCTAAGGGGGGCCTGGTTACTTACATAGCCAATACAACAATAAACTTGAAGACATTAAAAACAGAATCCGCCCCAAACTTCCAACTGCTTTGCCTCTCGGTAGGGAAAAAAGCTACCATCATTCTAATAAATTTCTATAATAATTTAGAGGACGACCATTTTTTCAATACCCTCCTAATAATTCAGGAAACAATTGCCCACCTTAGACAACTGTATGAAAAAAAGGGTATTGTCCATTTATTATGGGGAGGGGATTTTAACTTACACCCATGCCCGTGTTTGGGCAATCGGAGTTGCGGGATAGTGGATGAGCACGATAACCCTTTTGTGCATTTCCCCCATGTAAGAAGGGGGGTAGCCATGAATAATCGTCTCGCAGATCTCGAACTATCAATAGTAAATAAAAAAGACCCTACTAAGAACTTACTAGAACCAACATACCTAGGGAGGGGGCATGAGACCACCGTCAATTACATTCTTTCGACAAAAGGACTGAGACACCTAACTAGAGATTTTACACTTATGAAAAACACCCTAAGTGATCACTCTGCTCTTAGGTTGGATCTCTACCTGAACAACTTAGAAACTCATACAACAATAATAGCAAACACCCTATCCCAAAATAGGATTGAACTGGGCAAAATAAACGGGTTCACTTGAAAATGGGAAAAGATCGATCCCATCCAACTAACCAATAAACTAATAAAGATAACATATCCCAACATAATAAAATGTCTAGATCTTTCAATAGATGATGGGACGGTCCTAGAAAATTTTAAGACAATATTGGAGAAAATAAAAGTATTGTTGACCAGAAATTTAAAGCAAACCAAGTCAACTCCAATAGGATGGTTTAACCATGATTGTACCATGGCGCAAACCAAGTTAAAAAAGGCCCTTAAACAACCAAATAGAGATCAGCAACAGATACAGCATCTCAGGCTTCAGTTTAACAAGGTTAGGAAGCTGAGAAAATAAGAGCTAAAACAGGCTCTATGGGACGACCTTCATAAAAGTGCACTTATGAAAAATAGTGAGTCATTTTGGCAGATAGTTAAGTCCCCCTTTTTATCTGATTCCAACAGACCTCAGATCGATGTGGCCATAGAAGAGGAAACTTGGGTAAAACACTTTTCTAAAAATTTTTAATTAACATCTCCAACAGAAGAATCACACCACTCTCTTCCCCCAGTCGAATTTCCAATTTCTCTACAATTCGACATACTCGACGTAGTACAGGCATTAAAATTAAGTAAAGGTGGTAAAGCACCTGGACCTGATGGGGTGCCCGTAGATCTGTTCAAACATCTTCCGGATCTTTGGGCCCCCATACTCACAAGAGCATGCACCGCAGCAGCGAAACTGGGATTGATGGAGTCTTGGTCCAACTCCATCATGGTGCCAATTTTTAAAAAGGGGGACCGCCAGGACGTAAAATGATACCGTCCCATCTCACTGTTAGATTCTCTGGGCAAAGTAGTCGGCAGAGTAGTCTTAGAACAACTTCAGCAATGGGAAGACGATAAGAAGATTCTATCGGACCTACAATTTGGATTCAGGGAAGGTTTTGGAACCGTAGAACAGGCCCTCAATTTAGGTATGATTGTGTCTAAGTACATTCATGCAAAGCAGGGGACAATGTACATGGTATGCGTGGACTTGTCCTCCGCGTTTGACTGCGTATCTCATGCGAAGCTATGGACCCTCCTGAGAACCATGGGGGTGGATATTCCCCTCCTGGATTTTCTGAGAGAGTTATATGCCGAAGCTTCTGCAAGAGTGCGCTATGGGACAAAAGGGGAGCTCACCGCGTCTTTTAGAGTAGAGCGCGGAGTCAGGCAGGGGTGTGTCCTGGCCCCCTTTCTCTTCTCACTGTATACTAACGGACTGGAGGAGAAGATGCTGAGGGGGGGCAGGACCTCCCCAAACTAAAACAACGCCTGATCCCCGCACTGCTCTACGCGGATGACGCGGTCATCCTGGCCCGCACACCAATAGAACTCCAGAAATCCCTGACCAAGTACGCTGATTTTATGAGCGCCTTAGACTTACATATAAATGTTAAAAAAACATTTGTCATGGTGGCTGGTGGAGGGCGAAAACGCACAAAGAACATTTATTTAAATGAACAAAAACTCGAGAGGACTCCCCAGTACCCTTACTTGGGCATAATGATAGATGATAGACTAAATTGGAGGGCAGCCATTGAGTCCAGGAGGCATCTCTTTAAGAGAGCAATTGTAGCATTGATGAACTTTTCACAACGACTTGGAAGGAGACCACCAGTTGAACTGTTAAAAATCTACGCAGCAAAATGTCAAGCCATTGCACTTTACGGGGCCGGGGTATGGGGGCATGCAGACGTCGCCTCTCTCCAAATAGCAGAGAACTCCTTTATGAGATTCCTCCTATCTGCTCCAAAGTGCTCTTCTATCTACCCCTGCCATGCGGAATTGGGAATCCCATACATAGAAGATCTGATAAAGGTGCAGCCACTGTTACTCTGGAGACGCATCTGGCTATCGGATAAAAACGCGCTGACCAAGCATATCTTAGAGGATTCCATGGCGTTGGACTGTGCGCACAAAATAGCTTGGCTCACCTATGTTAGACATTTTTTCTCAGATTTGGGACTAGAAAAGTATTATATTACACCAGAGAACCTAACTGAAATAACAAAGAAAGAGCTGAAGCAAATAGCTATGAACCATCTAGAGACTCTTAGAATCACCCTGCTATCGACCAAACAATCCGTATTGCATGCAAACATGGTACAGCTTCCCCCGCAAATCCAGCCCTACCTTTCATTAGAAATCAGTACATATGATAAGATGCTCCTGACAAGGTTCAGACTGAACCTTTTTAATAGGCTCGTAGCCTTTCCAAAAAAAAAATACTTGGGATCTAACTTTGGCTCATTGCCCATGTGATGATATGTCGCCACAGTCATGTATGCATACAATACTGTTTTGTAAATACTTTCATACTCATAGAAAGATTTGGCTATTCCCACTGTTAAAGTGCTGGGGTTTCAGACAGTGTCGTCCCGCCATGTTATCTCTACAGATGTTAGACTCCGAACGTACCTGTTATCATGTACTTAACTTTTTAAAATGTATTATTAGGCACAGGAACAACCTTTAAAAACTGAATTATTTGTATGAACTCATTCTTTTTTAATATTCTGGAATTTTGATAAAATATATTCATGACATATTTGACAATTTTTAATATGTAAAGTATGAATTGTTGTTGCTGCTTTTATGGTTTTGTAAACGTAAAAACCGAATAAAGAAATGTATTATTATTACTGCGAAATGGCCAAAACTGTGACTGAGAAAGTCAGCAGTAATGATCCCGTCTCATGCAACTGGCCCGCCCACTCACAGGAAACACTGTTATAGTCCATTGCAGTGCAAAATGTTGGATGCTGGGACTTCTGCCAGTTACTTGTAGGCTGGAGTATTCTGCAACAGCAAAGTAAAGATATTGTTCTGCTTGTACTCATAACTTGAGCTTTGCACTGCAACCTGGGCTCTTAAAGCTGTGTAGGAAGGCTGCGGGGCGTCCCTCAAAGACTCGAACCCGGTTCCCCCGTATTAACAAAATTCGTGCACAACGGGGAACTCAAGTGAGACACGCTGTTCTGCCGCCTGAAAGGCCGGAGTCGCCACCCCACCAACCCCGGCACCCAAAGAGTGCTATAATGCCCCCGCCTCTGATGGCTGAAAGATGCCGTTCCAGAATTGGAGCGGCTCCCTGTACCCGCACAAGGCCGTCTCACCCGAGAGTGGTCAAAAGGTGGGGCAAGGTGTCCAAACAGGGACAACGGGCAAAACAAAGCGCCAGAAGCCAAGACAGGTTGCCGAAAAGTCACTCCAGGCGGAAGAGCCTCCACCGTAAGCGCTGCGCCCCCCCACGCACCGGATCTCCATGGGGTATCCGACGCTACCATTCACGAGGTCACGGCAATATTGGACGATGCGGTGAACAAACGACCGCGGAGGCCCGCAACCGCGACATGAGACCCTAGCGGTGCTGAGCACGTCGTCAGGTGCGCTACGGGCGGTGCCAGCCCATTAGCTGGTGAATGCTGATTAGTTACAAACGGAGAAAGAAGCAGCAGCAATCTATGTTACAATACCAATGGTTGTAACAACGGTGCCTGGAACACGCCCGGGAAGAGTTAGGTGCATGCGCTAGAATTGGGTGCCAATTTAAATAAGATGCCGCGGGGGCCTCCGACACGTGGGCACACGGCTCCATTTAAGGTCCTCACAGGGTGTCGGGAAAATAAAATGACTAGTTGCAAGGAAAGCCACATGGCTACTGAGTAGCTGCTGGCACCGGAGAGAACCAAGGGAACTACCCACTGCACCCGGGCACACCTGGGAAAAACACACACACACACACATACACACACACACACACACACACACACACACACGTGTTACCATCCTTGTGGGGACTATGTGTGAATACCAGCCTTGTGGGGACTAACCTTTCCCAATGTTTTAAAAATACACTAATAACAGAAAAATGTTAAGAAAAAATTCATGATGCAGGATCTTGCTTCAAATGTGCAAATATGTTGTTATTTAATCACGCGCACAGCACCATCCTTGTGGGGACTTGAACACGTGCTACCATCCTTGTGGGGACCTAGTCTGTAACACTATTTGTGATTGAATACAGTCAAAGGCACATGGCTAAATGTTTATTTTATCATCAATATACACAAACAACATTTTAATCGATTCATATATGAATTGCTGCATATATACTAGGGGTATAAATTAAACACAGATTATGTTAATGTGCCAGAAAATATCATATCATGCTTAAAGAAAGACACTTAAAGCTGTATTCAACCTACTTATTAGTGCTTAAAATCTTAGGAGATAAGGGAACTTACACAAAGAAATTAACATATGGAACCAAGGAATATGGTCAAGTGGAAACCAGAGCTTGATTAGCTGCTTATATGTTTGCCAAAATAGATGTTCAAGTCCCCACAGAGATAGTGGGTGAAGATCATTGTGTTTAAGTCTCCATAGAAATAGTGTGCACATTCAAAGCTTAAATCCCATTATAAAGAGTGTGAAGCTAAGGATGTTCAAGTCCACACAGAGGTTGTGTGTAATTATAGGAATGCTCAAGTCCCCACAGAGATGGCATGGTATTATAGCAATGTTCAAGTCCCCACAGAGATAGTGTGTTATCATAGAGATGTTCAAGTCCCCACAGGGATGGTGTGTTATTATAGTGATGTTCAAGTCCCCACAAAGATAGTGTGTTATTATAGTGATGTTTAAGTCCCCACAGAGATAGTGCATGACGGTGATTGTGTTTAAGTCCTCATTGAAATAGGGCCCAATTCACAAAGGTAAACTTAGACAAAAAGTTTAACTTTACTACTTTTCAGTATTCACAAAGGTAAATTCAGACCAAAAGTTTAACTTTACTACTTTTCAATATTCACAAAGCCCCATACAGAGAATGTGAAGCTGATAATGTTCAAGTCGAAGCAAACACAAGGAGATGATGGGTGGAGTGCTGAAACGTTTTAGTCACTCACCCCGGTCACAGATCGGGGTTGAATCCATTGTTGTTCTTCAGCTCACTTCGCCACCCCAGTTCAGACCCATCTATATGCAAATTAGTCTTGACCCTGTGCCTCTTGGGAACAGTCCAGGACGAACTGCCAAGCCAGGTCTTCCCTGCAAACAAGCATCCTGGGACCAGTTTCGGAGTAACACCCCCTCATCAGCCAGCCTAGCTCAGTGGCAAAGTGAGCAAGGGGCCCACGTTTGGGCATACCCTGCCAACTTAGGGCGAGCAAAGCAAACACAAGTAGATGATGGATGGAGTGCTGAAACTTTTCAGTCACTCACCCCCAGTCAGACCCAGCTATATGCATATCAGTCTTGATCCTGTGCCATATGGCACTACCTGGTGCTTCAAGTCGAAACAGAGCTTGCGTTTAATTACAGGAATGCTCAAGTCTCGACAGAGATGGTATGTTTTTTTAGTGATGTTCAAGTCCCCACAAAGATGGTGTTTTATTATAGTTTTTTCCTCATTAAAATAGGGCCCATTCATAAAATAAACTTAGAGAAAAAAATCTAACTTTTCTACTTTTCAATTTCACAAATGTAAATTTATACCTAAAGTCTAACTTTACTACTTTTCAGTATTCACAAAGCCCCATACAGAGAATGCAAAGCTGATAATGCTCAAGCCAAAACCGGGCTTGCGTCTAATTATAGAAATGCTCAAGTCCCCACAGAGATGGTGTGTGACTATAGTATTACCAAGTTTGCCAAAGAGACTGTGTGTGTTTATAGACATGCCCAGGTCTCCACAGAGATAGTGTGTGATTATAGAGAGGTTGAGGTCCCCACAGAGATAGTGTGTGATTATAGAGAGGTTGAGGTCCCCACAGAGATAGTGTGTGATTATAGAGAGGTTGAGGTCCCCACAGAGATAGTGTGTGATTATAGACATGCCCAGGTCCCCACAGAGATAGTGTGTGATTATAGAGATTTTGAGGTCCCCACAGAGATAGTGTGTGATTATAGAGATGTCGAGGTCCCCACAGAGATAGTGTGTGATTATAGAGATGTCGAGGTCCCCACAGAGATAGTGTGTGATTATAGACATGCCCAGGTCCCCACAGAGATAGTGTGTGATTATAGACATGTTAAGGTCCCAACAGAGATAGTGTGTGATTTTAGACATGCCCGGGTCCCCACAGATATAGTGTGTGATTTTAGAGATGCCGAGGTCCCCACAGAGACAGTGTGTGATTATGGAGATGTTGAGGTCCCCCCGAGAGATGGAGGGGCAGGGTGGGGGGGGGTGTAAAATATGGGACACGGACGATTACAGGGAAGTAATGGTGTTTTATTATAGTTTTTTCCTCATTAAAATAGGGCCCATTCATAAAATAAACTTAGAGAAAAAAATCTAACTTTTCTACTTTTCAATTTCACAAATGTAAATTTATACCTAAAGTCTAACTTTACTACTTTTCAGTATTCACAAAGCCCCATACAGAGAATGCAAAGCTGATAATGCTCAAGCCAAAACCGGGCTTGCGTCTAATTACAGAAATGCTCAAGTCCCCACAGAGATGGTGTGTGACTATAGTATTACCAAGTTTGCCAAAGAGACTGTGTGTGTTTATAGACATGCCCAGGTCTCCACAGAGATAGTGTGTGATTATAGAGAGGTTGAGGTCCCCACAGAGATAGTGTGTGATTATAGAGAGGTTGAGGTCCCCACAGAGATAGTGTGTGATTATAGACATGCCCAGGTCCCCACAGAGATAGTGTGTGATTATAGAGATTTTGAGGTCCCCACAGAGATAGTGTGTGATTATAGAGATGTCGAGGTCCCCACAGAGATAGTGTGTGAGTATAGAGATGTCGAGGTCCCCACAGAGATAGTGTGTGATTATAGACATGCCCAGGTCCCCACAGAGATAGTGTGTGATTATAGAGATGTTAAGGTCCCAACAGAGATAGTGTGTGATTTTAGACATGCCCGGGTCCCCACAGATATAGTGTGTGATTTTCGAGATGCCGAGGTCCCCACAGAGACAGTGTGTGATTATGGAGATGTTGAGGTCTCCCCGAGAGATGGAGGGGCAGGGTGGGGGGGTGTAAAATATGGGACACGGACGATTACAGGGAAGTAACGAAAAAAATAAATAAAACAAATGTTGCGCGCGCTGCATTGCATTTACGACATTTCGCCACACATCATAAAAGTGATGTTGGAGGCCTCACATACTTTGTTATCGATGCAATCGCCGCAAATGTGAGAGGAGGCGATAGAGAAAAGTGCCTAAGAAAACTGGAATCTAGGTATATTGTAGAATTAAACAGTAGAATACCGACAGGTCTTGACATTGTAGAAGACCTTTACACACACTTGTAATATGTTCCAGGAGTTGCATTGAGTGGTAAATTAGTTACTTAGAATAATTATGATTCCTTCTAAATATCTCTGTTTTTAAATGTAACTTTTTTCTCTCTCTGTTTGATCGGTGTTGTTTTGTTAGGGTTTGGGAATTTTAAAGTATCACTAATAGTTACTTACTTTTTGTAGTGTGAGAAACGTTGATATAACATATGTATACAGATGTGCCCATCTGGGCAGAAATAGAGGCGCGTGTATCCTGGTAATTTTGCCCACTGGGGCCAGATTGTGGAAATCGCTTGCTATATGATCTTGACAATGTCACTAGAATTAAGGTTGACTATCAGTTTGTAAATTAATTGTAAATTAATTTTGAAAGCGTACGAAGATACATTAAGCGGATGCCTTGTGTTTCAAGAAATGTAAGATATCGCTTGCCTCTGTAGTAGTCTATGTAAAAACTACGAGTCTGTTTTCTGATGCACTGAAGTTGTAGTTTTTCACACGTAATTGATCACATGCACAATTTAAAAATGGTGGATTGCTGTCAAAACATTGTTGGTAAACAAGCCTGCCGGTTCAGGCAAAACGCGTCCGACTTTTCCGATTAAAATCTAAATTGAACTATCGCTACACGGCGTCGTCATTTCCTTAGCTTTAAGGAGTTTGCTGTTTATATATATATATGTCCTCACAAACGCTGCCTTGGAATTAAATTGGATAATTTCAGAGAATTGAGTGCTGGTCCATTCTTCATGTGAGAAGTGGGATTTTTCGATTGTTAGAGGTGTGATGTGGCATCGCCTCAAACCAGCACCACTGGCGATTAGGAAGCACTCCAGAATCCACAAAACCCAGATTGATATATATATATATTTTCCCAACTCTCTCCTTACTGAAAGCACAGAGCCGCACTCCACACAGTGAAGGTGAAAGCATTTTATTTCATTTTGCCGGCAGTCCTGACGCATTTCAGTCGTCTTCGACTTTTATCAAAGGATTAGCCTGGGCATCTTGTAGTGACCACAACGTGATTCTTTCCACCATTTTATGCTTTGTTTGCCCTCTGATGGACATCCCTCAGTGGATTCAGGTGTTGCATTCTGGGGTTTGTGGTACGAAAATATAACCCTCCAGTGGGTGATGCCGCAAGTTGTTTAAAGGTTGCAGAAATAAAGTTCCATTTTCAGTCACTGTTGCTCCTTAGCAGACCCACTTTCAAGGTTGCAGGGAGACCATACCGGAGCCAGTCTCCGGTGGCCCACAACTAGCCCTTTGCGTTTTCACGTTCAACATCAGAGGTTCAAAGTTCGGGCAGTGATAGGCGCTTCTTGCTGGCGGTGCGATCCTCGAGGCTGAACCAAGCCTTTTAAATATTTTCCCAACTCTCTCCTTACGGAAAGCAAAGAGCAGCACTCCGCACAGTGAAGGTGAAAGCATTTTATTTAATTTTGCCGGCAGTCCTGACGCGTTTCAGTCGTCTTCGACTTTTATCAAAGGATTAGCCTGAGCATCTTGTAGTGACCACAACGTGATTCTTTCCACCATTTTATGCTTTGTTTGCCCTCTGATGGACATCCCTCAGTGGATTCAGGTGTTGTATTCTGGGGTTTGTGGTACGAAAATAAAATCCTCCAGTGGGTGATGCCGCAAGTTGGTTAAAGTTTGCAGAAATAAAGTTCCATTTTCAGTCACTGTTGCTCCTTAGCAGACCCACTTTCAAGGTTGCAGGGAAACCATACCGGAGCCAGTCTCCGGTGGCGCACAACTAGCCCTTTGCGTTTTCACGTTCAACATCAGAGGTTCAAAGTTCGGGCAGTGATAGGCGCTTCTTGCTGGCGGTGCAATCCTCGAGGCTGAACCAAGCCTTTTAAATATTTGCCCAACTCTCTTGTTACGGAAAGCAAAGAGCCGCACTCCGCACAGTGAAGGTGAAAGCATTTTATTTCATTTTGCCGGCAATCCTGACGCGTTTCAGTCGTCTTCGACTTTTATCAAAGGATTACCCTGGGCATCTTGTAGTGAACACAACGTCATTCTTTCCACCATTTTATGCTTTGTTTGCCCTCTGATGGACATCCCTCAGTGGATTCAGATGTTGCATTCTGGGGTTTGTATATATATGTATATGTGTATAAGTTGAAAATGAATAATGTGAATAATTACGAACAGAGATCTATGTTGAATAGTAATTGTGATCTGCTCTAATCATTCTCTTATCATGTATACTTCCTTTTCTGACATTGTAATTTTGAAGTTTTGTATTTTCAAGTTTTGTATTTCTTTCACATTATTCATTTTCAACTTGTGCGAACTTTTTTAACTCACGTTCTATTTTATTCTGTTGTTTTCCACAGGAGGAAAGGAGGGGGCCCATCACTGGATTGCACCTGCACGGGCGTACCCAACCTTTGCACTCCAGGAATCACTGCTCTTGGCTAAATCACACTCTGAGACACCAACTCATAAGGTCAGACCTTCCCAATTTTGCAATTTTCCCAGCATGATAGCCCACGCCTGACATGGCATTATGACTCTATTGGACAGCATTAACCCTGTCACTGGCTTCTCATTATGAGAATTATCATCGGTATATATTTGCTTTTGATTTGCCACCTTTTAGTCATATGACAATTTGCAGCATTGAACCTTGTCATTCTTGTTCTTGCACCATGAATTAATGTGTGTTTTGGTATATTTGCTCTTGATTTGGCACCTTCCAGTTACATGACATACGAACTAGGTCATCCTTACTCTTGCACTATGCAGTAATGTGTGTTTTCTGTTTGGCTGCTCGTTGAATTGTGCTTATTAATTCATGCCCATATCGGTGTATTCACACCGTCGGTAATTCTGTTATATAATTTATAGACAGTACACGCCGCACTGGGCGACTGTTTTCATGCGCTATTATCCATCAACGTAATTATGTTATATATCTTTTGCATGAGACGGGAATACTATTGTTAGAAATTGCACAAATGTCCATCTCGCTCTCATGAGCCAATATTTGTATTGCAATAGTGTAAGCATGCACCACGAAAACATTTCTCATCTCTCGTTTAATTTGCCCACACGACTTATTCTTTAAACTTCATGTTTCATTGCTGGGTGAACCAATGACAGATCAGCACCTCGGGGCTTTTAACTATCAGTCGTGTATTTTGACTGTTCCAACATGTCAGCCCGCAATAGTGACTTTACTCAGATGCTATTAATATTGGTTAGCCAATTGGTTCTATGAGAAGTATTTGCAGAATATTATTTACTTGGGAAGTCTGCGTATGACACTTAACAAATACGAGCAACCATTTGTGTTTATATGTTTTGTATTATTGCGTAGCAAATATCCATGTTCCATATACCATTCAAAGATGTCTGCCATGTATTTTCTGGTAGTCCGACCTTCATGTTTACCACTGAATTGTATAATGAAAACTTTATTTAATGGTTGGTGTTCCTGTGTGCAGGTACACGTGAACAAGCCTTTTTGGTGAAACGCGTTGTGTATTAAAACTGCTTCTTGCTATTTGGATCCCCTGCTGCCTTTCTGCCTGAGAGCGCATGACATATATATATATATATATATATATATATATATATATATATATATATATATATATATATATATATATATATATGTGTGTGTGTATATATATTACCTACTGGCGATCGCCAGTAGGTATATATAGTTAGGATTTTTTCTCTATGGGTTTTTTGAAAATTCTATGTCTAATAACTTTGGCGTTTGTGGACGGAATTGGCTGAAATTTTCAGGAAAATGGCACATTTTGTTTCTGAGCAGCCCCTGAAAATTTTGGGGGGGTTCGTCAAGGGGGGGGGCCGAGAAAAAAGGGGGGTCCCAAAACGTGTTTTTAACATTGAGTTTTCCATAGGGCGGTTGGCCTCACTTTTAGCCCGAACGGCTGAATGGATTTGCACGAAACTTGGCAAAATTGTAGGGACTGGTAGCCCGATGTGCCTTTTGTAGGTCTCAATATATGTGCTCCAGTGGATTTTGAGAAATTAACGTTTAAAAAAAGATATATATCTGTAACAGCGGACCGGGCAGCACTCTGGTTCGCGGACTTTTCGCGCAACGGAGCTTTGTGAAGCGAAGCTGATTGGTTCTCCGGCGTCTGTCAACATTCCAAACAGTCCGTAGCGGCCGCCATCTTGTCTCTCGGTAGGATCGAGAGACAAGAGGAGGTCAAAACAAAGGGCGAAATAACTATAAGGGGGCATAGTAGATCCTCGCTGACCCCCTAGGTTTGATGTGGAGGTTTTAAAAGGGCCCCGCGGGGCAAAAAAAAATAATAATAATAATAATCGAACGGCTGAATGGATTTGCACGAAACTTGGCAAAATATTAGGGACTGGTAGCCCGATGTGCCTTTGCTAGGTCTCAATATATGTGCTCCAGTGGATTTTGAGAAATTAACGTTCAAAAAAAGATATATATCTGTAACAGCGCTCCGCTTCGCGTAACGGAGGTTTGCGAAGCTGATTGGTCATTCTGTCACTGGGCTATAGTTGGGCTACATCTGGCTGATATTTGGGCTACATTTGTTTTTTTGTGTGTCTGGCGGCCATCTTTGGGCTACATTGGGCTACATTGGGCTTCATTGGGCTACATTCGGCTAATTAGCAAATAGCTCATCGCAAACTAGGAATGGTAAAGAATCGCTATTTATTCCTATTTAGGAAATGCAAAAAACTTTGATGATACATATGGCGGTTCATCTCTAACAAGATAAGAAGCATAGGGATACATTTATGATGACTGGCGCATCACCAGGGATGTGTTAGTCATTCTGTGCCGCTGTTCCGTCACCTATGGTGTGCTGCATTTACAATGCGGCGCATCATGGGGCAAAAACAGCACAGATGCGTGATGTATCTGTGCCGTAAAGGTGGCGCATTGCTGGAGTTGTATCGCAAGTGTGATGAAGCTCCAGCAAGGGTCGGGGGTGCCCCTGTCGCAGGGTTTCTGTTCTCACACAGAACTGTGGACAGAGGATTGGAACCTCGGCGAATGCATTGCTGGAGTTGTATCGCAAGTGTGATGAAGCTCCAGCAAGGGTCGGGGGTGCCCCTGTCGCAGGGTTTCTGTTCTCACACAGAACTGTGGACAGAGGATTGGAACCTCGGCGAATTAGGGTGTCCCAAAACTCACGTTAGTAATCAAAAACTCCTTAGCAAGCTAGGTACAGTGTCACATTGGATATAACAAACTCTCAATGTTTAGACAATCCAGAATATGAACTTATAGTACCTCAGGATACGTGGAACTCATGAACAGTCGGTCGTTATAGATTTCTTAGAAACCAGAACATGGAGTTAAGAAGAACAGATGTGTATTTGAAATGTTTATTTACTAATGCCGTCTTCTCAGGCGTAGTACCTTAGATAATAAAAGTACACATATTATCAGTAGCAAAATTACCAGCATAGTTACTAGTACATAAAAAGCGAATGGTGACAGTATGTTAACATGCTGTAAATGAATAAGAGTTAGCAACACTTATAAGCAGCCGCGGGCCGTGGAGGGAGTTACGGTGGGGCAGGGAGGCGGGGAGGGGGAGGGGCAAGGTAGAGAGGGCTCCACCCTGCTTCTCCCCCTCCCCGCCTCCCTGCCCCATCGTAACTCCCTCCACGGCCCGCGGCTGCTTATATCTCACCCTCCCTAATACACATATTATATTATTTGCTAAGAAGGTCTCTTTGTGTTGGTTTAGGGCGTGCCCATACTTTAGTGTCTTAGATTTGAAGGAATCACATCAGCATACACCAGCTCTCTCTTCATGTGAACCGCATCAACTGTTGTGTATGTGTGTTCGGCAAAGCAATATAAAACCCGCCTCATGCCCAGAATTGGCAGAAGTTGCACTTATGTTATGAGTATGAAGTCGTGGAGATCAGACCTCATAACAATTCTGTATCGTGTTGTTCTTGAAACTTTAGCACTCGCTGTACAGATATAGTTTAACAAGTAAAGGAGATAGTAGACCAATAACATATTATTCTCATGTAAACCACGATGAACTACTAGGTGGAAAGCTAAAGCAACAACTAAGTGTCGTGTGCAGAAGTTGCAAAAAAGGAAAAATGGCGTTAAAACCGGTAATGAGCCCATGCTAACTTAACACGGTGTAAAGATATCCAGGACCTAGATGACACCTCCTCATGATCCGGAAATGAACTGAATAAGATAATAGAAGTGCCATCTCATGAGAGCAGATTGCAAGTTTATATGTGGACGGTCCGCAAGGTAAAGCATTAAAAACTAGGAAAATGTAATGCTAAAGAAAAATAAAACAGCCAAGTACTTTATCGAGTCTTAAGCCAATAGGCAAGGTAAATAATAAAAACTTGACAAATAAGTCAATGAATTGTCAATGAAATGCTAGTACTCAGCATATCAAACATGAAAAAGGTCTATGACATAACTGTGTATGCAAAATAAGCTGCAACAGCCTCCAATAGGAAGTCACCGTCTTCATCCGAAAACAGTTCAGCCATCCAATTTAAAAGCGGAAAAGAACATACGTGCTCTCCCAGCACCGGATCCTCTATCACCATCAGAGGACAGCTCGGTGGGTTTTCAAGAAAGCTCTGTTCCAAGAAAGACTGTGCTGCCGCCAGTAAATTCCAGGGACCAAGTAGTCCATGCATCAATGCCACAGCCATAATCCTTTCGCCAGGACAAACCAACTCGTGAGTAATGATAGGAGTCATCAGCTGATTAAAGTCGACGTCAGGAGAAACCGGTCCGCAGAGACACAAATCAATGGCCCAATCGAAATCACAGGTCAGGCAGTGAAATACAGGCTGGACACAGGTGAAGTAGGAGAATCGAAAAGATAATCCATATGCCGTGCTTAATATCGCCAACGGCATTGTGCCATAATATTCTAGCATGCGATTGCGGAACAGTGTCAGCAGCTGCAGGGTGTGAGGTTGCATAGGAGGGACATCCATATTTAAAAATGTAAAAAAGCACAAGAGCGTCCGCTGGTAATGCAAGTAAAAATGCCAATCCACGAACCAGAGTGCAGAAAATAGAATGAAAGGAAGCAGGGATGACTCCAAAGATTTTCTCAAATGAAGTCACGAGACCACTGGTAACAACTTTAAAAAAGTGCGCCAGGGACTTTGTGGAGGATGCGTTAAAGATAGTCGGAAACATGTTGCTGAAATTGAAAGGCAAATGTTAATTGAAAAAGGTTTTGCACCTCTGTATGGGTGTTCGCTATGTGAAGTACGAAAGTTTCACGGGCCGAACTCAAGGCCACCTCTCTCTGAGACAAAAGAGCTCTTATTCTTGCCATGCCGTTGAAACGTGTCTCAAGGTTGGTATTTGTGGCCAGATTGAAAACTCCCTATGTTCATGTGTGGGAGGAAATAGAACATTTCTGCAGCAAATAACCTGTTCACTTACTGTTACGATAAAAGGAATACTTTTAATTAACTCAGAACAATCTTCATTATTGAGCATCAAATAACTACCATTTTCCAACAACTTGAACGTGGGGATGATAGCAGGAACTGGCGTGCCTTGCAACACGCAAGCCATATTTGGTCGGTGTTTGTTGCATGAACCGTGTAACTGTATGTGCCTACACATTAGTGAATGATCTGGCGTCTCAGTGCATTCCTCTCCATTCAGATAAACTTCTTGATCATCTTTGAAACATCTGTATGTGTATGGAAGCGACCAGACCTCATGAAGAAAAGCACTACCTAAAGGTTCATAACGACCTATTGGTATATATTTCATACAATTTGAAAACTTATATAAAGCAAAAGGCAGCGTTATTAAACCGTGGATAAGGCATGTTGCCAAAAAACCCGCAATCCTCTGCTGATGATGTCACTGAGCATGTCATGAATGATGTAATATGTGACATCATCAGCAGTGGATTACGGGTAATGGTATCTCTAGTTTACTCCCTTATAGCTGTCTTTCTTTTAACATAAGTGTCTGTTTCCTTCCCTTATACTTACTGTTTTTGGTTCGCTTCCGGTTCGCGTACTGGGAAGCGAACTAAGAGAAATAGAGGTTGGCACAGTTCCAAATATTGTACCAATTTTTTAATAACGGGGAGGTAGTTCTGAAAAGAACTTTTTTTTTTATTTTTCTGATCATTTTTTTACTGTTTTTGAATTTTTCGGAACAGTTTTATATTTTTTTGGGTTTTTCTTGGAGGGGGCAATGAAAACGATTCATTGTAAAGGGCTCAACAGGAGCAACAAAACAAAAAAAAGAAGTATTTATTATTTTGGGCGTTTCGGACAAACTTGCATATGATAGTCAATAGCTCTGTTGATCAGAGTGATGCTTTTTTCTCCGTAGGAAATGAATCCATCGCAAAATGCGCAGATGTGTTTTACATCACCAAATCTCATTTGTATATTTGGCACCATCTCCCTGCCCTCTGGTCCCGTTACTTCCGGTACAACAGATCTTCTGGCCATAATAGGGAGATTATCTAGGTCGTTCCGAAACTGTGCAGCACTGTAGTTGTTAGGATGCCACCTAGTCATATGGCGATGCATTGTGTAGTTTCCGAAGCTGTATTTTTTGTCGGTTCCTCTGGACAGTCTATCTTGACATATAAGGCAAAATACGTATCTTGCATTTACCTTTTTCTGACCTTTGGGAATTTTAAAGAATTGCCAAATGAAGTTTTCTTTCCGGCGAGACGTCCTGGGCTGCTCAGGCAAAAACTGCCTCTCTTCGTGCTCTTCCTCCTGGTCTTGTTCTTCTTCTTCTTGCTGAATTATAACTTCAGCAGGTGGTCCTCTCTTCCTTGGAGGTGGTGGAGGTGGTGGGGAAGCACCAGCTGAAGCTACTAAAGAAGCCATTGCTCAGTTATCACAAAGGGTCTTTCTCTCACAATGATGAAAGTCAGAGTGAGGAAAGAAGGAGGGATTTTCATCATTTGGGAAAAACAAGAGTTCTTAACCAATGAAAAGTGTTCATTTTAGATTATATGACCTAGTCTTACATCATTAGGAAACCAAAAGTGAAATGAACCAATGAAAAGTGTTATTACCAAGTCACATGACCTGCTGTGTTTACATTAAGCGCTTTGCAGGGCCTCCCGGTTTGCTTCCAGAAACCTGCGCTTTGCGACTCGCTTCGCGTACCAGTTCGCTAACGTAGCACGTCATATGACGTATCACGCGACAACGTGAAACGTCATGCGGACGGGAGGCGTCACGATGTTGTTTTCTAACGCGGCAGTTGCGGTAAAGAAACGTTTACCGGCTCGCGGTCTATTTCGCGGCATCAAGGTCAGCTAACGGGAAGCTTCCCGATTCGCGAAGCGGGAACGAAGAAAAAAAATATTTTAAAAAAAAAATTATTCATAAACATATAAAATATATTTTGGGATTTAAAGAAGAATACATTTTACAGCTACAGATATTAGCTGTTAAAAAACCAATGAAATTCACTGAAAAAACCATAGGTTATAGACCATATATAGTTAGGAATTAGCATTTACAAAACCTTGAAAATTCACTGAAAAAACCATAGGTTATAGACCATATATAGTTAGGAATTAGCATTTACAAAACCTTATTTTACTCACACAAAACCATTGAAATTCCATATATAGTTAGTTGCACTAACTATATATCGCGCACCCGCAATCCACTGCTGATTGTAGCGATCACCCTAGGCAGAGCGGCAAGTTGCCGCATACAGTACGTTTTCAGCCGTAATTGGAAAAACTACAAGTCCCAGAATGCCAAGCGGCACAGAAAGAATGCACAATGGGCAGAACTTACTTAAGCTCCTCCCCTGGAACAAAACGGGGCTTGTCAATCCTGTTCCTGGTTAGTTTCACATCGTTTGAGCATCTGGAGACTTGCCTTGGATTCTAGTGACTAGCCTGTTCGTCCTGTTGAGCAGACACCCGCCGCGACGACGAAGTGCCTGCGAGGTCAGTTGAGCAAACACCCGCCGCGACGACGAAGTGCCTGCGAGGTCAGTTGAGCAGACACCCGCCGCGACGACGAAGTGCCTGCGAGGTCAGTTGAGCAGACACCCGCCGCGACGACGAAGTGCCTGCGAGGTCAGATCACCTGTTTCCCAGCGTGTCCCTGTGAGTACAACAGAGCCGCGTTTGTTTGTGGGAATACATTGAGGAGAGCGGGCTCGCTCTCTTCTACTATCTTGTTTATCTTTGCTTCCAAGCCTGGAATAGATTCGAGTGTGGATCGCACGTTTCTTTTGTTGTTTATACCTTGGAATCCAGCTATACAGGCGTGATTGAGCCTGTGGACAATCTGCAAACATACTTACCCCAAAAGGAGTATTTTGGGTTTTTCTATGAGCATTACCTTTCTGACTCATTCACGAGGAGAATACCTATCCTCAGTATTTCCTTGCTGGAGCTTGGTTGGAAGGTGAAGTAACCTTTCAACACCGGTGGAGCAGACTTTCCTGTAACCTTTGTACCCATACTTCTTCCACGGAGTAGCCATCCACGACAGTGGTAAGTTCCAGAACACTGGGGAGGTGGGGATCTTCGCGGCAGTTCAGAAGTACATTATCCTCTGTATGTCTTCTCGCCCACCTCCAGGGAGGTCTTCCCAGTACAGCCGCTGACCCCAGAACTCGTCCTGCAGAGCTTAGAAAACTCTCACATCCCTCCACCCGTTTTTTCCCTTGCGGCCTCCGGCTGTGCTCGTTCCAATAGCGGTGGTTGTCCCATTGTTGGGTGACGTGCAGTGGGAGGTTGCGAGGACAGTCATCCAGTCGTCCCTGCTGGGCATCGGATTCAGGTTAGTGGCGCGTGCGTATTCTTGCGCTGCTTTCAATCGTTACACTGATCATGTCACATATTACATCATTCATGACATGGTCAGTGACATCACTGATGACATCACTGATGACATCTCAAATGACATCACTGATGAGATCACTGATGACATCTCATTTGACATCATTCTTGTGCTAATACGATAAACCTCTTCAGACTCTAATATAACCTTAGATACACTCAGTGTATACAGACACTCACACACTGCCACTCATCCATGGAGTTACTCACACACCCAGTCAGTCATGCAAAGAAACAATCTCACCTCCATTTCTTCAACTATACAGTTAAACACACCTTACTTATTGAAACATATACTAACACATATTTACTCTCTTATACAATCCCTGATAAAAGTTCACAATGATCGATACAACCACTCACTCATTCAGTGGCTCTCATGCACAGTTATTTATATATGCCAACTCTCACATGTACTGTGTTTTACATATGTACTTACTATGACATGTAGCATTGAGATATCCATTCACTCATCAATACACTCATGCACACAGTCAACTGCCCATGTAGCTGTTTCCACATGCACTCTTGAACTCATACACCTAGTGAATAAACTGCTCACACATCTATGTATAGAGTCACACACCTTCCAGCCACCCCCACACAAACTCAATCTGCCATAGAAATACTTGGGCAACCAATTAATAACACATATAGCCTCTCGTATAGATAATGATCAACACATGCAGCAGTTTACAGAACAACAGACATAATGATGCACAAATTAAGACAGTTTAGTCACTAACCCATGCACTCAGTGAGACACATTTAATCACTCACTCATACATTCAGTCATGCACCTACTAAATCCTTCGTCCAGACACTTATACATCTACTCATTCTTCAATATGTAAAACATATTTAAACTTTACAGAAACACACAGTCACTGGATGACGTCATCAGTGATCTCATCAGTGATGTCATTTGAGATGTCATCAGTGATGTCATCAGTGATGTCACTGACCATGTCATGAATGATGTAATATGTGACATGATCAGCAGTGGATTGCGGGTGCGCGATATATAGTTAGTGCAACTAACTATATATGGAATTTCAATGGTTTTGTGTGAGTAAAATAAGGTTTTGTAAATGCTAATTCCTAACTATATATGGTCTATAACCTATGGTTTTTTCAGTGAATATATATATATATATATATGCATTATTTACGGTGTTACTCGAGTTAAGGCAAAAAAAGTGTCCAAAATCAATCTTTTATATTGCTAAGTGCAGATGTTCACTTTCCATATCGTTGGTTTGCCTTAACTCACTTTTACAGATTGATTTTGGACACTTTTTTTGCCTTAACTCGAGTAACACCGTAAATAATGCATTTACTGACTGTCTCTTTAAAATGTATGGACTGTTGTCTTTCTTCAATGTCCCAGCTACGTTTTAAATGTCTAACGAGCCCACCCCTGAGACTATGCATATGATGAAGAGGTAACTGACCTAGAAACGCGTCATGCCATCCTGCTTGTTGAAATCATCCTGCCTGGAAATAAAAGACCTGAAATCATGCTGTTGTGGTCGGCTTTTACGCTGCTAAGGGCTGCGCGTAATTCTTGGTGGATTTTTTGGAGTGTCTGACACACCCCGTGAACCGACCCAGACTCGCAAGGGAGAGGCGCTTCTTCTGTCAGGATTTTGCAGTTTTGTGAGAAACAAGTATAGAAGCGCCCGCCGGCTGAAAACATTTGTTACTGAAAGGGCTGAATGGAAGGGCCCCGTGTGTGGCCCGCCTCACCATTGACGTGAACTTATGAAACAGCTAGAGTTTGCTTAAGGACTTCCTAAAAACACAACATGAAATTGTGAACAATTCCGTGACGGCAAGTAAGGAGATGTTATCCGGGGTGGTCGTAACCTGCTCCGGCGTCGCTCTGGCCATCGGATTAAAATGAGAATTAAACTCTGCCGATTGAAAGCATATTGCATTTGGCTAGGGCTGACGCTGTGGAGAGTTTGCCACGATCGACATTGGAGAAAGGAATAATGCCGGAAGTGCAGTAAGAGGCATTGTGGACCTAGAAGTCGAAATTAAGAGTTTAAGACTGTAAAAGTGAGTTAAGGCAAACCAACGATATGGAAAGTGAACATCTGCACTTAGCAATATAAAAGATTGATTTTGGACACTTTTTTTGCCTTAACTCGAGTAACACCGTAAATAATGCATTTACTGACTGTCTCTTTAAAATGTATGGACTGTTGTCCTTCTTCAGTGTCCCAGCTACGTTTTAAATGTCTAACGAGCCCACCCCTGAGACTATGCATATGATGAAGAGGTAACTGACCTCGAAACGCGTCATGGCATCCTGCTTGTTGAAATCATCTTGCCTGGAAATAAAAGACCTGAAATCATGCTGTTGTGGTCGGCTTTTACGCTGCTAAGGGCTGCGCGTAATTCTTGGTGGATTTTTTGGAGTGTCTGACACACCCCGTGAACCGACCCAGACTCGCAAGGGAGAGGCGCTTCTTCTGTCAGGATTTTGCAGTTTTGTGAGAAACAAGTATAGAAGCGCCCGCCGGCTGAAAACATTTGTTACTGAAAGGGCTGAATGGAAGGGCCCTGTGTGTGGCCCGCCTCACCATTGACGTGAACTTATGAAACAGCTAGAGTTTGCTTAAGGACTTCCTAAAAGCACAACATGAAATTGTGAACAATTCCGTGACGGCAAGTAAGGAGATGTTATCCGGGGTGGTCGTAACCTGCTCCGGCGTCGCTCTGGCCATCGGATTAAAATGAGAATTAAACTCTGCCGATTGAAAGCATATTGCATTTGGCTAGGGCTGACGCTGTGGAGAGTTTGCCACGATCGACATTGGAGAAAGGAATAATGCCGGAAGTGCAGTAAGAGGCATTGTGGACCTAGAAGTCGAAATTAAGAGTTTAAGACTGTAAAAGTGAGTTAAGGCAAACCAACGATATGGAAAGTGAACATCTGCACTTAGCAATATAAAAGATTGATTTTGGACACTTTTTTTGCCTTAACTCGAGTAACACCGTAAATAATGCATTTACTGACTGTCTCTTTAAAATGTATGGACTGTTGTCCTTCTTCAGTGTCCCAGCTACGTTTTAAATGTCTAACGAGCCCACCCCTGAGACTATGCATATGATGAAGAGGTAACTGACCTCGAAACGCGTCATGCCATCCTGCTTGTTGAAATCTTCTTGCCTGGAAATAAAAGACCTGAAATCATGCTGTTGTGGTCGGCTTTTACGCTGCTAAGGGCTGCGCGTAATTCTTGGTGGATTTTTTGGAGTGTCTGACACACCCCGTGAACCGACCCAGACTCGCAAGGGAGAGGCGCTTCTTCTGTCAGGATTTTGCAGTTTTGTGAGAAACAAGTATAGAAGCGCCCGCAGGCTGAAAACATTTGTTACTGAAAGGGCTGAAGGGAAGGTCCCCGTGTGTGGCCCGCCTCACCATTGACGTGAACTTATGAAACAGCTAGAGTTTGCTTAAGGACTTCCTAAAAGCACAACATGAAATTGTGAACAATTCCGTGACGGCAAGTAAGGAGATGTTATCCGGGGTGGTCGTAACCTGCTCCGGCGTCGCTCTGGCCATCGGATTAAAATGAGAATTAAACTCTGCCGATTGAAAGCATATTGCATTTGGCTAGGGCTGACGCTGTGGAGAGTTTGCCACGATCGACATTGGAGAAAGGAATAATGCCGGAAGTGCAGTAAGAGGCATTGTGGACCTAGAAGTCGAAATTAAGAGTTTAAGACTGTAAAAGTGAGTTAAGGCAAACCAACGATATGGAAAGTGAACATCTGCACTTAGCAATATAAAAGATTGATTTTGGACACTTTTTTTGCCTTAACTCGAGTAACACCGTAAATAATACATTTACTGACTGTCTCTTTAAATGTATGGACTGTTGTCCTTCTTCAATGTCCCAGCTACGTTTTAAATGTCTAACGAGCCCACCCCTGAGACTATGCATATGATGAAGAGGTAACTGACCTCGAAACGCGTCATGCCATCCTGCTTGTTGAAATCATCTTGCCTGGAAATAAAAGACCTGAAATCATGCTGTTGTGGTCGGCTTTTACGCTGCTAAGGGCTGCGCGTAATTCTTGGTGTATATATATATATATATATATATATATATATATATATATATATATATATGTGAACAATGATCCCTTCAAAAGAAAAGAAAGCAGCGACCCAGGAGGAGATGGAGGAAACACTGGTTTAATGACACCAATTGCGAATGCATTTCGGCAGGGATTCTGCCTTCTTCAGCGCCCAAAGCGTCCAACCAGCTAGATGACATGCTGCAGGTTAGTCCCTCTTTTAACCGCCTGCTAATGTAGGTCAGCTCCACCCCTAGGGTTAGTTCCCACACCTGTGTGAGTCCAGCGCGTGGTGCAAGACTACAGGTCCCAGAATGCACCAATTGGGTCCTGGAACCTAGGTGCAGGAGGAAAACCATGAATGATGAAATGTC
Organism: Lissotriton helveticus; assembly: GCF_964261635.1. Classification (NCBI taxonomy): domain Eukaryota; kingdom Metazoa; phylum Chordata; class Amphibia; order Caudata; family Salamandridae; genus Lissotriton; species Lissotriton helveticus. The sequence continues at coordinate 2,115,708,621 of NC_136067.1, forward strand.
AAAGCGGGGGGGCAGGGAACAGCGTGAGCCTCTGGAGTTTGCTGTGATGGTAATGCCGCTTTGGTGTGTCAGTCGTCCAGTACCTCCTCCGGTCCCCCAATACCATCTCAGCCACAAGCGCCAAGAAGTCAGTGAAGCAGGGGATGAACCGCCATGTGTTCTACCCAGCATGAAATGTTCCATTTCAAGACTGCTCGCTTTTCTCCTTTGCTTCCGTGGCGGGCTTCCAGCCTGTCCAACAAACGCTGGCCAAATACACCGGACTGCAACAGTCCGAAGGTTCCAGTGACGCTGGTCGCCCAAAGCGAGACGGGGGTCTTCTGCAAAAGCGCCTCTGGATAGCGCTGTGATATGTGAACAATGATCCCTTCAAAAGAAAAGAAAGCAGCGACCCAGGAGGAGATGGAGGAAACACTGGTTTAATGACACCAATTGCGAATGCATTTCGGCAGGGATTCTGCCTTCTTCAGCGCCCAAAGCGTCCAACCAGCTAGATGACATGCTGCAGGTTAGTCCCTCTTTTAACCGCCTGCTAATGTAGGTCAGCTCCACCCCTAGGGTTAGTTCCCACACCTGTGTGAGTCCAGCGCGTGGTGCAAGACTACAGGTCCCAGAATGCACCAATTGGGTCCTGGAACCTAGGTGCAGGAGGAAAACCATGAATGATGAAATGTCAAAGCGGGGGGGCAGGGAACAGCGTGAGCCTCTGGAGTTTGCTGTGATGGTAATGCCGCTTTGGTGTGTCAGTCGTCCAGTACCTCCTCCGGTCCCCCAATACCATCTCAGCCACAAGCGCCAAGAAGTCAGTGAAGCAGGGGATGAACCGCCATGTGTTCTACCCAGCATGAAATGTTCCATTTCAAGACTGCTCGCTTTTCTCCTTTGCTTCCGTGGCGGGCTTCCAGCCTGTCCAACAAACGCTGGCCAAATACACCGGACTGCAACAGTCCGAAGGTTCCAGTGACGCTGGTCGCCCAAAGCGAGACGGGGGTCTTCTGCAAAAGCGCCTCTGGATAGCGCTGTGATATGTGAACAATGATCCCTTCAAAAGAAAAGAAAGCAGCGACCCAGGAGGAGATGGAGGAAACACTGGTTTAATGACACCAATTGCGAATGCATTTCGGCAGGGATTCTGCCTTCTTCAGCGCCCAAAGCGTCCAACCAGCTAGATGACATGCTGCAGGTTAGTCCCTCTTTTAACCGCCTGCTAATGTAGGTCAGCTCCACCCCTAGGGTTAGTTCCCACACCTGTGTGAGTCCAGCGCGTGGTGCAAGACTACAGGTCCCAGAATGCACCAATTGGGTCCTGGAACCTAGGTGCAGGAGGAAAACCATGAATGATGAAATGTCAAAGCGGGGGGGCAGGGAACAGCGTGAGCCTCTGGAGTTTGCTGTGATGGTAATGCCGCTTTGGTGTGTCAGTCGTCCAGTACCTCCTCCGGTCCCCCAATACCATCTCAGCCACAAGCGCCAAGAAGTCAGTGAAGCAGGGGATGAACCGCCATGTGTTCTACCCAGCATGAAATGTTCCATTTCAAGACTGCTCGCTTTTCTCCTTTGCTTCCGTGGCGGGCTTCCAGCCTGTCCAACAAACGCTGGCCAAATACACCGGACTGCAACAGTCCGAAGGTTCCAGTGACGCTGGTCGCCCAAAGCGAGACGGGGGTCTTCTGCAAAAGCGCCTCTGGATAGCGCTGTGATATGTGAACAATGATCCCTTCAAAAGAAAAGAAAGCAGCGACCCAGGAGGAGATGGAGGAAACACTGGTTTAATGACACCAATTGCGAATGCATTTCGGCAGGGATTCTGCCTTCTTCAGCGCCCAAAGCGTCCAACCAGCTAGATGACATGCTGCAGGTTAGTCCCTCTTTTAACCGCCTGCTAATGTAGGTCAGCTCCACCCCTAGGGTTAGTTCCCACACCTGTGTGAGTCCAGCGCGTGGTGCAAGACTACAGGTCCCAGAATGCACCAATTGGGTCCTGGAACCTAGGTGCAGGAGGAAAACCATGAATGATGAAATGTCAAAGCGGGGGGGCAGGGAACAGCGTGAGCCTCTGGAGTTTGCTGTGATGGTAATGCCGCTTTGGTGTGTCAGTCGTCCAGTACCTCCTCCGGTCCCCCAATACCATCTCAGCCACAAGCGCCAAGAAGTCAGTGAAGCAGGGGATGAACCGCCATGTGTTCTACCCAGCATGAAATGTTCCATTTCAAGACTGCTCGCTTTTCTCCTTTGCTTCCGTGGCGGGCTTCCAGCCTGTCCAACAAACGCTGGCCAAATACACCGGACTGCAACAGTCCGAAGGTTCCAGTGACGCTGGTCGCCCAAAGCGAGACGGGGGTCTTCTGCAAAAGCGCCTCTGGATAGCGCTGTGATATGTGAACAATGATCCCTTCAAAAGAAAAGAAAGCAGCGACCCAGGAGGAGATGGAGGAAACACTGGTTTAATGACACCAATTGCGAATGCATTTCGGCAGGGATTCTGCCTTCTTCAGCGCCCAAAGCGTCCAACCAGCTAGATGACATGCTGCAGGTTAGTCCCTCTTTTAACCGCCTGCTAATGTAGGTCAGCTCCACCCCTAGGGTTAGTTCCCACACCTGTGTGAGTCCAGCGCGTGGTGCAAGACTACAGGTCCCAGAATGCACCAATTGGGTCCTGGAACCTAGGTGCAGGAGGAAAACCATGAATGATGAAATGTCAAAGCGGGGGGGCAGGGAACAGCGTGAGCCTCTGGAGTTTGCTGTGATGGTAATGCCGCTTTGGTGTGTCAGTCGTCCAGTACCTCCTCCGGTCCCCCAATACCATCTCAGCCACAAGCGCCAAGAAGTCAGTGAAGCAGGGGATGAACCGCCATGTGTTCTACCCAGCATGAAATGTTCCATTTCAAGACTGCTCGCTTTTCTCCTTTGCTTCCGTGGCGGGCTTCCAGCCTGTCCAACAAACGCTGGCCAAATACACCGGACTGCAACAGTCCGAAGGTTCCAGTGACGCTGGTCGCCCAAAGCGAGACGGGGGTCTTCTGCAAAAGCGCCTCTGGATAGCGCTGTGATATGTGAACAATGATCCCTTCAAAAGAAAAGAAAGCAGCGACCCAGGAGGAGATGGAGGAAACACTGGTTTAATGACACCAATTGCGAATGCATTTCGGCAGGGATTCTGCCTTCTTCAGCGCCCAAAGCGTCCAACCAGCTAGATGACATGCTGCAGGTTAGTCCCTCTTTTAACCGCCTGCTAATGTAGGTCAGCTCCACCCCTAGGGTTAGTTCCCACACCTGTGTGAGTCCAGCGCGTGGTGCAAGACTACAGGTCCCAGAATGCACCAATTGGGTCCTGGAACCTAGGTGCAGGAGGAAAACCATGAATGATGAAATGTCAAAGCGGGGGGGCAGGGAACAGCGTGAGCCTCTGGAGTTTGCTGTGATGGTAATGCCGCTTTGGTGTGTCAGTCGTCCAGTACCTCCTCCGGTCCCCCAATACCATCTCAGCCACAAGCGCCAAGAAGTCAGTGAAGCAGGGGATGAACCGCCATGTGTTCTACCCAGCATGAAATGTTCCATTTCAAGACTGCTCGCTTTTCTCCTTTGCTTCCGTGGCGGGCTTCCAGCCTGTCCAACAAACGCTGGCCAAATACACCGGACTGCAACAGTCCGAAGGTTCCAGTGACGCTGGTCGCCCAAAGCGAGACGGGGGTCTTCTGCAAAAGCGCCTCTGGATAGCGCTGTGATATGTGAACAATGATCCCTTCAAAAGAAAAGAAAGCAGCGACCCAGGAGGAGATGGAGGAAACACTGGTTTAATGACACCAATTGCGAATGCATTTCGGCAGGGATTCTGCCTTCTTCAGCGCCCAAAGCGTCCAACCAGCTAGATGACATGCTGCAGGTTAGTCCCTCTTTTAACCACCTGCTAATGTAGGTCAGCTCCACCCCTAGGGTTAGTTCCCACACCTGTGTGAGTCCAGCGCGTGGTGCAAGACTACAGGTCCCAGAATGCACCAATTGGGTCCTGGAACCTAGGTGCAGGAGGAAAACCATGAATGATGAAATGTCAAAGCGGGGGGGCAGGGAACAGCGTGAGCCTCTGGAGTTTGCTGTGATGGTAATGCCGCTTTGGTGTGTCAGTCGTCCAGTACCTCCTCCGGTCCCCCAATACCATCTCAGCCACAAGCGCCAAGAAGTCAGTGAAGCAGGGGATGAACCGCCATGTGTTCTACCCAGCATGAAATGTTCCATTTCAAGACTGCTCGCTTTTCTCCTTTGCTTCCGTGGCGGGCTTCCAGCCTGTCCAACAAACGCTGGCCAAATACACCGGACTGCAACAGTCCGAAGGTTCCAGTGACGCTGGTCGCCCAAAGCGAGACGGGGGTCTTCTGCAAAAGCGCCTCTGGATAGCGCTGTGATATGTGAACAATGATCCCTTCAAAAGAAAAGAAAGCAGCGACCCAGGAGGAGATGGAGGAAACACTGGTTTAATGACACCAATTGCGAATGCATTTCGGCAGGGATTCTGCCTTCTTCAGCGCCCAAAGCGTCCAACCAGCTAGATGACATGCTGCAGGTTAGTCCCTCTTTTAACCGCCTGCTAATGTAGGTCAGCTCCACCCCTAGGGTTAGTTCCCACACCTGTGTGAGTCCAGCGCGTGGTGCAAGACTACAGGTCCCAGAATGCACCAATTGGGTCCTGGAACCTAGGTGCAGGAGGAAAACCATGAATGATGAAATGTCAAAGCGGGGGGGCAGGGAACAGCGTGAGCCTCTGGAGTTTGCTGTGATGGTGATGGTAATGCCGCTTTGGTGTGTCAGTCGTCCAGTACCTCCTCCGGTCCCCCAATACCATCTCAGCCAGGCTGAGATGGTATTGGGGGACCGGAGGAGGTACTGGACGACTGACACACCAAAGCGGCATTACCATCACAGCAAACTCCAGAGGCTCACGCTGTTCCCTGCCCCCCCGCTTTGACATTTCATCATTCATGGTTTTCCTCCTGCACCTAGGTTCCAGGACCCAATTGGTGCATTCTGGGACCTGTAGTCTTGCACCACGCGCTGGACTCACACAGGTGTGGGAACTAACCCTAGGGGTGGAGCTGACCTACATTAGCAGGCGGTTAAAAGAGGGACTAACCTGCAGCATGTCATCTAGCTGGTTGGACGCTTTGGGCGCTGAAGAAGGCAGAATCCCTGCCGAAATGCATTCGCAATTGGTGTCATTAAACCAGTGTTTCCTCCATCTCCTCCTGGGTCGCTGCTTTCTTTTCTTTTGAAGGGATCATTGTTCACATATCACAGCGCTATCCAGAGGCGCTTTTGCAGAAGACCCCCGTCTCGCTTTGGGCGACCAGCGTCACTGGAACCTTCGGACTGTTGCAGTCCGGTGTATTTGGCCAGCGTTTGTTGGACAGGCTGGAAGCCCGCCACGGAAGCAAAGGAGAAAAGCGAGCAGTCTTGAAATGGAACATTTCATGCTGGGTAGAACACATGGCGGTTCATCCCCTGCTTCACTGACTTCTTGGCGCTTGTGGCTGAGATGGTATTGGGGGACCGGAGGAGGTACTGGACGACTGACACACCAAAGCGGCATTACCATCACAGCAAACTCCAGAGGCTCACGCTGTTCCCTGCCCCCCCGCTTTGACATTTCATCATTCATGGTTTTCCTCCTGCACCTAGGTTCCAGGACCCAATTGGTGCATTCTGGGACCTGTAGTCTTGCACCACGCGCTGGACTCACACAGGTGTGGGAACTAACCCTAGGGGTGGAGCTGACCTACATTAGCAGGCGGTTAAAAGAGGGACTAACCTGCAGCATGTCATCTAGCTGGTTGGACGCTTTGGGCGCTGAAGAAGGCAGAATCCCTGCCGAAATGCATTCGCAATTGGTGTCATTAAACCAGTGTTTCCTCCATCTCCTCCTGGGTCGCTGCTTTCTTTTCTTTTGAAGGGATCATTGTTCACATATCACAGCGCTATCCAGAGGCGCTTTTGCAGAAGACCCCCGTCTCGCTTTGGGCGACCAGCGTCACTGGAACCTTCGGACTGTTGCAGTCCGGTGTATTTGGCCAGCGTTTGTTGGACAGGCTGGAAGCCCGCCACGGAAGCAAAGGAGAAAAGCGAGCAGTCTTGAAATGGAACATTTCATGCTGGGTAGAACACATGGCGGTTCATCCCCTGCTTCACTGACTTCTTGGCGCTTGTGGCTGAGATGGTATTGGGGGACCGGAGGAGGTACTGGACGACTGACACACCAAAGCGGCATTACCATCACAGCAAACTCCAGAGGCTCACGCTGTTCCCTGCCCCCCCGCTTTGACATTTCATCATTCATGGTTTTCCTCCTGCACCTAGGTTCCAGGACCCAATTGGTGCATTCTGGGACCTGTAGTCTTGCACCACGCGCTGGACTCACACAGGTGTGGGAACTAACCCTAGGGGTGGAGCTGACCTACATTAGCAGGCGGTTAAAAGAGGGACTAACCTGCAGCATGTCATCTAGCTGGTTGGACGCTTTGGGCGCTGAAGAAGGCAGAATCCCTGCCGAAATGCATTCGCAATTGGTGTCATTAAACCAGTGTTTCCTCCATCTCCTCCTGGGTCGCTGCTTTCTTTTCTTTTGAAGGGATCATTGTTCACATATCACAGCGCTATCCAGAGGCGCTTTTGCAGAAGACCCCCGTCTCGCTTTGGGCGACCAGCGTCACTGGAACCTTCGGACTGTTGCAGTCCGGTGTATTTGGCCAGCGTTTGTTGGACAGGCTGGAAGCCCGCCACGGAAGCAAAGGAGAAAAGCGAGCAGTCTTGAAATGGAACATTTCATGCTGGGTAGAACACATGGCGGTTCATCCCCTGCTTCACTGACTTCTTGGCGCTTGTGGCTGAGATGGTATTGGGGGACCGGAGGAGGTACTGGACGACTGACACACCAAAGCGGCATTACCATCACAGCAAACTCCAGAGGCTCACGCTGTTCCCTGCCCCCCCGCTTTGACATTTCATCATTCATGGTTTTCCTCCTGCACCTAGGTTCCAGGACCCAATTGGTGCATTCTGGGACCTGTAGTCTTGCACCACGCGCTGGACTCACACAGGTGTGGGAACTAACCCTAGGGGTGGAGCTGACCTACATTAGCAGGCGGTTAAAAGAGGGACTAACCTGCAGCATGTCATCTAGCTGGTTGGACGCTTTGGGCGCTGAAGAAGGCAGAATCCCTGCCGAAATGCATTCGCAATTGGTGTCATTAAACCAGTGTTTCCTCCATCTCCTCCTGGGTCGCTGCTTTCTTTTCTTTTGAAGGGATCATTGTTCACATATCACAGCGCTATCCAGAGGCGCTTTTGCAGAAGACCCCCGTCTCGCTTTGGGCGACCAGCGTCACTGGAACCTTCGGACTGTTGCAGTCCGGTGTATTTGGCCAGCGTTTGTTGGACAGGCTGGAAGCCCGCCACGGAAGCAAAGGAGAAAAGCGAGCAGTCTTGAAATGGAACATTTCATGCTGGGTAGAACACATGGCGGTTCATCCCCTGCTTCACTGACTTCTTGGCGCTTGTGGCTGAGATGGTATTGGGGGACCGGAGGAGGTACTGGACGACTGACACACCAAAGCGGCATTACCATCACAGCAAACTCCAGAGGCTCACGCTGTTCCCTGCCCCCCCGCTTTGACATTTCATCATTCATGGTTTTCCTCCTGCACCTAGGTTCCAGGACCCAATTGGTGCATTCTGGGACCTGTAGTCTTGCACCACGCGCTGGACTCACACAGGTGTGGGAACTAACCCTAGGGGTGGAGCTGACCTACATTAGCAGGCGGTTAAAAGAGGGACTAACCTGCAGCATGTCATCTAGCTGGTTGGACGCTTTGGGCGCTGAAGAAGGCAGAATCCCTGCCGAAATGCATTCGCAATTGGTGTCATTAAACCAGTGTTTCCTCCATCTCCTCCTGGGTCGCTGCTTTCTTTTCTTTTGAAGGGATCATTGTTCACATATCACAGCGCTATCCAGAGGCGCTTTTGCAGAAGACCCCCGTCTCGCTTTGGGCGACCAGCGTCACTGGAACCTTCGGACTGTTGCAGTCCGGTGTATTTGGCCAGCGTTTGTTGGACAGGCTGGAAGCCCGCCACGGAAGCAAAGGAGAAAAGCGAGCAGTCTTGAAATGGAACATTTCATGCTGGGTAGAACACATGGCGGTTCATCCCCTGCTTCACTGACTTCTTGGCGCTTGTGGCTGAGATGGTATTGGGGGACCGGAGGAGGTACTGGACGACTGACACACCAAAGCGGCATTACCATCACAGCAAACTCCAGAGGCTCACGCTGTTCCCTGCCCCCCCGCTTTGACATTTCATCATTCATGGTTTTCCTCCTGCACCTAGGTTCCAGGACCCAATTGGTGCATTCTGGGACCTGTAGTCTTGCACCACGCGCTGGACTCACACAGGTGTGGGAACTAACCCTAGGGGTGGAGCTGACCTACATTAGCAGGCGGTTAAAAGAGGGACTAACCTGCAGCATGTCATCTAGCTGGTTGGACGCTTTGGGCGCTGAAGAAGGCAGAATCCCTGCCGAAATGCATTCGCAATTGGTGTCATTAAACCAGTGTTTCCTCCATCTCCTCCTGGGTCGCTGCTTTCTTTTCTTTTGAAGGGATCATTGTTCACATATCACAGCGCTATCCAGAGGCGCTTTTGCAGAAGACCCCCGTCTCGCTTTGGGCGACCAGCGTCACTGGAACCTTCGGACTGTTGCAGTCCGGTGTATTTGGCCAGCGTTTGTTGGACAGGCTGGAAGCCCGCCACGGAAGCAAAGGAGAAAAGCGAGCAGTCTTGAAATGGAACATTTCATGCTGGGTAGAACACATGGCGGTTCATCCCCTGCTTCACTGACTTCTTGGCGCTTGTGGCTGAGATGGTATTGGGGGACCGGAGGAGGTACTGGACGACTGACACACCAAAGCGGCATTACCATCACAGCAAACTCCAGAGGCTCACGCTGTTCCCTGCCCCCCCGCTTTGACATTTCATCATTCATGGTTTTCCTCCTGCACCTAGGTTCCAGGACCCAATTGGTGCATTCTGGGACCTGTAGTCTTGCACCACGCGCTGGACTCACACAGGTGTGGGAACTAACCCTAGGGGTGGAGCTGACCTACATTAGCAGGCGGTTAAAAGAGGGACTAACCTGCAGCATGTCATCTAGCTGGTTGGACGCTTTGGGCGCTGAAGAAGGCAGAATCCCTGCCGAAATGCATTCGCAATTGGTGTCATTAAACCAGTGTTTCCTCCATCTCCTCCTGGGTCGCTGCTTTCTTTTCTTTTGAAGGGATCATTGTTCACATATCACAGCGCTATATATATATATATATATATATATATATATATATATATATATTACCTACTGGCGGTCGCCAGTAGGTATATATAGTTAGGATTTTTTCTCTATGGGTTTTTTGAAAATTCTATGTCTAATAACTTTGCCGTTTGTGGACGGAATTGGCTGAAATTTTCAGGAAAATGGCACATTTTGTTTCTGAGCAGCCTTTGAAAATTTGGGGGGGGTTCGTCAAGGGGGGGCCGAGAAAAAAGGGGGGTCCCAAAACGCGTTTTTCCCATGTTAATTTCCATAGGGCGGTTGGCCTCACTTTTAGCCCGAACGGCTGAATGGATTTGCACGAAACTTGGCAAAATTGTAGGGACTGGTAGCCCGATGTGCCTTTTGTAGGTCTCAATATATGTGCTCCAGTGGATTTTGAGAAATTAACGTTTAAAAAAAGATATATATCTGTAAGCGCGGACCAGGCAGCGGTCTGGTTCGCGGACTTTTCGCGCAACGGAGCTTTGTGAAGCGAAGCTGATTGGTTCTCCGGCGTCTGTCAACATTCCAAACAGTCCGTAGCGGCCGCCATCTTGTCTCTCGGTAGGATCGAGAGACAAGAGGAGGCGAAAGCGAAGGGGCAAATGACCATAAGGGGGAATAGTAGATCCTCGCTGACCCCCTAGGTTTGATGTGGAGGTTTTAAAAGGGCCCCGCGGGGCAAAAAAAAAAATAATAATAATAATCGAACGGCTGAATGGATTTGCACGAAACTTGGCAAAATTGTAGGGACTGGTAGCCCGATGTGCCTTTGCTAGGTCTCAATATATGTGCTCCAGTGGATTTTGAGAAATTAACGTTCAAAAAAAGATATATATCTGTAACAGCGCTCCGCTTCGCGTACTTTTCGCGTTACGGAGGTTTGCGAAGCTGATTGGTTTTTCGGCGTCTGTAAACATTCCAAACAGTCCGTAGCGGCCGCCATCTTGTCTCTCGGTAGGATCGAGAGACAAGAGGAGGCCAAAGCGAAGGGGCAAATGACCATAAGGGGGCATAGTAGATCGTCCCTGACCCCCTAGGTTTGATGTGGAGGCTTTGAAAGGTTCTCGCAGGGCAAAAAAATATATACCGTTTTTTTAGTTTTTTTGCGTGGAGTGCGCTCGGTTCGCGAACCGGGAAGCGTTCTGGGGAGCGTACTTTCTTGAAAATTAGTGAAAAAAGTTAGAGTACAATAATAATTGTGAGTGATCAGATGTAGGGTAGCTCTGAGAAGAGCTTTTGGGTTTATGGTACATTTAGGTACTTATAAGTAGGTACCAATGCACATTCTTAAATTCAGAGTGAAAACTCTGTTGCCCTCATCTGAGAAGTGAACTCCATCTCCTCTGTAGATATCTTGCATGTAGTAACGCAAGTTATTGTTGTACAGGGAGCCCATTCCATGGTCTCTCATGTAAGCTGAAACAGATTTGTTTACATGCTTCCTCGATTTCTCAATTTGTGGACAAAATTGGTTCGACCACCTCCATTTCTGTCTTTGGCATATATTTGAATATACCAAGGCAGTCTGAGGAAAAAGTGCCATCAATTGCTCAAAGGTGTCCTTTAAAAGCATTTCCAGACCTACCCCAGTCAAAGTGCCCAAATCATTACCTCCACAGTGCACAATTAACAGGTCAGGTTTTGGCAAATGCATAAAGGTTTTCACCAATGGTATCAATTGGTGACATTTTAATCCTCTGTGGCCAAACCACTTAATTTCCACATCTTGTAAATTGAGGTTAGGTAAATTCCTGTTTTCAGCGTACCTTTGAGCCCAATAGATGTAGCTATGTCCAACAATCCAGACAGAAAACATGGCGAGAGAAGGTTCTCTTGCAGTCAGATGAAGTGTGGCAATGAAATGGCAGTTGAAAAAATGAGAGTGTAAAATGAAAAAAACTGAGGAGTTTCTGTGTTAATGAAGCAGTAAGAGTGATTGGTGGATTTTGATTGCTGAAAACAGAAAGTTAGTGTGCATGGATGAGTTCGTTGAAAGATGTATTTTGAGTGGCGAAGAAAAAATCATTAAATGAAAGAATGCTTTGGATATGCAGGTGCACTGAGAGTTCAGAGTTCAATTGCAACATTGTTGTGTGAGAGGTCTTGCAAGAGGTGGTTGCTATGCAGAAAAAGCAGAGAGGGGGCAGAGGGGGGAAGGGTTTTGCTTTGAAAAAAAGTGAGGGAAGAGTTTTGATTGGGTGACATGAGAGATCTGTGTGAGGAATTACAGCATTTCTGTGCTTTTGATAGCTGCAGACTCTGGAGTGCATACCTTTTGCTCTGCTGAAGACAAATTGGTGTGTTTCTGAGACTGTTTTGAAACTCAAAGTACTTGCTAAGGTGAGAAAAAATTTCTTTAATTTAGATAGAAAATAGTGTGCTTTAAGGAGAAAATTATGAAGAAAGTTGTGTTTTTCAAATGTTGCTTTGTCTCAAGTGTTTCACAAATAGATTTTGTTTGTTTGAGAAATTGTAATTGGAGAAAATGTGAAGTATTAGTACTGACAGGGCTTTTATGTGCATAGGAGCTGTGGAGTGTTTTCAAATTATGACTTGTAAATCGTTTTTGAGAAAAAGCAATGGTTTTAATATTGATGAGAAGGACATAATGGTGTCTGCTTCTTTATAAGGTAATTGAGAGTCTTTCCCATTTCAATGTAAGAAGTTTGTCTGTGGAGCAAATTGCTTGTAAATATGCTCCCACCTGTGCATGGCAAATTTAAATTTTGAATGTTTCCGTTACATAGGCATGTTAAAGGTGACTGAAACATGCTGCAAAGGCAATCAAAAAATGCTTTTATGTGTCTTAAGGACATTTTAAGTCATTTCCCCATGTGCAGTGTTTTCAAATTATGAGTTGAAAATCGTTTTTGAGGTAAAGGAATGTTTTCAAAATTTATGTGCGCCATATGACCCCAAATTTTTTTTTCAGGGGTGCAGCAGGGTGTTCTTGAGATACCCCTGCACCGTCGGAAAAATTCGTAATTTGCGATGAGGTAATTGCTAATCGCAAATTGCACCTTCATTCCTATGGGCCTCCTGCTGCATGGAAATGAATGGGTAATCTTGCTGAAATGCAAAGTCGAATCTGTATTTAAAAGGGTCTGCACCTCTGTACGGGTGTTCGCTATGTGAAGCACGAAAGTTTCACGGGCCGAACTCAAGGCCACCTCTCTCTGAGACAAAAGAGCTCTTATTCTTGCCATGCTGTTGAAATGTGCTCCCAAGGTTGGTATTTGTGGCCAGATTGAAAACTCCCTATGTTCATGTGTGGGAGGAAATAGAACATTTCTGCAGCAAATAACCCGTTCATTTACTGTTACGATAAAATGAATACTTTTAATTAACCCAGAACAATCTTCATTATTGAGCATCAAATAACTACCATTTTCCAAGAACTTGAACGTGGGGATGATAGCAGGAACTGGCGTGCCTTGCAACACGCAAGCCATATTTGGTCGGTGTTTGTTGCATGAACCGTGTAACTGTCTGTGCCTACACATTAGTGAATGATCTGGCGTCTCAGTGCATTCCTCTCCATTCAGATAAAGTTCTTGATCATCTTTGAAAATCTGTATGTGTATGGAAGCGACCAGACTTGATGAAGAAAACCACTACCTAAAGGTTAATAACGACCTATTGGTATATATTTCATACAATTTGAAAACTTATATAAAGCAAAAGGCAGCGTTATTAAACCGTGGATAAGGCACGTTGCCAAAGCAGTCAACCTTTTGGATTTATACTGGAAATGTTAAAGGAAGAATTACGGAGTAGGGCCTGTAAATCTTTAATAGACAACGAGTAAAATTACTCCAACCATCGTATTCCTCTAACTCCGGGATAGTAGGGGTGTTTAATTTTTTAGAAGTAGCCAATCCAAAGCATTTGGTCTGGGAAATTGTTTCATTCACAAACAACATATGTTTTGGGATGAGACATGCACGGTGGAAAGCCTCAGTGCCTTGTACCTGCCAGGTTCGTGAACCCCAAACTGATGTAGATCCTGGATATTTTTACTCTGTATTACGTTAGCATGGTCTCATTACTGGTTTAAACGCCATTTTTCCTTTTTTGTAAGTTCTGCACACGACACTTAGTTGTTGCTTTAGCTTTCAGCCTACCTGCGTCAAGATCTATGCCTGCTTCAAGCAGGCGCAGGGTTTTGATGTAGCTTTGTCCTATCTGATTGTAAATGCGGCACACCGTGGGTGGCAGAGCAGCGGTGCACGTTAACTGGTGCATCCCTGGGGATGTGCTAGTTAATATAAATCTGCCCCTTTACATTTAATTATGTGCAGGGGACACAGAGTAGGTGAGGTTTATCCAAGGTTAAGAAGAGATGAGTCCTGTTCAGTGAAAAATTGAAGATAGGCTTCAGTATATTATATACTTAAGTAGTGTGTTAAGTTTTTGATGACTGTTATTAATTTACTGTTGGGTAATAGTGGTTAATAACATTTTTTATTATATTTTACCACAGATTCAACTGCACATTATTTCAAGATTTTAGGATGCCTAGCAAAGAAAGAGTAAGAAAGGCTGGAAAACGTCAAAGACAGCAGGAGCATGGAATATTGCAGCAGTCCTCTAACAAAAAGATTTGTCAAGTCACCAAGAAAGCACCGGGTAAGAGTCGAAAAACAGTCATAAGAAATATGTCTAGTAAAAAAAATATTACTACAGAAAATGTTTCACTCCAGAAAAGGAGACCGAATTCAAATGGTAAGGAAAGGCCAATGAGAAATGTTACTGCTAGAGTAAGAGATAACTCTATGCATGAAAGTAGAAGGAAACAACAGTTTAGGGATATTCGTAAACGAATGTTCCGCAACAGGATAATTGGGAATTTGTTAAAAAATATTAAGAAAGGTCAGCAGAAAGTGGTTTTTTATAAGAGAAAAAAAATAGTTGAGAAAGTTATTGATCAGGCCTTTGAAATTAAACGTAAGTTATTTATTTTGACAATCAATAGAATTAGGAAGCTAAACAAGGTAATTTATGATTTCAAAAGAAATAGTAGATGGAAGAGAATAGTTAATCGTAGTAATTTTTGTGAAGTTTTTTCTGGAGAATGGATGCATAGTTCAAGCTCTGAGGCATTTTTTAATGAGGAGAGTTATTTCCAGGATAATGATTTGGTGCATGCAGTTGACACCAGTGGTCGAGCTTATGAAGTGAAAGATGGTTGTCCAGTTGAAAAAGAAAAACTTGTGAGAACAGAGATAGAAGAGGTGTTAGGTAATGAGGTTTTAGGGAGACGTCCTAAGGGTCCTGTGTACACCTGGAAGTGTAGTAGTATTTGCAGTGTACGACAGGATTCCATCAATTTGCTTTGTGATTTTATACGGTCATTTAGTAAGAAAAGTTTGAAGCAGAAAATGAAGTTGTTGCAAGAATTAGATCCTTGCAGAGTGAGAGAAGTGATAGGTTTGCATGGTCATTCACTGGCTTGTCTTTCCAGGAGAGTATGCCAGAGTGTTTTTCATCATTTCAGGATGCTAGCAGTGCATCATAATAAAGTGAGGAAATTAGTTAGAATGTTGTATTATGCTAAGAGTCCAGCAATTATGCTAAAACAATTATGCGCTGCTCTTTTGCATGGTTCTGAAATAGATGTGAAAAATATATGTGAAGAAATTGAGTTTTGTTACTTTGGAAGTAAAGAGGAGAATGTTGAAATTGACCAAGAAGAAGAGAGTAATGTGGAAGATAGTGTACAGGTTTCCAGTACAGATAATTTCCAGAGGGAAATTGCGACGTTTGAGGTGAAATCAAGTGAGAGGCCAAATTTCACTTGTGTGTGTTGTCGACGCACTTATTATAAGAATCAAACTAAGTTAGTGGATTTATATGGAAAAAGTGAAAGGGAAAATAATAGTGAATGGAAGGATTTTACAACATACTTGATGGTAGAAAATTGTTTTGATTTGGGATTGGATCAACGTGTGTGTACTTATTGTTGTAACAAATTAAATCAAAACCAGATGCCTGCTAGAGCAGTTCATAATAATCTGGAATTGGTTGAAATTCCTTCTGAATTGAAGGATTTAAATACTTATGAATCTATTTTGATTCAAAGTATCCATCCCTTTCAGGCTATTGTAAGAATGGAGCCAAAGACAGGGAAATTGCCTCCATCAGATTTACAGAGAGGATTAAAGGGAAGAGTTGTTTATTTGCCTCTAGATTTGAAGAAAAACATTAACACAATTGGAGTAGAAAAAGTGGAAGAGGAACCTCTGGTTATCTTAGTTAATGGGGTTCCGACAAAGAATAAGAAAATATGGCAAGATTTAGTAGATGTTAGGAAAGTCAAAAGGGCAACATTGTATTTGAAAAAATATAATAAATACTATAAAAATGTATATGTTGCAGAAGAGGAAGTAAGTGAGGAAGAGGATAGCGATTTGTGTGCTGGTCAAATTGAGAAAGTAGAACCCTGTACTAGTGAAGAAATATATGAACATTATAGTGTTCATCCTTTGCATTCCAAGGAAGTCATGGGGAATGCTATTGAGTTGTTTCAAATGAAACAAGCGAAAGGGAGTCCCATTAGTGTTTGGGAGGAAAGTTTGGAAGCTCGGTGTTTCCCACAGCTTTTTCCAACAGGTCAGGGAGGAAGATATGATGAGCGACCTCATCAAATTCCTGCTTCTGAATACCGGACTTTGCGATTGTATGCAGGAGATCCTAGGTTTCGACAATGCATTCCTTATTTGTTTCATCTCCTGTTTGA